>NC_069706.1:11450000-12075000 GCF_023699985.2 Odocoileus virginianus | reverse complement strand
TATAGGAAAAATTATTTTATTGAGGTATAGTTGATTTATAATGTTGCATTAATTTCTACTGTGCAGCAAAGTATAATATTCAGTTAAATATATATATATATATATATATACATACATACACACACATACATATACATATATCACCAACTCCCAGAGCTTGCTCAAACTCATGTCCATCCATTCAGTTATGCCATCCAACCATTTCATCCTCTGTTGTCCCCTTCTCCTGCCTTCAATCTTTCCCAGCATCAGGGTCTTTTCAAATGAGTCAGTTCTTCACATCAGGGGGCCAAAGTATTGGAACTTCAGCTTCAGCATTAGCCCTTCCAGTGAATATCCAGGGTTGATCTCTTTTGGGATTGACTGGTTTGATCTCCTTGCTATCCAAGGGACTCCCAAGAGTCTTCTCCAGCACCACAGTTTGAAAGCATCAGTTCTTTGGCACTCAGCCTTCTTTATGGTCCAACTCTCACATCTGTATATAATTACTGGAAAAACCATACCTCTGACTATAACAGACCTTTGTTGGCAACACTCCAACATATGTATTATATACATACAAGTAGTATATAGTAGAAAATACTCCAATATATGGTAACTGTTATTATGATTATTAGCATCTCCATATTCTCTTCTTATCCAGCTACTTTAAGGCAACATTTTCCAAGATGTGCAATGTAGTGCTGAGTGAGTCAGTGAAAGTCGCTCAGTCATGTCTGACTCTTCGTGACCCCATGAACTCTACAGTCCATGGAATTCTCCAGGCCAGGATACTGGAGTAGGTAGCCATTCCCTTCTCCAGGGGATCTTCCCAACCTAGGGATCAAACCCAGGTCTCCCTCATTTGGGGCAGATTCTTTACTAGCTGAGCCACCAGGGAAGCCCATGAATACTGGAGTGGGTAGCCCATTCCTTCCCCAGCGGATCTTCCTGACCCAGGAATCCAACCAGGGTCTCCTGCTTTGCAGGTACATTCTTTATCAGCTGAGTTACCTGGATAGCCCACAATGCGGTGCTACTTGACATATATTTTACTCTAAGTATTAAACAGAAACAGCATTAAGAAATACTGAGTCACACAGTGAAACTTTATTTCTATTCCAATTTTCTTTAATCCCAGTTATGTCAAATGAAGAGCCTCAGCATGGTGTTAGTCTGATTTAACACCTCTCCAACACTTGCTAATCTTCCTTTTTAATAAAGTGAGAACAAGACACAGGCTTTTTGTGTTTAGAAGGCAACAGTAGCTAGAAATAATTCAATGTTGTTTTGTCTTCCTTTTTTTTTTTAATTTTTACTGTTAGTAGAATGGGTGGCAAGTGGTACTAGTAGTATTTATGGCAGTGATTTAATCTGTTCCTAAATTGTTTACCTCTAAACAGTGAATTATCTGGAAGAAAAAAATGTTAAGAAAATAATATGGGAGGAACTTAGGGGCTGTCATACGTTGATCCCCTCCTGGGGGTCCCATACCCAGCTTCATGCTGACCCCCTGGCAGCACACACAGACACTGACACACGAGTATGCAAGGGCATGGGTCCCTCGTCCTTGGAGTCCAGATCGTCCCGATCACACAGAGAACATGGCACGTCAGGGTCATTGAAGGTGGAGTTTTTGGTGAACCAGATGGAGGTTAGCCAAGCAAGACCAGAGTGAGGACAGCTCTAGTCTTTGAGGAAATGGTCAAAGGGATGTTTGAACAAACTTCCACAGTATGTATCATTTAGCCAGAGATATTTGAGACAGTGCTAATAGGATTTTAGAGACAAGTAGAACTGGGTCCAAATTGTGCTTTTTGCAAATTACTGGCTGTGTGACATTGGAAAAGTAACCACTCATGGCCTGGGTTTCCTTATTTGTGAAATCGTGGTTCTAATGCCTCTCTGTCTGAGTCATTGTGGGGATTGAATGAGGCAACATGTGTGAATAGGTTTAATGAATGTTTTGTATTGTTCTGATTATCTTGGATAGAAGTTCAAGAATGTATAGCATCTTCATTTGCTTTATCTCTACTGGGAATCAAGCAGGACAACCTTTTCTTGGCTGATTAAGCTTTGCTGCTTGAAAACTTCTCATATGTCCCTGTTTCCAATATTCTCCCCCAAATTTACCATAAAAACTTGTGGTACTGTGTCCCATCCTCTCAGCCTCTGCTCCCCTGCTAGAGAGAATTAGATATTGATCCTTGTGAATGGAGTAGCATATCTGAGTCTGGAATCTGATCTTGATGTTTCTGTTTGATGCTTTGTGCTTAGATCTGTCACCGATCCCAGGCGTTGTGCAGAGAAGTCAGTTAGATGGTAAGCTTCTCACAGACAGTGACCATATGCTGATTTCTGGATCTGGAGCACCTGGCACAATATAGGTGCTCACTAAACTGGTCCTTGGGTGCCCTGTGGCTTCACTTATTTTCTTAGTAGAATGGAATGTCTTGGAAAGCAGGAGCATGTCTGCCTGTTCAGTGTTGAATCTCTCATACTTGGTGGGCTCTTAAGAGCCCCCAGGTTGAATGAATGAATGAATGAGGCAAAGGGGAAGTTGGTTTTTCTTTTCTGTGTTTGAGACTGGGATGTGAGCAGATAACCAGGCCTGCATGAAGGGGGAGCCAGCCACTGGCCAGACCTGTGTGCAGCTGGTCTGATCTGCTCTCTTTGTTGGCAAACGCTCTGCCAGAGGCCCCCCTCCAGTGCACCTGCCTGGATTGATCATCTTCTTTGTGATAAACAGGAAGGAAAATCATTATAGCACAAGCGCCTTGTCATTCCACATGCCTCTGCCTGTGATAAATGGTCTCCATTTAGAGTCGTCAGTGGAAACCTAGAGGGAATGATTGCCATCCAGCTTAACCTGGAGCAGGTTCACCATTAAACAACTCCTATAATTTCCACTGCTCAGCATTCAGCTTTTCCTTGCAGGGCTGGGGAAGAAACAGGTTTTTTGACTTCAAGACAGACAAATCTGCCACCTAATTGCCCTTTTGTCTTCCGAGCATTGCTATGAGGAAGTGGACAAGAGGGAGTGTCATCAAATAGACAGTCATTTGGGGCCACTGGAGCTTTTTAACACTTTTGGTGGGAGCATTTGGCGTGATTCAACAAAACTGGTAATACACAGATTCAGTAACCCAGCAAGTGAAGTTTTCAGTATTTGCCTTGGAGAGTTGCCTACATTGGTGCTTGAGGAAAGCTCAGAACAACATTGTGTGTAACAGCCCAGATATAAACAAGATTCAATAGCCATCAACATAATGCTATGTTTTTATAAACTTGGTGTATTTATATACTAGAATATTCTACAGAAATTGAAATGAATGACTCTGACATACATGATTCTTTACAAGAATAGTGAAACAATACACAAGAGAGAACATATGCTGTGAGCCCATTCATATAGAATCGAACACAGAGGAAAGCAGATATATTGTTTAGGTCTACATACAAAGGAAAAAAGGTATAAAGACAAGGAAATAAAGGATCACCATAAAAGTTAAGATAGTGGTTGAAAGTTAAGATAGAGGGCAGGAAGAGGCATTGATGTAGGAGTGGGACCCAGGGGTGCTTTGGGGTTGTTATTCTGATTCTAGTTCTTTACCTTGGTGTTAGTTGTGACAAAGATACTCACTTTATAAGTATTTGCTAAGCTGTGCCTTTGTGCAATTTTCTGTATACATGTTATTGCTGTGGTTCAGTTGCTAAGTTATGTCTCTTTGCAACCCCATGGACTGCAGCACCGCCACCCTCCCCTGTCCTTCAGTATTTCCCAGAGTTTTCTCAAATTCATATCCATTGACTTGATGATGCTATCTAACCATCTCATTCTCTGCCGCTCCCTTACTTTACAATAAAATATATTTAAAAAATTCAGCCTATAGATATTGAGCTGTCATTTATCCTGGTCTTTAGGCCAGTGCTTCTCAAACTTGCAAAATGCTAAAATTGAGCCAGGGCTTTTGTTAAAGTGCAGGTTCCTAAGTGCCTGGTGATTTTCATAGCTGTGGGACTGATGTGTGATTGTTTTATAAAGGAATTTTTGAAAGATTAATTTAGAGCAAGTTTTTGCATTAGAATCACTTGGGGTGCTTTAAAAATGACAGTTGTCTGGATTATACCCCCACAGCATCTGGTTTGATGGGTCTGGGGGCCAATTTGAACATCCATATTTATTTTAATTAATTAATTTATTTATTTTTCATTTATTTTTATTAGTTGGAGGCTAATTACTTTACAATATTGTAGTGATTTTTGCCATACATTGACATCAATCAGCCATGGATTTACATGTGTTCCCCATCCTGATCCCCCTCCTATCTCCCTCTCCATCCCATCCCTTTGGGTCTTCCCAGTGCACCAGGCCTGAGCACTTGTCTCATGCATCCACCAGATTGTTTTTAAAGCTCTCCAAGTGATTTTAGTGTTCAGCTCAGTTGAGACTAGTGTTTCTTAAACTGTAAACTGGGTTTCTGGTTGGTTACCTGAGGATCCTATGAAAATTCAGATTCTGATTCAATGGGTCTGAACGGACCTGAGATTCTGCATTTCTTATAGGTTCCCAGGTGATGAGGATGCTGCTGGCACATGGGCTACACTTGGATTAGCAAAGGTTTTGAGCCTTTGGAATCAGACATGACTGAGTCTCAGCTCTGACCCTAAATTGCTGTATTACCTGGGGCAAGGACTGAACCTTGCTGGGCCTCAATTCATTCATCTATACAACATAACTTTCTAACAGAATGTCAGGCAGAGAGTAAGTGCTCAGTAAAGATGGCTTTGCTGGTGTGATGTGAGGAGCTCCCAGAGGCTGTTGACAGTGGGTGTAGCTTCTAGTGTTGACTCTGCTCCTTCATTGCCTTGAATCCTGAAGCCTCATAAGGAGCCTGCTGGGAGGGTCAGACAGAGGGTCAGCCAACCCTGCAGGCCCGTTAGTTTAGGAGAAAAGCGTAGTAAGTGCTGCAGAGGATGAGGGCGTCTGAGGTTGAAGTAGACACTTTGACCAAACCTGCTGGGAACTGAAGGGAATACAAGACAAGCCATGAATTCTGAGGACAGAAGCCCTTGATGTTGGACTTCTTTGGACCTGCCTTTATCTTCTGTGTGTATATCCATATATACATACATATATGTACATGTTGTTGCTGTTTAGTAACTAAGTCGTGTCCAACTCTTTTGTGACCCCATGGACTACAGCCCTCCGGGCTCCTCTGTTCATGGGATTTCCCAGGGAAGAATACCAGAAGGGAAAGTGTTGCCATTCCCTTCTGCAGGGCATCTTTCTGAACCAGGGGTCGAAGTCATGTCTTCTGCATTGCAGGTGGATTCTTTACCACGGAGCCACCTGGGAAGTCCCCTGGCACAGAGAAGGTGCTCATAAAAGTGTTTCACTTGAATGATATGCTGGCTTCTGTCTCTTGTGTTCTTGGAATCATTGCAGCTGCAGGTGACTCAGTGTAGACTCAAGTGTGTTGTGGCTGATTTTGTAAATGTCTGCATTTTTTTTTTTTTTGATGGCCAGTTTGAGTGCCATGGTATGAAAGCCCCTTTGCACTTCAAAGTACTATCATTTTAGGTCAGTGGTGCAAACCAGCTTTTAATGACATTATTTGCAGAGAAGAAAGGAAAAGGAAACTTTATAATACTTCATCACTCCCTCCCCGCACCCTAGCATCCTGTCTGAGTTGCCTCTCAGTCACTGATCTGTTCTGGCTGCAATTAAAGTCAAATCGCCTTTGGGACCAGAGCAGTCTCATCTTTATTTACAGCACCTGCAAATCATGTTGTTCCTCCTAATTTTAACAGCTTCTTCAGTGGCAAAAATCTCTCCTCTGAAGGAGCGGGTGGAGAAGTGATAAAGAACAGTTACTGAGCTCTTTCCTCTGGGGATAGGCTGGAGGAGACTGGGCCAGGAGAAGGGGACATTTGTGCTATGGCAATAGATGTCCTCCACCGTCCGGGTTCAAATGTGGGTGCTGCCTTTTATGGGCTGAATGACCTTGAGCAGGTCATGGAAACTTGCTGAACCTCAGTTACCTTGTCAATAAGATGATGGGAGCTCAGTGGCTGGTCAACCAATCCAGTGGACTATAGGAACCCAAGGAGATCAATATGAAAAAGTTCTTATGTTTTTAGTAGCAGTGAGGGGGAGCAAAAGGTGGGAGAATCTGTAATCCTCCTATTACAGTAACTCTGTTACATAAGAACCTTCAAGTGGCGAACTTTCAAAGACGCAAACTCGTGTCCACATGTCCAATCACGTAAGCTAGTTCACGTGTCTGGTGTCCACTGACATGTGCGTGCATCCACTACAATGGTTGTGCGTTTGTGTCCTTTACAGTACTGTATAGAGTACAGTATCTTTATTTCAAGCCCAGGATGTCCTTTATAGTACTGTATAGAGTACAGAGTACTGTATCTTTATTTCAAGCCCAGGATATCCAGAAGCAAGTGGAAAATCAGCAGGGGTGTAACTGGTACTACTGTACTTTTCATGGTACTGTACTGTAAGATCAAAAATGTTTTCTTTGATTTTGTGTTTGTTTGTTTATGTATTATTTGTGGGAAAACTATTATAAACCCATATCAGTACAGTACTAATATATAGATGATTGTGTTAGTTGGATATGTAGGCTAACTTTATTGGACCTTTGAACAAATTGGACTTACAAACCCACACTCAGAATGGAACGCATTCATAGGTAGGGGGCTTGCTGTGTTTAAATCATCGGGCTCACTGCTTGTTTGAAACCCTTCTCATCATGTATCATTGCACCGAAATGCCTTTTCTCCTATGTCTGTGTCTCTGTGCCTTTATCTCCTTGCCTATTTCCATCAAATTCATTCAGTAATAATTTATAGCAATAAACATGATGTGCTAGTCACTGAACAAGACAGATGTGGCTTCCATTCATAAGTAGCTTTTGTTGTTGTTTAGTCACTAACTCACTTCTGACTCTTTTGTGACCCCATGGACTGTAGCCTTCCAGGCTTCTCTGTATATGGGATTTCCCAGGCAAGAATACTGGAGTGCGTTGCCATTTCCTTCTCCAGGGGATCTTTCCAACCTAAGGATCAAACCTGCATCTCCTGCTCTGCCTGCTGAGTCACCAGGAAAGCCCTGTAAATAGCTCACAAGCTAATAATGGAAGCTGCTGCTGCTGCTAAGTCGCTTCAGTTGTATCCGACTCTGTGCAACCCCATAGACAGCAGCCCACCAGGCTCCCCCGTCCCTGGGGTTCTCCAGGCAGGAACACTGGAGTGGGTTGCCATTTCCTTCTCCAATTCATGAAAGTGAAAAGTGAAAGTGAAGATGCTTAGTCATGTCCAACTCTTAGTGACCCCATGGTCCGCAGCCTACCAGGCTCCTCCGTCCATGGGATTTTCCAGGCAAGAGTACTGGAGTGGGGTGCCATTGCCTTCTCCCAATAATGGAAGAGAAACTTGGAAAAAACTCACATGCCTGACTATGTGATGATCACCATGCCACCCTCTAGGAAGGGAAAGTGTCTGGAGTTAAGAGATCATATAGCAGGGAGACCAAATCACACTGAAGGGCCAGGGAGCCCTCTGTGCAGATGGGGTTTCTATGCAGAGACATGAAGGATGTCTGGGAATTAACCAGATGGAAGGAGGGAATCATGTACCAGGCAGGTAGAACAGCATGTGCTAAGATCTAGAGCTGGAATAAACTAAGTGAAAGGAGCGGTAAAGTCACGAGTGGAGAGATCAGGTAGGCAAGTCACTTTGTTAAGAGCAGTGGGTGTATTTTCACAGGAGGCTCCTGCTGCGGTGATACAGTCCTGGCCATGATGACACAACCAAAACAAAACACATAAGCAAAGAAAACAACAGTGAGAAGCAGTCTGGTTCTGCTTCCCCTGCATCACTGGCAACCTTTTCTCTAAACTTAAATGCTTCTTCTTCTTCTTTTTTTTTATAGACTTTATTGTTTAGAGCAATTTTAGGTTCACAGCAAATGAGCAGAAGGTACAGAAATTTCCCATACACTCTCTGCCCCACTATATGCATAGTTTCCCAAATTGTCAGTGTTAAAATGTGCTTCTTCAATCACCAGCTTAGGACTTTGTGTGTGTGTAAGCAGCTCCTTCTTAGAAGAAGTCAAGTTATTCCTTGCCCTTCTGACTCCAGAGGGAAGGTTGGGAGGCCAGGAGAAGGTAAAAATAATCTTCAATCAGTGTTGGACTGAGCTCTCCATGTGGGTAAACAGAACGCCGAGACAACACTGGTGCGGTAGTCTACTCATTTAATAAGATTCCCTGGGCTTCCCTGGTGGCTCAGATGGTGAAGAATCTGCCTGCAATGTGAGAGACCCAGGTTTGATCCCTGGGTTGGGACTATCCCCTGCAGAAGGGAACGGCACCCCACTCCAGTATTCTTGCCTGGAGAATTCCAAGGACAGAGGAGCCTGGTGGGGTACAGTCTATGGGTTGCAGAGAGTCGGACACAGCCGAATGACGAACACTTTCACTTTCACTTCCTAGACAGTGAAGCTGGTATCAGTCACCCCGTGACGTTGTTCTAATCAATGCCCGCCCCCTCCCCCTCCAGCTGGACTGAGCAGACAGGCACATTTTCCCCCCAGGGGATGGTGGCCTCCCCACGTGTCCATGAAAAGTTCATTACCAAGCCCAGGCAATCACATTTACATTGCTAATTGAAGAAGAAAGCTCCCATAAGTACAAGAGTGAGAATTATTGGGCAGTATCAGGAAAAACATGCCTAGGTCCCCCTGGGGGCGTCAGTGTCAGCAACCACAACAGGACACTCTGCCTGATGCTAATAAAAGAGATGCTTAAAATGAGCACCGAGAAAATCAGCAGACTCCAGAGACTGTCAGCGATCGCCTCTGACGTGGACTTTTGAGATATTTTGGTGCGATGGGATTCAATTGAAGTGGAGCAGGGTAGCAAATGGATTTCATTTCTTAAGAGGGTTCTCCTAGGGCCAAGGAGATATCTAAGCTGAACTGGTTCTACTGTTTTTCAAACCACCGATTTGGCCTGGCAAAACCCTCTGTTCCCTGTGAATAGATCCTACCCCTTCACCACGGCCATCACTTGACCTGTGACCCTCATGGGAGGAGTCAAATTATTCACCTATAGATCATGGACATGAATTTGAGCAAATTCTGGGAGATGGTGAAGGACAGGGGTGCCTGGTGTGCTACAGTCCATGGGGTCACAAAGAGTCAGACACGACTGAGCAACTAAATGAGGTCATGGCCACAGGTCCTCCTCTCCCCCACGGCAGGCACAACAAAGGGGAGGCACTCTCATCTCCCAAAATGACAGGACGATGCACTCTGACTCTCATGCGTTTTGGTGATTGCTCCTTGCTCTCCATGAAGAACTTGATGTAAAATTCTCAGCCTGGGGGTGTTTAAAAAATATGAATTGGTTGTCACTGAGGGGGTTAGCAGGGCCAGTCTTTCTGGATCAGGGTTTCATGTTTCGAGCAAAATAGGTTGTGAAGACCTTTTTGGTAACTATTTAAATTATGGTGTACTTCAAAGAGTGTGGCTTAGTTGACATTAGCCTAGACAGCTCCACCGAGAGAGAACCACAAGAGTATACCTGTGTACCTGTGGACTCCTAACTTCATTAAAAAAAAAAATTTATTTACTTGGCTGTGCATGCCAAATAAATATTTTGCAAGTGTTTATTTATTTACTTAGTTGCTGCATGTGGGATCTAGTTCCCTGACCAGGGATGGAACCTGGGCCCCCCTGCATTGGGAGCAAGGAAACTTAGCCGCTGGACCACCAGGGAAGTCCCTCCTAGCTCCATTTTAACTTGAAGGCTCCCTTTGAATTTCTTTCAAAAAGCTTTTCAATATGGAAAATCCCAAACATAAATGAAAGTATGATGAAAAAAAGTGACATCTGCAAAACGGCGGGATAAGAGCTTCCTACATCATGCCCCCTCTCATGGAACATCGATTTTGACAATCACCCACAGATAAGGGTACCTTTGTAGGGAACTGGAAGTCCAGTGGAAAGGTTCCAGCACATCCTTGGAGCAGAAAGCCCAAGAACAGACACATTGACGGGATAAGAATAGCTTCACTTTACCCATGTCAGCCTCTGCTCCCTCTTGACACAGCTCAGTGCCAGAGAGACCCCCTTCAGTCAGGAAAAGCAAAAGCTTGTGAGTAAGGGCATGGCCTCCCCAGGCATGTGGAATGGTTGCCCAAGAGGCTGGCTTCTGTCTCTCCCAATCAAAATAGTGAGGCGAGCTACAGGACTGAGGGATGGAGAGAGGCAGGGAGCTTAGCAACCAGGGCTCAGTGAGTATCAAAGGGAGGCAGATCCTATTAAGTTCCTCCCTGGACTCCAGCAGGGAGGTTGTCCACAAGCTGCTAGGGATGTCATCTATGGACCCCTAAACTGACCCATGAACCCACCTCTGCATGGTTGGATCCCTGTGTGTGCCCATGGACAGTGCGTGTGAACCTTTGCAGACAGTGAGCATGCGTGAGCAGAGAGCCTGCCAGACTCTGCGGGGCTGGGAAGAAACACACAAACTTGAAGATCACAGGGCACTGCCCTTGGGAAATGAAATGGAGCCTTTTAACACCTGCCTGGCTTTGTGGGACTAAGCGAGGGAAGCGGTCTTATGGATTCTCCTCTCTGTGGATTCTGTAACACTTCCTGGATCCCACAGCCCCTGTCTCCTCTTCCTGTTCTGGATGTCTGAAATGTCTCCTCTCTTCTATGCACTTCCCATAACTGTGTCTGACTCTGGGACCAAGAGGTGGAAGAGACAGATGGTAAAAAGCAAAGGAGATGCTCTTCCCTCCGTCGGAGTTCTAGGTACTTGTTCAATGGCAGCCGCCTCCACCATTGCCCCTGCTGTCCTAGATGGCTTGGGGGCTGGGGCAGAAGAGAAGGGAAAGAGCATAAAAATGGGAAATTACTTCTCTCCTGGGATCTTCTAGGTGCACTCTTTCTCACTTCTTAGATTAGAATGAGGAATCCCTTGGAGCTCTTAGTGTCTGCACCCAGTGACTACTTTGGGATTTTTGCATGCCTGTGGGTCCAGGCTGCAGATACTGGTGGGAAAAAAAAAAAAAAAGATCCAAGAAATTCACAGCTAGATTGGTCTTGCTTTGAGTTCTGTTTTTTCTTTCTTTTTCTCCTTCCTCCTCTTCTTCTTCTTTCCAGTCAGCCTGCTGATTTCCTTTTCCGAGTTCTCAGATGCTGTCCCGGGCCTTCTTGGTAAAGAAGAGACAGAGTGGGCTATGTTTTGTTTTTTTTTTCTTTTCATTTATTTTTATTAGTTGGAGGCTAATTACTTCACAACATTTCAGTGGGTTTTGTCATACATTGACATGAATCAGCCATGGAGTTACATGTATTCCCCATCCCGAACCCCCTTCCCACCTCCCTCTCCACCTGATTCCTCTGGGTCTTCCCAGTGCACCAGGCCCGAGCACTTGTCTCATGCATCCCACCTGGGCTGGTGATCTGTTTCACTATAGATATTATACATGCTGTTCTTTCGAAACATCCCACCCTCGCCTTCTCCCACAGAGTCCAAAAGTCTGTTCTGTAAATCTGTGTCTCTTTTTCCATTTTACATATAAGGTTATCATTACCATCTTTCTAAATTCCATATATATATGTGTTAGTATGCTGTAATGTTCTTTATCTTTCTGGCTTACTTCACTCTGTATAATGGGCTCCAGTTTCATCCATCTCATTAGAACTGATTCAAATGAATTCTTTTTAATGGCTGAGTAATATTCCATGGTGTATATGTACCACAGCTTCCTCATCCATTCATCTGCTGATGGGCATCTAGGTTGCTTCCATGTCCTGGCTATTATAAACAGTGCTGCAATGAACATTGGGGTGCATGTGTCTCTTTCAGATCTGGTTTCCTCGGTGTGTATGCCCAGAAGTGGGATTGCTGGGTCATATGGCAGTTCTAATTCCAGTTTTTTAAGAAATCTCCACACTGTTTTCGATAGCGACTGTATTAGTTTGCATTCCCACCAACAGTGTAAGAGGGTTCAGTGTGGGCTATGTTTATTCATCTTGCCCAGGACTGGAAGATGAACGGTACATTTTAAAAAATATTTATTTGTCTATTTTTGGCTATGCTTAGTCTTCATTGCTGTGAGCGGGCATTCTCTAGTTGCGGCGGGTGGGGACTACTCTCTAGCTGTGGCCCATGGGCTCAGTAACTGGTTGACTAAGCTGTGGCTTAATTACCCCTCGGCATGTGCAGTCTTTCCGAACCGGGGATCGAACCCGTGTGCCCTGCACTGGCAAGCAGATTCTTCACCATTGGACCACCAGGAAGTCCCTGAATGATTCACTTTTTAAAAACCTGCTTTATTTATTAGACTTAAGTTCTGCATTTTTAAGTCAGTTTTATTGCAATATAAGTTGTTGTTCAGTTGCCCAGTCGTGTCTGACTCTTTGTGACCCCATGGACTGTAGCACGCCAGGCCTCCCTGTCCCTCACCATCTCCCGAAGCCTGCCCAAGTTCATGTCCATTGTATCGGTGATGCCATCCAGCCATCTCATCCTCTGATGCCCTCTGCAATCAAATATACACATGATAAGTATACATTCGGTGGATTGTGACATATCTATATACCCGTATATACATCATCCCAATCAAGAGAGGGGACGTTTTCCTCTCTTTAGACGATTCCTTCATATCCTTGCTAATCTGAATAAAAATTTTTTTAAACGTCTGGAAATGATGATATTTACTATTTATTTTTTTAAAAAGGAGTATTCCAATGCTTTATTCTGCTCTCTTCTCTCTCTCTTTGAGTTATTACAATTCTGCTGAACATTTGAAAGTAAGTTGCTGACTTCAAAACCCTCTGCCCCATAAGATATCATGTGTATTTCTTAATAAGGACATTCTCTTCTATGACTGCAGCAAATGATTGAAATCAGGAAATTTAATACTGATACAGAATAATGATATAATATTCACTCCATATTAAGCTTTTTACCTGTTGTCACATTTCATGTCAGTATACCACATTTTTCCAATCCAAGATTGTTTTGCTGTTGATTTTTGAAGGAGACTAAAATCTCTTCCCATTCCCCAATTCTTCAACTCCACATGAGGGGCCAAGAGCCCGGTGGGCTCCCAAATGAAGCAGTACCAAGGTTGACTCTGGATGGAGAACAGAGGGGGTGAGAGGCCAGGAGAACAGCCCACCATGGAAGGAAACATGCTTCTTTTAGCTCGGCCAGCCTGGCCTCTGGCAGAACCCTGCTGGCCAGCCATCCAGACTGCAACTCCTCAGGAGCCTTGGCATTCTGTGAGCCTGCCAACAAAACAAACACAGTCAGAGACAGCAAGCATATTTCTTAAAAGTCAACTTGATCTACCTCCTGGAGTGGAGACTGCATGTCCGTGTGCCAGTCCCATTAGAGCAGTCAATTTCCTGCCGGCAGTCGGTAGAGGATGCAACCCACATGGACTGCCAGGGTGCCCTACCTGCAGCCATGACAAGGGAAAATCATGGTCTCCTCCCTAAGATGCACAGAACCTGAATTCTCCTAGAAAACAGCCCCCCTCTCTCCCTTGCTTGGGACAAATGTGAATTTAGAAGGACGTGCTCTTGGCATTATTCACTTTCATATGGGGGCAACTTCTCGGACGTGGGCAGGTTGGGAACACGTGTTTGTGGGCTGGTGGATCTTTGAGATGTGTAGCTGATTTCATGTCTCTTGGCCAGTTTAGAGCAAGTTGTTGCTCCTGGAGACAGTTATCAGATTGAAAATAGTAAGTTATGAATATCTTCAATCCTTCTTCACATTCGAGTTTATAGAAACTGGTACTTATCTTTAATAATGATAGATAATTCATTGCTTTTGGTCCTATGGTGGTGATTTAGTTGCTAAGTCATGACTGACACTTGTGACCCCACAGACTATAGCCCGCCAGGCTCCTCTGTTCATGGAATTCTCCAGGCAAGAATCCTGGAGTGGGTAACCATTTCCTTTTCTGGAGGGTCTTCCCAACCCAGGGATTGAGCCCATGTCTCCTGCATTGCAGGTGGATTCTTTACCACTAAACCACCAGGGATTCCTCTTAGTACTCTAGAGTGTTCATAAAACCCTGTAACCAAGGCCTTTAAGACTGGAAGGGAGTGATGGTACATTATTAAACAGTCTTCCTATTTACCAGTTATACATATATAGTCCAGAAGAATGTAAAACACACAGATACAAAAACCAAACCCACAAAAACCTTTTTCAGGTCAAATTCTGTTTCCAACTATACAGAGGCCACTGACAACAGGTGTGCGTGGGAAGTGGATCCTCCTTTCCACCCAATTTGTCACTAGCATCTCAACAGGGATGAAACCTCATATTCGTTCAAGTGCTTTATCTTCATGGTTACTATAGAACTTAACTCCTCGCTTTTAGCTCTTTCTTCTTCAGGATCTTACACTCCTCCCTCTCCTCACCTCACCATCCTGCCTCTTCTATTCTGTATTTAAATATAGGATGTCAGTTGCTCAGTCACATTTTGGTTCCACTGAATAAGTGCAGAGATGCGATTCTAGGTTGAAGGTTGATGGTGACTTTGGACCAGGTTGGGCAGAGCAATAACAGTCCTAGACAATTCAGCTGCCGTAATAGCTTCCTCCTGGCTCACATACTTGACATTATGTTAAAAGAATTTCTATCTTTTTAAAAAATTCACCTTGAGTTACATTAGCAAATGCACCCTGTCCCCCATTTATTAAATTATCTTTGGAATATTCCGGGCCCAGGAGAGAATAAACCCTATCCATGCAAGCTATGTTAACGTTAGCCAAAAATATGGATTAATTTTTTGGCAAGTGCATCCCTTTTAAGGTAACAAGAGCACAAGGACAGGTAGATATTCTATGGTTTTTTCAATTATTTAGGATCTTTAAAAAAATATGGATTTGGATCCCTTCCTTGATTCTGCAACATTAGGACCTCTGAAAGGAAGGCTCAGGTACTACATTTTTAGTGAATTTCTCAAGATTCAGGAACTACAGTTTTAGAATGCCTAGCTGCTTCCTTCTGGGTAAAGAGGAAAACAACTCCATCCAAGGAAGGGAGAAGTAAGAAGGCTTGTGCCTCTGGAGCAGTGGATGAAAGGCGTATTCTTCAAAGACTTGATGGGAAAAGAAAAGCTGATTACAGTGGGGGAAGTGAGGAATGCAGCATTACTGACAAAATATGGATAATTAGTTATTTAGGGAAATTGGATTGTTTAATATTGGATTAAGACTATTTAGAGTCAAGAAAAGTCACATTCATTTACAAAGTGAAAAACCAAGGCAGTGATATTCACAGCATTGAAGATTTCCCAAAGGGGCAAAAATAACAAGGCATTTTCTGGTGAGCTGAAGCAGGACATAATATATGCTGTTTCTAGTAATGGGACACATTTCTGTTCACTTGGAGCCTAATTCTTTTAAATTTTAGGTTCCATGTAGACTGAAATCTTCATGACTATTTCAAGATAGATAAGACTTCTAGTACTCTGTGCCGCATTAGAAAAGGGGAAATATTTCTATTTTTCAGAAGTGAGAGGTGATGAATCTATCAGTCTTTCATTTATTCCACAAATATTTATTGAATGTCTGCTAAATGTTAGGTATAAAGCTATGCCTTAGTGACAGACTGATGGACAATCCTAATTATATGGTGTCTGTATTTGAAGACTGGCCTCCTGTATCAATTTCTATGTAGAAAATTAACCCCAAACTTGACTTAAAACATTGAACATTTATGATCTCACATTTCCATGGGCTAGGAGTTCAGGAGCATCTTACCTGTCTGGCTCTGACTCAGGGTCTTTTATGAGATTGAAGTCAAGATATTGACCGAGGATGTGGTGATCTGAAGGCTTGACTGGGATGGGGAGATGGTTTGTGCACAGCTGTTGGCAGGGGGCCTCAGTCACTTGACACATGGCCTCTTTACAGGTTAGCTTGAGCATCCTTACAGCATGGCAGCTGACTTCTCCAGGGTGAGTTATCTACAAGAGAGCAAAGAAGAAGCTGCCATGTCTTTTATGACCTATCTTGGTGTTACATACTGTGATTTCTGCCACATTCTGTTCCTTAGAAATCAGTCACTAAGTCTAGCCCACACAAAAGGAGGGGAAATTATTTGGCTGTGTCGAGTCTTAATTGTGGCATGTAGGATCTTTGTTGCATCATGCAGGACCTTTCATTATGGTGCTCGGACTCTCTAGTTGTGATGTATGGGCTCCAGAGTGCAGGCTTTGATAGTTGTGGCACACAAGCTTAATTGCCCTGAGGCATGTGGGATCTTAGCTCCTCCACCAGAGATCGAACCTGTGTCCCCAGCATTGCAAGATGGGTTCTTAATCAGTGGACCACCATGGAAGTCCCAGGCCCTATCATTTTAATGGAGGAGTATCAAAAAACTTGTGGAAATTTCCTTATATTAGACCCCTCTTTTCCTGAAGGACTTTGTTACCTGTGATATAGCTAGGTTCAGATGCAGACTTGAAGGAGATGTATAAGCATGTCGACTGAATAATCTAACCACTCTCAAATACTAACTATGCAATGATTATTGACAGTGATCACATACTAGAATAACTAGGGAAGTATAGCTTTTCAAAAATATTGATACCTGGATTCCAGCTCTAGAAATTCTGACTCAAATGGTCTATAGTGGGATCTGGATATTGGTAATTAAAAAAAAAAAAAAAAAAACAACTTTCCAGGTGGTAAATCATTGCCCGATAAACTCAAAGTTACTGACTAACAACTCCTTAAGAAACATTTTTTTGGATGCCATTTAAAATCTTTATTTGATTGCATGATTTGATGAGCTGTCCCCATCTTTTATTGGCCTTTTCCACCATTTTTGCCCATTTATTCCCTTTATACATCTTCTGGTTTGGTTTTCTTATTTATTTTGGACCCATGTTCTCAACTATGTTAGAGCTTGATGTAATGATATTTCCTTATAGCTTCATCATGCATTCTCACATCTAGAGGAAAAATCTTAACTCCAGCAAAATTGGCTTGAAGTATGTGTGTGCTATGTAAAAATGTCAGGAATGCTATAATTATATTTTATCAGGTGAAGCTTAACATTTTAATAGGCAGTGTCTAAGACTGATCTGACAGGGTGTTTTTGGATGGTGAAATGGATGCTCAAAATAAGAAAACACCACTCAGGAACTAAATGAGTCACTTCTGCCAGACAAGTAGGCTTGGAGTTTATGCTGAAGGGCCTGTATAATATTTCTGAAGTGCTGTCCCCTTTTAATGTATGTTCATTAAATCTGATTTGGAAGGTTGGGAAAATAACCCCTCTGTGACTTGTTAATCATTCAAGGAGAAGCGTGAACATTGGCAAGGCTCCAGGAGAAGGCCTTAGCTGAGTATTTATATCATCTCATGTGTGTAATTCACCAAAAATACTGATAGTTTAAGCAGTTTCATCAGCTACACGTCTCTATTCATTCCTTTGTGTGTTTGTCCACTGAATTGGATGAACGAGCTCATTATAGCTGCACTATTTATTATCATTTTCCTCTCATGGGAGTGAATTTAATTTACTTGGGTTATTCAGCTGATGTGTGTGTTGCCTTTGTTTTGTTTATAAGCAGGATAGTCATGAGTCCCTTGCCTTGAGTTAGATCCCTGATGAGAAGCATAATTTTTGCACATTAGCTGGGAAATAGATAAACTATGCATTTTACGTATGTGTGAAGCACTTCTGCTTCTTTATGTAATGTTGATTTTTATCTCTAAGAATGATTGCTCTTTTCCTGGAAAGCTAAAACGATTCCCCTTTGGAAAGCTGGGTGATTAAACTGCAGCATTGACTGTCCCAGGACTGTAAGGTTTGACTCCAATGACCTGACTGCCAACTTCCTTCCTTCTTATACAAGGCATTCTGCAGGGAATATAGGTTAAAATCATGGGATTGAAAGTTAGACTGGACTTGAGTTTCATTTTTGACAGCTCACTGTATGACCTTGTGCAAACCATTTCTCTCTCTCCCGCAAAAAGCTGTCATGAGGATTAAATCCGTGCATAGATAATTCTTATTTCACCTTTTCTTGCTTATCTCTTCCCTATCCTTTCTACTCATTACAGTCCTGTTTCCTTTGGGAAATTTTATTCCATAATGCTGAAACTTTCACAGGGATGGGCATTTGGTCCAAATAGAATCTTATCAATGGAAATTTACTTTTAGTACCTTAAAAATATTTTTCCATTGTTTTCTGGATACCATTGTTACTACTGAGAAGTCATCCATTATTCTTATTGCTCTTTTGAAGGTAAATGCTTCTTTTTCCTTTTTCTGCTTTCAAACTTTATCATTAACATTGGATTTTAGAAGTTTTACTTTGATGAGTTTAGGTGTCTCTCTCTCTCTCTTTATATATATATATATAAAGAACATCATCATATATTATATATATATATATATAAAGAACATCATCATATATTATATATATATGTATACACACACACACACACACACACACACACACACACACATATATAATCCCTGCTTGAGATTCATAGTTTCCTGAAACTGTGTTTTGATGTTTTAAGCATTTTTGGAAAATTATTTTCAAAAGTTACTTCACCCATTCTCCCATCTCCAAGCAGTCTCTCTCACCTCCCCTATTGGGCATCCAGTTACATAAATATTAGAGCATATCAAGAAGTATCTTCTATCTTTTGTGTTTTTTAAAAAATGAATTTCCCATCATTACTTTGTCTCTGTGCTCCATTCTTAGTGTGTTCCACTGATGTATCTTTAGATAGACTGATTCTCTGTTGTGTCTAATCTAATGTTAGAGTATCTATTGACATATCAAAAACTCTTTCATTTTCTGTATTTTTTCAGCTCTAGCACTTCCGTTTGATTTATGTAGATTACAGTTCTCTCATTAAATCCTCCATTTTGCTATTTTCTTGAATATAGTAAAATCATTTTAAAGTCTCTGATGATCTAAAAGGCTGTTTTTCATTTTGTCTCATCTCTTGATGTGCCAGAAAACTTTTTATTAAATGCCAGATAAATGAATGAAACAGTATAGAAGCTATGGATGATGTTGTTCATCTTCTAGAAAGGACATGCTTTTGATTTTGGAAGACAGTTAATGTAGAGGCAGATAACTTTATCTAATATGCAATTCTATCTAATACAAAACTGTATTAGTGTTTATAAGGGATGGTATATATTCATTCTGCCCTTAACTTCAGGACAGAACATTTAAGGACCCCAAATCACAACCTTGTGATGTTTACCAAAACCTCTTATTTTTGGCTGAACTCCAATTTTTGTCTCACCATCATTGTGAAACTACTATAAACTCTGCTTTGCTTTTTGGGATTTTAGTTAATATTTTCTCTTTGGCTTCTTGGCCTCTCAGTCCCGGGTTACAAATCTATATGTTCCTAAAAGGGAGATGCCGAAGCTAAATGTAAAGCTTACTTCCATCTTCTCCATGACCTTGGCCCCTCAAGTTATGCCTACTTTGGTAGCCAAAGATCTTACTTTTACCCAACCCCCTGAGACTTCTGAAGGAGTCGCTCATTCTTTTTAACACTTTAGTCACCACTTTCTGCCTAGCTTCTCACCTTTGTTTCCAAATTGGCAAAGATTTCAAGGGGAAACTTTGTACAGAATACCAGGCTTTCCTCACATCCTGGTCACCTTGGAGGATTTTCAGTGACTTTGAACATCTTTTAAAAAATTTCCCACATTTAAAGTTATTCTTTATAGAACTTTTGGTCTGATACAAGCCGTACCACTAGAGTTGGAAGCACCATTCTCTGCTAAAATTTTAGTTTTGGTCTGAGATCCAGAAATCGAAAAGTCCAGGGGTAATTTCTAGGGAACCAATTCTGGGACCTCTACTACTGAGCGCTCTTGGGTTGCCCTAGTTGTAGCATTTCCCTGAGATCAATTTCTCCTCCCTTTGTTTGAATATATTACCCACCTATTACTACAGTAAAAATCCTCCTTTTCTTAAACTTAGTCTAAATATCTGTATTTGCAAATAAACCATAAACATAAAGCACATTTATCAGTTGGCTACTCAGCATAAGAGGACTAATTTGTATTCATGTAAGAGCAAAGTTATGTGATTATTTTGAAGGGGTTGGGGGGCAAGTGGCTTGGTTTTGCTGGGTTTTAAAAGCAGCTCTGTCACTGGACTGCTTGATGAATTTGGAGAATTTATCCCCTTGGGTCTCAGTTTTCTCATCTGTAAAATTTTATGTTTGTACAAGATTACCTCTGAAATTCCTTCAAGCTGAAAATCGTATCTTCTGAATTGGTGCTAATTGGCCCACACAGGAATTGAATCCATGAACTTGCTCTTCTAAACTCTTGATCTTACAACTGATAAGACTAATATTTTACATGCCATGTTCCTTGTTTTTTTTTTTTTTTTTTTAAAGCTAGCTTTAAAAATTCTTGCCCATGTAAAGTGACGCACACCTGAACAGGAATTATACTAGTTTGGATAATATGGTGCAAGGAATAGACTTAGATGAAAAGGTCACTTTGACAGTGAATGTCAATGATTCTACCTGCCTTGTATGTCTCTGTAACACCTTTGGTGATAGACAGGGTAGCCTGGCATGCTGCAGTCCATGGAGTTGCAAAGAGTCGAACACAAAAGAGCAACAGAACTGAACTGAACAACACCTTAAGATGTTCTTTTAATCTGAGCAATTTACAAAGATACAAAAAAAAAAAATAGCAGAGATCTATCTTTATATTTTGGAATACCCAATATATAGTTACTTCTGTATATACAGCCCTAACTTTATATAAATAAAAGTAATATATCCAGCAAGGTTTTTGACTTTTGTAGGAGGATGTTCATCATTTATTTCCAGTACAGTGAGAACCTCTCTGTATCACCGTTGACTCTTTGGATGTCAATATCTCAGTTCTTGGTGGATAGTTTAAAATTGAACCCTAGACCTCCTCAATCATGAGGCACTTTTTTTTTTTTTTTGGAAGAGATACTTTTTAAAAGTATTACCAACCCAGTTTTTAGATTCTCTAAAATTTATTGAATCCAATTTATCAGAGAAATGTGTGCCTGGTACATATTCTTTTGCCTTTGTGGAAAATTGTTTTGGTTCTATGATATCTAACTTCATTAAATACTAATATGTTTCCTTCCTTCCATACTCCTGTCAATACTATAGGGGGAAATGCCTTTATTTATCATCTGGGTTATTACAATATATAACCTTAACTTCCATCCCACTGATCTTCCCATATTTTCTGTTGTTGCTGTTTAGTCGCTAAGTCATCTCTGACTCTTTTGCACCCCAAGGACTGTAGCCCACCAGGCTTTTCTGTCCATGGGATTTCCCAGACAAAAATACTAGAGTGGGTTGTCATTTCCCTCTCTAGCAAATCTTCCCCACCCAGGGATGGAACTGGTTTTTCCTGCTTTGGCAGACGGATTCTTTACCATTGCACCACATAGTGGGTTGCATATAATTTCTTCTGCCTTAGATGCCAAGTGATTTTTTCAAAACGAGAGTCTGATTGTCTCAGTTCAGTTCAGTCGCTCAGTCATGTCCGACTCTTTGCGACCCCATGGACTGCAGCACAACAGGCTTCCCTGTCCATCACCAACTCCGAGAGCTTGCTCAAACTCATGTCCATCAAGTTGGTGACGCCATCCAGCCATCTCATCCTCTGTTGTCCCCTTCTCCTGCCTTCAATCTTTCCCAGCATCAGGGTCTTTTCCAAGGAGTCAGTTCTTCACATCACATGGCCAAAGTATTGGAGTTTCAGCTTCAGCATCAGTCCTTCCAATTAATATTCAGGACTTATTTCCTTTAGGATTGACTGGTTTGATCTCCTTGCAGTCCAAGGGTCTCTCAAGAGTCTTCTCCAAAACTGCAGTTCAAAAGCATCAATTCTTCAGGGCTCAGCTTTCTTTATAGTCCAACTCTCACATCCATACATGACCACTGGAAAAAACATAGCTTTGACCAGACAGACTTTGTTGGCAAAGTAATGTCTCTGCTTTTTAATATGCTGTCTAGGTTGGTGATAGCTTTTCTTCCAAGGAGCAAGCATCTTTAAGGCTGCAATCACCATCTGCAGTGATTTTGGAGTCCAAAAAAATAAAGTCTGTCACTGTTTCCATTGTTTCCCCATCTATTTGCCATGAAGTGATGGGACTGGATGCCATAATCTTAGTTTTTTGAATGTTGAGTTTTAAGCCAACTTTTTCACTCTCCTCTTTCACTTTCATCAAGAGGCTCTTTAGTTCTTCTTCACTTTCTGCCATGAGGATGGTGTCATCTGCATATCTGAGGTTATTGATGTTTCTCCTGGAAATCTTGATCCAGCCCAGCATTTCTCATGATGTACTCTGCGTTGTCTCATCCACTTGCTAAAAGTCCTTCAGTATCTCCTCATTGATTTTAAGAGAAATTGGTCCATTGTTTGACTCTTGTCTATCTCCTCAGCCTCTTCTTCCACTAGACTACCTCCTTCTGCATTCTCCTTTTAACCACAGTGGTTCTAACTTACCCAAACAACTTTATTCCATGGGGCAGTTTCATTGGTTGTATCTTCTGGGAACACCTTCCTCTCTTTGCCTAGAGCAAGCCATTCCAACCTTCCAGTCTCAAGTCAGTCAACCCCCTGGTATAGGTTAAATCATCTATCATTGTATTTTATGACTGTTTTCACAGCACTTGCATTTATTTTATGGCTGCTTCATAGTACTTGCATTTACTCCTGTGTTTTGTGAAATTTTGTCTGAATCTCTCATGAGAAGCTAAGCTTCATGAAAGCAGGATTTTTTATCTCTTTTATTTACCATTGTTTCTACTCCCCAGAGTATAACACAGTGCCTGGGACATAACAGATGCTTAATAAATATGTTCTGAGTGAATGAAGAAAACAACCAGCTTAAATTCATTATTTAATCAATTGTGGGGTGCTTTTGAAGATGTTTCCATGAAAATCATCATTCAGTGAGCACATAGTGTGAAACATTTTCTCTGGTTTCAGTACCAGAGATGAACTGTATCATGAATAATTGATATGCTTCATTTTGTCTATAGATACTGAAAATTAAAGAACTGTTTGTTTTTCTTTTTTTGTTTGGATTTTAAGCAGGCCAGAGTGAGATTTAGCATTGAATTCCAGCTGGTTAGGTTCGTTTTAACCAAGATCTATTTATTCAGCACACATTTTTCAAGCACTTGCAATGTGGGAAACACTGTCCCAGGCTCTAGATAGAGGGGAAAGAGTGAAATCAAGCAGTTGGCTCCTACAGGGGCTTCTAATATTTAGGCAGTGGTTAATGAAAGAATTACACAAATAAGCCTCACAATTGCAATTTTCAGATGTACTGTAGAAAATAAGTCTGTGGTCCAGTGGTAAAGAATCATCTGCCTATGCAGGTTACATGGGTTCAATCCCTGATTAGGGAAGATCCCACATGTCGCGGGGCAACTATGCTTGTGCACCAGGACCACTGAATCTGTGCTCTGGAGCCCTCGAACTGCAACTGCTGAAGACTAGAACTCATGCTCTCTAGCAAGAGAAGACCCCTCAATGAGAAGCCCATGCACCTCAAGGAAGAGTAGCCCCTGATTGCTGCAAGCCCACATGTAGCATGAAGACCCTCACAGCCCAAACAATACATTTTTTAAAAAGGAAAATAAACCTGTGGAATTTTGAGAACTTGGTATAGGAGTATTTGTTCTGGTCAAAGTAATGTTGGAGGGGATGTCAGAAGAAGGAGTAGAAGTCAACTGGGCAACGAAAGGGGGGAAGAATGTTCCAGGGAAAAGCATGAGCAGATGTCCTATAGCAGAAGGGAGTGTGGGGAGGAGAAGAAACTCGAAATTAGGCCAGTGTGGCTGGTGTGGAAAGAAGAAGGAACACCGTGTGAAGTTGAGGTTGATGGGGTGTGCAGAGGCCAGGCTGTGCAGGGTTTCTTATCAAACTTGCTAGGGAATTCAGTCTTTATCTGGAGAACAAAGGAAAATCATGAAAGGCTTTTTTTTTTTTTTAAATAGTTAACCGCAACACCTTACATTTTATTTATTTTTTTTTTTACATTAAAAACACCTATTTATTTATTTGGCGGGTCTTAGGTCTTAGTTGCAGTACAAGGGATCTTCCTGCAGCTCAAGGCTTCGCTCTAGTTGCCACCTGCAGACTCAGTAAATGTGGCTCTTGGGCTTGGTTGCCTTGAAGCATGTGGGATCTTAGATCCCTGAGCCGGGACTGAACCCATGTCCTCTCCATTGAAAGGCAGATTCTTCACCACTGGACCAGGAAAGTCCCATGAAAGGTTTTTAAGAGTGGGGACATATCTATTTTCAAAGAAAAAAAATCATTGTTGCCTTTGATGTGAACACAACATATACATGAATTTATATTCTTGGTATTTTGTACAACCTGACTTTTCTATCATACTGTCTTTGACTAAATTCCCCAGAAATAAAGCCATTTCAGAGATTCTTGGGCAAGTGACTTATTCAAAGAGTGCTCTCAGGACAAAAAGAATAAAAGGGTAGGGAAAAGAGTTTATCAAAGGTGGGTCCCAAATGGAGTCCAGCTTCAGCCTAATCTCAAGGAAAGCTCTGGAGCAAGCGTTGTATCAGAATTGATCCCTCCTTGAGTTCATGGAACCAGAAGGGATCAAATGTGAATCATCATCAATTAGCATTCCTAGCAGCTCTGGGACATGGCCTGTGAAAACAGGTCTGCGTGGGGCATCAAAAGTGTCCACCACAAGTGCTTTATTTACTTTTTATTGTTTAAAAATTGTATTGGAGTATAGTTGTTTTAAAATGTTCCATTAGCTTCTACTGTCCAGCAAAGTGAATCAGTTATATGTACACATATATCCCCTCTTTTTTAGATTCCCTTCCCCTTTAGGTCACCACAGAGCTCTGCGTAGAGTTCTCTGCGCTGTACAGTAGGTTCTCATTTGGTCTATCTATTTCAAACATAATATCAATAGTGTATAGATGTTAACCCCAGTGTTTCATCCCACCACCCACCTTCCCCCTTTCGGTGTCCGTAAGTTTGTTTTCTTCATCTGTAACCCTATTTCTGTGTTGCAAAGAAGTTCATCCAAGCCATTTTTCTAGATTCCATATACAAGTGGTATTATGTGATATTTGTTTTTCTCTTTCTGATTTCCTTCATTCTGTATGACAGTCTCTAGGTCTATCCATGTCTCTGCAAATGGCACTATTTCATTCCTTTTAAAAATGTCTCCAATTCTCTTCCCCAGAGGCAGCTGTTATGAATTTCTTGTATGTACTTTCAAAAGTAGTCTCCATGTACTTTTAGTTATTGAAGTATAGTTGATTTACAATGCTGTATTAGTTTCTGGGGTCCAGCAAAGTGATTCAGTTACGTGTATGTATGTGTGCATGCTAAGTTGCTTCAGTTGTGTCCAACTCTTTGAGACCCTATGGACTGCAGCCTGCCAGGCTCTTCTGTCCATGGGATTCTCCAGGCAAGAATACTGCAGTGGGTAGCCATTCCCTTCTCCAGGGGATCTTCCCGACCTAGGGATCGAACATGGGTCTCCTGCATTAAAGCAGATTCTTTACTGTCTGAGCCACTGGGAAGCCCCCATATAGAGTGTGTATCTAGTAATCCCCATGCCTAGTTTATCCCTCCCCCACCCTTCCCCTTTAGTAACCGTAGGTTGTTTTCTATGTCTTATGCATTTTCTCCTACTTTCTGTAAATCAGTTTACAGCATGTTGTGCTTAGTCTTCTGTACCTTGTTCTCTTCTCTTAGCAATGAAACTTACAGAGTATTGTATACTGAAACACAGAGAGCTGCATCATCATTTTCAATGGCTATAGAGCATTGCATTGTACCATAGTCTATTGACCTTGATTTTTTCACTAAATATTCCTAGATAACTGTACTGTATATGTCTCTAAGCCACTTCAAACACTTGGAACAGAGTAGAAGATAAGTAACTGAAACTAATACATGGGAATCTCATGTCCTGTGAGAGACATAATCCAAAAATCCAATCAGAGGACCTGGAAATATCCACATTCAGAGAGGGAACCATGATTTTTTTTTTTTTTTTTCCTCCCCTGTATGACACTGTGGAGTCTAATCAGTAATGGATATTCAATCAGTTCTTTATGGCTAGAGGACCTTGGCTGAAACTCTTGTCATTTCATCTGAAAATGGCAAAAGTCCCAAGTCAATTTCAGAGCTTATTTCATAGGCTTCCAAGGAATCCATTATGACTACAGCCAAAAGTCTTTGAACTTTGGTCCAGACTTTCTTTATTGATTTAATGTAAAGCCTAATAAAATTCCATGGCTTAAAAATAAACCAGCCTGATCTCAATATAGCTTTTCACCTGTATCTTTGTCTTTAGAGATTTAATCATCATATCTAAGTCACTGCTTAATGGAGTCAAAGATCTGGAACTGTTCCTGCCCAGTTGTATTTGCAAAATGAACAGCTGACATTCATACAAGATGAAGAGCTGCTTTGAAAGTTAAGGACAGAATCTTGGCTTCTCCCCTGAAGCAGCCTGTTTAGCCATGATTCACACACTGCAGTCTCCAACATGGCGCTGGAGTGGGCTAGAGATGCTGGTCTTTTCCCAAGCGGAACCTCCCTGGGATCTTTATCTCGTTCTTTCCAAAGGACTGATGCTCTGTGGCCAAATGCCATATGTAAAGCATTTGACCAAAATTTAATGCAGTTCTGTGATTCCTGTTTGATTCTTTAAGAAGTCATGCAGATAGAGCTTAGATGTCTGCTTGTTGCTCAGATAAACATATCTCACCAAGAGAGAGCTAACCCTCAGAGCTATATTTAAAGTTGGCTCAGATATTAAATAATCTGCCTGCAATGCAGGAAATCTGGGTTCGATCCCTGTGTTGGAAAGATCCCCTGGAGGAGGACATGGCAACCCACTCCAGTATTCTTGCCTGGAGAATCCCATGGAGTGAGGAGCCTGGCAGACTACAGTCTAGAGGGTTGCGAAGAGGCAGATGTGACTGAACGACTAAGCCCAGCACAGGACAGCAGTCAGACACAATATTTTATACTGTACAGTGTCCAGCTAAAGATAAAAGTACTATTGTAAGTCTTGAACAAACTCGCTGTTTTCTGAGGATCAGAAGGTTAAGGTCAGGTGTTTGGTACCTTGAAATTGACAGTGACTCAGGTTTGTTTTCTTTCACTTTCTCTTTGGAAGAAACAGAAGTGATGAGCAATGCCAACTACTTTATCCAACACTGCTCAGTGAAGGTGTTGAATAAACTATTCATTATTAGCAAAACTGCATTTTTAAGTTGGCACTATGACACCTTGATGGATTATATATATGGATAGTCATTTCTAATTTGCAGTTTGTACTGTTGACAACCTGTTGGCTGCTGGAATCCATCCAAGATGTAATGCTTCACAATGCTCCATCTAAGCCTCAGATTCCTTATGAATAAAAGAATTGTAAAGTTGTTCTAAGGATTTGATAAGTTAGTTCATGTAAAGCCCTTAGCACAGTGCATGGGACATAGAAACCCCTCACTCAGTTTATTTCAAATAGATATTTAATGAGCGCTTTTCATGAGTTGGGCATTGCTCAAGGTACCAGAGATGTATACAGAAACAAGGAGTATGATGGTGGTGGTTTAGTTGCTAATTTGTGTCCGACCCTTGAACCTCATGGACTGTAGCCTGCCAGGCTCCTCTGTCCATGGGTTCTCCAGGCAAGAGTACTGGAGTGTGTTGCTATTTCCTTCTCTAGGGGATCTTCCCAACCCAGGAATCGAACCCAGGTCCCCTGCATTGCAGGCAGATTCTTTACTGACTGAGCTATGAGGGAAGCCCAAGGAGTATGATGCTTACATTCTAATTTGTAAAAATGAATAAAGAAATAATCAAGATAACTCTAGATTCCATGGACAGAGGAGCCTGGCAAGCTACAGTCCATGGGGTCATAAGAGATGGACACGACTTATGAATAAACCACCACTAGATATTAGTGAGTGCTCTGAAAATAACTATACAGGATATGGTGATCAAAATTGAATGGGAGGGGAGAGATTGGAAGATGAAATGGGGTCATGCACTGACTTTGTGCAGTTTGACCTCAGATCCATCTTTTCCATTTCCCTGTTGTGACCTGTATGGTCATGGGGCTGTTGGATGTGTTTCCCAAACTCATGTGGCTATGGGGTTCCAGATGGATTCCATCAATGGAGGCACTGTTAGGAGATTTGAGGGATGGAGGAAGGGAGAAACCTGGGTATTTCTCCCCACCTCTATATGATGACCTCATGTGGTTGCATTTCTCTTGTGACTTTGGTTTCTGCTAAGCAGGTCTTACTAAAGCTTCTTCCAGCTTCCACTTGGTGATCTTGGCTCTTGGGCTCCAGTAATGCCAGTTTCTTCCTTTGGCTTTCCAGGCCCGGGTGGACTTAGTCCTCCTGCGGTTGCAAATCTTTGCATTGTCATTCCTTGTTTGTCTTCAGAGGTTATCCATCCCATGTATCATTAATTGTCTATATTAAATTCCTTCTGTATTAGAAATGGAGTCACAGATATAGAAAACAAGCTTATGGTTACCAAGGGAGAAAGGAGGGGGGAGGGATAAATGGGGAGATTGGAATTGACACATACACACAACCATACATAAAGTGCTGGGAAAGATTGGGGGCAGGAGGAGAAGGGGATGACAGAGGATGAGATGGTTGGATGGCATCACCAACTCAATGGACATGGGTTTGGGTGGACTCTGGGAGTTGGTGATGGACAGGGAGGCCTGGCGTGCTGCAGTTCATGGGGTTGCAAAGTCGGACACGACTGAGTGACTGAACTGAACTGAACTGATATACATAAAATAGCTAATAAGCTAATAATATGTAACTAATAAGAACCTGTTATATCACAGGGAACTCTACTTAATATACTCTTATAATATCCAGAGTTATATAATTCTGCAGTGACCTATATGGGAATAGAACCGATAAAAAGAGTGGATATATGTATATATATAACTGATTCACTTTACTCTACAGCAAAAACTAACATAGCATTGTAAATCAGCTATATGCCAGTATGAATTAACTTCAATTCCTACTGGGTTAAATACAAAGAAAGGTTTCTTCTTTCTTTGTTGGATCCTGACTTGCACAAAAAGTTAGAGCTTTTTTTCAAAAGATACTATTTGAAATGAAATCTGAAAGGACATGAAGCTAGGTGTGTGATCTGGAGGAAGAACATTCCAGGAAGAGGGAACAGCAAGGACAAAAGCATTGAGATGAGGCTGAGATTAGAGCATTTGAGAAAGAGAGAAAGCAAGTGTGGATGGAGCATGGTGAAGGGGCGGGAAGGTGATAAGTACAAAGAGGAGGGTAGGGACTCCTGTTGGAAGATCTTGCAGGTCAGAGTGAAGGTTTGGGGGCTTATTCTAATTGTATTTGAAAACAATCACAGTGTTTTAAGATAAGAATAGGACATGTAAGTTTTGTTTGAAATAGGTCATCCTGGCTGCTCTGTGAGAATATGGTTAAGTCTTAAGATTAGGACAAAGACCAGTTAAGTACTTATTGCTGGTGAGCCAAGCTAGAAATGATGAGAACTTGAGCTTGGGTGGAAGAAAAGGAAACAGGAGTGGGTTGACTCCTAACATGTTTTGGAAGAACTGTCCATAGAGCTTACTGATGAGAATGAGGGAAAAAGAGGCATCAAGTATGACTTCTAGACCTTTGCTCTTAAAGTTGATGGTATAATTTACACAGATGAAGGAAGCTACTACAGGTTTTGGGGGGAGAGAAGATATTGGATTTTAAATATGTTAGAGATGCTTGTTTGACATCTAAATAGTTATGTTGGGAGCTACTGATCATGTCTGGACCTCCAGGGAGAACTCATGGTTAGATGTATAGATATGGAAGTCAACAACACAAATCCATGCATTGGATAAATTAACAGAAGAGAGAATACAAGTATAGATCAACCATTATTATTGTTGTTGTTCATGCTGCTCCTGCTGTTGCTGTTCTTACTGTTATTATAACTAAGTTTCAGACTTAGTTTGACCAAAGTTTGAGACTTGCTAACTTAACAGTATGTGAACCGTGAAATTCCATATGTCCAAGTTGGATTTAGAAAAGGCAAAGGAATGAGAGATCAAATAGCCAACATCTGTTGGATCATCAAAAGAGCAAGAGAGTTCCAGAAAAACATCTACTTCTGCTTTATTGACTACACCAAAGCCTTTGACTGTGTGAATCACAACAAACTATGGAAAGTTCTTCAAGAGATGGGAATACCAGACAACCTGACCTGCCTCCTGAGAAATCTATATGCAGGTCAAGAGGCAACAGGTAGAGCCAGACATGGAACAACAGACTGGTTCCAGATCAGGAGAGGAGGACATCAAGGCTGTATATTGTCACCCTGCTTATTTAACTTCTATGCAGAGTACATCATGAGAAATGCCAGGCTGGATGAAGCACAAACTGGCATCAAGATTGCCAGGAGAAATATCAATAACCTCAGATATGCAGATGACACCACCCTTATGGCAGAAAGCAAAGAAGAACTAAAGAGCCTCTTGATGAAAGTGAAAGAGGAGAGTGAAAAAGTTGGCTTAAAACTCAACTTTCAGAAAACTAAGATCATGGCATCCAGTTCCATCATTTCATGGCAAATAGATGGGGAAACAATGGAAACAGTGACAGACGTTATTTTTTTGGACTCCAAAATCACTGCAGATGGTGGCTGCAGCCATGAAATTAAAAGACACTTGCTCCTTCGAAAAAAAGCTATGACCAACCTAGACAGTGTATTAAAAAGCAGAGACATTACTTTGCCAACAAAGATCTGTCTAGTCAAAGCTATGGTTCTTCAAGTAATCATGTATGGATGTGAGAGATGGACTATAAAGAAAACTGAGCACCAAAGAATTGATGCTTTTGAACTGTGGTGTTGGAGAAGACTCTTGAGAGTCCCTTGGACAACAAGGAGATCCAAGCAGCCCATCTTAAAGGAAATCAGACCTGAATATTCATTGGAAAGACTGATGCTGAAGCTGAAACTCCAATACTTTGGCCACCTGATGCAAAGAACTGACTTAATGGAAAGACCCTGATGCTGGGAAAGATTGAAGGTGGGAGAGGGGGATGACAGAGGATGGGATGGTTGGATGGCATAGCTGACATGAGTTTGAGCAAGTTCTGGGAGTTGGTGATGGACAGGGAAGCCTGGTATGCTGCTGTCCATGGGGTCGCAAAGAGTCCGACACAACTGAGTGGCTGCACTGAACTGAACTGAACAGAAGATAATGACAGAAATGAGCATAGTGACCAATTTGCCTAGATGCTTGTTAGAACATTCATATCCTTTTCTCTGTAGACCAGATGGCTAGCTGGATAAGTAGTAAGTGTGATGGATGGTCTGAGGCTCTGAACATCACCTCCACGTGCAAGTTTTCTGGAGAGAGGCCCAGACCAGTTCATTATAGAGTAGTGAATAAATCTACTTCATATTCATATTTTGTATGAATAATTGAATAATCCATACTAAATTCCCCCATGTGAATATTTTGCAAAAGATAAGTTGTGATGAGTACGTTTGAGTTAGCAAATTCTTAACCTCTTTATTTAGGTAGACTTAGAGAATATTGTGCTTAGTGAAAAGTGTCAGACAAATTCTGTATCACCTGTGTGTGGAATCTGAAAATTAATACAGATGGATCTATATACAAAGCAGAAAGATACAGATATGGAAAACAAATTTATGTTTATCAAGTGGGAGAGGAGAGAAGGAGGGACAAATTAGGAGTGTGGAATTAACAAATACATACTACTACTATACATTAAAAAGATGAGCAACAAAAATTTAATGTATCACATAGGGAATTTTACCCTATACTTTGTAATTATCTATAATGCAATATAATCTACTAAATACTGAAGTACTATGCTGTACATCTGAAATTAACCATATTGTGAATCAATGTTACTTCAATTTTAAAAAATAAAATAAATGGATGAAAATAATAAATAAGAATTTAAAAATCATTAAAAAAAGAAATAAACAATTGTTTTTAAGGCCTAACCAGCTCTTTCCAGAAAATTCCCCAGAATAAAACTAAGGAAATACTTAAATACTTCAAAGCGACAGAGGTGGACAAGGCACCGCGAGCTCATGTGTGACCTCTGTGTTCTTAGGTCATTGCCTAGTGAGTCTCTAGGAGCTTAATTTACCCGATGCTGTGGTGTGCTTTGCCTCTTAGTCATGTAGGGGCAAACTTTGTTAAGAGAAAGTGTTCTGACTATTAATCGACTATGGAATTAGGAGTGACCTTGGTGTTACCATATGGAAGTTAAGTATACCCAAGAAGAGCATCAACAGCAGATTCTACAAGATGTTGTTTGTTCATTGTTCACTCAAGCCTTATTTGAATGCAACTTGGAGGTGAATGTACATGTTTGAAAAATAACTTTGGCTGCCCATTTCTTAAATTAATAGACCATTCTAGGCTCTGTCAGAAGCAAGGGCATGTAGTGCTGCTTGGTGAATAGCAACAAGAAGATGATCCAGGGAGATATTTTATCTGCTATGGTGCCAAATTCAGAGCATGCCAGCCTTGAGAGTGGCTTGGCAGTCTCCATAATACTGGTGATAAAGTAATTTCTCCACATGCCTAAATTAGTCTAATCAAACCTATCAGAATTCTGAACATCAAGATTTTAACACTGCCAAGAATTCTCTCATGCCTTGGACAATGTCAGATAGAAGCCCTGATAGTAACTTAATTCTGTTATTTCACCCACGAGTGCTGTTCATCTTCAGCTCTCTCATTTTCTCTTCTATTTTTATCCCAGTGAATCTGGTATATGATAAATCCATGAATCCATATTAGTTGCACATTTGCATGGTAGGTGTAGGATAGGGGTAAAAACTAAAAATAAATGAACACAAGACAAACCAACTCTTAACAATGGGGCACAAATATCCACCAGTTTTGTTTGAGGGTATTTTTTTGTTTATTTCTTGGATACTGGAGTTCCATATTGAATTCACTATGCAAATCTCAGCATGACACTTCTTTTCAAGTTTTAATGCTGCCTTCATAACTCAAAACTTATTATAAATCTACAGTAACAAAATCAGCATGATATTGGCATAGCTATAGACAAAGAGATCGATAGAACAAAATGAAGAGCCCCCAGGATAGAAGTGGTTTTGCATATCAGTGGAGAGAAAGTGGATGTTTTCATTACTGTTGCTGAGACATTTGTTATTTATATGGAAAGACATGTGATTGGACCCCTACCTCACATTGTACCCAAACATGAATTCCAAATTTATTAAACATTCAAATGTACAAGGGAAAACTAGAAAAAAAATTATTTATTTACTTTTGTTGATCCTACATGGCCTGCAGGATCTTAGTTCCCCGACCAGTACTGAACCTGCACGCTCAGAAGTGAAAATGTGGAGTCCTAACCCCTGGATTCACCACAGAATTCCCTAGAAAGCCTTTCAGAAGAGAATGTTTGTGGATGTTTTCATGAACTTAAGATATGGGAAGATTTCTTAAACAAGTCCTAAAAAGCACAATCCATAAGGACATGATTGACAAATTTACCCAAGTGAAAACCAAGCATATGCATTTATCCAAAGACATCCCATAAAGAGTGAAAATGGAAACTTTGAGGCTGAATTCCTTCTGTTCTATTTGCGAATGTTGGTTTATCAAGACCATCCCAAGTTATAAGAATGTAGACAGATGTTATGGCTGCTCGGATGTGACAGCTCTTGCTGACCTCATCTCCATTATTGGTGACCCTGTCCTTCCTATCAACGTCATGGAGAGGATAAATTTAGCATAATTGCTATTCTCTGCTTTTTCTGTAGAGTGTTAAAGTACTTTTGCATTCCTCTGGTTTGAAATGTGCTCTGTGGCTTCTCTGACTATTGCCAAAATATATGATGTCTTCAAAGAATTGGAGTTTATAACTCAAAAATGTGTGTGTGTGGATGTGCATGCTGGAAAAGTTCAGGAAGTCCTAAAAGTGAGTCTGTCCTTCAAGTTTGAATATAATGCATCCTCATTATAGAGAAAATTTGCAATACAGAAAAATAAACCAGAAATAGCTCATAATTCTCCTACCATCCATGGTCATTTATTAACATTTTGGTGTTTGCTTTTTTCTATGTGTATCACATTGTAGCATATTATTGAATTCTGGTCAGTTCACTGAAGATAATAACACCAACTTCCTCTGTGTTGTTATAAATTTGGTAGAAACATTATTTTCTTTTTCTTTAGCTTCTTTTCTGCCCAGTTTTATTGAGGTATAATTGACATACAGCACTGTATAAGTTTAACATATACAGTATAATAATTTGGTTTACATACATCTAGAAACATTATTTTTAATGGCAGTTCATGGGAAGTTATACACCTTTTTCATTAGGATCCTAGGCTCCAGGGCCATACTATCTAAGTTTGAATCCCAAATCCACCACATATTAGCTGTGTGGTCATGAGCAAGAGACTGACCATCTCTTCCCTTTGGTTTCCTCATCTGTAAAATAGGCTAATAAGAGTATCTACCTCGCAGAAAGGACTGTTGGAATTTGATACTTACAAGCTGTGCTTAGCAGGTATTCACTGGGAGTTGTTGCTGTTATCATTGTGTGTGTAAAGGGGTTGATGAATTTCAGTATCCTCCGAGCCCACTCTGTTAGTGCTAGAGCTTTCCTTGGTATCTTCCCATTGGTCTTTGTACATAGAGGACACATAGTGTCCTGAAAGGTGTTAGTCCTCATGGTGTAGTTTGGAGATCTTCAAAGACTCAAGGGCATAGGTGGTAAATCTTTTGCCAGAATACTATTGGAGACCTGCAGGTGGCCACTGTGGGAACACCCTTATGAGAACAATGAGGACCGATCACTGGGTTCTCAGCCTTAGCCCCAATATGAGCTTCCTCTAATGGGGTTGTGGGGGCTGTTTCGTGATGCTGCCATCTCTTCATGCGGTCCCCTGGGGTCCATCCCTCCTTTCCTAGTCTTAGGCAACATCCACCCTCCAAGAGCATGTCTTATCACTTTGCCCAACCAGGAACAAAGATGGGAGGCATGATTGCCTACCCTTTTCTTTCCAGCCAATTATTGTTACATAAACTTCATCAGTCAACTTTCCCCAAAGACCATTCTTTGTGATTATCAAGGCTTTTCTTGGAAGTTAGAAAGACTGGATATGGCTTGTTTCTTCCTTTCCATTCTCATGATAACAATCCCAATTTCCTTTGAATGCCTCTAATTAACTAGGGGAAGGGTCATGTATAATGGAGCACAGAAAAGAAAGCACCAAAGATTAATATTTTAAAGTATTATCTCATCATAAGTGAATGTATCATAATTTACTTAATCACTCTCCTATTACTGGACACTTAGATTATTTCCGATTTTTAGCTATTAAAATGGCACTGTGGTTAACGCTAAAAATCTTTTCATATTTTGGATGACTTAGTGTGAATTACCAGAAATGGAAATTCTGGGTCAAATAATACAAAAAATAATAAATGCTTTAAGAATTTTCTTTCTTGTGTTAGCGGTAGTTTCCATTGTTTTATCAGGTGGTAGAAAATTAAACATAAGAACAGGGTCAGATTTTTAAAATCATTGCTATTTAACTATCTGAATACCTGTAATATCCATTTATATTGACCAAAAAGACCCTCAACAGTTTACTGATGTCTGAATTTCTTTGGCTAATGACTTTCTTCTCTTGTTAAAACTGTTAGTACTTTGGGGAATAGTAAAAGTTTAAGACTGTGCACTAAAAGACAGAGTTCATTTTATTGGATCCTTAACTAACCTACCTTGTTTAACTAAGCATTGATTAGTAGAAGTGGCATGGCCAGTGGGACAAAGGGGCAGGCCGTGTTGCTGGGTGTCACGCGTGGCATTAGAATGGATTCCTGGAGGTCACAATAGCCAACTTTCGATTTCCTCAGTCTTTCAAGAGAAACCAATAGGAGATGAACCGATGGGGCATCAAGATGACTATTATGCCTCAATTTCACAATCATATCCTCAAACAGTGGAGAGTAGATCAAAATAAGCATGAAGAACAAGGTTGTCCCTGATGTACTTTTGTGATGGAAGGAGGATGTTGTCCACTCACAGATAGTCTAAGCTTTGTCTTATAAAGAATTCTAACAGGGGTGCTATCAACGTGAGCCTACCATAGACACCCAATCTTGAATGAGATGGGTCCTATCCCTCTATAACACAACCCTCTCTAAAGGAAAAGCAGTAGTCACTGCAAGTAAATAAATGGTGCTAGAGAATATATGTATAATTTTATTGTACACTTAACACAAATATAATCATATATAAGAAGTTAAAAACACTATACAGTAAAGCTTGTAATTCACACCCAGTTGGTCCTAACTAGGAACTCCTGAAAGCTTCCGTCAGTGACTCTATTCTCATTGGGTCCGGATTTTTCTTTCTTCTATAGAACCTCTAAGATCCGTGAATTATTTTCTGCGTATCTTATGTTCTTCTTGCTTTATGCAGTCCTCTGCTGGAACACTTGCTTCCCTGAGTTAGAGAAAACTTATTACCAGAAATTACAGGAAATCCTCAGTCTCTGAAAGTGTAAAGCTTCAACATTTAGTTTAAATATGGAGCCATCATCAACTGCGTTGCTATGGAGATCCTTCCTCCCCTGTGCTCTGCACCTTGTCTGCTGCCAATTATCCAGAAATAACTTCTCTATTTCTATGGAATATTCTGTGTCTCACCTACTGCTGCCTCTGTATTCTTTTTGAATTTTGGTGGAAGGAGGAGGGATTTTCATTTCTATTCTTTGTAGGCAGGAAAGATCATTTTCAATGTGTTCCAGCTGAAAAGGGTCCCCCACGGTGCCACTTCCTGTGTAACACTATTAAACCTCCCCCTTCACTGCTTAGCTGCAGTGGGTGAAGGTTAATGTTTTAACTATTTTATACTCACAATAGACTAGATTACCGTCTTGATGGAAGTAGTGGGAAAGATGGTTATGGGTCAGTTTGACATTGTAGACTGTTGTTTTTTCCCTAGCAGTTTGATGAGTCAAGTTATTTTCCCATATGAGCTGCCACTCAGAGTCAACTCCAGTGAGGAGTTAGGAGTTGAGTGTGGGATTTGTCTATTTCTCTATTTTGATTTGGAGCATCCATGCTTGAGAATTAAAGAGTCTTCCTTGAACTGATTCAGCATCATATGGCAGATATGAAAGTACTCAGTCTATAACCATTGAGCTAGATCCCATGGGTGGCTTTATACTATGGCAGGAATTTCAACTCTGCAAATTCTTTATCTTGACTCTCTTGGTAGGCCAGCAGACTCTGATGCAATAGGAGCCTCCTTTATCTATTGCTTCATGCTGAAAACTGATAAGTTTTGTGGTTGATCATTCCCTCTCTAAGCTCAACCAAGTGGTGTTCTAAGAATATCCTGACTTCATAGAAGCCTTCCATTGTATTTTATATATTCACTTTTAGCGGGTAGTTTAATGAACACAGATCTGTTCTGAAGCACTAAGTTTCCTGCACTTGTAGCAGGGATGGAGAAACTGGGGAAGTTCTTTGAATTCTGCCCAACTTGGAGGCCTTTGCATGAAAGGAAATGAAAGATTCGTCTGCCTGCCTTCTCATTCCATGTTTATAGCCCACTTGGAGCCTGTAAGGAGAATGTAATCCAAAAGGTTTGGAGAATATGGTGGATCAGATCCAAAAGTATCACTGGCTGGGTCTGAGATAAAGATGATGGACAGTGGAGGAGGACCAATAAGAAACTGCCCAGTCTCATACTGTTTGTATATCAATTTCTGACTTTCAGACAAGCAGATTCCAAATCTGTCAAACTAGTTAAGTGTTCCTACATCAGGCTTCCCAGAAAACCTGTGTATGATGGGCTGATATGTATAATTATTGAGGTTTATTTATTTTTGGCTGCACTGGGTCTTAATTGCCACACATGGGCTTTCTATTGTTGCAGAAAAGAGAGGCTATTCTCTAGTTGCGGTGCACAGGCTTCTCATTGTGGTGGTTCTCTAGTTGTGGAGCATGGCTATGGAGTGTGGGTTTCAGTAGTTGTGGTGCACCGGTTTAGTTGCCCTACAGCATGTGGGATCTTTCCAGGCTAGGAATCAAACCCATGTCCCCTGCATTGGCAGGTGGATTCTTAACCACTGGACCACCAGGGAAGTCTAATCATTAAGATTTGATTCTCTGTCTTTGGTAGATCCAATGATTTCCCCCATTTCTTGGTCACTGAATGCAATAGAGATCACTATGCCTCCTGACAGCATCACCTAAACACGTTTCTTCTTCCTCTTCAATGCTTTTAAAGCTATTGTAGAAGAACAGGGGTTGCAGGAAGGGAGCACCACACAATGCTGAGATGACAGTCTGTTAAAAATTAGCCCCAAAGTTGTATTATCGGGTCAAAAAGGAGGTACACTTCACATTTAGATATTGACAAGTGACAACTTAAGGAATCTGCCCTCCGAAAGTTGTCACATTTTTGCAGAAACCCTGCATATTAGAATGTTCCTTACAGCCTTGTTTGTGCTAGTAAAAAATTGTAAACAACCTAAGTATCCAACCAAAGAGGATTGGCTGAATAAATGATAATGCATCCACACAGTGGAATGCTGTGGGTGTTACGTAGACTTGGGCAGAATTTTGAAGTGTGGCTCAGCAATGGAATATAACAATGAATATAAGGGTATAGTAAATCTCCCACGCACAAGCCATCAAGTTGTGAACTTTCAAAGATCCTAATGTGCATTCTGTCAGTGTCAGGGATGAGTGAAACTGCAGCTCTCCCTCCATCTCCCATAGATGGGGATCCTTCTCCTCTACCATCTTGCACCTCCTCCCCCTCCTCTGGTCCGTAACTCTTCCTGCCTGGTCACTCGATGCCAGCGGCTGTATGCCAGCTATTGTACTGTACTTTTCAAGGTACTGTATCATAAGATTAAAAGTATTTTCTTTATTTTTGTGTGTTTGTTTTTTAATATATTATTTGTGTGAAAAATATTATAAACCTTTTACAGTGCAATGCTGTATAGCTGATTGTGTTAGTTGGGTACCTAGGCTAACTTTGTTGGACTTATGGACAAATTGGACTAATGAACTTGCTCTTGGAATAGGACTCGTTCGTATATAGGGGACTTACTGTATAGTAAAAAATCTGGAAGGCCATGTGGAAACTTATTAGCAGTAGTTAGCTATGGACAGTCAGTTTAGAGGGAGGAGATTTTTACTTTATACTTATTTTATTTTATATATATATATATGTAATACACATACATATATACATATTTCCTTGTATTACTTATAAAATCTTTTAAAAATGTCTTAAAAATCAATTCTCCATATTTGTTTATTTTGTTTGTTTGATTATACGATTCAAATCATGGCTAATGATCTTGTCTGTGACAGACTCCCATGGATGTCTTCAAGTCACACATGATTACGAGTCCCCAAATGATGACTCCCATCTCTTGCTCTCCCATTCAAGAAAGCACTCAAAGTGGCTTGAGTCAGGGTACTACGATTATAAGAATAACCTGAAATATGTTGCAAGTTACTTTTTTAAAAAGTCACTTATATAAGGCATACTATTTTAACCACATTTCAGTGTACATTTCAGTGGCACCAAGTGCATTCACACTGTTTTGTTTTACTTTCACCATCATCCACAATCTCCCGAATGTTTCAGTTTCCTAAGCTGAAACTCTGTCTCCATTAAACCCACTAAGTCCCCAACCCCCGCCCACACTCTACCCTTTCCTTCCTCATCCCCCTGCCCTTCCCTTATCCCTGGCCCCTGACATCCATCAGTCTACTTTCTGACTATGAATTTGACTCTTGTAGGTACTTTTAAAAGCAAAGGTATTCGTAAACTTAACTTAATATCTCTCTATATATAGATATGTCTGTCTATCTATCTCAAAAGCAAATTATATGAGACACAGGTAATTGAGAACCATTAACAGCATTGATGGGCAGTCATGACCTTCCAGTGAGATGTTATACAAAAGTGTGTGAGATACCAAGAAGATCAAAGTGCCATCTTTACCTTAGAGCTGCTTGAAGTAGAGAAGTATGTATAGCAAGACACTTCATGATGAGCTCCTGCCTCAATTTGTGTGCATGGATATTTTGAGGGCAACTTCCAGCTGAGACTGAGGGCAGTCCTCATGAAGGAGGTGTCTCATCACAGTGGTATGATTAAAAAGATTCAGAGGTGTGTGTAGGTGGGTTTAAGCTGTGGAGGAGTGTGGTAGGCAAAGATTATCTTTAGAGGACACTGCGACCTTCATGAAGGTGAGGGATTTGTTTCATCAGCTATGCTTTGCCTAATGTGTACAGCCAGACATTGAGAAGTGCTCAACAATATTTTTTGTGTAGATAACAAGTCAAATTTAGCATCAGAAATAGAAATCAATCTAGTCTGGAAAACAGCCTATAGATCCCAGTGCCCTGTTGGTAAAACAATAGCTGCTGTGCATCTTCTTAATGTGCGAAACCCCTGGGAGGAACTGCTGGATTCAGTCTTTCAACAATAGCTTTGGAAGATTGATGATTTCTGGGGTCCAGAGCTCTTTATTGACTGCTGAGCAGAAGACAAAAAAAAAAAAAAAAAAAAAAGAAGAAGAAGAAGAAGACAAGATCTCTGCCAGTAAACAGTTTACTGATTCCTCTATGTGGCTGGTTTTTGATAAGTTGCACATTTGCACAGCTCCAGACACCATCTCTGTATTTATGTGACCCTCATGCTAATCCCTGAGTGATGATGGATAGTGTGAATTATTGTTCCCCTTTTACCACTTCTGGGATCCAGAAGTGCAAGGACTTGGTGGTCTCACAGCCCAGGAGTACAGAGCCTGGGAGAAAAATCAATGTCTCCCGACCTTGCTGCAGCTCCCCTTCCAGTCACACAGGCTGGGACACTGTGAGGCCTCTGTGAGCAGCTTGGTACGTCTTAGGAGGTACTGCTTGCTGCTGTAATTAAGGTGTGGATAATAGGTTTCCATCCCTCTGGGAAAGAGGAAGAATCAAAGCAAAGCAAACAGAAACCCTCTGAGATGCTTCTGCTTTGTGTATTGACTTGAGGGTTTCTGTTTTGTTTGACTTTCTGGAAATCCCAGGAATGAGATTTGCCTTTTTTCTACCCTTGATTAGAATTATTGAATCTCTTCTGTTTAGTTCTTTGGAATACAATCCTCTTCAATTTACAGTGAACAAAAATCCATCTTTCCAGTTCTACTTCCCCATCATTTCCTCTCCAAACAATCCTGGACTTTGGGGCAGATAAGTCACGGGTTATATATGCTAAGATGTCAGGACAGTGTTCATCCTTGGAATAACAATGGAGCATTTGTTCATATTTGGTTTCTTCCTTTCCTTTTACATCTTCCCCTCCCCACACTCATTTCCTCATATTTGCCTTCTTTGCCATGTCTAAATATACCCTCTAATTTTGTGAAGCATTTAAAAGCAAAATTGGATATTCATTCATTCAGTAGTAACGATTGCAGGCCTGCTGTGTGCCAGGGAAACTTTGCTATTGGTATCGGCTTTCTATAGCTACTTCATAAGTTACCACAAACTTAGTGGCTTAAACAAACATGCTTGTTATTTCACACTTTCTGTAGATCAGTGACCTGGGCTTAGCTCTGTCCTCCGCACAGAGTCTCATCTAGCTGAAATCTAGGTGTCCCCTGGGGCTTCAATCTCATCTGATGCTTGCTCTGCTCTTCCCAGCTTACTGGTTGATGACAGAACTCATTTTTTTGTGGTTGTATGGCTGAAGCCTGCTTTGTTAGCTGTTAGCAGGGGATCACTTTCAGCCCCCAGAGGCCAACCTCAAATCCTTGCCATATGGTCTCCTTCTCTTACAGGTGGAAGCCAACTTCTTAGACACTAGACAAGCATCTACTGCTGCTTCTCATCCCTCTGATATCATTTAAGGACTCGCTTGAATGAAGGTCAGCCTACCTGGGATGATCTCCCTTTTGATTTACTACTGATTAGGGATTTTGTTTGTCTCTACAAAGTGTCATCCTCTTTCCCATATATGTAACCTTCTCATGAGAGTGATGGCCCATCATCGTCTTAAGACCTGCCTAGATTCATGGGAAGGGATTGTACAGGTCTTGTATCCCAAAGAATAAGAATCCTGGGGGCTGTTTAAGATCCTGTCTAGTAAGATACACAGTCGATACATTTGTGACTAACACGTGCTTGATCCCTGCCCCGATGACATGTTTGTTTAGTGGCAGAGCCAGACAGCAATAAACAGATACTTAAAATTTGTGATAAATTCTGTGAGAAGAATCAACAGATTGATATGAAAAAATACTGTGCACAGGTGACATTGTTTTATTTTTATTGAAGTATTTAGAACTTATTGACGCTTTACAATGTGTGTTAATTTCTTCTGTACAAGGAAGAGAAACAGCCACATGTATACATATACCCCCTCGCTCTTGGCCCTCCCTACCATTCCATGGCCCCCTCATCCCATCCATCTAGGTCATCACAGAGCACCAACCTGAGATCCTTGTGCTATATAGCAGCTTCCCACTTGCTATCTATTTTACACATGGTAGTGTATATGTGTCAATCTGAATCTACTAATTCGTCCCACTCTCCCCTACTTACCCCCCATGTTCTCCACACATCCATTCTCAACATCTGCATCACTATTTCTTCCCTGCAAATAGGTTCATTCTTCTAGATTCCACATACATGCGTTAATATACAATATTTGTTTTTCTCTTTCTGACTTACTTCACTCTGTATAACAGACCCTAGCTCCATCCACATCTCTCTACAAATGACCTAATTTCATTCCTTTTTATGGCTGAGTAATATTCCCTTATACATATGTACCACATCTTTATCCATTCACCTGTTGATGAACACTTATGTTGTTTCCATGCCCTAGCTATTGTAAATAGTGTAGAGCAAAATTTATCCTGAGTAGTGTGGAGGATAGAAAGGAACAGTCACCTAAGATCTGGAGAAAGTGTTCTATGCAGACCCACCAACTGGTTCAAAGGCATGGAGGTCAAAAAGACTTGTGCTTCTGTTTTTGATGAATAGAGAGGAGACTGGTGTGATGGAAGCAGAAGGAAGGAGAAAATGAAGTCTGAGAGGTAGGCAGGGGCCAGATGCAGCAGAGACTCAGAAATCATGGTAAGATGTTTTGGAGATGGGAAGCCAAAAGTAATTTTATTTAAGGGAGAAATATGATCTGATTTGTTTTAAGATCTGTGATATTGTGATACATAATAAGAAATATGTATTTAGTCTTCATCCCATTTGGTGGGGGGGAACAGAGATCCTAAAACCATTGGAATTTACTAAGGGGTGAGAGAGATCAAGCTATCTTTTGTTATGTTAGTGAGATGATATTTGGACCTAACCTAAGGGGGATGACTAGTCCTCAGTGAAACCAACCAAATGATTAGAGAGCTGGAACTTTCAGTCCCTCCCAGACCTCTGGGGGAATGGAGAGGAGTTCAACTGGAGTTGGAGACAGAATTCAGTTACTAGTAGCCAGTGATTTAATCAACTGTGTCTATGAAATGAAGCTTCCATAAAAACCCAAAAGGACCGGGTTTAGAGAGCTTATAGTTTGCAGGACACGTTGGCATTTTGGGGTGAGTGGACCCTGGAGAAGGCTTGCGAACTCTGTGCTCCTTCCCACATACTTTGCCTCAGGCACCTCCTCCATCTGGCTGTTCCTGAGTTACATCCTTTTATAATAAATAAGTGATCGAGTAAGTAACATGCTTCTCTGAGTTCTGTGAGCTGCTTTAGAAAATTAATCAACCCAAGGAGGAAGTTATGGGAACTGCCAGTCGGTATAGCCAGTTGACCAGAAGCCGAGGGAACAACCTGGACTACAGATTGACCTCTAGGTGTGGGAAGTCAGTCTTGCAAGAGTGAGCCCTTAACCTGTGTGATCTGACACTGTATTCAGGTAGACGGTGTCAGAATTGATTGAATTGTAGGACATTCAGCTGGTGTTGGAGAACTGCTTGGTGGTGTGGTGGTGAAAACCCCCTACACATTGGAACTGGGTGCGGGATTATAAGATCACTTTGTGTAGAAATCGGATCTTAGAAGTTCAGGAGAGGCAGTTGGGAAACCAGAGTGGAAGCTTCTAAGAGGACCCAGTAAAGAGGCGATGGAGGGCTGCACCAGAGTGGTGGTTGTGAAGATAGGAAAAAGGAAATAGAGTGGGGACATATTTTGGAGACATTAAGAAGGACGGGAGTTGCTGATGGATGGAATGTGGCACCTAGCAAGGGCATTTCAATTTTAAAAGGTTAATCACTTTGCTTAGGGTCACACAGTTAATAAGCATCTACAGGCAGTTTGTGGATGCAGGTAGTCTAAATCTGCTATTCTCTCTCCATCCCTTTAATTCTTTAGTGAATAAACAATGTAAACCAGGCAGGTGACATCATTAATTGACACTGTGGAAAACATGCTACAAACCTGCTTATTTTTTTCTCTTAAAAGTGCAGGTAAAAGCAGTAGGGAGTTGCTCTGTGAAGTTGATTCCAGACACACAGCAGAGAGCAGTAGCTTGCAATGAACAGCAGCTTGAAGCAAGACCTTAGTTCCCTGATGGGGCATCAAACCATGGCAGAGGTGGTGAGAGCACCAAGTCCTACAAACCATGAGGGCCTCTGGCTGAAATCTGGGACCCAGTTCTTATCTGCCTTGAAAAAAAAATTCTGACCAGGAGATGGAAGGTAGAGAGGAAAGTGAGGTGTCCATGCGGACAGACTTATGGGTGAGTGTGGAGAGACATTTATGTCTTTGGGGAAGTTTGAATCATTTATAAGCTGGCAGTCTTCCAGGTCTTTGTTTTCCTGTGGCCAATTGTTTTGCTTTGACCCTCTGGCTGATTTGCTTCAAGACCGTTCCTACATGTGTGCACATCCTTCAGCAAAGATGGGTTTCAGTTCAAGGGCCTTTGGGGGAGTTAGGGCACTTTATTATGGCCTGGCACACCCTCCCTTTTTGATCTCTAAGAAGTGTTTCTGTGCATGTGCAGTGAAGGTCTTCCTGGCCCCAAAGATGGGAAATATGTGACCTCTTGATCTTTTGCACAAATCAAGGTTTATCCCCTCTCTGCCCTTGCCATTAGCGTCATTGCCAAGTGTCCACAGGAGACAAAGTCCAGATATTTACCCTGTTTCTGTTGTTATTTCCATCTCAAAGTATAAACAAGAGACTAGCTATAAATGTCTCATAACCTAGAGCTTATCTATCCCCTGCCTCAAGAAATATAAACAGGAGGCCACTTTTAAATGCTTAGCCTGGAGGCCACCTTTCTCCTGCTTCAAAGTCAGCACATCCATATTTTTATTGCAAACCAGGGTAACATGATCCTGGAAGTCACAGTCAGTCAGAGTAGAATTGTTGATTTTTTTTTCTTTTTAGCACAAGGAGATAATCTTTTTCTGGAAGATTTCCAAAGGAACCCATCACAGGGTTTCTGGATACTGGATGGTGATTGTCCTGCTATAAAAACACCTTTGTAAAATGAGCAAAGGGAGAAGGCAAAGAAAGGATGATTGCCCTGGATTTGGGTGATTTATGATTTCAAATTTTAAATTTGTGAGTCAGGTTTGAGGACTGTGATGATCTACAGAGTCAGTCGAATTATTATCAAAACAAGCTCTCTCTCACCACCCACCCTCCTTGTCACTCTGTCCAGAGGAAGGCAAAAACATTTGCATAAGCCCCAGACTAAATGATTTGGTGTCTATTAATCTACCTGCTAGAGATAATAGTTTCATTTTTTAAATGGTTGTAAATTGTATTCACAGACAGAGCTGGTAAGAAATTAAGTAGGTTATAATGCTGGATCCAAATCAACAAACTTCAATGACTACCTGTAGCACAGTTTATATCTCAGGAGCTCCTCTTGGTCTCCAATGCAGAACAGTGAGATGCACCTCAAAAAATGAGGTATGCAAAGAGAACTGCTCTTTTGGGGTAAGGGCATATTTGGTCAATATAAACCAAAAGAGAAGGATTTTGGTAAGCCCCATGGGGCTGTTGGGGTTTCCCAGGTGGAGCAGTGGTAAAGAACCTGCCTACCAACGCAGAAGATGCAAGAGATGCAGGTTTGACCCCTGGGTGGGAAAGATCCCCTGGAGAAGGAGATGGCAACCCACTTCAGTATTCTTACCTGGGAAATTTCATGGACAGAGGAGCCTGGCGGGCTACAGATCCATGGAGTCACAAAGAGTCAGACAGGACTGAGCAACTGAGTATGCACGTATGGGGGTGTTATCAAAGGGGTGAGCATAGGAACACTGGAGAAGGCATAGCAGCAGCTTACATCTGCTTGTGGTTCTGCAGATTGCTTTCTAGGGCACGTGCTTCCCTGAGATGGCTAGTGTCAGTTGAGGGTCCCTTCAGACCACTTAACCAGATAGAATGGATACCAAGGCAGCCATACTGTGACGTAGTTTAGCTAAACTCTCAACAGCTTGCTACTACCACCATTACTACCTTTATTAGTACTGCAGTTCATCATCATATGTTAATATAAGAGGTAACAGTGATTGAAGACTAATCATGGTCTAAGCATTATGCTAATTGTTTTCTACCAATTAACTCATTTAATTCTTTACAACAGTCTTGTCTTGCAGACACTAGGATGATCTCTTTAAAGGAAATAGAGGCTTAGAAAGATTAAGGAAATTTCCTAAAGGTTCTTAGACTGTGAATGGCAGATCTAATATTAGAATACAAGGTATTTCACTCTGGCTTTAGTGCTTTTAAATATAAATATAAAATAAGTGCCCTACCTTAGCGACTGTGTTCTAGTCCATCTCTTTTCTCCTTTCTTCCCATTCTTTTATGGATAAAACACTGTATCTTAGAGAAGTGAAATGACTTGCCCAAGGTCATTTACTTGTGTAAATTTTTAATGAGAAATCCAAGAGAGATTTAGTTGCTTAGGAAGAGTTTTTGAATGTCACTGGTATTCTAGCAGTGTTCTCAATTGGAAAATGAAAGCCTCTGGCAGAAGAAAGAGTTTCTGGACACCTGAGAATGATGTAGAAGGACTGCAGCTATGTTTGTTTATGAGAATACTGTAGTCTTGATGTGCAGAAGTCCTGGTTCAGTTGAACAAATTATTCTAATGAATTCTAAGGGGGGAAAAAAGGTTAAACAAAGCAGTGATTTAAAATCAATAGCAGATGATTTTTTTTAATCGCCTAGTTGCACTTTGGAGAAGGCAATGGCACCCCACTCCAGTACTCTTGCCTGGAAAATCCCATAGACAGACTAGTCTGGTAGGTTGCTGTCCATGGGGTCACTAAGAGTCGGACACGACTGAACAACTTCACTTTCACTTTTCACTTTCATGCATTGGGGAAGGAAATGGCAACCCACTCCAGTGGGTTCTCTTGGCTGGAGAATCCCAGGGATGGGGGAGCCAGGTGGGCTGCCATCTATGGGGTTGCAGAGAGTCAGACACGACTGAAGCGACTTAGCAGCAGCAGCAGTTGCACTTAGAAGTTTCTCATTCTATAATATTTTAAAATATAATTATGATAAAGTCTCCCATCCTAGAGAATATCACCCTAGACATTACTTTATAAATGATCCACATTTTCAAATCCCACCATGTTTTTTTTTTAACTTATTTTTATTATTTTTTGTTAAATTTTTAAAACAAATTTTATTTGTTTGTTTATTTCTGGCTGTGCTGGGTCTTTGCTGATGCTTGGGCTAGTTTCGGTGGGCAGGGGCTGCTCTTCATTGCAGTATGGGGCTGCTCATTGTGCTGGCTTCTCTTGCTGTGGAGCACAGGCTCTGGGGTGCACAGGCTTCAGTAGCTGTTTCCCAGGATCTGGAGCACAAGCTCAGTGGTTGAGGTGCTCAAGCTTAGTTGCTCCATGGGCATGTGGGATCCTACCTGACCGGGGATCGAACCCACATCTCCTGCACTGGCAGGTGGATTCTTTACCACTGAGCCACCACAGAAGCCCAGAGGTTATTATTCCCTTCATCTCTTCTCATTGCTTCTAAACTAGCACTAGCAGTTGCATTTCTTGGGACAAGGGGCTGGGTGGGGGGAATAACTATTTTTTTTAACTCACAGGAATTACTGCATCTTGATTACTAACGGAAAACAGTGTTTGGTGGTCAACTAAGTCCACTCATTATTTACAATTTACAGAGGCATGATGTTCTAACAGTTGTCCCTTAAGCTCACAAATGGGTCATTTCAAATGATAGATGTTCAGAGCCACTCATTGATTGTCAGAATCAAGAAAGATAAATGTCAACTGTCCACTGTACTAGCAAAAGTAATTGGCACTTGTGCTTAATTAACTACAACTTTTGAAGTTAAAACCATGATTGAAAAGAGAAAGTTTTTTTTTTTAAACTTTAGGTAATTATGAGCATAGGAAGCCTTTCTAGAGTATGTAGTTGTAACCTAGTCTGCACTCCTGTTTATTTTGTTCAGAAATCCTAGCTCCTGATCAGGTTCTATGAAAGAAACAATTTAGAGGTGTCTGGTCTTTCATATCCATACATACTGTTTCTCAAACTTCCATGATGATGAGAGTATTTGTCAAGTCTAGAGATTACCCAATTTTTTCCCCAGGAAATTCTGATTCAGTAAGATTCAGTTGAAGCGTAGGAATCTGTTTTAACAAATTCTCCAAGATATTCTTATCATTGAGAAAGTTTGAGAAATACTGTGATATGAAAGGAAACACCACTCTTTGCCTAAGATGTCATGATTTCAACAGGAGAAAGATTTCAGTATAAATATGAAATATCCTGATGCAAGTTCTTCACTGAAGTTGCTGTGTATCCTTCTCCATTTGGACACCTGGTTGGTCTTTTTGCAATAGTTGCAGTGGTTGCATCTGTTGTAGGTAACACAGTACTTCCTCCCTCTCCCATGTTATTAGAGAAATGAAAGATATATTTTAAAAATGAATTGAGCTTCTAAAAATTAATACTATGATGTCTGAGATTAAAAAGTAATATACTGGATGGTATCAATACCAGATTAGATATTACAGAGGAAAGATTAGAGAACTTGAAGAGATAATGATGAGAAGGAAATGGCAACCCACTCCAGTATTCTTGCCTGGAAAATCCCATGGATGGAGGAGCCTGGCAGACTACAGTCCTTGGGGTCACAAAGAGTCAGACACAACTGAGTGACCACTTCACTTCACTCCACCTGAAATAAAATGCACATAGGAAAAACACTGGGAAAAATAAACAGCATGAATGAGATATGGGAAAACTTTAAGGAGCTCAATATGTTTATAATTGCAGTGTGGAAGAATGGGTGGCAAAAAAAAATTTAGGAGATAATGGCTGAAAAAATTTTAAATTTGATGTGAAGTTTAAACCTTGTAGCTCCAAGGAGCTGAACAAACAGCAAGGACAAGAAAGATGACAAAAACTTACCCAAAGTATGTCATATAAAATTGCTTAAAACCAGGGATGAAAAGAAAATCTTAAAGCAGTCAGAGAAAAAGCACACATCATATATAGGGGAACAACATTAGCATGACAGCCGATTCCTTAGACACAATGCAAGGAGACAGTGGAACAACTTCAAAGGATCAAAAATCAACCTCCACATTTTACTGAGTGTCATATCCTGAGCAGCCATTTAACGTTTCTGGAGCTTCATTATATTTATGTGTAAATTAAAAGTGACCTTGATGCTGGGAAAGATTGAGGGCAGGAGGAGAAGGAGGCGACTGAGGATGAGATGGTTGGATGGAATCATTAACTCAATGGACATGAGTTTGAGCAAACTCTGGGAGATAGTCAGGGAAAGGGAAGCCTGGTGTGCTGCAATACATGAAGTTGCAAAGAGTGAGAGTTACAAATGAGTAACTGAACAACAATAAAAGTGGTAATAAAATTAAAATGTGTCTTTCAGAGATTCTGTAAATATTAAATGAGATAATTTACTAGAAATGCATATTTTGAGTAATAAATTATTATGCAGAATCTTTGTTTTTGTTATTGTATACATTCTCTCTGGTATTTTTTGTCATGGTATATTAGAACTTAGAGTTGGGTCTTCTTAGTAGTAATTTGGTTCAGGATCCTCAGTAGACAGTAGTGATGTCTATTATTTTGAAATAAATCTTAGGAAACTTGAGTTCAGTGTGGTGGATTGAACATATCCCTTTATGCCTGCCTTCCTGCAATCCCCTAAAACACCAACAAAATGATAAAAAGTAAAAAAAAAAATTTAAAAGCTACACAGAGAAACAGAAGACATGATAATAGGCAAGAAATTTCAGTATACTTTTGATTGCTGATAAAAAGATGGGCAAAGGATAAACTACCCGGCAGACTGAGAAAGTTGAAAGTTAGGTACCAGCGAGAAGAGGGAGAAGGCTAAAAACAAGGAGGTATATTTGCTGAAGCCCAGAAAGATTCAAAAAAGGCATGAGGAAGGATTGAGAACATGAAGACTGGTTGAAAGTTTTTATAATGAGAAGTAAAACCACAGGAGCCCTTCCCTCACTGCAAGCCTAGAAATCATTTTACTACATCTCTCCTTCCTTGGCAGAAGATTGCAAGTTTATTCTCCAGGAAGATACAGCCAGAGGATCTCTAAATTAAGATATCAGATTCAAATGAAATTGGTGGAAGGTACTCTACTAAAGATAAGGCATTGAGAAAATATCTACATACTAAATGGTGAGACTCTGAGTTCTCTTTTTCCTCTCATCTCCCAGAATGTTGTCAGCCAAGCCTAGACCATCCAACTAGGACAATGAAGTTACCTCTGGGAATATTTACCACCTGAAAAGACAATTTGTTGTTGTTATTGTTATTCTGTCACTAAGTTATATCCAACTCTGTGACTCCATGGACTGCCCACACCAGGCTCCCCTGTCCTCTGCTACCTCCTGGAGTTTTCTCAGATTCATGTCCACTGAGTCAGTGATGCTATCTAACCATCTCATCTGCTGCTGCCCTCTTCTTTTTTTGCCTTCCATCTTTCCCAGCATCAGGGTCTTTTCCAGTAAGTTGGCTCTTTGCATCAGGTAGCCAAAATATTGGAGCTTCAGCTTCAGCATCAATCCTTCCAATGAATATTCGGGGCTGATCTCTTTAAGGATTGGTTGATTGATTTGATCTCCTTGCTGTTCAAGGGACTCTCAAAAGGCTTCTCCAGCACCACAGCTCAAAAACATCAATTCTTCAGCTCTCAGCCTCTTTTATGGTCCAACTCTTACATCCATACATGACAGCTGGAAAAACCATAGCTTTGCCTATACAGACCATTGTGAACAGAGTGATATCTTCGTTTTTTAATACTGTCTAGGTTGGCCATAGCTTTCCTTCCAAGGAGCAAGCGCCTTTTAATTTCATGGCTGCAGTCACCATCTGCAGTGATTTTGGAGCCCAAGAAAATAAAATCTGCTACTGTTTCCATTTTATCCCCATCTATTTCCCATGAAGTGATGGGATCAGATGCTGTGATCTTAGTTTTTTGAATGATGAGTTTTAAGCCAGCTTTTTCACTCTCCTCTTTCATCCTCATCAAGAGGCTCTTTAGTTCCTCTTAACTTTTTGCCATTAGAGTGCTATCATCTGTGTATCTGAGGTTGTTGATGTTTCTCCTGGCAGCCTTGATTCCAGCTTGTGATTTATCCAGCCTGGCATTTTGCATGATGTATGAAATGCATATAAGTTAGATAAGCAGGGTGACAATATACAGCCTTGTTTAGACATACTGGTGTTTAGGTGCACCCAGAGAAATAGTTAGGTCGTTACTCCTAGAGTGAAGTCCACAAATTGACAAGTTCTGTCTATGAAGATAGAACTACCCATCATCATCAACCAGCATTTCAGTATCTTGTTATTAAATAAAATCCAGCTCCATATTGGATTTACAATGAATGAGTAAAATCTTCTGATCTTTAGATACTTAAGGAAAGCCTCTACTGTGAAATTCAATGACCTAAGTAAAGGAATGCAGAGGAAATAGTGTCCAGGTCACCAAACGACCATTGGTACCTTCAGAGAAATAGTAGACTATAACCACTGCATTATGAAAAAAGAACAGGATGCTTTAGAAAAGGTACAGAAAAGAACAAGAAAGAAATATTGGAAGTTAAAAGATGGAGGGATATTTGCCAAATTTTAATATAAGAATTTAAAGATAAAGTCAAGGTAATGACTCAAAATTTTAAGAATAACAAAAGATAGAAAAGATGAAAGTAGAAATACTGTTGGCCAAGAAAATAAAACAGAGAAAATGGAAAGAAGGAAATTATTAAACTATCAGACCTCCATGACATGAATTAAAAGAAGTGTCATTGGGCATCCACAAAATGTGAGTAAAAATTCTACATACTAAACTACCTCACTGAATTTTAGAGCAGCAGTGATTAAAAAAAAAAGATGGACATAATACTTTCCCAAGATTTTAAAAATGCCCTAAAGAATGTGGACTTGGAATGGCATTGAGCTTTTCAAGAGTAACACTATAGTCTATACACTAGGATTTAGAATACAATAGAAGGGGTGCATTCAGCATTTTGAGGGAAAAATTATTTTCAATCTAAAATTTCACACTCAGACAAATGATCCATCAAGTTGCATGATGGAAAAAATAAATCTTCAGACAGAAAAGATCTCATTAAATTAATCTTTCCTTTCTTGAAAAGTACTGAAAATGTGCTCTCCTAAAACAAGGGAGTAACCCAAATAAAAAGAAGATGTGGCATTCAACTGCTGGACATTTATCCAAAGGAAATGAAATCAGCGCCTTGAAGAGATATCTGTGCTGTCATGTTCATTGCACTATTATTCACAATAGCCCAAATATGGAAACAATCTAAATGTCCGTTGATTTTTGGATGGATGAAGAAAATGTGGCATATGAATTTAATGGAATATTACTGAACTCTTAAAAAAGAAACCTGCCATTTGCAACAGTATGGATGAAGCTTGAGGATATATTGCTAAATGAAATAAGCCAAACATAGACAATGACTGTGGCTCATCATGAACTCCTTATTGCAAAATTCAGACTTAAACTGAAGAAAGTGGGGAAAACTACTGGACCATTCAGGTATGACCTAAATCAAATCCTTTACAATTATACAGTGGAAGTGACGGATTCAAGGGATTAGATCTGCTAGAATGTCTGAAGAACTATGGATAGAGGTTCGTGACAGGATGTCACGAGGTTCATGTACAGGATGTTCGTGTACAGGTTGCAGAGGTTTGTGTATAGGATGCAGGGATCAAGACCATCCCCAAGAAAAAGAAATGCAAAAAAGGCAAAATGATTGTCTGAGGAAGGCTTACAAGTAGCTGAGAAAAGAAGAGACGCTAAAGGCAAAGGAGAAAAGGAAAGATATACCCATTTGAATGAGGAGTTCCAAAGAATAGCAAGGAGAGATAAGAAAGCCTTCATCACTGATCAGTGCAAAGAAATAAAGGAAAACAATAGAATGGGAAAGGATAATGATCTCTTCAAGAAAATTAGAGATACCAAGGGAACATTTCATGCCAAGATGAGCACAATAAAGGACAGAAATGGTATGGACCAAACAGAAGAGAAGAGGGGGCAAGGATATACAGAAGAACTGTACAGAAAAGATCTTCACGACCCAGATAACCATGATGGTGTGATCACTCACCTGGAGCCAGACGTCCTGGAATGAGAAGTCAAGTGGGCCTTAGGAAGCATCACAACAAACAAAGCTCGTTGAGGTCATGGAATTCCAGTTGAGCTACTTCAAATCCTAGAAGATAATGCTGTGAAAGTGCTGCACTCAATATGCCAGCAAATTTGGAAAACTCAGCAGTGGCCACAGGAATGGAAAAGTCAATTTTCATTTCAATCCCAAAGAAAGGCAATACCAAAGAATGTTGAAATTACCACACAATTGCACTTCTCTCACATGCTAGCAAAGTAATGCTCAAAATTCTCCGAGTCAGGCTTCAACAGTACATGAACCGTGAACTTTCAGATGTTCAAACACGATTTAGAAAAGGCAGAGAAAACAGAGATCAAATTGCCAACATCCACTGGGTCATCAAAAAAGCAAGAGAGTTCCAGAGAAACATCTATTTCTGCTTTATTGACTACGCCGAAGCCTTTGACTGTGTGGATCACAACAAACTGTGGAAAATTCTGAAAGAGATGGTAATACCAGACCACCTCCTGACCTGCCTCCTGAGAAATCTGTATGCAGGTCAAGAAGCAACAGTTAGAACCGGACATGGGACAACAGACTGGTTCCAGATTGAGAAAGGAATATGTCAAGGTTGTATATTGTCACCCTGCTTATTTAACTTGTATGCAGAGTACATCATGCAAAATGCCAGGCCAGATGAAGCACAAGCTGGAATCAAGATTGCCAGGAGAAATATCAATAACCTCAGAAGCGCAGATGATACTGCCCTTATAGCAGAAAGCTAAGAAGAACTAAAGAGCCTCTTGATGAAAGTGAAAGAGGAGAGTGAAAAAGTTGCCTTAAAGCTCAACATCCAGAAAACTAAGATCATAGCATCTGGTCCCATCACTTCATGGCAAATAGATGGGGAAACAATGGAAACAGTGAGTGACTTTATTTTGGGGGGCTCCAAAATCACTGCAGATGGTGGCTGCAGCCATGAAATTAAAAGATGCTTGTTCCTTGAAAGAAAAGCTATGACCAACCTAGACAGCATATTAAAAAGCAGAGACATTATTACTTTGCTAACAAAGGTCCATCCAGTCAAAGGTATGATTTTTCCAGTAGTCATGTATGGATGTAAGAGTTGGACTATAAAGAAGCTGAGTGCTAAAGAATTGATGCTTTTGAACTGTGGTGTTGGAGAAGACTCTTGAGAGTCCCTTGGACGGCAAAGAGATCCAAGCAGTCAATCGTAGAGGAGATCAGCCCTGAATATTCATTTATTCATTGGGAGAACTGATGCTGAAGCTGGAACTCCAGTACTTTGGCCACCTGATGCCAAGAACTGACTCACTGGGAGGACCCTGATGCTGGGAAAGACTGAAGGCAGGAGGAGAAGGGGATGACAGAGGAAGAGATGGTTGGACGGCATCACCATCTTGATGGACATGAGTTTGAGTAAGCTCTGGGAGTTGGTGATGGACAGGAAAGCCTGGCGTGTTGCAGTCTATGGGGTCACAAAGAGTTGGACATGACTGAGCCACTGAACTGAACTGAACTGAGACAAATACTGTATGGTCTCACCTATATTTGGGATCAAAAACAGTCAAACTCACAGAAACAGACAGTAGAGTGGTAGTTGCTAGGTGCTAGGGAGAGGGAAAATGAGGATATGAAAGGGTTCAAATGTTTGATTTATGCAAGATAAGTTCTGGAGATCTACATACAGATAAGGTGTTATACTATAGCAACAATGCTGCATGGTACACTTAAAATTTGCCATGAGTTAAGTTTTATTTTAACAAATAATAACCATAATAATAATATAATAAAAGGGTGAGAGGAAACTTCGGGAGGTGATAGAAATGTTTATGGCCTTGATGATAGTGATGGTCATAAGTGTGTATGAAGTGAAGTGTTAGTTGCTCAGTTGTGACTCTTTGGGACCCTATGGACTGTAGTTGGCCAGACTCCTCTGCGCATGAAATTCTCCAGGCAAGATTACTGGAGTAGGTAGTCATTCGCTTCTCCAGGGGATCTTCCTGACCCAGGGATCAAACCCGGGTCTCTTGCATTGCAAGTGGATTCTTTACCCTTATAGTCACCGAGGAAGCTCCCATAGTGTATATCTATTCCCAAAACCATCAAGTTGTATACATTGAATATATATATAGCTTTTAATGTCAATTGTTTTCCAATTAAGAAAAAAAATAAGTGTATAGAATTCAGAAACAAAGTCTCCAACTCGAGGGAGGAGCCAAGATGGAGGAATAGGATGGGGAGACCACTTTCTACCCTACAAATTCATCGAAAGAACATTTGAACGCTGAGCAAATTTCACAAAACAACTTCTGATCGCTGGCAGAGGACATCAGGCGCCCAGAAAAGCAGCCCATTGTCTTCGAAGGGAGGTAGGACAAAATATAAAAGATAAAAAGGGAGTCAAAAGAGCTACGGATGGAGACCCGTCCCAGGAAGGGAGTCTTAATAGAGGAAGTTTCCAATCACCAGGAAACCCTCGCACTGGCGGGACTGGGGGAAGTTTTCAGCAATCTAACTGGGAGGAAAAATTAAACAAGGCCCGCAGATTATGTGCCTAAAAGCAACACCCAGCAGAAAAGTACCCCAGACGCCCATACCCGCCAGCAACAAGCGGGGTCGGAACGGAGGGGAGCGGACGGCATTGCTTAGGGTAAGGACCGGCCCGAAGACCCTGAGAGCAATCGGTCGGAGCTTTTTTTAAACTGTGGGATAGCAAGGGTCAAAATTAACCGGCCCGAACACACCGCCGGGGGTTCGCAAAACAAAGGGATTGAGAAACTCCAGAGAAGAGCCGGCCCATCCCCGCTGGAGGTAGGAGGCGGGGGGGGGGGGGGGGGGGGGGGGGGCGGGGAAGGGCAAACTCAGCCCCTGAGAAGCCACCCCCTCCCACACTGCAAACTGGCACCCGGTTCCTATCTGGAGACTTCCTGGGACCCGAGCAGCGGTGCACACTGGGACCGTGGAGGGAAAAGGCACGCCGTACCCGGGGAGAGTGCACCCAAGCCCCTGGCTGCCTGAACCGCTCAGGCCGGGGAAGGCACAAAACGCAGGCGCAACCGAATCCGCGCTTTTGTGGAGTACCAGAAAACTGGAACCGCACTCAACGCAGGGCCCGCTCCATATAGAGCAGCCGGGAGCCTGAGCAGTGTAGACAGGGAAAGCACTGACACCCGTGAGCGGGGCAAACCCAGTGTGGCCGGAACACAGTGAGTGCTATCCACACAGAGCGGTATCTGTCTGTGGCGCCCTGAACTAGCGAACCTAAATAAGAGATCACCTCCGCCCGCCTGTGTCAGGGTGGAAATTAGACACCGAAGAGACGGCAAACAGAAGCCAAATAAACAAAGGGAACCGCTTCAGGACGGACCGGTGCAACAGATTAAAATCCCTGAAGGTAACATCAACTACACCTGAAGGGGCCTACAGATATCGAGAAGTGTAAGATGGAAAAAGGAGCTATCTGAAATTGAACTGAACCTACACTGACCGCAACAACTCCAGAGAAATTACTAGATATATATGTATATACATATATTTTTTTTAATTAAAAAAAATTTTTTTTCTTTCCTTTTTTTAATTTTATTTTTTATTTTTTCTCTTTTATTTTCTTTTAAAATTCCCTATTACTCCCTCATTACTACTCAACTTTCATTTTCATATATTTTTACGATTTTTTTAATTAGGGAAAAATTTTTTTTCTTTTTTTTTCTTTTTCTTGTTTTTCTCTCCTATTTCCTTTTAAAGTCCTCTAATACTCCTCTATTATTCCTTAATTTTCATTTTCATTTCATTATAACCTTGCCAAAAAAAAACCAGAGAGAAACCCTATTTTTAAACCAAACTTCATATACATTTCTAAAATTTTTTTTTGGTTTTTTTTTAAATATTGTATTTCAAAGAGTCTAACTTCTACACTAGATTTTTAATCTTTGTTTTTCAGTATGTGATATAAATTTTGGACATTTAAGAATCCAATATTCAGTTCCCATTTCTATTCAGGAGTGTGGTGATTACTTTCCCACTTTTGACTCTCTGTTTTCTACCTCAGAACACCTCTATTTCCTCCTTTCCCCTTCTCTTCCCAATCCAACTCTGTGAATCTTTGTGGGTGTCTGGGCTACGGAGAACACTTTGGGAACAGATAACTGCGTAGATCTGTCTCTTTCCTCTGGAGTCCCCTTTTTCTCCTCCTGCTCACCTCTAGCTCCTTCGTCCCTCTCCTATTCTTCATGTAACTCTGTGAATCTCTCTGGTTGTCTCTCATGGTGGAGAATCTTTTCACCATTAACCTAGAAGTTTTACTATCAGTGCTGTATAGTTGGAGAAGTCTTGAGACTATTGGAAGAATAAAACTGAAATCCAGAGGCAAGAGACTTAAGCCCAAATCCTGAGAAAACCAGAAAACTCCTGACTACATGGAACATTAAGGAATAAGAGACCATCCAAAAGCCTCCATACCTACACCAAAACCAACCACCACTCAAGAGCCAATAAGCTCCAGTACAAGACATACCACGCAAATTCTTTAGCAACGCAGGAACATAGACCTCAGTGTCAACATACAGGCTCTCCAAAGTCACACCTAACACAGAGACCCATCGCAAAACTCATTACTGGACACTCCATTGCACTCCAGAGAGAAGAAATCCAATTCCACGCACCAGAACGCTGACACAAGCTTCCCTAACCAGGAAACCTTACAAACCAATCGTCCAACCCCACCCACTGAGTGAAACCTCCACAATAAAAAGGAACCACAGACCACAAGAATACAGAAAGCCCACTCCAGACACAGCAATCTAAACAAGATGAAAAGACAGAGAAATACCCAACAGCTAAAGGAACATGAAGAAAGCCCACCAAGTCAAACAAAAGAGGAGGAAATAGGGAATCTACCTGAAAAAGAATTTAGAATAATGATAATAAAAATGATCCAAAATCTTGAAAACAAAATGGAGTTACAAATAAATAGCCTGGAGACAAAGATTGAGAAGATGCAAGAAATGTTTAACAAGGACCTAGAAGAAATAAAAAAAGTCAATTAAAAATTAATAATGAAATAAATGAGATCAAAAACACTCTGGAGGGAACCATGAGTAGAATAACAGAGACAGAAGATAAGTGAGTTAGAAGATAAAATGGTGGAAATAAATGAAGCAGAGAGGAAAAAAGAAAAAAGAATCAAAAGAAATGAGGACAACCTCAGGGACCTCTGGGACAATGTGAAATGCCCCAACATTCGAATCATAGGAGTCCCAGAAGAAGAAGACAAAAAGAAAGGCCATGAGAAATTACTTGAGGAGATAATAGCTGAAAACTTTCCTAAAATGGGGAAGGAAATAGCCACCCAAGTCCCAGAAACCCAGAGAGTCCCAAACAGGATAAACCCAAGGCGAAACACCCCAAGACACATATTAATCAAATTAACAAAGATCAAACACAAAGAACAAATATTAAAAGCAGCAAGGGAGAAACAACAAATAACACACAAAGGGATTCCCCTAAGGATAACAACTGATCTATCAATAGAAACCCTTCAGGCCAGAAGGGAATGGCAGGACATAGTTAAAGTAATGAAAGAGAATAACCTACAACCTAGATTACTCTACCCAGCAAGGATCTCATTCAGATATGAAGGAGAACTCAAAAGCTTTACAGACAAGCAAAAGCTGAGAGAATTCAGCACCACCAAACCAGCTCTTCAACAAATGCTAAAGGATCTTCTCTAGACAAGAAACACAGAAAGGTGGTATAAACGTGAACCCCAAACAACAAAATAAATGGCAACGGGACCATACCTATCAATAATTACCTTAAATGTAAATGGGTTCAATGCCCCAACCAAAAGACAAAGGCTGGCTGAATGGATACAAAAGCAGGACCCCTATATATGCTGTCTACAAGAGACCCACCTCAAAGCAAGGGACACATACAGACTAAAAGTGAAGGGCTGGAAAAAAATATTCCACGCAAACGGAGACCAAAAGAAAGCAGGAGTCGCAATACTCATATCAGATAAAATAGACTTTCAAATAAATGCTGTGAAAAGAGACAAAGATGGACACTACACAGTGATCAAAGGATCAATCCAAGAAGAAGATATAACAATTATAAATATATATGCACCCAACATAGGAGCACTGCAATATGTAAGGCAAAGGCTAACGAGTATGAAAGAGGAAATTAATAGTAACACAATAATAGTAGGAGACTTTAATACCCCACTCACAACTATGGATAGATCAACTAAACAGAAAATAAACAAGGAAGCACAAACTTTAAAGGACACAATGGACCAGCTAGACCTTATTGACATCTATAGGACGTTTCACCCCAAAACAATCAACTTCACCTTTTTCTCAAGTGCACACGGAACCTTCTCCAGAATAGATCACATCCTGGGCCATAAATCTAGTCTTGGTAAATTAAAAAAAACTGAAATCATTCCAGTCATCTTTTCTGACCACAGTGCAGTAAAATTAGATCTCAATTACAGGAAAAAAATTATTAAAAATTCAAACATATGGAGGCTAAACAACACGCTTCTGAATAACCAACAAATCATAGAAGAAATCAAAAAAGAAATCAAAATATGCATAGAAATGAATGAAAATGAAAACACAACAACCCAAAACCTATGGGACACTGTAAAAGCAGTGCTAAGGGGAAGATTCATAGCATTACAGGCCTACCTCAAGAAACAAGAAAAAAGTCAAATAAATAACCTAACTCTACACCTAAAGCAACCTGAGGAGGAAGAAATGAAGAACCCCAGGGTTAATAGAAGGAAAGAAATCTTAAAAATTAGGGCAGAAATAAATGCAAAAGAAACTAAAGAGACCATAGCAAAAATCAACAAAGCTAAAAGTTGGTTTTTTGAAAAATTAAACAAAATTGACAAACCATTAGCAAGACTCATTAAGAAACAAAGGGAGAAGAACCAAATTAACAAAATTAGAAATGAAAATGGAGAGATCTCAACAGACAACACTGAAATACAAAGGATCATAAGAGACTACTACCAGCAGCTCTATGCCAATAAAATGGACAACTTGGAAGAAATGGACAAGTTCTTAGAGAAGTATAACTTTCCAAAATTGAACCAGGAAGAAATAGAAGATCTTAACAGAGCCATCACAAGCTAGGAAATCGAAACTGTAATCAGAAATCTTCCAGCAAACAAAAGCCCAGGACCAGATGGCTTCACAGCTGAATTCTACCAAAAATTTAGAGAAGAGCTAACACCTATCTTACTCAAACTCTTCCAGAAAATTGCAGAAGAAGGTAAACTTCCAAACTCATTCTATGAGGTCACCATCACCCTAATTCCAAAACCAGACAAAAATGCCACAAAAAAAGAAAACTACAGGCCAATATCACTGATGAACATAGATGCAAAAATCCTTAACAAAATTCTAGCAAACAGAATCCAACAACATATTAAAAAAATCATACATCATGACCAAGTGGGCTTTATCCCAGGAATGCAAGGATTCTTTAATATCCGCAAATCAATCAATGTGATACACCACATTAACAAATTGAAAGATAAAAACCATATGATTATCTCAATAGATGCAGAAAAAGCCTTTGACAAAATTCAACATCCATTTATGATAACAACTCTACAGAAAGCAGGGATAGAAGGAACATACCTCAACATAATAAAAGCTATATATGACAAACCCACAGCAAGCATCACCCTCAATGGTGAAAAACTGAAAGCATTTCCCCTGAAATCAGGAACAAGACAAGGGTGCCCACTCTCACCACTACTATTCAAAATAGTTTTGGAAGTGTTGGCCACAGCAATCAGGGCAGAAAAAGAAGTAAAAGGAATCCAGATAGGAAAAGAAGTGAAACTCTCTCTGTTTGCAGATGACATGATCCTCTACATAGAAAACCCTAAAGACTCTACCAGAAAATTACTAGAGCTAATCAACGAATACAGTAAAGTTGCAGGATATAAAATTAACACACAGAAATCTCTTGCATTCCTATACACTAACAATGAGAAAACAGAAAGAGAAATTAAGGAAACGATACCATTCACTATTGCAACGAAAAGAATAAAATACTTAGGAGTATATCTACCTAAAGAAACAAAAGACCTATACATAGAAAACTATAAAACACTGATGAAAGAAATCAAAGAGGACACAAACAGATGGAGAAATATACCGTGTTCATGGATTGGAAGAATCAATATTGTCAAAATGGCTATACTACCCAAAGCAACCTATAGATTCAATGCAATCCCTATCAAACTACCAATGGTATTTTTCACAGAACTAGAACAAATAATTTCACAATTTGTATGGAAATACAAAAAACCTCGAATAGCCAAAGTAACCTTGAGAAAGAAGAATGGAACTGGAGGAATCAACCTGCCTGACTTCAGACTATACTACAAAGCCACAGTCATCAAGACAGTATGGTACTGGCACAAAGACAGAAATATAGATCAATGGAACAGAATAGAAAGCCCAGAAATAAATCCATGAACCTATGGTCACCTTATCTTCGACAAAGGAGGCAAGGATATACAATGGAAAAAAGACAACCTCTTTAACAAGTGGTGCTGGGAAAACTGGTCAACCACCTGTAAAAGAATGAAACTAGAACACTTTCTAACACCATACACAAAAATGAACTCAAAATGGATTAAAGATCTAAATGTAAGACCAGAAACTATAAAACTCCTAGAGGAGAACATAGGCAAAACACTCTCTGACATAAATCACAGCAGGATCCTCTATGACCCACATCCCAGAATTTTAGAAACAAAAGCAAAAATAAACAAATGGGACCTAATGGAACTTAAAAGCTTTCGCACAACAAAGGAAACTATAAGCAAGGTGAAAAGACAGCCCTCAGATGGGGAGAAAATAATAGCAAACGAAGCAACAGACAGAGGATTAATCTCAAAAATATACAAGCAACTCCTGCAGCTCAATTCCAGAAAAATAAATGACCCAATCAATAAATGGGCCAAAGAACTAAACAGACATATCTCCAAGGAAGACATACAGATGGCTAACAAACACATGAAAAAATGTTCAACATCACTCATTATCAGAGAAATGCAAATCAAAACCACAATGAGGTACCATTACACGCCAGTCAGGATGGCTGCTATCCAAAAGTCTACAAGCAATAAATGCTGGAGAGGGTGTGGAGAAAAGGGAACCCTCTTACAATGTTGCTGGGGATGCAAATTAGTACAGCCACTATGGAAAACAGTGTGGAGATTTCTTAAAAAGCTGGAAATAGAACTGCCATATGACCCAGCAATCCCACTCCTGGGCATACACACCAAGGAAACCAGATCTGAAAGAGACACGTGCACCCCAATGTTCATCACAGCACTGTTTATAATAGCCAGGACATGGAAGCAACCTAGATGCCCATCAGCAGACGAATGGATGAGGAAGCTGTGGTACATATACACCGTGGAATATTACTCAGCCATTAAAAAGAATTCATTTGAATCAGTTCTAATGAGATGGATGAAACTGGAGCCCATTATACAGAGTGAAGTAAGCCAGAAAGATAAAGACCATTACAGTATACTAACACATATATATGGAATTTAGAAAGATGGTAACGATAACCCTATATGCAAAACAGAAAAAGAGACTCAGATGTATAGAACAGACTTGTGGACTCTGGGAGAAGGTGAGGGTGGGATGTTTCAAGAGAACAGCATAGAAACATGTATTTTATCTAGGGTGAAACAGATCACCAGCCCAGGTTGGGTGCATGAGACAAGTGCTCGGATCTGGTGCACTGGGAAGACCCAGAGGGATGGGGTGGAGAGGGAAGTGGGAGGGGGGACCGGGATGGGGAATACATGTAAATCCATGGCTAATTCATTTCAATGTATGACAAAAACCACTGCAATGATGTAAAGTATTTAGCCTCCAACTAATAAAAATAAATGGAAAAAAAAAAAACAAAGGCTCCAACTTAGGAAAGAGACAAAAGGAATTTCCAGATTAATGAAAGGCATTTCCAGGATGCTGAAGATCTGTGAGTGGATCATAATCTCCAGATTATAATCAGAGAAACAAGTACTCCTAGAGGATTGTTTTCAATAAACAAAAGAATGAAAACTCTTGAGTGTTTCTGATTTACACCTTTGTCCATCCTCTCCACTCCCCCATTAGGGATGACTAAATTCATGAAGTTCAGGAAGTCTAAATCAGGCTGACATATTTTGTCTTATGTTATAGATTTGAAAACCTGGGTATATGGGACTAAAAATATTATTATTTCAGGCATCTGGATCTATGGACTCCAGACAAACTGCCTACTCCTGAGATCTATAATTAAAATATGATATTAAAATAACTTCACTGCTAAATGCAAAGGAATTAGAAGTGTCCTATATTCATTTAAAGCTATTTTAGAAGATCAAGAAGTCATACTCTTGAGAATAAAATGAGTAGATTTTGGATTATCTTGGATTTAAATCTGAAGATATAACTTTAAAAGAGTTAAAAAGTTAATAAATACTACTACTATTGAGGAGTGAAAGAGAAGAAAACTCAAATACATTGGTCACCTACCATGTGCCAAGTCTTACACTTGGCATGTAGAGTCTAAAAACCTTACGAGGATGCCTTGGTAGAATTGATGAAAAGATTAAGGAGAGCAGCTCCCCAAGCCCTTACTTTATTTGGTTGATTTTTTAGCTCAGCTGATAAAGAATCTGCCTGCAATGCAGGAGACCCCTTTTGATTCATGGGTCAGGAAGATCCCCTGGAGTAGAGATAGACTACCCACTCCAGTATTCTTGGGCTTCCTGGTGGCTCAGCTGGTAAAGAATCTGCCTGTGTGATAACCCTATATGCAAAACAGGAAAAGAGACACAGATGTATAGAACAGACTTTTGGACTCTGTGGGAGAAGGCGAGGGTGGGATGTTTCAAGAGAACAGCATTGAAACATGTATATTATCTAGGGTGAAACAGATCACCAGCCCAGATTGGATGCATGAGACAAGTGCTCGGACCTGGTGCACTGGGAAGACCCAGAGGGATCGGGCGGAGAGGGAGGTGGGAGGGGGGATCGGGATGGGGAATACATGTAAAACCATGGCTGATTCTTGTCAATGTATGACAAAAACCACTACAATATTGTAAAGTAATTAGCCTTCAACTAATAAAAAATAAAATTAAAATAAATGCATGCTAAATTTGAAAAAAAAAAAAAAAGAATCTGCCTGTGATGCAGAACACCTGGGTTTTAATCCCTTGTTTGGGAGATCCCCTGGAGAAGGGAACGGGTTCCTCACTCCAGTATTCTGGCCTGGAGAATTCAGGTCACGAGTCAGGTACAACTGAGCGACTTTCACTTCCCAGCTCTAGAGATACGGATTCACTGTTTGTTAGATATTTTGAACGGTGGTAGGAAAGAGGCAGTGGTGGGAGAGAAGGTATGTGGTTGAGGAGATACAAGTCAGAGAGATGGCCGGCCAGAGAGGTCCCAGTTTTTCCTAGGCGGCTGTGGGACGTGGATCTTTTTCTTCACCCATGATGTTTCTATGCTCCAGGAGTTGTTGCAGTTCCTCTTCTTTTCCTCCTCTTTCTCTCTTTCTTCCCCTTTCCCCTCCTCCTTCTCCCATTCTTCCTCCTCCCCCTTCTCCTTTCCCTTCTCTCGTCTCCTCTTCCCTGTTCCTCCTCCTCTTCCCCTCCTCATTCTCCTCTTCTTTTTCTTATCCTTCTGCTTCTCCCCCTTTGTCTTCCAGCTAAGAAAACAGACCCAGAAAATATAATCACTTGCCAAATTTCTTACGTATAGTAAACTTGAGGGCATGATTGGATCCTGTCTGATTAAACGATCTGTCCTTTGCCTGTAGTGTGTAGTTGCTTACAACTTCCAAAAGTGTTGGGGAACACCCATTGGGAAATATTTTTTTTTAAAAAAGCAATTTGTTATTCAAGGTAGTTAGGTCTTTAGTTCATTAACTAACATGTAAATGTGGATTCAAAAATCATATTAGAAAAATGAAAGCTAGGGCACTGTGGGAATGAGATATAAGGCAATGAAAGGAAATTTCAATGTTGGGGAGCTCTGGATATTTGAGGGATTGATGAAGGCCAAAGCTAGAAGGCAAGGTGAAAGAGAATAGTTGATAAAGCCAAATTACTTCCTTTCTAATTTTGCGGCAGTCTTTGGATCCACTTACATGGGCTTACATGGCCAAGTGTGAACTGACCTTTCCCATTCCACCTGGGCAATGTCACCTTTTCTCTCTGAGCTTGTCTGACACATTTTGGGATGGAGGAGAAACTCATTTACCCAGTGTTCCTTGAACAGCCAGCCTATGATATTGTTCTAGGAGGCCCTGAGGAGTTCATCTTTGCCTGCTGAACAGATGAGATGTTCCAGGTTTAAAATAACTTTATGCCACCAGGGTCACTGCAGAAGATGTTCTCAGTTAAGATCTGTCATTCATCCGATGGGGGCAGAAATCCATAAAGCTAGAAGTAGCACAGCAATAAAGGCAGATGGGGAGAGAGAAAGTGCTCACTAGCCAGCATCTTCATTGCAAAATACCTACTGTTAGGATACTGTTCAGATGGCTATAAATTCAGGAGTTCAGTGAAATGGAGTCAGGAGGAGGGCAGGAAGAAGCAACAGGTGAAAACCCAGGTTTCCTCATGTTCTTTAGGAAGCTGATGCTTACTCAAACATTCATTCATTCCAAAGATATGTATTGAGTACTATCATGGGCTGCATACTGTGACTGGGATACAAAGACGGAAAAAGCAGACATGGTCTCTGCCCCAGTGGGTCTCATCAACAAACAATATGAATATGCAGAGAGATCCTGGGAGGTGGCAGGAAAAGGGAAACAAAAAGGACCTTTTTTGGGTGTTTATTGTCCTCTTAATCTCATAAAAACTATAAAGGATACAGTTATCATCCTTGGCTCCATTTTAGAGAAGGAGTACGTGTGTGCTAAGTCGCTTCAGTCATGTTCGACTCTTTGTGACCACATAGACTGTAGCCTGCCAGGCTCCTCTGTCCATGGGATTCTCCAGGTAAGAAGACTGGAGTAGATTGTCATGCCCTCCACTACGGGATCTATCCAACCCAGAGATCGAACCCACATCTCCTGAGGCTCCTGCATTGCAGGTGGATTTTTTTTTTTTTTACTGCTGAGCTATCTGGGAAGCCCATAGTAAAGACCAGAACTCAAAAAGTTTAGGTAACTATCCAAAATTATTTGCTAACTAGTAAGAAACAGAAACAGAATTTTAACCTGGGTCAATCTGACTCCATTACTTAAACTATTGGCGATTAGATGAATATCCTATATAATTTCTTTTTTTGTGTGGGGGGGCATTGTGTTGTTTCCTCATTGTGGCATGCAGGCTTAGTTGCCCCGGGGCATGTGGGATCTTAGTTTCCTGACCAGCGTTCAAACCTGTGTCCTCTGTATTGGCAAGCAGATTCTTAATCACTGGACCACCAGGGAAGTCCCCATGTATCATTTCTTGATTTATCTCCAAGGAGGAGGGTATGTCACGGGCCAACTTCCTTCTAAAGCCTAAGCATAAGCCCCATAAACGTGCTTGAGGAAGTAAAAACTCATTTTAACTTTCAATTACAGTGACTATTTGGCTTTCCTGGTAGCTTAGCTGGTAAAGAATCTGCCTGTAATGCAGGAGACCTCGGATTGATTCCTGGGTCAGGAAGATCCGCTGGAGAAGGGATAGGCTACCCACTCTAGTATTCTTGGGCTTCCATAGTGGCTCAGCTGGTAAAGAATCCACCTGCAACATGAGAGACCTGGGTTCGATCCCTGGGTTGGGAAGATCCTTTGGAGAAGAGAATGGCTACCCATTCCAGTATTCTGGCCTGGAGAAGTCCATGGTGTCACAAAAAGTAAAACATGACTGAGTGACTTTCACTTTCACAGTGAATATTATTAAGAGGGTAAGTCTGCCACTACATATTAAAAAAAAAAAAAACCTTAAAAATAAAAGTTATATAGAAATGGCTTTAGAAATGTTTGGGGTTTATCCCTGGAAATTTAATTTGGATACATTTCATGGTCATTTGGAGTTGGCAAATGGCTAGCTAAGAATCTTTACTTCTCTCAATCTGTGGTTTCGATCTTTGGATTTTTTTTCCTAATTGCAAAGTAATTGAGCAGATTTTAATAGTTCAACCAAGTCAGACATATCTATTTGTTGTTGTTGTTCAATCACTAAGTCATGTCTGACTCTTTGAGATCCCGTGGACTGTAGCACACCAGATTTCCCTGTCCTTTACTATCTCCTAGTGTTTGCTCAAACTTATGTCCATTGAGTCGTTGATACTATCTAACCATCTCATTCTCTGCCACCCTCTTCTCCTCCTGCCTTCATATATCCCAGGATAAGAGTCCTCTCTAACAAGTCAGCATTTTGCATCAGGTGGCCAAAAAATTGGAGCTTCAGCTTCAGCATCAGACCTTCCAATGAATATACGAGGTTGATTTCCTTTAGGATCGACTGATTTGATTTCCTTGCAGTATAAGGGACTCTCAAGAGTCTTCTCCAGCACCATAATCTGAGAGCATCAATACTTTGACACTCAACCTTCTGTACAGTCCAACTCTCACATGTGTATAGCTTTGACTATATGGACCTTTGCTGGCAAAGTGATATCTCTGCTTTTTAACATGCTGTCTAGGTTTGCCATGGAGAAGGAAATGGCAACCCACTCCAGTATTCTTGCATGGAGAATCCCAGGGACGGAAGAACCTGGTGGGCTGCCGTCTATGAGGTCACACAGAGTTGGACATGACTGAGCCACTTACCAACAGCAGCAGCAGGTTTGCCATAGCATCCTTCCAAGGAAGCTTGGAAGGAAGCTTGCCTTCCAAGGAGCAAGCATCTTTTAATTTCATGGCTGAAGTCACCATCCACAGTGATTTTGGAGCCCAAGAAAATAAAATCAGTCACTGTTTCCACTTTTCCCCCACCTATTTGCCATGAAGTGATGGGACTGGATTCCATGATCTTCATTTTTTTAATGTTGGGTTTTAAACCAGGTTTTTCACTCTCCTCTTTCACCCTCATCAAGAGGCTCTTTAGTTCCTGTGCAGTTTCTGCCATTAGAGTAATATCATCTTCATATCTGAGGTTGTTGATATTTCTCTTGGAAATCTTGATTCCAGCTTGTGCTTCATCCAGCCCAACATTTTGTATATACACTGAATATAATTCAAATAAGAAGGATGACAATATACAGCCTTGATGTACTCCTTTCCCAATTTGTAACCAGTTTACTGTTCCCTGTTTGGTTCTAACTGTTGCTTCTTGACCTGCATACAGGTTTCTCAGGAGGCAGGTTAGGTGGTCTGGTATTCCCATCTCTTGAAGAATTTTCCACAGTTGGTTGTGATCCACACAGTCAAAGAATTTAGTGTAGTCAATGAAGCAGAAGTCGATGTTTTTCTGGAATTCCCTTGCTTTCTCTATGATCCAACAAATGTTAGCAATTTGATCTCTGGTTCCTCTGCCTTTTCTATACCCAGCTTATACATCTGAAAGTTCATGTATACATTTGGTTCATGTAGTTCTGAAGCCTAGCTTGAAGGATTTTGAGTGTTACTTTGCTAGCATGTGAAATGAGTGCAATTGTTTGGTAGTTTGAACATTCTTTAGCATTACCTGTACTAATGACTAAAGCCCACATATTAAGTTCTAACCACTGTTCTAAATGCTTTGCCTTTATCACCTTGTTTAAACCTCTCAACATCCCTCTGCAATAGATTTTATGAGTATCATTCCCATTTTATGGATGAAGACATTTTGGCTCAGCAAGGATAAGTCAGCTCTTCCAGACCATACCACTGGCAAATGATGGAGCCAGGATTTGAAAGGAATTTGGACACTAGAGTTTAGTGTATTTTCTTCCATCTTCCTCCAGTAGAAAGGGAAAATCCTCTGCCTTCTCTCTGTTTATGCTCATCAGGATTAAAATGGTATTTGCAGAAATCTGTTCTGGGAAGTACATTAAAAAGAATTTTCAATGTTTCTCTGGTTCTATTATTTACACCTTCAGATTTGAGCATCTCAGCGGGAACTGAGATGACAGTCTAGGCCGGCTTGGGAAACCTCCAGTCTGGGGACTAGAGGGCTCCCTATGGGGTGCCAGCTGATTAGATATTTGCCTTCAGGGTCAGCAGAGCTATGGCTTCTAGAGAAGGACACGTTGGCTCTGTTCTGAGCCTCTGGCTGCTGTCCAATGCACCAGGTAGGAATCCTGCTGACTGCTCCTTCCCCAGGCTAGTAGAATCCATGGTTTTCTCTGCTCCTCTTCCTAAAGTCCAGAACTAATTTTTACCGTAGGCCCTGAATAGCTCAAAGAATGTAAGACATTTCACTTTAACTTAATCCTCCCCCAACATATTCGTCCCTCACTGATTCCAAACTATGCCCCAGATCAAGGTAACTCCTTCTGAAGTCTTTTTGCTGTTTCATACTGTTCATCCTGGTAATGCAAGAATATGAAGTGGTTTGCCATTCCCTTCTCCAGCACACCACATTTTGTCTGAACTCTCCACCACGACCTTTCCATCCTGGGTGGCTCTGCCATCACTTCAAGGCAAATAGATGGGGGAAAAATGGAAACAGTGTCAGACTTCATTTTTCTGGACTTCAAAATCACTGCAGACAGTCACTGGAAAATCCCATGGACAGAGGAGCCTGGTAGGTTGCAGTTCATGGAGTCACTAAGAATCGGACTCGGCTGAGCAACTTCACTTTCACGCTTCACTTTCCTGCTTTGGAGAAGGAAATGGCAACCCACTCCAGTGTTCTTGCCTGGAGAATCCCAGGGACGGGAGCCTGGTGGGCTGCCATCTGTGGGGTCACATAGAGTTGGACACGACTGATGTGACTTAGCAGCAGCAGTGACTGCAGCCATGAAATTAAAAGACTCTTGCTCCTTTCGAAGAAAAACTATGACAAACCTAGACAACATATTGACAACCAGGGACATCACTTTGCCGACAAAGTTCACTATTGTCAAAGCTGTGGTTTTTCCAGTAGTCATGTGCAGATGTGAGCTGGACCATAAGGAAGGCTGAGCACTGAAGAATTGATGGTTCCCAATTATGGTGCTGGAGAAGACTCTTGAGAGTCCCTTGGACAGCAAAGAGATCAAACCAGTCCATCCTAAAGGAAATCAACCCTGAATATTCATTGGAAGGACTCATGCTGAAGCTGAAGCTCCAATACTTTGGCCACCTGATGCGAAGAGCTGGCTCATTGGAAAAGACCCTGATATTGGGAAAGATTGAAGGCAGGAGGAGAAGGGGATGACAGAGGATGAGATGGTTGGATGGCATCACCAACTCAATGGACATGAGTTTGAGCAAACTCCAAGAGCTGGTGAAGGACAGGGCAGCCTGGCATGCTGCAGTCCATGGGGACTGAACAAAAACATGGAAGTCTATGGGACAGACATGGACCAGGGTTTCTCAACCTTGCACACAGGCTGCCTGCCTATCTCTTGGTTTAGATTTGCCCCAACTGGAGCCTGAAGGAATATTTTCTGGAGGAAAATTTAAGAACACATATCTGGACTAAGTGAAGAAGGAGGGCAGCCACTGCTGGGAAGGTGAAGATTATATTGAACAGAAGTGTCAATGATAGAAAGAAAACTCTGACCTTTTCTAGGCATTGAATAAGAAATCTGAGTTTTCTGTAGAAAAGATATCCTTATTGTTTGATAGGAATATATCTGAAAAAGTGGTATACAAGGCACAAGAGAACAAAAGGAGAAATATGGAAAAGGAGGAAAGATAAAAGTGGAGGAGAGAGAGAAGCTATAAATATGAATGGATATGAGATAGCCAGGTCTTACAAAGCACACCAGAAGTGATTTTTTAGAAAAATTGTTTATTAATTTTGGCTGTGCTGGGTCTTGTGTTGCTCTCTCGTTGTGGAGAGTGGGAGCTACTATCTAGTTGTGGTGTCTGGTCTCTAGGGCTTCAGTAGTTGTGGCGAATGGGCTTAGCTACCCCGGGGCATGTGGAATCTTCTTGGACTAGAGATTGTACCCATGTCTCCTGCATTGGCAGGCAAATTCTTAACCACTAGACTGCAAGGGATGTCCCAGAAGCAATTGTTTTACTTTCCCCTTTTCTGCCTCTCTTGTTTTCTCCATGGCTGCTCAGGATCATTCACACGTATTCCATCCACACTTATCTTACTTGGATATCTCCCGGTGTTCTTAATTGCTTCTACCTCTCACCTCAACCAATACTTGCTTGTCTTGAAGATGTTAAAGAAAAGTGTCTTGATGGGTCAGGAAACATTGGTTCAATTTTCAAATCTGCCCTACATAGACTGTGTGACTTTGGGGCAAGTCACTTCCCCTCACTGGGACTCAGTTTCCCCATGAGTGAAATGAAGGGATGTGATTTGGTAAGGTCTCCCATCCTTTCCTGCTTTAAGAGTTTATCATGCTGTTTGAAGTGAAGTGAAAATCACTCTGTTGTGTCCAACTCTTTGCGACACTATGGACCATACAGTCCATGGAATTCTCCAGGCCAGAATACTGGAGTGGGTAGCCTTTCCTTTCTCCAGGGGATCTTCCCAATGCAGGGATCGAACCAGGTCTCCTGCATTGCAGGCAGATTCTTTACCCCCTGAACCACAAGGAAAGCCCAAGAATACTGGAGTGGGTAGCCTTTCCTTTCTCCAGGAGATCTTCTCAACCCAGGGATCGAACCCATGTCTCCTGCATTGCAGGCGGATTCTTTACCAACTGAGCTCTTAGGGGAATATGGCCTTATGATTCCTAGAGGTCTCTTCTCCTTGGGGGTTCAGATGAACATTTTCCTTGAGCATCAGTATCACCTGAAAGTTTAAGAATAAAAAATTCCAGTCCTCTAGCTCAATCCGTTGCTTCAGAATCAGCAGGGCAAAATCCTGGGAAGAGAGGAAAGACATCAAGAGTCCCAAGTGATTTGTTTTGTCTTGGGGTAAGTTTGGAAAATGAGAACCTAAGGTAATTTTATTTCTTGACTGATATGGTTTAATGTGCTATCTGTCCTAGTTAAAATATTTACATTTCAAAGGGGTCTCAACTGCCTAACTTGAGCAAACTCTAGGAGATAGCGAAGGACAGGGAAGCCTGGCATGCTGCAGTTCATAGGGCTGTAGAGAGTCCGATGTGACTTACAATTGAACAAGGTCAACAACTACCTAAACCTGATGTTTATTAGTGTTTGACAACAACATAGGGTGAGGAGGAAGCACTTCTTGAGAGTGTACCTGTGCCTGGAAGCAGCAAAATGTCACATACATACTCTCTCAAATATGTGCACTTAGAAAAGTTATTTAACTTCTCTATGCCTCAGTTTCATTGTCTGCAATATGGGATAATATGGGGTAAAAATCTGCCTCACTGGTTGTTGGGAAGGTTGTAAGTTTAGCATGGGGCCTGGCATGTAAGTAGCACTCAACACCTTTTTTTCCAGTGGACCTTAGGAGAAATGTATTATTATCTCCATTTTACAAATCTGGAAAGTAGATTCATGTGGGTCATGTTTGTTGCTGAAGTGGATTTTATAGGTAATTTGTAGGTGATGAAGTGGAATTTGAACCCAGGTCTGCTGCTTTTGCTGCTAAGTTGCTTCAGTTGTCTGACTCTGTGCGACCCCATAGATGGCAGCCCACCAGGCTCCCCCGTCCCTGAGATTCTCCAGGCAAGAACACTGGAGTGGGTTGCCATTTCCTTCTCCAATGCATGAAAGTGAAAAGTGAAAGTGAAGATGCTCAGTCGTGTCTGACTCTTAGCGACCCCATGGACCGCAGCCTACCAGGCTCCTCCATCCATGGGATTTTCCAGGCAAGAGTACTGGAGTGGGGTGCCATTGCCTTCTCCCGAACCCAGGTCTACACTGACCCTAAAACTTTCATTCCTTGTCTATACCATCTGATCACCTACTGTAGCTGAGTGACAAGCCAATCCTGATTTAGTCAGATAACTGGCCAGTACAGAAATCTGTTTTGTAAAGTGGTTGTCGAACATAATGGGATGATCCACTTGTGCTGGTAGAACAGCCTCTGGGCAGCACATCCTTTAGGCTCTCGGATGATGATGGTTCTTCTTTTATTGTCAAGGTTTTGCCCAAAAGAGTTGTACAGACTTCCTTTTCTCTTGGAGGATTTATAATTCACCATATTCCCTTCCTGGCTGCCCCAACTCCTGCTGCATTGGGTTTGATATACATTTCTAGTTTGATCTCTTATTCATGACAGGCAGTTTTCACAAACAAATAGAGAAGGAGAGTTTTCCATACCAGAGGCAAATGGTTGATGTAATTCCTGGGCTTGAAACAGGAGTGATGGTCTGGCTCCTCTGTCCATATCTGTGTCTAAATGCAGTATTTGCATAATGTGTGGGCATTTTACACAATCCAGTGTTTCCCATTGATGCCAGTGAGTTTGTGTACTTGCCAGGCTCAGCTGTGACAACTCACATGTATAGAGTTCTATAAATTGAGTGTTTATGCCCTTCCCAAATTCTTATGTTAAAGTCTTAGCCCCCAGTATGATGGCATTTGGAGATAGGGCCTCTTAGAAAGTAAAGCTAAATGAGGTCATAAGGGTGAAGCTCTGACCCTTGACAAAGATTAGTGTCCTTAGAAGAAGGGAAAGAGAAAACACATTGCCCAAGAAATGTGTATTTCCAAGTAGAAGTTCATCATTCCATATCACGTGAAGAAGAGAGTGGAACTGCCTTGCATTCCATGCTCTAGAACCCAGGGCTCTAGAATTATAACTTTTTAAGCTGGAGAATAAAAAAGGCTTTAGTAAGAGGTGCATTTGGTAAAAGCATCGGGGTACAGCATAGGCCTCAAACTGAAAACTAAGGCTGAGCTAGCCCACAGAAGTATGCTTTATTTGGCCTGCACATTGTTTTATTTTGGTTGTTGTTTTGTTTTAATTGATTCAAAACAAAACAAACTCTAAATACTTTCTGACCATGAACAGTTCACTTCTCTAAGTCTTAGTTTCTTATATGTCAAAATGCTCACAATTTCATAGTGTGCGTTACATGAAATCAGGTATACAAAGCACACAGTGCAAAGCAGAGCTGATTCTAGGTGTTCAGGAAATGGCAGCTTCTGTTGATGAATATAATGAGTGCGCTAACAAATGTGAGTTTTCCACCATGGAGAGTGTCCAAGCCTTTCACCTGGTCGATTTACAGGGAATCCCTTTCCAGTTTGATCAGTTGAGAAGTGTTGATGGCTTATCCCCTCACCTCATGGTCAAGTGCCAGCCCAGTATGCCCACCCACCAGCTGCCATAAAACCCTGATATTCTCCAAACGTCATTTGGAGAAGCTTCTCCTTCTTTGAGTGACAGCCCAGAACTATGATGACTCACATTGGGGAATGTTGACTTGCCCACCACTCATTGGCCTCCAAGGCTTGCCTTCCTTTGGATTTGAGACAGTATTTCAAAGAATGGCGGATACTTTAGGGTTGAAATTCTTTGAGAGTGGAAGGACAACCATAAGTGAGCCATCGAAAGGAATGTACAGCTTGGCAAAGTCCTCCCAGTGGGAACATGCATCTGTATGGTAATTACCTCTTGACTCCTTGAACTTCTATATGCCAATGAAAAATCCTTGAAGTTGGAGTCCATGGGTGACTCATCTCTGTATCCCTAATTCTAGCACTGGACCTGGCTCAGGGGTGGTGCTCACTAAGGGCTAGTTGGATGTGTCTCTGAATAACTGTTACTTTTTTATTTTAAAAATACAGAAAAGATTTGAGCAAATATGAAAATAGAGCCACTATATAATGATCCTTTAGAGACTAATCACCCAACTTCAACTGTTATTAACATTTGCCACTCTTTATTCAGCTATTCTTCCTGGTTTTTTTTTTCCTCTGTAATAGTTTAAAGCAAATAAAATATTATAGCACTTCAACTATAAATAATTTAGTATGCATTAATAACTGATAAAGAATCTTTTAAAAAAGCAGAGCTATAATATTGTTAATCATACCTGACAAGTTCAATGGTAATTTCATATATATCCTCTACTACTTGGTTTATATTCCAAATTCTACATTTGCCTTAAAATTTTTTTCTTTTTTTGGCCATGCTTTGAATGTTTATTCAGTTTCATTTTAAAATATTTGTTTATTTACTGTCAGAGTTGGTTTATGACTTTGGGATATGTTTGCTTTGTTTTGTACAACCTTATTTGGGATATTTAAGGACCTCGTAGTTGAAGAGCTCATCACAGTTTTGTATGGGACACTTGTTACAGAATGAAACTGTGTGTGCTTCTGTTAATAAAAACAAAGTTTACTTAGAAATTTCTGATACAAACACACATGCACGTGCACACACACACATACATCACAGCCTGTGCTTGAAATAGAAACAAAATTTTGGCCTTCTTCAGATTAAAATAGGAAGGACTAGGATACACTTTTTTTTTATTAGTTGGAGGCTAATTACTTTACAATATTGTAGTGGTTTTTGTCATACATTGACATGAATCAGCCATGGATTTACGTGTATTCCCCATCCCGATCCCCCCTCCCACCTCCCTCTCGACCCGATCCCTTTGGCTCTTCCCAGTGCACCAGGCCCGAGCACTTGTCTCATGCATAGGATACACTTTTCAAATAAGCCATTTATTTTGGTAAAGATGTTTCAACTTTTTAAAAAGTATATTTTATTTTTTAAAATTAGAGGATGATGGTTTTTGCCGTACATCAAGATGCATCGGCATTAGGTATACACACGTCTTCTTCCTCTTGAACCCTCTTCCCAGCTCTTTCCTCATCCTGGGGTTGTCACAGAGTGCTGATTTACCTGCATCATGCATTGAATTCCCACTGGCTATGTGATTTACATATGGTAATGTACGTGTTTCAAGGCTATTCTCTCATATCATCGCACCCTCTCCTTCCCCTACTGTGTCCAAAATGTCTGTGTCTCCTTTGCTCCCCTAAGAGTAGGATCATCAGTACTTTATTTCTGATTCCATGTGTATGCATTCATATACAATATTTTTCTTTACCTTTCTGACTTACTTCACTCTGTATAATAGGCTCTAGGTTCCGCATTAGAACTGACTCAAATGTTTTCCTTTTCATAGCTGGGTAATATTCCATTGTGTATCAGTTCAGTTAGTTCAGTCGCTCAGTCGTGTCCAACTATTTGTGACCCCATGAATCGCAGCACGCCAGGCCTCCCTGTCCATCACCAACTCTTGGAGTTTACTCAAACTCATGTTCATCGAGTCGGTGATGCCATCCAGCCATCTCATCCTCTGTCGCCCCCTCCTCTTCCTGCCCTCCCTCCCAGCATCAGGGGCTTTTCCAGTGAATCAACTCTTCTCATGAGGTGGCCAAAGTATTGGAGTTTCAGCTTCAGCATCAGTCCTTCCAATGAATACCCAGGGCTGATCTCCTTTAGGATGGACTGTTTGGATCTCCTTGCAGTCCAAGGGACTCTCAAGAGTCTTCTCCAACACCTCAGTTCAAAAGCATAAATTCTTCAGTGCTCAGCTTTCTTTATAGTCCAACTCTCACATCCATACATGACCACTGGAAAAACTGTAACCTTGACTAGATGGACCTTTGTTGGCAAAATAATGTCTCTGCTTTTTAATATGCTGTCTAGGTTGGTCATCACTTTCCTTCCAAGGAGTAAGCGTCTTTTAATTTCATGGCTGCAGTCACCATCTGCAGTGATTTTGGAGCCCCCCAAAATAAAGTCTGACACTGTTTCCACTGTTTCCACATCTATTTCCCATGAAGTGATGGGACCAGATGCCATGATCTTAGTTTTCTGAATGTTGAGCTTTAAGCCAACTTTTTCACTCTCCTCTTTCACTTGCATTGTGTATATGTAACCACAATTTCCTTTTGCATGCATCTGTCATTGGACTTCTGGTTTGCTTCCATGTCTTAGCTACTGTAAATAGTGCTGCAATGAACATAGAGCATATGTGTCTTTTTCAGTTCTGGTTTCCTCAGGGTGCCCAGTAGTGAGATTGCTGGGTTGTATGATAGCTTTTTCCTAATTTTTAAAGAAACCTCCACACTGTTCTCCATAGTGGCTATATCAGTTTGCATTCCGACACAGTGCAAGAGGGTTCCCTTTTCTCTATACGTTCTCCAGCATTTATTGCTTGTAGACGTTTTGATGATGGCCAGTGTGAGATGATCCCTCATGTAGTTTTTATTTCATTTATCTAATAATGAGCAATATTGAACATCTTTTCATTTGTTTATTAGCTATCTGCATGTCTTCTTTGGACAAATGTCTGTTGAGGTCTTCTGCCTACTTTTTTTTTTAATGTATTTTTTTCCCATTTATTTTTATTAGTTGGAGGCTAATTACTTTACAACATTGCAGTGGTTTTTGTCATACATTGAAATGAATTAGCCATGGATTTACATGTATTCCCCATCCCGGTCCCCCCTCCCACCTCCCTCTCCACCCCATCCCTCTTCTGCCTACTTTTTGATTAGGTTGCTTTTCTAATATTGAGCTACTTGTATATTTTGGAGATTAGTTCTTCGTGAGTTGTTTCATTTGCTGTATATTTCTCCCTTTCTGAGAGTCGTCTTTTCACCTTGCTTATAGTTTCCTTCATTGTACAAAAGCTTTTAAGTTTAATTAGGTCCCATTTGTTTATTTTTGTTTTCATTTCCATTATCCTAGGAGGTGGGTCATAGAAGATCTCACTGATTTAGGTCAGAGAGTGTTCTCTATGTTTCCCTCTAAGAGTTTGTAGTTTCTGGTTTTATATTTAGATCTTTAATCCATTTTGAGTTTATTTTTGTGTATGGTGTTAGGAAGTGTACTAATTTCATTCTTTTACATGTAGTTGACCAGTTTTCCTAGCACCACTTGTTGAAGAGGCTGTCTTTTCTCCATTGTATATTTTTGCCTCCTTTATCAAAGATAAGGTGCCCTCAACTGTTTTTTATACACTTGAAGTGATTTTCATATTGAGATAAGTCAGAGCACTTTAAGAAATGAATTGACTATTATTGACTATGACCTTCTATGCAACATTTTAGATTTTGGATAATATTTATGGAGGTACTTATAACTGAAATTGTTTATGAAAATAATTTCTTACATCTTAGCTACTACTTGGCTTATGTTTGAAATTCTTAAAAAATATTTTTATAGTAATATTTTTTTTAATTGGGACCCAAACAACTCTTGCATTTTAACTATAACAGTTTATATAAGAATACAACTGTGATAATTAATCTCCCCACCTTTTTTTTGGTTCATGCTGTTTATTTGCAAATAAAAAAATGAGTCACTGCCTGATAGAACTTTTTACATCTGAGATTTGGCTGATTCTAATCTTGTGACTTTTTAACAACTTCCTCCATTTCCTTTATTTCCTGTAATCTGGTAGTTAGGGTTAGAAGCCTTATGATTTTCATGCTTGTTTTCTTCTGGAAAAAAATACCTCTTGGATACCTCTGTTTGCTTCCTATGGCATCACATCCAAAAGCATTGGTTGTCTCACTTTTAGTGATTGAAAAATAGCAATCTCAAAACTATATAATTTCTGCTGAATTTATTAACAGGAATTCTCTTATAAGAAGCAATCTTAGTGAAGTAGATGAACCTAGAGCCTTCCATACATAGTGAAGTAAGTCAGAAGGAGAAAAACAAATATTATATATTAATGCATATATATAGAATATAGAAAAATACTACTGATGAACCTATTTGCAGGGCATGAATGGAGACACAGACTTGTGAACACAGGGCAGGAAGGAGAAGGCAGGACAAATAGAGTAGTGTTGACATAGATCCACTACTGTGTGTAAAGTAGGTAACTAGTGGGAAGTTGCTGTGTGACAGAGGGAGCTCAGCTTGGTGGTCTGTGATAACCCGGAGGGGTGGGATGGGGGGTGGGGGGGAAGCTCAAGACGGAGGGGATATATGTGTATATATAGCTGATTCACATCATTGTACAGCAGAGACTAATGCAGCACTGTAAAGCAGTTATCCTCCAATTAAAAAAAAATCTGGTGACTCTGAAATACAGTTGACCGTTGAACAACCTGGGTTTGAACTGCAAGGGTCCACTGGTACCTAGATATTTTCCAGTAGTAAATACTACAGAGCAATGCAGTCAGGTCCACGGTTGGTTGAATCCACGTATAACAGAGAAACTGCAGATATGGAGGGCCAAATATCAATTATATACAGATTAACCCCTCCCCATGTTGTTCAAGGGTCAACATGAATATAGTCTATTTATAAAAGCAGTCTAGATGCTTGATTTCTGTAATTTTAATTATCAGTTCTTCATATCAGGTGGCCAAAGTATTGGAGCTTCAGCTTCGGCATCAGTCTTTCCAATGAATATTCAGGACTGATGGATGGACTGGTTGGATCTCTTTGCAGTCCAAGGGACTCTCAAGAGTCATCTTCAACACCACAGTTCAAAAGCATCAGTGCTTTGTGCTCAGCTTTCTTTATGGTTCAACTCTCATATTCATGCATGACTACTGGAAAAACCATAGCTTTGACTAGATGGACCTTTGTTGGCAAAGTAATGTCTCTACTTTCTAATATGCTGTCTAGTTTGGTTATAGCTTTTCTTTCAAGGATCAAGGGTCTTTTAATTTCATGCCTGCAGTCACCATCTGCAGTGATTTTGGAGCCCCAAAAAATAAAGTCTGTTACTGTTTCCACTGTTTCCCTGTCTATTTGCCATGAAGTGATGGGACCAGATGCCATGATCTTCATTTTTTGAATGTTGAGTTTTAAGCCAGCTTTTTCACTCCTCTTTCACTTTCATCAAGAGGCTCTTTAGTGCCTCTTTGCTTTCTGCCATAAGGGTGGTGTCATCTGCATATCTGAGGTTGTTTATATTTCTCCCAGCAATCTTGTTTCCAGCTTGTGCTTCATCTATCCTGGCATTTCTCATGATGTACTCTGCATATAAGTTAAATAAGCAAGGTGACAGTATACAGACTTGACGTTCTCCTTTCCCAATTTGGAACCAGTCTGTTGTTTCATGTCTGGTTCTAACTGTTGCTTCTTGACCTGCATACAGATTTCTCAGGAGGCAGGTCAGGTGGTCTGGTATGCCCATCTCTTGAAGAACTTTCCACAGTTTGTTGTGATCCACACAGTCAAAGGCTTTAGTGTAGTCAATGAAGCAGAAGTAGATATTTTTTCTGGAATTCTCTTGCCTTTTCTATGATCCAATGGATGATGACAATTTGATCTTCTGGTTCTTCTGCCTTTTCTAAATCCAGCTTGAACATCTGGAAGTTTTCAGTTCACATGCGGTTGAAGCCTAGCTTGAAGAATGTTGAGCATTACGTGTGTGAGATAAGTGCAATTGTGCAATAGTTTGAACATTCTTTGGCATTGCCTTTCTTTGGGATTGGAATGAAAACTGACTTTTCCAGTCCTGTGGCCACTGCTGAGTTTTCCAAATTTGCTGGCATATTGAGTGCAGCACTTTCACAGCATCATCTTTTAGGATTTGAAATAGCTCTGCTGGAATTCTGTCACCTCCACTAACTTTGTTTGTAGTGATGCTTCCTAAGGCCCACTTGACTTCATATTCCAGGACATCTGGCTCTAGGTGAGTGACCATGCCATTATGGTTATCTGGGTCATTAAGGTCTTTTTTGTATAGTTCTGTGTATTCTTGCTACCTCTTCATAATATGCATGTATATATATGTATATACATATATATATGTAATTTCAAAATAGGAATAACTGATACTAACATTGCTAGAAATAGTTTAAGCTCTTTTGCATTTTGAATATCTGCCCCTTGTAATGTAAATTCAACATATTCTGTGCCTGTCACTTAAAATAATTTTTGGGTGATTATGCCAAAAACTTGATATACAGTTATGTTATTTGCTTCAATTTGTGTTCTGCAGAAAATTATCCAATACCAGTGTGGTCTCCTCTAATTCAATTCAATTCTGAAATTAAGTACTCAGAGTTAACCTCCAATCTCATATGGTAAAGGGTAAGGTTTCCCAAGAAGACACCCCCTTACTTTAGACACCAGCCTCAAGTAGGGACCCAAGGCCACCTTCACTAATGCACAACTACAATTTTGGGGCTTCTCACAGCTAACTTCCTTCTGTAATTTATAGAACTACTCACAGAACTCAGGAAAGTGCTATACTTAGAATTACCATTTTCACATAAGGGGTACAAATGAGCAGCCAGATAAGGTACATAGGGTGGCAAGGTTTCAGTGTTATGCAGTCAGGGTGTCTCCCCTTCTCTAGACCTTTGATATGTTCATCAACCAGGAAACTCCCTCAATCCCTTATGTTCAGTTTTGTTTTGTTTTTTACCAAGATCTGTTAATTACATAGGAATGATTGATTTAATCACTGACTATGTGATTGAACTCATATTCCAGGACTCTTCCCCTCCCCAAATGTTGGGCTGCTGAAATTTCCAACCCTCTCATCATGTGGTTGGTTTTTCTAGGGACCAGCCCTCATCCCAAAGCTGTCTAGGAGCTCTGACATTTAGTCACCTCATCAGCATACAATGGCATGCCCATCACTCATGAAATTTCAAGGATTTTTGAAGCTCTGTGCCGGGAAGCAGGGACAAAGACCAGAGATTTTTAAAAATGATATTACATAGATTATTCTCAATTTAATGCTATTTATTTTTTTTAAAAAATAATTATTTATTGGCTGCACCAGGTCTTAGTTGCACCAAGCAAGATCTTGTTTGAGGCATGTGGACTGAGTCACTGTGCTGTGCAGGCTTAGGTGCCCCAGGGTATGTGGATATGAGCTCCCCAACCTGGGATTAAACCTGCGTGCGTCTCCTGCATTGGAAGGCAGATTCTTAACCACTGGACGACAGGGAAGTCCCTTAATGTCATTTTTAATGGTGAACATTGCTATTATGACATTGCCCAAATAAAGGCACCTAGCAGAGCATTTTGTACATTGAAGGTGCTCCACTCATTATTTGTGCTCAGATGATTCTCAGTTTCCTTGGGTTTATGAATAAAATGGTGCCTGTGTTCTTTGTATGTGGGTTTCATACACGTGGGTCTTTTCTTCCATCTTGGTTCTTTCCAAGACTAGGACAATTGCATTTCTGCTCATATATAAAATATCAGTATTGCTGTGGATGGGTTTGATCAATGAATATTGAATTAAATTGAAAATTTAAAATAAAATGCTGAGGATATAAAGGTAGAAGGTGTTAGGAAAATACTAACTCTTCCATCTATTAGTAATTCTAATATATAGTTTCCCAGAAAAAGAATCTACCTTTATTTCTTTGCCTTTATATCTGCTATTTTGTTTCTATCAGTGAATCTCAAGGCCTGTGGCAGCTGTTAGACTCCTAGGGGAGCTTTCAAAAAAATTACCCTAGGCCTGGGCAAGACCCCTTTCTCCATCTACCTGGAGTCAAGTTTAATCAATTCTAATTCAGTTGATCTGGACTGTGTTTGGAGCATAGGTATTTTTAAAAAATAAACCCAAACATTAGTATGAACTCATATTTAGATTAATATAGAGGCAGATAGTTCATATAGAAGTATTTATAGAAAAATGTGTGTATACACACACACACATATATAGATACAGTTAGACTAGATACATGGAATTTCTTTTCTGTTAGTTGAGAGGACCTAGAAGAAACACCCCAGTAGCAACAAGCAGTCCTAGACCTCATATCTTAATTTCTCATACATTCTCCAATAAACTCTAAGCTCCAATAATATGTATCTGTGGTCCTTGGAGAAATAACTGATTCTAAGACTGGGCAAAAAATATATAAAATAAACCTAGAACACATGTGCTAGAGAGTTAAGGAAGTGCTAAAAACAAAAAACAACCACAAACAAAAAAAAAAAAAGCCCCACAGTGATGGGGATATGTCAAAGATGCAGAAGTCAATTGAAAGAATTCCCAATGGCTAAAGCTGGAACAATTTGAGCAACAAAATTATAAAGTAGTACTGGATGACAACTCAAAGTGAAAAATAGGCACCAGTCCACACTGATATAAGTAAATAGTTAAATAAATGTGGGAAAGAGACCAATCCTCCAGGCAGAAGAATTCCGAATAATTTAGGTAGATATTCCTTTTTCAAGAAGGGAGAGCCTCAGACCCCAGTCTGTAACTGTGGGCTTTATATAATGACTTCCTTCCAAAGAGTTCAGTATGGAAAGCGGCGAATAAGAGTGGCTGGATAGAGGAGAAATATGAAAAACACTACTCAGTGAGGGGATCAAGGTCAACATCAACAGTGATAAGTCATCTTGAAAGCATGTACCCTTTGCTATTATGGCATTTTACCTCTGTGTTTTTCCTTTTCTGAACCCATAACCCCAGTCTAATCAGAAGAGAAATATCAGACAAATCTCAGTGGAGAGATATCCTACATTCATACTCGAATAGCACTCCTCAAACTGTCAAGGTCTTCAAAAACAAGGTGAGTCTGAGAAACTGTCAGCCCAGATTGCTTAAGGAGAACATGATGACTATATGTCACATGGTCCCCTGGATGAAATTCTGCAACAAAGAAAGGACATTAGGTAAAAACTAAAGATGTAAGAAGAAACTATGGGCTCTAGTTAATGATCATGGATTAGTACTGGTTCACTTACTGTTAAAAATGTATCAGATTAATGCACCATTCTAATAATAGGAAGACTTGAATGTGGGGTATTTGGGGACTCATTTCTGTATATCTAAAAGTTTGCTAAAGTGAAAAGGCTTATTAAAAAAAGAAAAAAAGAAACCTTACCCAGGTATTTTCTGCCTTCCTCTCCTTTGCAACGTCCCTGACTAAATGAAAAGAAGAAAATGATCCATTCTACCACAGTTACAATTCCCATTCAGTATGCTACTCAAGTATAAATTGGATTATCTAACTGTTAAAACTGAGGTGTGACTTTCTAATAGGCTTAACATTTTCAGGTGGTATTTACATTTTAAAAGAGGCTCTTATTTACTCAAATCTCAAAATATAATGCCCAGGAGATATTTCTGAGCTGAGTCTTTTTGGTGCACTCTATCTGTGACTTCCATAAGCAGTCCTCACAAAGAATAACAGCACAAAAATAGATTCATAAACTTTCCAACAGACTTCTGAAGTCTTCAGAGACAAAGCTGATAGCTTTGGACACAAACAGGAAATAAAATTTCAAAACGCCAAACCAGGAGAAACAAAGCGTGGCGCAATGGGAAGATCTCGGCCACGGACATCAAATGGACCTGGGTTCTAGTTATGACGCCAGGAACTTTCCTGGCCGGCCAGTGGTTAAGACTGTGTTTCCAGGGCAGGGGGCTCAGGTGCAATCCCTAATAAGGAAATTAAGATCCCAGATGCTCTACAGCAAGGCCAAAAAAAAAAAAAAAAAAAAATTATGATGCCAGCACTGATAACTTGATGACGTTGGCCATGCTACTTGATTTTTTGAGTCCCAGTTTCCATACTTGAAATAGAGATAGTTAAATGTTTATTGTGGTGCCTAAGAGACACAGTGGGGCTTTCCTGGGGGCTCAGTGGTGAAGAATCCGCCTGCCAATGCAGTAGGCTTGGCTTCAATTCCTGGTTTGAGAAGATCCCCTGGTGAAGGAAATGGCTTCCCACTCCAGTATTCTTGCCTGGGAAATTCCATGGACAGAGGAGCCTGGTGCGCTACAGCCCATGGGGTCTCAAAAGAACTGAATGTGACTACTAACACAACGAGTGACACAATACAAGTAAAATGCCGAGTATGATACCTAGCACATACAGATTTTTTTTTAAGATGATTGTTAATGTTTTGCTGTCTTTATCTTCATCATTGTGATCACCATCAATGGCTCCTGCACTGCCAAGCTAAATAATCTGGGGAAAATTACTTACCATCCCCCAGCTTCAGTTGCTTTGTAAACTGTCTATAAAAACTTTATATTCTGTATGGAAGGGCTATGAAGATTAAATGAAGTAATGGTTTTATGTATTTTTCCTTGTGGTCTGACACAGTTGTTTGTGTCTGCCTGATTCTCTATCTATCCATCCATCTTCATATCTATTCATCTATCTTTAATATTTAAATAGAGTTAACAAAATTTTATGTGCAAGAAGTATTTGTTTTTAACAGTGGAAAGGAATGAGTTTTAAAAAAGCTCAAAGGCCTTCTTTGATATTCATGTGCTCCAGATAAAATTCTCAGAAAATGCATATACATGAAGAGAGACTTAATCTGCAATAATTAACAAAAAAACTATTGGTTTTGAATGATATTGGAACTGTAGGTTTATTACAGGAGCCTGCCTCTACTTAAAGGTTACTCCTAATTAATATTTTTTGAGTTAAAAATTTTTTGGTGCTTTCTTGCTAGGGGCACTGAGGCCAGCTGAGAAATTATTAATAATTCTGGATGCTTTGAAGCCTGAAGCCATGAATACTTTTCTTATTTTTCAATGCAATTGCCTGTATTGCTGGATCCTTGCAAGCTGCTGGTCGATACATATTTAAAAACTTCATGGTCCACACTGCGATAAGCAACACAGTGGTTAAATAACCTTTGTTATTCCTGTTATCCTGCTTTTCACTGACATCTGCCCAAGACCACACACCGATTTCTCCCTCAAGCAACACAGGCTTACTTTCTCTCAGGTTCCAGCCAGAAAACAGGCAGACATAGTGGGCACATTGCTGGAAAGTGAAAGTAAAAGTCACTCAGTCATGTCTGACCCTCTGAAGCCCCATGGGCTGTACGTCCATGGGATTCTCCAAGACAGAATACTGGAGTGGGTAGCCTATCCCTTCTCCAGGGCATCTTCCCGACCCAGGAATCGAACTGGGGTCTCCTGCATTGCAGGTGGTATTCTTTCCCAACTGAGCTATGAGGAGCCTTGCTTGGTTGAGTCCAGCATTGCTTGGTTGAAACTCTGAGACCTTTTGGATGAACTGGGAATCTAGCATGAAGGGGAAGGAAAGAATTAAAAAGGGGCCCGGGACTGACTCCTGAGTAGCTCTGCCCTTTAGAGTAAAGAAGAAGAGTGACAGATAGATGTAAAACCATGGTCTGGAAGAGAGGAGGAGAACCCAATATTCTAGAAGCAAACAGAGCCCAGATGCCCGCACAGGCCTTGACACGTGCTGCTGAGAGACTGAGTGAAGTAAAGTCAAGGGCTCTGTGTTTGACAGATGGAGGTCATTGGTAATATTGGTAAGCGAAGTTCCCAAGGACGGAGAAGGGTGCGGGAGCGAAAGCGGAGAAGCAAATGGGAAGTGAGAGTGGGGGAAATCTGTGCCTTTCTTTGTGTTTGAAAATTTTTATAATTAAATAAATGAAAACAACTTCTAAAGCCAGTATCAAAACCTATATTTGGATATGTCCACACACACACACACACACACACACACACACACACACACACCGGCCCTCACATTCCACATCACGGACGACATAGGGTATGAACTCAGGTCCACTGAATCTCAATACCCTCCTACCTTCCCACCACACCATGTCACAGCTCTGGGAAGCGACCTCCTTTAGAGCTTTTATTTTCTGAAGCCTTAATAATTAGATTCCTCTGCTACTCTCTTTCTGACACTATTTTGAGGTCAACACTATCCATCTAGCTTTCTTTCTAGGAACAACTGATTCTCAAGACTTGATTGCATGGTAGAGTAAGATCTTCTTTTCTTCAATGCCCCTTAACTAACCATATGGTAACGGTAAAAGATCCAAGTTCTTCCTATGGTCTGTAGTGATGGTCCCCAACTTTTTGACCCCAGGGACCTGTTTCCTGGAAGACAATTTTTCCACAGACCAGCATGGGGACAAGGGTGGTTTTGAGATGATTCAAGCACGTTACATTTATTGCACCCTTTATTTCTGATCTAATGCTGCCACTGACCTGACAGGAGGTAACAATCCACAGTCCAGAGCTTGGGGATCTCTGGTCTCCAGGGTTGTTCCACATGACCATTTGGCTCCTGGCCCCTTAACTTTTCTCACCATGTGCCCCCTGTAACAGTCCCCCAGCCATATTGGCTTCACTGCAGATCCTCGATCATACAAATATCCACCTTGGGGCCTTTCCACCTGCTCTTTCCCCTTGCCTTGGACACTCTGACCAATAATTACATGATTCCCTCTCTAACTTCATCTGTAACTCTGCCCAGATGTCACCTCCTCAAGTGTTACCTTCCTTAGCATGCCTCGCTGAAAGAGCAACACTTGTCCCTTTCTACTCCTTCATTCTTGATTATCATATTTTCATAGTACTGATCTCATTCTGATTACATTGTTCATTTGGTATTTATTTCTTAAGTGTTTCTGTACCACTCTTCCCAGACCCAAAAGCAAGCTTCATGTGATTGGCCAGTATGGTGGACAGGTTCTTGGTGCAAAGCAGGTATTCAATAAATAGTTGTTGAGTGAGTGAAAGAATGTGACTGGGACTTCCCTGGTGGTCCGGGGACTAGGAATCCTCCTTGCAGTGCAGGCGATGCAGGTTTGATCCCTGGTGGGGAACTAAGATCCCACATGCTGAGGAGCGACCAAACCCCCATGCCACAACTACTGAGACCACACCTCACAACTCCAACTAGAGTCCATGCACACAAGGAAAGATCCCGTCTGATGCAATGGAGATCCTGTGTGTGGCAACTAATACCCAGTGCAGCCAAAAAAAAAAAAGAAAAAGAGAGAGAGAGAGGAGAGAGAGAATATGGCTGATATTTTCTGACTTTCAGATGATTTTTTTTATCCTTTTCTTATTTTTAAAAATTATCTTTATTTGTAATCACCAAGGAAAGGACCACAAAGTTAATTCAGGAGTCTTGGAGTTGTGGGAGATCTAAAAAAGCATCTAAATCAGTCTTTCCCACTAATTTCTATTTCATTAGGTGAACCTGTGAGAAAAATAAGACTTTTGAAATAAAGCACATTTGGAGTATAATGCACATTAGTACAGAGTAACAGAGAAGTTCTATCATAAAGAAAACTTAACCGGTTTGGTGGTAATTTAGTCACTAAGTCAATGTCTGACTCTTGCAACCCCATGGACTGTAACCTGCCAGGCTCCTCTGTCCATTGGATTCTCCTGGCAAGAACATTGGAGTGGGTTGCCATTTCCTTCTCCAGGGGATCTTCCTGACCCAGGAGTCAAATCTGGGTCTCCTGCATTGCAGGTAGATTCTTTACCAACTGAGCTATGAGGGAAGCCCCAGCACTAACTGGGCAGTTCACCTAAAAGATTTTTAATTAATTATTTTTGGCTGTGCTTATAGCAATGAAGTTATTTTGTTGCTATATGCGGGCTTTCTCTGGATGCTGCTCTTAGCTGTGGTGTCCAGGCTTCTTATTGTGGTGGCTTCTCTGGTTGTAGAGCACAGACCCGAGGCATGCAGACTCGGTAGTTGCAGCTCATGGGCTCTAGAGCTTGGGCTCAGTTGTTGTGGTGCTGGGGTTTAGTTGCTCCGCAGCATGTGGAATCTTCCTGGACCAGGAATTGAACCTATTTCCCCAGGGTTCCCTGAGTGCCTATTGTCTGTGCATTGGCAGGGCTTCCTTGATAGCTCAGTTGGTGAAGAATCCACCTGCAATGCAGGAGACCCTGGTTTGGCTCCTGGCTTGAGAAGATCTGCTGGAGAAGGGATAGGCTACCTCCTCCAGTATTTTTGGTCAGCTGGTAAAGAATCTGCCTGTAATGTGGGAGACCTGGGTTAGGAAGATCCCCTGGAGAAAGGAAAGGCTACCCACTCCAGTATTCTGGCCTGGAGAATTCCATGGACTGTATAGTTCATGGGGTCACAAAGAGTCAGACACGACCGAGTGACTTCCACTTTCATTTCCCTCTGCATTTGCAGGTGGATTCTTAATCTCTCGACCACCAGGGAAGTCCTGAAAATATGTGTTTTGATCATAGCATATTTTATTTCTTTGGAAATTTTCATGGTGCTCTATTTTGTGGAATATATAGAAACACATAAATGTACAGTATAACCTAGCAAGGAAGATCAGTGTGGTGCAGGCATTAAGAGTGTAGAATCTGACCTCCAGTCTGCCTTAATTATATCTTGGCTACTAGGCTACAAGCTGTGTAACTTTGGGCAAGTTATTTAATCCTTTTGTGACTGTTTCCTCATGGGCAAAATGAGGATGATAATAGTGGAACTTACCTCATTCAGCTGTAATGATGATTAAGTGGGTTAATCCATATAGGTACTTAAACTAATGCCCAACTCATAGTAAGCACCCACTAGCTCTTAGCTGTTACTATTATATATGCATAAGTTTTTCAGTAAAATTAAGTACCAACCCAATGTTGGTTTTCAAACTCTTTTGACCCTGGCAATTTAAAAAAGCAAACGTGTTTCAATCTTGTTATAGTGACAAGGAATTCTGACCTTCTTTCCAGGAATTGCTCTTGGGCAGTTTGAAAACCTCTCTTGCCCATTTTCAGTGAATATTTAATAATCTCATTTGACCTCTTGGTTTCTTTACTTCTGGCTGCTAAGCTGTACTCAGGCAGAAAATATGCAAAATAGTATGATGTCCTGACTATGCAGATATGCAATTATCTTTCACAAATACATTATTTCCTTCTTCCTCTACTTATGTTTCTGGCCTCTGTCTGTCTCACTCTCATTTCAGTCTCTTGTCTGTCTCTCTCTTTTTAAAATTGAAGTATTTGTTGCTTCCCTGGTGGCTGAGAAGGTAAGGAATCTGCCTGCAATACAGGAGACCTAGGTTCAATCCCTGGGTCCAGAAGATCCCCTGGAGAAGGGAATGGAAACCCTCTCCAGTGTTCTTGCCTGGAGAATTCCATGGACAGACGATCCTGGCAGGCTACAGTCCATGGGGTCTCAAAGAGTTGGACATGACTATGACTAACACACACACGTACATAGTTGATTTACAATGTTGTGTTAGTTTCTAGTGTATAGCAAAGTGATTCAGTTATATTAATACATATATGTATTCTTTTCCATTATGGTTTATTATAAGGTATTGAATACAGTTCCCTGTGTTATACAGTAGGGACCTTGCTGTATGTCTATTTTGTACAGAATTGTTTGTATCTGCTAATCCAAACTCCTAATTTATCCCTCTTCCACTCTCTTCCTTCTTTGGTAACCATACATTTGTTTTCTGTTTCCATGTGTCTGTTTCTATTTTGTAAATAAGTTAATCTAAGTTTTTAGGTTACATATGTAATTGGTATGGTATTTTTCTTTCTATGTCTGACATATTTCACTTAACATGATGCTCCCCAAGTCTATCCATGTTGCCGCAGATGGCAAAATTTCATTCTTATTTATGACTGAGTAGTATCCCATTGTGTGTATGTGTGTGTATATACACATTCCATAGAGAAGTTCATCTTCTCTAACCATTCATCTGTTGATGGATAACCTATGTTACTTCCATTTCTTGGCTATTGTGAATAGTGACTCTGCTATGAACACTGGGGTGCATATAGCTTTTCAAATTAGAGTTTCTCTGGATATATGCCCAGAAGAGGGATTGCTAGATCATATGGCAACTTTTAGTTTTTAAGGAAACCTCCATATCATTTTCCATAGTGGCTGCACCAATTTATATGCCCACCAAAAGTATAGGAGGGTTCCTTTTTTCTGCCTTCTCTCCTGCATTTGTGATTTGTGTCTCTCTGTCTTGATCTCAGCGTTTGGCTATTTCTATCCTAATTTCTGTTTGTTTCTGTCTTTGTTGTCATCTCTGCTTATGTCTGCCTTTTTATCTTTGTCTCCTTCTTTTTCAACGTCTTTCTCATATACACACAAAACCAATACACGTGGTATGTCTGTTTTTCTCTTTGCGTGTGTATGTGTGTACATGAGCTATTTTCCCAGACATGACTCTGTTCCCTCTTGTATCATCTTTTACTAACTTTTCTTTCCCTTTATCACAAGAGACTTGGCTTCCCTAAGACACGCATCCAAGTTCTCTTGGTTTGAGCCTTTTGAGTTGAGCTAAGTGGAAGATAAATGCCCCTCTGAATGGCTTCTTTTCTTTAAACCATCGTTGCAAACATGCCAGTGTCAATTTGAAAAGTCTTTCATTTGGGAGGATTTTTCCTCCTCAAAATTCCTTTTAAAATTACCCATTTGCAGTTCAGTCTTTGTCTGTTTGTGCAGCTCAGTTCCACCTGAGGTCAATCACCTCTCTTCTCTGCCTTTCAATTATCTTTGGTGCTTTTATTCCCGTGCACAACTTGAGTTGCTACCCAGCAATTTGAATCAGGGTGTTCAGCCTCTGAGATTCGTGAATGAATAGCACTCCTGATAACAAGTATTAGTTGACAAGCTCCATCTTCTGTCCACATTGTTAAATGGTGGGAAGAATGAAATATAAATAAAGTCAAATTCTTATATCTTCTTTTGGGTAATTCTCCTATTAATTTCACTGTGAGTAGAAAACCTGTGGTTTTTATTGGAAGCAAGGACATTTGACACTAGCATTTTAATCAGATTTGTCCAGAGTAGTTTGGAAGTTGATTTTCAAGACATCAAAACATTATCCAGAAGACTTTGTCATGGTGGGTTTGTTTTTGTGAGATTAAAAAAAATATCCCAACAACTTTTGACCTATATAATCTGTCTTTAGAAAGTGATTTCCGCAGGCATGACATGGTTAGACTGCCTTGTAAAAACACAATTTTTATTTGACAGTTTTAATATTTTGAACACTCCATGTTGACATTTTTATCAGATGGGTTGCTTGTTGTCATTGACAGTAGGAGTTTGCAAACTAATGAGGAAAATAAGAAAGGAAATTAGCTTGAAGCTGCTGAGTATTTGTGACCAGAAGGTAAACGAAGGAGGTACCGGAATCTGGAAATAATTACCATCACTGCCACAGTCCTCCATTAGCGCTGGCAAAAGACCCAGGGTCTGACAGTTAAATTAAAGCTTGCAACCCAGTGAAAAATGAGCAACAGAAAGCTTGAATTCTGGTAACATCACACTGCATGCCATTTACTGTAGGGCTTTGACAACTCTGCTCCATTCATAAGATTCATTGGTGAAGCAAGATCTCTTAGAAGATGTAGAAAACACATTCATCTATAGCAGGCAGTGTTTACAAAGCAATGACCTGGGCAGTCTGCTATGGAAGTCAACCTTACTCAGTGAAATTCTTCTTTTATTATGTGGCATTGGATGATGACAGAAGTCTGAACTTAAAAAAATTTTTTTTAATTGGAGGAAAATCGCTTTACAGCGCTGTGTTGGTTTCTGCCATACAAAAATGCAAGTCAATCATAATTATACATACATCACCCGTCTCCCCTCATCCCACCCCTCTAGGTCATCACAGACTGCCAGGCCAGAGTCCCTGCGTTGTATAGCAGCTTCCAACCAGCTATCTATTTTACACATGGCAGTGTATATATGTCAGTGCTGCTTTCTCCTTTCGTCCCACCCTCTCCTTCCCTGACTGTGTCCATAAGTCCGTTCTCTCCTTGCATGCAAATGCATTCATCGATACCATTTTTCTAGATTCCATATATACACATTTATATACGGTATTTGTTTTTCTCTTTCTGACTTACTTCGCTCTGTATAACAGGTTCTAGGTTCATCCACCTCATTAGAACTGCCTCACACACATTCTTTTTTATGGCTGAGTAATATTTCATGTTTTGGGCTCCAAAATCGCTGCAGATGGTGATTGCAGCCATGAAATTAAAAGATGCTTACTCCTTGGAAGGAAAGTTATGACCAACCTACTACATAGCATATTAAAAGCAGAGATGTTACTTTGCCAACAAAGGTCCCTCTAGTCAAGGCTATGGTTTTTCCAGTGGTCATGTATGGATGTGAGAGTTGGACTATAAAGAAAGCTGAGTGCCAAACAAATGATGCTTTTGAACTGTGGTGATGGAGAAGACTCTTGAGAGTCCCTTGGACTGTAGGGAGATCCAACCAGTCCATCCTAAAGGAGATCAGTCCTGGTTATTCACTGGAAGGACTGATGCTGAAGCTGAAACTCCAATACTTTGGCCACCTGATGCGAAGAGCTGACTCATTGGAAAAGACCCTAATGCTGGGAGGGATTGGGGGCAGGAGGAGAAGGGGATAAGAGAGGATGAGATGGCTGGATGGCATCACTGACTCGATGGACATGAGTTTGAGTAAACTCTGGGAGTTGGTGATGGACAGGGAGACCTGGTGTGCTGTGATTCATGGGGTCGCAAAGAGTCGGACACAACTGAGTGACTGAACTGAACTGAACTGAACTGAATATTCCATTGTGTATTTCTTCCACATCTTCTTTGTCCATTCATCTGTAGATGGACATCTAGGTTGCTTTCTTGTCCTAGCTATTATAAATAGTGCTGCAGTAAACATCATATATGTGTCTTTTAGAAGTGTGGCTTTCTCAGGGTATATGCCCAGTAGTAGGATTGCTGAGTCATGTGTGTGTGTGTGTGTGTGCGCGCTCAGTTATGTCTGACTCTTCATGACCCCATGGACTATAGCCTGCCAGGCACCTCTTTGCATGGAATTTCCCAGGCAAGAATATGGGAGTGAGTTGCCTCTTCCTACTCCAGGAGGTCTTCCTGACCACAGGGGTCGAACCCACGTCTCCTGCGTCTCCTGCATTGATAGAATTCTTTACCAACTGCACCAGTTGGGGAGCCCTTTAGAAGGGTTATGCCCAGTAGTAGGATTGCTGGGTCACATGGTAGATTTATTCCTAGTTTTTAAAAGAAGCCTCCGTATTGTTCTCCATAATGGCTGTATCAGTTTACATTTCCATCAACAGTGTAGGAGGCTTCCCTTTTCTCCATATCCTCTCCAGCATTTACTGTTAGTAGATTTTTTGATGATGGCCATTCTGACTGGTGTGAAGTGATGAGTCTGAACTCTGAAGTCAGAGTTGCATATAATACCCAGTTCCAACACTTATTGGCTGTGTGTCCTTGGTCTGGTAACTTCACCATTTTGAGCCTTAGTTTCCTTACCTTCAAAATATATATAATACCATAAACTACCTAATAAAATTACTGGGGGTCAATAAGATAAAACATACAAAGTACACGGTGATGCCTGGCCCATCATAAATGATGGAATGAGTAGTTGATCTTGTTCAAGCAAATGGTAGGGAAGGAGATTCATTTCACTGTAGACATTTGGAGGCTCCTTGCAAAATGTGGAAGCTGAGATTCATCTTGAACTAAGAGTAAGGATTTGACATGAGCATGTAAGTTGGGAGAAGAATGGAAACCTGGAAAAAAAGAGAGAGCTTAAGCAAAGATTTTGGAGCTGGAAAGGTTTATGGCTTATTCAAGGAATAGGAGAAGGGCAGGGAATAGGGAATGACCTTGAGCTAAAATAGATTCGGGACCACTTTTTCTGTGATTCCTCATGCATAAGCCATGACCTTCTTGAGTAGCCAGGTTCAAACTAGGTTCTCTAGTACAGTTCTTAAGTATCAGACTGCAGGGAATACCTAGGGATACTCCACCATTTAGGTAGCTCACCATTTTTCCCAAGATCCTCAAAGGCACTAATCCTTATCCCCTTACCCCAGCCAATGCTTGCCAATCTGATAGATTAAAAAATGGCATCTTCTAGTTGACACTTCACTTTAAAAAATTTGCAGTGCAAATATAATGCTATAATCTTTTAGGAAATTAATCTGGCAGTGTCTGTAAAAATTAATTATATTTATATTAATTGGGCTTCCCTGGTAGCTCAGTGGTAAAGAATCCACCTGCCAACACAGGAGACCTGGGTTTGATCCCTGGGTCAGGAAGATCCCCTGGAGAAGGAAATGGCAACCCATTCCAGTAGTCTTGCCTGGGAAATCCCATGGACAGAAGAGCCTGGCAGGCTACGCTCTGTGGGGTTGCAAAAGAATTGGATACAACTTAGTGACTAAACAACAGCAATAATTATATTAGTTCTATAATTAAATATGGGCTTCCAAGGGGGCACTAGTGGTAAAGAGCCCACATGCCAGTGCAGAAGTAAGAGATGCAGGCAGGACCCCGGGTCAGGAAGATTCCATGCATGGCAACCCACTCCAGCATTCTTGCCTGAAGAATCCCATCGACGGAGGAGCTTGGCAGGCTACAGTCCGTGGAGTCGCAAAGAGTCAGACACGACTGGAGTGACTTAGCATGAATAATTAACTATATAATTATTTGTAAAATTAATTACATTAATACCCCTTCAGTCACAAGTCCAACTTTGAGGAATCTTATAGAAAGAAGCATATTAGTACCTGAAGATCTCTGTGTTAGCATGTTTATTAAAGTATTATTAACAATGGTTAAGAAGAAAGCAAATTCCATATCATCTACTGATAGAGATGGTTGAATTGATGGACTGGATTTCTCCTTTTACAGAATATTATTCAGTATTTTGGGAAATTAATTACATCTCTATGCCTAATGTGAGCAAGTTGTATACTATAGTGGGAATAGTGTGATCCAGTTATTTTAAAAATAACTTTATGTATGTGACTATGTTTACATATGGTTGGATGAATGTAGATGTAAACGATCATACACCAAATATGTGTGTTATCCTGTTTCTTTGGTGGAAGGTTGACAAGGATTGAATGAGAAGAGAGAAACCGTTGCCCTTTTCTTTGTGCAACTCTGATTTTGACTTGTTGTCACAAGCATGCATTGTGTAACTTGAAAGCAAAATCCAATAAAATATATAAAAAAAGGCATTCACTGGTGAATGGTAGATAACAGGAAAAGAAAAGTAGACTAAAAGCAAAGGGAAATTGTGTAGCTTGTAAGCCTAGGGAAGAATGAGTGATAGCCATTTTTGTTCATTTAAGTACCCAATGGGTTTAAAGTCTGCTTGAGGGTGAATTTTTCTCACTTCCTGCACAGTGTAAAAGGAAGCTACACAGATCTTAGCTTGTCATGGAATCTGCCTTACATGAGGTGGTCTCTGATGAGCTGTCCCAGCCCCATCTCCCGCCTGACTTACTCATTGTTACTCATTGCTAACACTGAACTGTTTATCTAGTGGCCAACATTCTATCATGGGAGAAGGCAATGGTGACCCACTCCAGTACTCTTGCCTAGCAAATCCCATGGATGGAGGGGCCTGGTAGGCTACAATCCATGGGGTTTTGAAGAGTCGGACACGACTGAGCAACTTCACTTTCACGCACTGGAGAAGGAAATGGCAACCCTCTCCAGTGTTCTTGCCTGGAGAATCCCAGGGACAGGGGAGCCTGGTGGGCTGCTGTCTATGGGATTGCACAGAGTCGGACACGACTGATGTGACTTAGCAGCAGCAGCACTCTATCATAAACACACACACATGTGTGTGCACACTTGCATGCACACACACATGCACCAGCACTCATGGCTGTGTTTTACATGGTTCCCCACCTGTATGTTGTTCCTTTAGACCAGAATACTCTTTCCTCTACTCATTGCCTGGTTAAGTCCCATTCTCTAAGATCTGAGTTGGGAAATATTCCTCCTTTGAAGACTGGACTAAGCAACCTGCATATGTGCCCTCCCCCCACCAGCAGCCTAAGTAACCGTCTAGCTCAGCATTTCATCTATGTGTGTGGTACTGTCTTCTTCTCAAAATGAATTTTCTTTCTGTCTTTTCCTTAAATCATTTTAACTGGGTTTCAGTCCCAGTTAAGATTTTTCATGGAATTTCTCCAAGGCACTAGAAGTTGGGTGAATTTTTATTTGGTTTCTATTTCAGATGAGGAATTAGAAGCTCAGAGTAGTTGAGTGACCTCCTCAAGTTCCCACAGTAAAGTATTGACAGGATGAAACATCAAAATCTCTATACTCCTAAGTTGGGACTTTTCTGCTCCGCCCACACTGAAACTGCAGATATAGACACACTCCAGTGAAATTAACTGGTGATGGTATTACTATTATCCAGGTGTGCCTAATAGTCTATTTACAGGTTGCCTCTGAAAATCCCATTGGTTTTGCCTCATGTTGACTTGCTCTAAGCCAGACTATAATACCCTGATGACCATGTGTTTGAATAAGGATGCCTTCAGTTGTAAGTAACAAGAAAGTCTAACTTAAAATAGCTTAAATGTTAAAGATGTGCATTTTCTCATATAAAGAAAAGTTTATCTCAAGACATTAGCAAAGGGGCTTTCCTGGTGGCCCAGTGGTTAAGATTTCGCACATCTAACACAGGGAGGGTGGGTTTGATTCCTGGTTGGGGAACTAGGATCTCACAGGCTATGTGGCATGGCCAAAATTAAAATTTAAAAGTAAATAAATAGACATGATTCTGACAAATGAACAAGGTAAATTAAAATAAAATAAAACTTCCCCTTAAAAAAAAAAGAAACACACTTTAGGAAGAACATTAGCCTTCCCACCTTTCTCCTCAGCCATCCCACACTTGTGACTTTTATCCCCAACTGAGTCACCTCATGGTTACAGGATGGTTGCTTCAGTTCCAGGCCTCACAGCTGCATATAAGAACAATCAAATGTGGAGAAAGAATCCCTATCTTTAGGAGATAGGAGATAAAATAGGATAAGATAAGAGGAGGAGATAGGAGATAAAAATTCCACAAGTCTTTCTCTATGAGTCTGTGCAGTGAAAGATTAAAATTGCCCCAAGGTTTGGGCTTTGGCCTCAGCTCCTGGGAGGTAACCTCTAAGACCTTGGAGAGTCCTGCATGATAAGAATATCTGTTTACCTGGGGTCTTTGGGCCAGGCCAGATAGTGTCTGCTGACAAGGTGACTTAAGGTGGGAGGACTTGCATAATGCATCAGCTTGATCTCTGCAAGGGCTGGAGATTAAGGTCAGCCATGGGAGTGGTCAGTTGCATCTTTGTGACTGAGCCCCAATAAAAACTCTGGATACCAAGGTTTGGATAATATTCCTGGCTGACAACATAGCATGCATCATCATACATTGCTGCTTGAGAAGTAAGTGCTATTTGCATGACTCCACTGGAAGAGAACAATCAAAATCTCCACGCTGGGTATCTCTTCAGTGTTGCTTATGAAACTTGGCTGATTTTAATATGTTCTTTTGCTATATATATATAAAAAAAAAACCTTAATAGTTGCCATTGAAATTGTTAGATGGCATTTCAGGAGGCTCCAAAGAGCTCTAGTTCTGTATATTTCTTTGCAGAAAGAATCAGTGAGAGGTGAAGTGATAGATAAGTGGTTTATTAGAATAGGATGCTTGTGAGGCTTACACTTGTGATTGAGAGGGTGCCACACCCTGAGAACTTATTGGGCTACAGGTTTATAATCAAAGGAAAAGTGGGGTGGAGAAGACCTTCTTTGTCTTTCTTGAGTATATGTCATGCTCCCATCATCAGTTCCCCCTCCCAGTTGGGCAGGGGAGTTTTTTGGTCCCTGCATGGTCAAGCTAGGTCTACAAATTATTGTGTGTGTGTGTGTGCGTGTGCACATATGCACACGTGCAGAGAGCATGTTCCAGGGATCATTAACTTATTAAGCTCACTGGGCAGGTTGTGGGTCTCATGCCACCATTGTTTTATTGCTTGGTTTTGTGGTTAAGTAAACCTGCTTTTGTGAGTAATCATTAACTTACAGGGGTCTCCCATATTTTTTTCTGTTAACTTTTAATCACCTATTTTGTTGCTTTACTCTGTCCCTATCAGAATCCTGAGTTCTGTGAAAGTGAAAGTGTTGGTTGCTCAGTTGTGTCCAACTCTTTGCCACTCCATGGACTGTAGCCTGCCAGGCTCCTCTGTCCATGGGATTCTCCAGGCAAGAATACTGGAGTGGATTGCCATTCCCTTCTCCAGGGGATCTTCCCAACCCAGGGACTGAACTCGAGTCTCCTGCATTGCTGACAGATTCTTTACCTTCTGAGCACCAGGGAAGTTCAAGTTCTGTGAGTCCTAGTCTGTTATTGTGTTGTACCTGCACATGATCTTGGAGACCAACAAACTTGTAGGTGATGTCAGAAGTGAGAATGGTCTTGTAGACATTGTTCTCTACCTCTTTTGACCAGAGTGGCACCTTAGGCTCACCTTTCAATGAATCACAGGTGAGTGGAATTGTCATGAGTGGCTTGAACTGATAAAGATTTAGCCTCTGGGCTGGTGAAAAGCCTCCTCTGGAGCACTTGGCCCTTGAGTCTTGACATCTCTGTTAGCAACAAAGAAGGGGGCGCGTAGCTGTTGGGGAAAAAACTAACAGTGTCAACCACGAACTGTTGCCACTCTTTTTCTGCCCAATGGAAGCAACTGCGGTACCAGAGGAGCCGTTACCTCTGTATTTTGCATCCTTCTCTGCTTCCCACGGACTGAGGGACAGGGAATCTTCATTCTAGACAGAAACACTGATAAACTTGTCCACACTGTTATCTACCTGGAGTCCAGAAGGCTTTGACACAAGCAGCTTGAGCTGACCTTCTCCCACACTTGGTATGTGTGCAGAATAAGGACCGAAAATAACTAAGTAGAAACCCGAGATAGGTCTTCCTTAGGGCAGTTTTCTATTCACAAACCTCCCATGTGTATAAACTCAGCATCCCAACCAGCTTCCTTTGGCATTCAAGTTGATTGTAGAGATACAAGTGCCCAATAAAAACAATAAATTCAGGGACTTCCCTGGGGGTCCAGTGACTAAGACTACACACTCCCAATGCAGGGGTCCAGGGTTTGATCCCTAATCAGGGAACTAGATCCCACATGCTGCAACTAAAGATCCTGCATGCTGCAACTAAGACCCCACACAATAGATATTTTAAAAGTAATAAGTTCATGTAATAATAATGATGTCAGTTGATTGACTGCTAATATGTGCTAGGATTGGGAAAGGGCTATGCATGTATTATTTCATTTACTCCTCAAAACAATCATGTGGGGTAGGTTTTGTTGGTAATTCTTTCTGTGTAAATAAGGAAACTGAGTCTCAGAGAGTTGCAGTAACTTTCAGTAAGTTGCAGTCACACAGTAAGTAAGAGCTGTAGTTAACCTGGAAGCCTCTAAATCAGACTAGAGCCATTGGGCCACACTGCTATGTGTGGTCATGTCTGCTGGGAAAGGGACTTCATCCCAGGAACAGTAGGGTACCACTGAAGGGTTATGAGGAAAGGATGACCAACTCATTCTGGGAAGGGAATCTGGGCAAGATGAGAGTGTTCCAAGCTGCCCATGGTAGGGATGGCCAAACTACTACTGGGGTTTCTTTAAGAGATATTAATACCTTGAATGTACACTTGCCTCATCTGAGAAGCATCCTTTTGATCTGTTTTACACCTTGGATTCCACATAATATTTCATTTGAATGAAACATTTAATTGTTTTTAGAAAAGAAAATTAGAATTCCATTATGGACCAAATCCAGAAAGTTGGTAATTTTGTAAAGTTATGTTGAAAGAAGATCATGTCCATTTACATGCTATCTAAGGTTGTTTTTGCTGTAAATAGCAAAGCCTAAAATATTTACTATCTGGCCCTTTGCAGAAAATGTTTGCAGGCCTCTGAGCTAGATCAGGGTTTCTCAGACTTGGCACTATTAACATCTTGGGTTGAATGATTCTTTTTGCAGGATTCTGATCTGTCTGTTATAAAATGTTTTAACAGCATTCCTGGCGCAACAAGACACCAGTAGCATTATCCCCACAGCAGTCAAGCAACATCCCCCAGATGAAAACCACTGAACCAGATGATATTCATGTTCTTTCCGGGTCTGAAATTCTAGATATTTATTTATTTATTATTGGAGTATAGTTGATTTATAATACTGTGTTAGTTTCAGGTGCAAAGCAAAGTGATTCAGTTACACACACACACATATTAATATATATTGATATATTTGCTAGCATTTAACTGTTCACAGTATATTCTATCATTTTTTGTATATCTGAAAAATACAAAGAAGTATCAGCTGTTATTTCTCCTCTTTCATTTCTTATTTTGTTTATTTGTGTCTTCTTTCTTTTCGTCAGAGCCTGGCTAGACGTTTGTCAATTTTGTTTATCCTTTCAAAACCTAGTTCTTGGTTTTAGTGATCTTTTCTATGTTTTTTTTTTAAATCTCTATTTTATTTATTTCCTTTCTGATCTTTATTATCTTCTTTCTTCTGCTGACTTTGGGTTTTGTTTGTCTTATTTTTCTGATTCTTTTAGTTAGAGGGTTAAGTTTTTTATCCAAATTTTTCTTGTTTTTTGCCAAAGGCCTGTGCTGCTATAAACTTCTCTCTTAGAACTGCTTTTGCTGTGTCCCATAGATTGTGTAAGGTTGTTTTCATTGTCTTTTGTCTCAAGGTACTTTCTGATTTTCTCTTTGATTTCATTGCTGACCCATTGATTTTTAGTAGCATATTGTTTAGTCTCTATGTAATCATTTTTTTTTCCTGTTTATCTTTCTGTGGTTGATTTCTAGTTTTGTACCACTGTGGTCAGAGAAGATGCTTGAAATAATTTCTACCCTCTTAAATTTTAAAAAATCTTTTCTTCAATTCTGAATGATAGTTTTCTGAGTAGTGTATCCTAGGTTTTTCCCTTTCAGCACTTTAAATATGTCATGCTAGTCCCCTCTTGCTTGCAAGTTTTCTACAGAAAAGTTTGCTAATAGCTGATTCCCTTGCCTGTGTGATTCTTTGTTTTTCTCTTGCTGCCTTTAGGATTCTCTTTTTAACTTTTGTCATTTTAATTATGATATGGTTTGGAGTGAGTCTCTTTGGGTTCATCTTGTTTGCACTGTCTGTGGTTCCTGTACCTGGACATCTGTTTCCCTCTTTATGCTCAAAATTCTTTCAGCCATAATTTTATCAAATACATTTTTGTTCCCCTTCTGTATTTCTTCATCTGAGACTCCTATAATATGCCTAGGGGACTCAGAAAAGGATGGGGATATTACAGGCTTGGAGGTCATCTTCCAGTGTGACTCTCTAGCCTTGGTTGTAGAAGAGTCTTTCTGACAGTTTCATTTGCTTTCATGAGAATTGCTCCACACAGAGATGTATTTTTGCTGCTCTTGGGGGAAGTTGAGCTCAGTGTCCTCCTACTCTGCCATCTTGATCTCCTCTCTTCCCTGGTGCAAATTTGAATTTTCCTGCAGAGTAGGAGAGATACTTCTCTGAAGTACTAAAGTTTTAAGAAAGTTTGTGAAATGAATGATTAAATTTTCTCAGTTCTCTTTTTTTGCTGGTAAAGAAATATGGCTACGTGACTAATACATTCAACAGTACAGAGTAAAAGAAAGTGGCAATTAAGCTACATTTTATGATTTGATAATTATAAACTCGTGGAGCTGGAATATCACTGTAGGGTTAGACAAGAAAATGATGCTTGATTACGATATTTCCAGGCTTATAGTGTCAGTACCATAATTTTAAAAACTCAAGTTTTGGACTGTGATGTTTTCCATTTTCACAATTTCTTCTGCTTTTAAAAATTCTAAGAATTCAGAGATCCTCTGTACCTGTGCTGTTATCAAGTATTGAAGTGGTGATCTTGAAATCGACTTCACTGAACTAATAGCTATAGAGTTGTCTATAGTTTGGATACCTCCTTGCAGCCAAGAGATGACACAATGGTGTAATCAGAGAGGCATGTAAGCTAATTATCTATGGTTGAATTTTGATTCAGATTCAGCTTTTCTAATAAGAGATTTCACACTTAGGTTTTGAGCCATGATGGGGAACTCTCTCTTTTATGTGTATGAATGTGTGCGTACACGGGAATGTGAAAGATGTGCTATGTGGAAAGTTGTCCAGGGGAAATAAATGATGTGAAGGTCTCTGTCCAAATGCTGAAATTCTTGACACCTTTTGCAATCAGTGGGTGGATCCTGGGCTGAATGTCAAAAAGTTTGGGTTGCGTTCTGCTTCTGCTCATTGCCTGTTTTGTGTCCTTGGGAGAGGCCCTGCTCTCTGGGCCTCAGTTTTCTCATCTGTCAAATGAGCACATTAGATGGAACACAGCGTTTGCCATTGTGTTTTGTTTTCTCCTCCCGTCTTTCTTTCTCTGATCTCCAGCCCCACATGTAAACCAACTCAACACATTTGACTCCTTCTCTTTTATCTTTCCCAGTCCATTATCTCCTGTTGACTTTCACTGGCAGCAGTACTATTATGGGATAATTTTCCAAAAAGATAGAACCATGATTTCCTTAGTCATATGAGTAAATACATTAGGTTGAATAGTATCCCCCTATTCACATTTGTGAATGTGACCTTATTTGAGGATAAGATATTTTCAGATGTAATCAAATTAAGATGAGATCATACTAAATTAGGGTAGGTCCTAAATCCAATGACTGGTGCCCTGTAAGGGGAAAATCTCAAGACAGATTCACAGGAGAATACTGGGTGTAGACAAAGAGAATTAGAGTGATGTATCTGCAAAACAAGGAGTGCCAGAAACTACAAGAAGCTGGGGAAGAAACTAAAAGAAACTGAAAACTGCCAGAAACTACACGAAACTAAAGAGAAACAGGGGTGGATCTTCCCCTAAAACTGTTAGAGGGAGAATGGCCCCACTGATACTTTGATTTCAGGCGTCTCTCCTCCCGAACTGTGAATGAATAAATTTCTGTTGTCTTAAGTCACTCCATTTATGGTAATTTGTTATGGCAGCTTAGCAAACTGAAACACACACGTTAAAGATTTTATTTAGCTCAGATGAGGACAGCAGGCAGCAAACAGTTCAAAGCACAAATTAATGGGGTGTAAAGGAAAGTTAAAATGGATTTGCAAATGAATACAAAGCTGCCTTTGCATGGGGATGAGGGAGTGGGGGGTTATTTCTCTACTGGACATAACTTACTGGCACATCTATACAATTGTTTTTAGTGCTATCAGTTATCTACAACTTACACATTACAGAGTTGGGAAGTAGCTCCTGTTAGAATCAGACAACTTGGAAGACACACTCTTGACAGTGCATGGTTGTCCAGTGACATACACACATTCCCGCTCCACTTTCTTGTTCACCCAGGCTTAGAGTTCAGGGTCATTTTGTGGGGTGGGGACACGCTGTGTGGCATGTGGGATCTTAGTTCCCTGACCAGGGATCGAACCCCATCTTCTGCATTGGAAGAACAGTGTCTTAACCACTTGACCACCAGGGAAGTTCTCCAGGGTCGTTTTTAAAATTTTCTTTCTCTTCCATGCTTCTTGAAACACTCTTCTTGCCTGTTTCCCTTCTTCTACCTCCAGCTACATTTTTTTTTTGTCTTTAAAAAATTTTTCGCTTTAAATTTTATTTTTTTATTTTTTTTTTTTAGGTTTTTTTTTTTTCATTTATTTTTATTAGTTGGAGGCTAATTTCTTTACATCATTACAGTAGTTTTTGTCATACATTGAAATGAGTTAGCCATGGATTTACATGTATTCCCCATCCCGGTCCCCCCTCCCACCTCCCTCTCCACCCGATCCCTCTGGGTCTTCCCAGTGCACCAGGCCCGAGCACTTGTCTCATGCACCCAACCTGGGCTGGTGATCTGTTATCAGGTAGTTTTGACCCAGTCTCTTGTGGGGTCACAGCTCCTCTCCTCTGATTGTTGGTGTGCACAAGCTTTGTTTCAGCCCTTCAAGACTAATCTCTGTTTGCCCTGTGTAAGTCTCATAATCAAATCCTGCTGGCGTTCAAGGTAAGATTCCCTGCAGATTCCCAGTCCCTTTGTTGCCTCCTCAGGTTGAGGAGCCTGACTTGGGAGTTCAAAACCTTCACAACAGTGGAAGAATTTGTTATTATTGCTCTCCTGTTTGTAGGTCACCCATCGCGAGGGTATGGGACTTGATTTTTTTCGTGATTGTGCCCCTCCTACCATCTCATTGCGGCTTCTCTTTGTCATTAGTCATGGGTTATCTTTTTTTTGATAGGTTCCAGCATCTTCCTGTCAATGATTATTCAGCAGCTAGCTGTTGAGTTCGGTGATCTGGCAGGAGGAGATGAGCGCAAGCCATTCTACTCTGCCACCTTGAACTGAAAGTCTTCCTTTATTGTCTTAAAATTTTTTACCTTATATTTGGTAGCTGGGATTGTCATTATTGTTGTTCCTCAGTTGCTCAGTCATCTCCAACTCCTTGAGACCCTATGGACTGCAGCACACTGGGCCTCCCTGTCCATCACCAGCTCATGGAGTTTACTCAAACTAATGTCCATCCAGTTGGTGATGCCACCCAACCATCTCAACCTTTGTCATCCCCTTCTCCTCCCACCTTCAATCTTTCCCAGAATCAATATATTTTCTTTTCTTTTTTTTTTCCATTTATTTTTATTAGTTGGAGGCTAATTACTTTACAATACTGTAGTGGTTTTTGCCATACATTGACATGACTCAGCCATGGATTTACATGTATTCCCCATCCTGATCCCCCCTCCCACCTCCCTCTCTACTCGATCCCTCTGGGTCTTCCCAGTGCACCAGGCCCGAGCACCAGCATCAGTATCTTTCCAACTGAGTCAGCTCTTCACATCAGGTGGCCAAAGTATTGGAGTTTTAGCTTCAGCATCAGTCCTTCCAATGAACATCCAGGACTGATATCCTTTAGGGTGGACTGGTTGGATCTCCTTGCAGTCCAAGAGACTCTCAAGAGTCTTCTCCAACACTGCAGTTCAAAAACATCAATTCTTCGGTGCTCAGCTTTCTTTATGGTCCAACTCTCACATCCATTCATGACTACTGGAAAAACCATAGCTTAAAAACCTTTGTCTGTGTAGTAGGTGGGATGCTGCTTGGATGTGGGGTCTCTCTTCACAGTTGCTCCAGCAAAGCACAGCTGCTGCTTCATACCTCTGATGCAGGGTAGCTCCTCTCTGGCATGCTCGTATGGTGTTGTATACTCCACCAAATCCTCTGCTGCTGCCAGGACCACCTCCACCACTGTGGCTGCTGCTTGCACGACCACTACTATAGCTAGAACTGCCAGAACTGCTACTTTGTCGATAATCACGGGCACCAAATCCTCCACTGAATCTCTTAGAACGGCCACGACTGCCACTCTTGTAATAGTGTTCATAAGCCATATTTTCTAACCAGGATGGCACTTCTTGTTTGGCTTCAACAAGAAGATCCAACAAATCTTTTGTAATATTTATATTTCTTTCATTCAAAAATGAGGTGGCAAGACCAAGGTTTCCTACACGTCCTGTACGGCCAATCCGATGTACATATTCTTCAATATCACTTGGCAAATCAAAATTGATGACATGTTTCACATTTGAAATGTCTAGTCCTCTTGCTGCCACAGCAGTAGCTTTTTCCTGAGCGGAACTGATGAAGAGCTTCCTCTCTATCTCTCTGTGAGCGGTCTCCGTGGATACTTGTACAAGCATATCCTTCATGGTATAAGAAATCCTCCAAAGAATCAGCCCCCTTTTTGGTCTCAACAAAAACTAAAGTCAGCGAATCCTTCCCTGCTGCATTTAAGAGATCAAGTAGAAATGACCGTTTGTCTGCCTCTTCCACCCAAACTACTTTTTGTGTGATGTTCTCAGAGGTAGAGCCAACTCTACCTACGGCCAGAAAGATATATTCATCCAAGAAATCACGAGCAAGCATCTGAATTTCCTTAGGAAAAGTAGCACTAAACATCATGGTATGGCGAACACCCTTTGGTGGCATAGTGTCTTGTTCAACTATACGACGTATCTGAGGTTCAAATCCCATATCCAGCATCCTATCAGCTTCATCCAACACCAAGTATTTGCAGAAATCTAACCCAACCTTTCCTCTTTCCATCATATCTACCAGACGTCCTGGAGTGGCAACTAACAAGTGACATCCACGTTCTAAGTCTCGAATCTGTTGACCAATATCAGCACCACCATATACCACACAAGGACGAAGTCGAGATCGGTATGAAAATTTCCTGGCTTCCTCATAGATCTGTACAGCCAACTCTCTTGTTGGGGCTAAAACCAAGGAGATTGGATACTGCTTACGGCGTCCATACCTTCCATTTTCCTTCACAGCTTTCAAAGCCTCGCCTGGACCATCTGTATAAATCTGACTTAAGATGGGCAAAAGAAATGCTGCAGTTTTCCCAGACCCTGTTTGGGCACAAGCCATCAGGTCTCTTTTTTCTTTAATAATGGGAATGGCATGTTTTTGCACTGGAGTAGGACGTGTATAATGAGTAAGCTCAATGTTTCCCATAATAATTTCTCCCATTGCAATATCGCTGAAACTTTCAATGTGTGGAGGACAGTTATTGCCAGTTACCTCTACTGGTATATCGTCGTACTTCTCAAAGTTAATCCCAGTGTTTCCTCCAGAAAAGAGCTCCTGCTCCAAGCGTTCACTTGGTGGAAGTGGTTTTGACCAATCATCATCATCCGACTTATCACACCACCGACTGTGTCCACTACGCTCAAATCTGCCAAAGCCAGTTCTGTCACGACTGCCAATACCTTCACAGTCATTCCGCCCACGATCATCAAACCTTCCCCTTGATCCACTTCCTCGATCACTGAAGTAACTGGGTCTTCCTCTTGAATCTCGAGATCCAAAACTGCTGTAGGCATCCTTTTCTTTACTACAACTCCACCCTGAAACGTCTTTACCATAAAATCCCTTAGATGCTTCCCTATTCCTTAAGTGAGGAGGTATATCGCGCCCTTTGCTAGCTGTACTTCCTCCTCCACTCTGATTATTATCAGAATTCAGGTTTAAATTAGCCAACTGCTGATCCACCTCCTGTACGTTTTTCACCGCCTCATGACTCATGCCTGAAGAAAAGCGCGAACTCTCGGTCTCACACCGCTTGTTTAGCCTATCCGTATTTGAAACGACTCCCGCGGGAACCGGCTCACAGCTTGGCCTGCCGGAAACAAACTCTCTAGAACGGCTTTCCGCTGATACGTAACCGTGCGTCTGCCTCTGATGGCAGGAAACAGCCCCCCCCCCCCCCCCCCCCCCCGCTTTAAATTTTAGTTGGAGGCTAATTACTTTATAATATTGTGGTGGTTTTTACCATACATTGACATGAATCAGCCATGGGTGTACATGTGTTCCCCATCCTGACCCTCCCCATCCCATCCCTCAAGGTCATCCCAGTGCCGCAGCCCCGAGCACCCCGCCTCGTGTATCAAACCTGGACTGGTGATCTATTTCATGTATGACTCTGTGGGAGAAGGTGAGGGTGGGGTGATTTGAGAGAATAGTATTGAAACATGTATATTACCTCCACCTACTTTAGATTCTTCCTGGATCATCCCTGGTTTCCCCTGTCCCAGCTTTCACTTGGAGACCTAAAACTGGCCCCAGATTCCTGTTGTGATGGGGATTAAGGCAGTGTAGTGGGCTGAGTAGCGTCTCCCCAAAAGTCCTGTCCACCGGGAACCAAAGAATGTGATTTTATTTGAAAATAGGGCACATAAAGGATGTGATTTGTTAAAAACCTTGAGATGAAGTCCTGGATGTAAGGCCAGCCTAACTCTAGCGACCTGTATCCCTTTAAGAAGAGGAGAGGACACAGAAAGACCCACAGACACACAGGGAGGAAGTCCATGTGAAGATGGGGCAGAGATTTTAGTCATGCTACCACAAACCAAGGGAGACCAGGATCCACCAGAAGGTGCAAGAAGTAAAGAAGGACTCTCACCAAGGGCCTCCAGAGAGAGCATGGCCCTGCCAACACCTTAATTCTGGCTCCGTGAAATTGATTTCAGACTTCTGGCCTCCAGAATTGTGAGGCAATAAATTTGTTTTGTTTTCAGCCACTGAGTGTGAGGTAATTTATTATGGCAGCCCTTGGAAACTATGACGGGGGAAATGGCAGTGGGAAATAATTCAGTTTCACAAACTTTTTGCTAAGGTCCTGCTAGATGACTTCCAGCCTTGTGCCAGGCATTGGAGATTTAGAAAGTGTTGAGGAGGCGCTCTGGTCACCTTTGATAACATATGGGAGTGACCACATGATATGGGCTGCCTGGCCTCCTCCTCCTCTCCTCCTCTTCCTCCTCATCCTCCTCCTTTTTTTTTTTTTAACTTCCAAATGGATCTTCCTTTTCAATTCATCATTTGGGTTTTGTCATTGTATTGGGTCTCTCTTGGGTGTGCGTGCTAAGTGGCTTCAGTCGCGTCCAGCTCTTTGTGACCCCACGGACTGTAGCCCGCCAGGCTCCTCTGTCCATGGGATTCTCCGGCAAGAACACTATAGAGTGTGTTGCCTTGCTCTCCTCCAGGGGATCTTCTGGACTCAGGGGTTGAACCTGTGTCTCTTATGTCTCCTGCACTGACAGGTGGGTTCTTTACCACTAGCGCCACCTGCGATGCTGCAAACCCTATGAGCCCCACCTCTTACTCCAAATGCTTCTTCAGCCAATCGTTGAGAGCAGATGTCAACAGTCTTCAACTGGTCAATCCCCACCCTGGATCCTGAGGGTGTATTTCTGGCTTCTGTGACACCATGATGGCCTATAGGAACTGATTGGCCTTTAGCTTGGACACAGAATTTGTGTGTGTGTGTGTGTGTTGAATGCCTGTGGGACCACCTTGAACAACGGAGCTGAGCAGCTGAATGTCCCCTGCAGAGAGATTCAGTTGCATTTCATCAGCCTCTGCAGACAGCACCCTCAGCAGGGGTCACCCCGTAGTGCATCTTTGCATTGCTCTCACTTCCGCCTGTTCCTCTTCCCTGGACTAACTGCAAGTCCCTATGCTCATTTCCCAAAGAAACGACCTGCCGGGAGGCCCTGGTCACTGTAAGTGCTCTCAGGGGACCCAGCCGAAAACAGCATTCCTCTCTCCCCATGCTGTCTTCCTCTGTCAGATCTTCTGTCTGCACAACTGCAGGCTTGAGTCATCTTGTGCAAATCACTCCCCTCTCTGCTTTCTTACCCTCTGGTCCAGGCCAGGTTTTCAGTCTTCTGATCATAATGGAATAAAATATGAAATATGAGGAGACAGAAGCTGGCTGAAGGAGTCCATCAGACCTTGATGCCATGGTTGTTAAATGCCAGGGGTTGCTCTGGACAGAGGAATGGGGTCATCATTGTCTATAGCTCAGATCTTCTAGATGCTTCTGGGGACCTGAACCAGAGAAGTGGGGGGCCATTTTCAACTTTTTACTGTTTCCTTTGGGCAGAAATTGAGAGTCCTGAGTAACTGCAGTTATCACCATGTATTTCCTATTGCTGCTGTAACATATTGTCACAAACCTGCCTTCCCAGGTGGCTCAGTGGTAAAGAACACACCTACTAATGCAGGAGATGTGGGTTCAGTCTCTGGGTCGGGAAGATCCCCTGGAGTAGGAAATGGCAACCCATTCCAGTATTCTCGCTTGGGAGAATCCAATGGACGGGGGAGCCTGGAGGCCTGCAGTCCACGGGGTTGCAAAGAGTTGGACATGACTTAGCAACTAAACTGCGGCAGCAGCATTGGCTCAAAACAACATAAATGTATCATCTTGTAGTTCTGGAGGTCAGAAGAGCTAAAACCAAGGTGTTGGCAGGGCTACATTCTTCTTGGAGGTCTTAGAGGAGAACCCATTGCCTTGCCTTTTCCAGTTTATAGAGATCTCCTGGATTCCTTAACTTGTGGCCCCTTCTGCCTTCTTCCAACTCCATAATTCCATCATCACATCTCCTTCTAGGTCTCTGACCTCTTGCCACCCTCCTATAAGATCCTTTGTACAATGTATGACAAAAACCACTGCAATGATGTAAAGTAATTAGCCTCCAACTAATAAAAATAAATGGAAAAAAAAAAGATCCTTTGTAGTTACATTGGGTTCAACCAGGTAATCCAGGCTAATCTCCCCCATCTCAGTGTTCTTAATCACATCTGCAAAGTCCCTCTGCCACATGTTACCTTTAACACATTCACAGGTTCTGAGGATTAGGGCATGGAAATCTTTGGAAGGGGTCATTATTTAGATGAGCAAAAACTTTCTTTTATCGTATTTATGACATTGGTGAAAAGTTCTTTATCCATCTATCTATCATATATAATCTGTATACTTAACTGCATCCTTACCCATCTCACTGACCACAATTCTTAAATAATGAGGGATTTTCTACCTGACGTAATTATCAAACAAAATGAAATATAAGCAAAGAACCTTCAGGCAATGAAAAATGCTTGGTCACTGCAGAGGAACAAGATAATTTTAGAAATGACACTTGGACTCTGGAGTACCTTGTTGAAAAGCAATATTTTTTCCAGGAGGAAATATTATTATGTGGAAGTCTCAGGTTGTATCAGATCTTTACAAAATCAGTGTCTATCAAACTGGATCCAAAATGAGATTTCTGCTCAAAGATTAGGTAACTCCTGCTTAGCTGTTAATTGATACTCTCAGGATGAGATGATAATGCTTGACCCATTTCTTCTCTTCTGGTCCTTGTGGGTGGGCATTTTTCTCTTGGATTTGCCAAAAAGCAAAAGCTAACAGTTCCAACCACTGGAGATTTAAATGAAAGATTTATCATTTTCTACTTATAGTTGGGGGCTTCCTAGGTGGTGCCGTGGTAAAGAATCCACCTGCCAACTCAAGTTCAATCCTTGGGTTGAGAAGATCACCTAAAAAGGGAATGGCAACCCACTCTAGTATTCTTCCCTGGAGAATCCCGTGGACAGAGGAACCTGGCAGGCTACAGTCCACAGGGTCACGAAAGAGTCGGACATGACTTAGTGGCCAAGCAACAACAACAACCCACAGTTGTAATCACAGAGGACCCTGCATATCTACTGCAGTTTGTGTAAATCTCTGCATACTGTCACACTCCCACCTTGTGGTTCTTTTATTCCTGTTGAAGTTGTTATAATGATTGTATGCAACATAATGATCTCAGAAGCCTATGTTCTGTTGGATGTGTGGTGGAGAAACTTGTTGTGGTTTCTCAAGAAAAATAGAAGTTTTCTATTCAAAATGGCCTCTGAACTTCTGGCCACTTATTCATTGAGTGTGTGATGCCGTTAATCCTTCAACTGAGTGAGTGGGAAAGTGAGACAGGGCAGGTGGGCTTGACGCCTACTAGAGGCAACATTCGTGTCCCACATTTATGAGGGATCAGGGAGTTAAGATTATAACCGAAGGAAGAGAGTTTAGGAGGGAATTCATCCCTGCCCTCTGGCATTTGCTGAATATCTTTATGGACTGAGATTATTTCCCTCTCACAAAGGCCAAGTTACTAGGGAAAAGCATTAGTTCAGACTCGTCATCTTAGGACCTAACAGCAGGTGCTAATGGCGTGTGTGTTTTTGTAACTAAGCATTTGAAAAAAGCAATCATTTTGGACAGAAATTTTGACCTCAGAGTAGCTGCCCTTGGCAACTATAAACTATTAATACTTTATAACCCTAGGGGTCCAGTTGCCTTTGTGGCTAATCCTCTCAGAGGCTAATCCTCAGGGCCTCTACAGATAATGTCCTTCCTCCAAACTTCTACTTTCACTCTAGATGAATCTACCTTTTCAGTTTCTTCCATTGATCAGAAGCATCAAATAGCTCTCCATTTCATATGTTTCCTATGAATAGAGTCCAGCCTTCTTGGTCAGGCCCAAGGCTACATTTCTTGTCTTATCTCCTACTCTTTCCCGGAAAGTTTTAGCTATTGAAGACATCTTGCATTGTCCTGCACCTATGACTTTGGTCAATATTTATTTTAGCTTAGAACCTGCTCTCTCATCCTTTTTCTACAAATTCCTATCTCTTCTATAAGGGACAGTTTAAGTGCTTTCTGCTCCCAAAAGCATCCTACTATTTTCTCAACTAGATGAATCCTTTTTTTCCTTGAAATTTTCCTTCCTAAGAGAACATTTCTGTAAACTTTCCTTCTTAGGTATTGTTTATGAGAAATGTTGAGCTCACTAGTGCCTATGATTTTTTTTTAAGTTAATAGTTCAAGTCATATTTCCCTTAAAGGATTGACTTGCTATGAAGTTCAATTTAATATTACCTGAATGAGCAATCCCCTGTCTATTTAAAATGATTCAATTAGCTAGGATGAGATATTTTATAAAGGGAATACTGTTTTTTAGCATTTTTAAGAACCTATTTAAACCATGGGCTCTTTTTCACCAAGAAGTTGCGTGCTTGTGTGCTAAGTTGCTTCAGTCAGGTCTGACTTTCTGTGACCCTATGAACCATAGCCCTCCAGGCTCCTCTGTCTATGGGATTCTCCAGGCAAGAACACTGGAGTGGCTTGCCATGCCCTCCTCCAGGGGATCTTCCTGACCCAGGGATCGAACCCATGGTTCTTAGGTCTCCTGCACTGGCAGGCAGGTCATTTACCACTAGCACCACTGGGGAAGCCCTCACCAAGAGGTTAACAAGGCAAAATTCCAGAGAATTTTGCATAATATTTCAGAGTGACCTCAAACCACCATGCCTTCATTTGCCCATGATTAAGAACTTGTGCTTCATTCAATAGGTTAATTCTCTTGCGTTGTGTATTAGCTAAAGCACAAGGGAACCATATATGTTACGGCCAATAGACAACTTCCAACAGTATTAACATTAAACTTGATTCAGTAACTGTATTTTTAGAGTCTGCTGTCAGAAGGAAAAGAAAAAACATCATCAAGGCCTATCTATCCATAGACCTTGAGAAGTCAAGACATTATAAGTGCTATTTGCTGTGATGGAAGTGACATACACATTTTAGCTCTGCACTGATCAGAAATGCTTTAATTCAAGTGGCCAAGGGCTCAAACTGCCTTCTTGGTGGCATAAAAATAACTTGTCCAGATCAATGGTGACCACTGAGTGCATGGGATTCAATCCTCTCATAAAGTAATAATACACTCTGGTGTCAATGGAGCTATTTCTTATTAAGCAAGATTAAAGCTATAGCTAAATATCCAATCAACTGTTGGGAGGTTTTTTTGTGGTTGTTATACAAAGCTGTTACAATAGCTGTGGGCCAAGTGATTAATTAATTGGCCAAATTAATTGATTTAATCTGGTCATTATTATGCTAGAGAAAGCAATCCTCATGAAAGCAGTAGAATTTTGGATGCTAGCTGTTCTCAGAGCTTTGGTGTCACTACGTGCAAGTATAAAACTGAACTAAATCACTCTGTCTCTCTCTTGCTCTCTTTCTGCTCCAAATCTTCTCTCTCTGAGAAAGCCTTCACCTTTTCTCTGGCTCTCCACTCATTTCCATTGATTCATGTAATTTTCCTTATCATTCCTTTTACTGACATTTCTACCAACCCCTCAAAACAGACCACTGCAATGCCCTGCAATAATGCCTCCAGCTTCTGTTCTTTCCTCCATGGCAAAAAGTTTATTTTAAAATTAGTACTTTGAATTTTTTTTTGTTTTTTGGCTGTGCTAGATCTTCACTGTGGCACTCAGGCTCTTCATTGTGGTTCACAGGCTTTGTCTACTTTCCGTGTGCTGGAGCTTCTCTCTGGTTGTGGAGAAATGGTTTAGTTGCCTCTGGTGGCTTAGATGATAAAGAATCTGTCTGCATGCAGGAGACCCAGGTTCTATCCCTGAGTCCGGAAGATCCCCTGGAGAAGGGAATGGCAACCCACTCCAGTATTCTTGCCTGAAAAATCCCAAGAACAGAGGAGCCTGGTGGGCTATGGTCCACGGGGTCACACAGAACTGAAAGCAACTGAGATAGTAACACTTTCACTTTCATATGGGATTTAGTTCCCTGACCAGGGATCAAGTCAAACCCATATCCCCTGCATTGGAAGGTGGATTACTAACAACTGGACCACCAGGGGAGAACCACCCCACCCCAACAAATTCTTACTTTTTATGAATGTACATAATACTCAACATTCAAAAACCTAAGATCATGGCATCCAATCCCATCACTTCATGGCAAATAGAAGGGGAAACAGTGACAGACTTTATTTTCTTGGGCTGCAAAATCACTTCAGATGTTGACTGCAGTCATGAAATTAAAAGACACTTGCTCCTTGGAAGAAAAACTATGACAAACCTAGACAGCATATCACAAAGCAGAGACATTACCAACAAAGGTCCGTCTAGTCAAAGCTGTGGTTTTTCCAGGAGTCATGTATGGATATGAGAGTTGGACCATAAAGAAGGCTGAGCACTGAAAAATTGATGCTTGAACTGTGGTGTTGGAGAAGACTCTTGAGAGTTCCTTGGACTGTAAGGAGATCAAACCAGTCAATTGTAAAGGAAATCAGACCTGAATATTCATTGGAAGGACTGATGCTGAAGCTGAAACTCCAATACTTTGGCCACCTAACGCGAAGAACTGACTCACTGGAAAATACTCTGATGCTGGGAAAGATTGAAGGCAGAAGGAGAAGGGGACAACAAAGGATGAGATTGTTGGATGGCATCACTGACTCGATGGACACGAGTTTGAGCAAGCTCTGGGAGTTGGTGAAGGACAGGGAAGCCTGGCGTGCTGCAGTCCATGGGGTTGCAAAGAGTCGGATACCACTGAGTGACTGAACTGAACTGAACACATGAATGCATTCCCTCATCAAAAGACATGGAGCATGTGTGTGAAATCCCTTTGACAGCCTCATCCCCCAAATTGTATTCCTCTCTCCAGACTACTCATGTGTGTACAGTTTGGCAGGTGAATTTCCAGACATCATTCTTTGTATTTGCCAATGTATGTACTCATTAAAAATATATTGAATGTGTGTATCAGAAGCATCTCAATTTGTTATTATTTTTAACTCAGCAGTATGATCTGGAGGTCTTTATGAATTCTTACATAGAGATTGACTTCATTTTTTTCAACTACTGCATGGGATTCCATAGTATAAATATGACAGACTTATTAGGCCACTTCCTGTTGATATTTTCACATTTTCATTATTAAAAGCAACATGATTTATTTCTGCATCTTCTAAAACACCACATGAGCACTCCTTCATAGAATTTTTAGGTGTTTATACCAAAAATGCATATGGGGGAAGTCTCTACTCTGATTCTCCTCCTTTTTATATTTTACTTCTTGCTGCTTCACTACTATGCCCACCACTAAGCTGGTATTTACATTCCTTACCACTCTTGTGCTTTGGCTCATTCAGTACGAGGCTCAGTTTTTCTTTTTTTTTATTGTGTTTATGATCATTGTCATCATCCTCGTTATCATTATCTTCCTCCTCATTACCATAATCATCACATCACCCCTTACCCTAGTCATTTTCTAAGTACTTTACACGTATCTATATTCTTTCCTCATTTTCTTAGTACTTTACATGTATCTAATCTTTCTCACCAACCTATGAAATAGGTATCTTAACTTTCCTCATTGTATAGATGAAGAAACTGAAACACTGAGATTAAATAATTTTCCCAAAGTGACCTAGAATGTACATGATGTGGCCAGGATTCAAGTCTAGGCAGCCCAGCTGCAGGGGTAATTCTTCTGACCCCTCATCTGTACACTCTCTGTCTCACAAATCATAAGCCACCAACTTGGTAAACTTCCAAGTTGGTGGGCAATTTCCTTGACCATCACTACAGACCTCTACATTTGTTCTCCTGTTCAACAGACATTTCGAGCCCCCTTACTCTGTGTATGTTCTGTGCTAGTTTCTGGGGCCATACTGGCAAGTGAAATGGTGCAGGCCATGTCCTGAACTTGTCAGGCCAATAAACTTGACCTTTAGATGCATTGCTGTCCACAACACTCAGAGGTATGGGATGCATCCTACTTTTATCTTTTATAGTTCGCATCCTGTATCTCCCTTAGGGAATTAGTTGTGTTTTCGCTGTTGGACATCTCTCTTAACACTTAGATGATCACAATTGCTTGATGATCATTTAATGATGATGATGCTATAATAGACAATGTTCCACATAGGTTGCTTAAGTCTTACCTTCAAAAGAATCTGGATATGGTGCCAGGTAAATCATGGCTTGCCAATAAGTCTCATTCCCACCTTGATGTCCAGAAAACTACCTGACATATGGCTGAAACCCACTCATTGAGGACTTTTATGTCCCCACTCAGGAAGTAGGACTTCAGTATCTACAGATCATCTGACGGACCTCATCTGAAGCCTTGGGTTCTTTCGAGAAGAACCGTTGGGGTTAGAGAAGTGCGTGGAGTCGATCCTGGCTCTTGAGCTCCAAGCGTCTCACAGTAAGGGAGACAAAGGGTAAAAGAGTGCCTGTTCATCAGAGTGGCTGCATGTCTGTTGATTTCACCTTCTGTAGATCTGCTTTTGTTGAACTAATGCCTCTGGTGCCCACATTTAATATTTTATATGGTCCCCTGACCTAGAGGAAGTCAAAGCATTTGGAAACATCATTAGGATTCATGGTTTAGAAGAGGATTATCCTATCATGTGACATACCAAGTGAAAAATACCAGGGGTTGTGCTTTCACTTTCTCTTTTACATAACAGAGATTGAGAAGAGCATCAGAGGGAAGCAGGTAGAAACAACCATAATTAAGTGGAAACAAATTTGCTGTATGATGCAGGGAGCTCATATAGGTGCTCTGTGACAACCTAGAGGGGCGGGATGGGGTGGGAGGTGGGAAAGTAATTCAAGAGGGAGGGGACATCTGTATACCTATGGCTGATTCATGCTGATGTATGGCAGAAACCAACACAGTATTGTAATGCAATTACCCTTCAGTTAAAAATAAATGCATTTTTAAAAAGGAAGTGGAAACAATTGAACTAGTGGTTCAGAGGTCTATGTTCCACATCAAGATGCCACCAATGGGCAAGGAAAAAAAACCCACTGGGCCAAATTTGTTAAAATCAGGCCTTGCTTGCTAACACACCAGACAATACATTTTTGGTAAAATACTCACAGGTTTATACCACATCCTTGCTTCGAGAAAGAGGAAGTCTTCCCTGATCCCAGTACTTCGTATTCATCCAGTGTTTGGGGCGGATAAACACAGCCTTGTAAGGTTTCACTGTGTCTGTTTCACAGATGAAGGAAAGCTGATTGCTTAAGTTAGTGGCAGAGTGAATATTAGGTTTTGGCGCTTCAAATCCCTGACCGATCACCAGTTTTCCGCCACTATTCTTTTCTATTCCGCACTGAGTATACCTCTTAAGATGAATATCAACATTAGCCTGAGAGGTCTGACACTATTCAAAATCATATCCCACCAGTTCTACAGAGGCTGAGTTCTAATAATGCCAACCTGCTCTTTAGGTCCCCCAAACATCTCTTGGCCTTTTATACCCCTCTGATTTTTACACACGTGGTTTTTCTCCTCTTCCCCTTTTGTGTGATGAGAGCCTCCACTTCCAGACTTAGTTCAAATATCACTTTCTCTGGGAAACTCTGCACGCTGTCATTTTTGCTCCAGCATCTTGAGATGACCTTTTCCTTTAATATTCATCTCCAATGTCTGAAACTCCAATCTAAGAGAAGACATAAAATCTGTCTGTGCCCAGTATCTCTAGGGCTTCTCGGCAGCACCCAGTACAGGGCACTTATCCTCTCCTGGTTGTCTCTTGCCCTGAGTTCCTGTGTCCTGAGTTCCTGTTCCTGAGTCCCTGGCCACCTCCTGCAATTTCTCTCTTCCTCCCCTTCCCCCGACCTGTACTGACATGGTCTTCAAACTACCGCTGACACAGGCTGTCCTGTCTTGCAGATATTTATTTAACAGAAAATTTTGCTCACAGTGGGAGATCACCTCAGGGGAGGACAGAAGAGACAGTAGCTTGAGGTGAAGTATTAGATGTCTCGATCCCAAGCACTCATCAATTGTTACCTGGCACTGGGGGTCTCTCACTGACTGTCTCAGCCGAGGATTTTATTCCATATACCTTTCTTGCCCTGCCTCTATGGATGTCCCCTCCCGTCTACTTCTGCCAGCCTTGAACCCTTAACATTCTTGTGACTTACATACCGAGCTCTCTAGTGTCTTCCTCTTTTCCTCTGAACTTATCTCTGGCTGACTTGACATATCCAAAGATTTCATTAAGGTGGCCGCACTTAACAAAAGGTTTTTTCCTTCTGGTCTCTCCCTTTAGCTCACAAAGCATCTGATGTGCAGACATTACTTTTTTATCAGTAGCATCTCCAATAGGTGAGAAAATGGAATTGCTAGAAGGGAGACAGTCAAGGACTGTGTTTTCTCTTTTTAAAATGTATGTTTATTTGTGGTTTGCATTTTATTTTTACAGTGAGTGCCTATTGGTTTATTGGTGTATTTGTAATAAAATCATTAATGCAAGGGTGTTTAAAATGGCCTCTTTCTAATTCTTGGGATTATATAAAAATCTCATACAAGGAGTTTCTTTCACAGGGGCCTTGTGAACAGAAGAGGAGCCGTGGAAAGATTTATTCTTCTTCTGTTCAGGCAGAGCAAAGCAAGTTCTTTGTTTATTTCAGATTTCCCAGACACCATGTGAGAAGGCAGAAGCTGTATCTTAATCATCCTTGTAGTGTAAGGAAAAGTGATGGTTCAGTGGGAAAGTACCCACTGCCTAGAGCATATTCTTTATTGTTGTCAAGTGTTTACCACTGCTGAGTTCTTTGATGACTGTAGGTTGTGGGTGACCCACAGCAATGCAAAACCATCCTTGCCAGTAGACATCCAAAAATTCTGTAAAATGAAGGTTCATATCTGGACAATGGAGGTTCTGAGGTAGAAGAGGCCAGTTTTTCCCAGTTTGCATATTCACTTTAATATTCCTGACCTGTGCATGTGTATAATCTTTGCATTCTCCTTTAACCTGACAGTAACCTCCTACCACTGTATAGTCATAAGGGATTTGATTTAGGTCATATCTGAATGGTCTAGTGGTTTTCTCTACTTCCTTCAGTTTAAGCCAGGCTACAGCAATATGTGAACTGTGAACTTCCAGATGTTCAAGCTGGTTTTAGAAAAGGCAGAGGAACCAGAGATCAAATTGCCAACATCTGCTGGATCATCGAAAAAGCAAGAGAGTTCCAGAAAAACATCTATTTCTGCTTTATTGACTATGCCAAAGCCTTTGACTGTGTGGATCACAATAAACTGTGGCAAATTCTGAAAGAGATGGGAATACCAGACCACCTGATCTGCCCCTTGAGAAACTATGTGCAGGTTAGGAAGCAACATTTAGAACTGGACATGGAACAACAGACTGGTTCCAGATAGGAAAAAGAGTACATCAAGGCTGTATATTGTCACCCTGCTTATTTAACGTATATGCAGAGTACATCATGAGAAACGCTGGGCTGGAAGAAGCACAAGCTGGAATCAAGATTGCCAGGAGAAATATCAATAACCTCAGATATGCAGATGACACCACCCACCCTTATGGCAGAGAGTGAAGAGGAACTAAAAAGCCTCTTGATGAAAGTGAAAGAGGAGAGTGAAAAGTTGGCTTAAACTTCAACATTCAGAAAACGAAGATCATGGCATCTGGTGCCATCACCTCATGGGAAATAGAAGGGGAGACAGTGGAAACAGTGTCAGACTTTATTTTTGGGGGCTCCAAAATCACTGCAGATGGTGAATGCAGCCATGAAATTAAAAGACGCTTACTCCTTGGAAGGAAAGTTATTACCAACCTAGACAGCATATTAAAAAGCAGAGACATTACATTGCCAACAAAGGTCTGTCTAGTCAAGGCTATGGTTTTTCCAGTGGTCATGTATGGATGTGAGAGTTGGACTGTGAAGAAAGCTGAGTGCTGAAAAATTGATGCTTTTGAACTGTGGTGTTGGAGAAGACTCTTGAGAGTCCCTTGGACTGCAAGGAGATCCAACCAGTCCATCCTAAAGGAGATCAGTCCTGGGTGTTCATTGGAAGGACTGATGCTGAAGCTGAAACTCCAGTACTTTGGCCACCTGATGAGAAGAGTTGACTCATTGGAAAAGACCCTGAGGCTGGGAGGGATTGGGAGCAGGAGAAGAAGGGGATGACAGAGGATGAGATGGCTGGATGGCATCACCGACTCGATGGACATGGGTTTGAGTAAACTCTGGGAGTTGGTGACAGACAGGGAGGCCTGGCATGCTGCGATTAATGGGGTCGCAAAGAGTTGGACACGACCGAGCGACTCAACTGAACTGAACTGAACTGAACCTCCTACCAGTTCCCTCATTAATGACAACTAAATTCTCTAACACGTTTTCACTTTACTTCTGTGTGAAAGTCATGACTTGACCTTCTCTGAATTTTAAAGTAATCCTGTAATAATTCCTTTGTTTCCTCTATCAAGGACTGATGATGTGTGGTCCCCACAATAAATGTTTGTTGAATGAATGGATAAATGAAAAAACAAGAACATCTAACCTCACTATGCCGAAGAATTGATGCTTTTGAACTGCGATGCTGGAGAAAACTCTTGAGAGTCCCTTGGACAGCAAGGATATCAAACAAGTCAATCCTAAAGGAAATCAACTCTGAATATTCATTGGAAGGAGTGATGCTGAAACTGAAGCTCCAACACTTTGGCCACCTCATTCAAAGAGCTGACTCATTGGAAAAGACCTGATGTTGGGAAAGATTGAGGGCAAGAGAAGAAGTGGGTGACAGAGAATGAGACAGTTGGAAGGCATCATCGAGTCAATGGACATGAGTCTGAACAAACCCCCAGAGATAGTAAAGGCAGACCCTCACAATGAACTGGACACTACTTAGCAATTAAACAACAAACAAACCTCATTGGTGTTAAAATAACATGAGTTCAAGTAGCTGCATTATTAACAAGTCTGAACTTTCTCATGGCTTGCCAGCTAATGTTAAGATTGGTGAGAACTTGGGTTTTACCCAAGCCATCATCATTTGATGTTATTCGAATTAGAAAAATATTTATTTTTAGAAAAATCAGAAAAAATAGAAAGATTAAAGAATTAATTGTAACCATTCCATAATCTCTCTCCCTTGAGTAATCACAATTTTTAAAAGTATAATTTAATTTAAGATAGATAGTACACATATATGGCAAAAGTACAAAGTTCATGAAAAATTTTTAAATAAACATTTTTTTTTCTTACCAGAATAGTAGTGGCTTAAAACAGCACAGATTTATCTTACAATTCTAGTGAGTAGCTACCCTAAGATTAAGGTGTTGGAAAGGCTGTATTCCTTCCAGATTCTCTAGGGGAGAAACTATTTCCTTGCCTTTTCCAGCTTCTAGATGCTTTTTGAGGCTTTTGGCTCATCCCTCCAATTTAAGTCCACAATGTAACATCTTCAAATCTTGCTTTCTCTCCGACGTCCTCTTCTGTCATCACATATCCCTGCTCTGACATTTTGGCCTCCTTTTAAAAAAAAAAATAATTTATTCATTTCATTTTTGTTTGTACCAGGTCTTCATTGCAGTGCACGGGCTTTCTCTAGTTTTGGAGAGTGGGGGCTACTCTCTAGTTGTGGTCCCAGCTTCTCGTTGCAGTGGCTTCTTTTGTTGCAGAGCATGGACTCTGGTTGTGTAGGCGTCAGTCGTCTTGCGCATGGACTCTAGAGCACAGGGTCAATAGTTGTGGCACATGGGCCTAGTTGCTCCGCAGCTTGTGGAATCATCCCTGACCAGGGATTGAACCCTTGTCCCCTGCATTGGCAGGAGGATTCCCATCCACTGAACCAGCAGGGAAGTCCTGGCCTCCCTCTTTTAAGGATCTTGTGATTACATTGGGCCCACTGGATAATCCAAGATAAATTTCCCTCCTCAAGATCCTTTTCTTAACCACATTGCAAAGTCTCTTTGGCCATATACATACCACAAATACTGAAAAATAGGACCTGGACATCTTTGGAGCTTATTATTCTGCCTACCATAGTCTCTGAGGGTTAGTAATCACTATTAATTCTTGGTTTATTTCCTTCTAATTTTTTTCTCTGCCTCTCTTCATTAAATAAGAATTTACTAAGTACTTACTGCGTGCCAGATACTACAGCTATAGAGCTGAAGAAAGCAGACAAGGCCCCTAACCTTTTAGAGCTGACAGTCTAAGTGGGAGATGAGAAAAAAATAGATACATAAATGGATAAAAATATCCAGTCAATAAAGAGCACGTGTATACTTCTGAATGAATATTTTCTATGCATTTAGTTAGTAAAATATGTTTTGATCCATTTATCCATTATTAACTGCTTAAGCGCAAATGCATCAGTACAGAATTGCTTTATTGAAGAACAGTTGATTTAGAGTGTTGTGTGAATTTCTGCTCTACAGTAAAGTGACTCAGTTATATATACATATTTGTGTAGATATATATTTCCTGTATTCTTTTCCATCCTGGTTTATCACAGGATATTGGATATAGTTCCCTGCAGAACTGGGTTTTGAATCAGCATCTGACTCTCCTCTGTGGTCCTGACTCTCCTCTGTGGCCCCAGAAGATTCTATAACCAGGTGTAAGAAGTTAAAGTTGGTCACCCCAAAAGGTGAACGGCTCTGTGGCGCCTCTGTGGCTCTGAGATTCAATGTCAGACTTTCAGATTCAACAGCCTCCCGGGGGAACACAGAGTAAGAGTAATTTTTTTTTCTGTAGAGTTACAAATAAGAAAGGCATTTCCAAAGGGCAGGGAACTTGAATTTCCCTTTAATCTGTCCTTGGTTGGCAGGAGGGGACTGCCACGTGGAGGAGAGAGACGCGATGGTGGTAGAGGAGAAGGTGAGGCGAGGAGGAGGCTAAGTCTGACATTTTTCTCTGGAAAAGGTGATACTTCTATAGGCACCCCCCACATATTTGGGGAGAAATCATGGTTTATCTGCATTCAGACTTGGTAGATTTCTTTTCTTGTCAGGATGTTTCATTTAAAATGAAATGTTCTGCAAACTTTCAACCTTTTATTTTATTTGAGAACCTGATCTGAGAATACTTATCTTGGAGATGAACGTGTGTGTGTGTGTTTCAGTTTTAGACTAGGTCCCACACAGGAGCTGTGTTCTAAGATTGGGAAGAAGGTGAGACCCTTTGAAGGGCTTACATGTAAATTGATTCCAAGTCATGGCTTAATATTGATTTATAATAAATTTCCTGTGAGGCAAGTTTGTGAGTTGTTTCTTTCTATGATTTAGGACACGAGTCCTGGTTTTGTGACACATGATAACGGCCTTTTCATATAATTAGACACAAGAGTGGTGTCATGTGTTAAGGCTCTCTTTCTCTGCCTCTTTCTCAGTCCCTCTCCTGATTCTGATGTCTCAGAATATTTTGTCCTGATAGCAAATAAAACAATGTCTCAATTCAGACGTCTGAAAAAGATGTAAGAGGGTTTACCAGACACAGGCATTGGGGAGACACTGCATTCATTTTAGAGTCATGTCTTCACTCACTCCAATATGTATATACTTAACTGAACTATAATTGACATACAATGTTATGTTTCATGTGTACAAAATGGCAATTCAGTATTTGTGGACATTATGAGGTGATCATTACCATAAGTTTAGTTACCATCTGTCATCATTTAAACTTATTACAGTACTATTCACTATATTTCTAATGCTGTGTGTTACATCCCTGTGACTTACTTATTTTATAACTGGAAATTTGTACCTCTTAATCCCTTTTACCATCCATCCCCCCAACTCCTTCCCCTCTGGAGACCACCAGTCTGTTCTCTGTATCTATGAGTCTGTTTCTCTTTTGTATTTGTTCATTTATTTTGTTTTTTAGCTTCCACATAGAAGTGAAATCATATGATATTTGTCTTTCTCTGTCTGACTTACTTCAGTTGTTTCCATATCCTGGCTATTGTAAATAATGCTGCAATAAACATAAGGTTGCATGTCTCTGTCCAAATTAGTGTTTTTTGTTTTATTTAGATAAATACCCAGAAATGGAATTGCTGGATTATATGGTAGTCCTATTTTTAATTATTTGAAGAAACTTTGTACTGTTTTCCATATTACATTCCCTTCAATGGTGAACAAGGGAGAATATGTTTGAAAATCATATATCTGATAAGGAGTTAAATCCAGAATATATTAAAAAAAACTCATACAACCTAATGTTGAAAACCAAACAGTTTAATTGAAAAATGGGAAGAGGACTAGAACAGACATTTTTTCCAGATAAAAATATTCAGATGGCACTTTAGAAAAAGGTCAACATCACTAGTTATCAGGGAAATGCAAATCAAAACCACAGTGAGACATCACTTCACTCTTGTCAGTGGATATTATAAAAAAGACAAGGAATAACAAGTGTTGGCAAGGATATGGAGAAAAAGGAACCTTTTCCATTAAATGATATTAATATCATTTAATATCATGTTAAATGCTCACAAAGGTCCATATGGTCAAAGCTATGGTTTTTCCAGTTTGCATGTATTGATGTGAGAATTGGACCATAAAGAAGGCTGAGCACTGAAGAATTGATGCTTTTGGTGCTGGAGAAGACTCCTGAGAGTTATTCAGACAGCAAGGAGATCAAAGCAGTCAATCCTAAAGGAAATCAACCCTGAATATTCATTGGAAGGACTGATGCTGAAGTCCTGAAGCTGAAGCTGAAGCTCCAATTCTTTGGCCGCCTAATGTGAAGAGCTGACTCACTGGAAAAGACCCCGATGCTGGGAAGGATTGAAGAAGGCAGGAGGAGAAGGGAACAACAGAGGATGAGATGGTTGGATGGCATCACTGACTCAATGGACATGAATCTGAGCAAACTCCAGGAGATGGTGAAGGACAAAGAAGCCTGGCGTGCTACCATTCATGGGATTGCAAAGAGTCAGACACAACTGAGCAACTGAACAACAACAAATGTCTTATGTTTATTTATTTATTTATTTTTAGTTCTACCAGTTTATTGCTACCAACCCATCTCCCTCCACCCTTATGCTTGCATGCTCAGTCATGTAACCTCATGGACTGCATTCCGCCAGGCTCCTCTGTCCATGGGCTTTTCCAGGCAAGAATACTGGAGTGGGTTGCCATTTCCTTCTCCTATGTTTATATAATATGCTATTATTTAATATAATTATATTATATATAGTATATATAATTATTTAATATAATTATATTTATATTATAATCTAGTATATTAAATACTATATAACATATATTATATATAAATACTATATATTATTAGTATAATATTTGATATTTATTTTCTGATACTTCTAGGGGTGAGTCTTGGTTTCACTCATCCAGATGTTGATTACTGATCTTTGATATGTTTTAGACTCTTCACCCACCATATTTGATTACTGGATTAAGGTTGCCAAGTTCCCTGTCCCACCCCCTCAGCTGCTGTGGTCCCAGGGCCCTGGAGTAATATAAGTTACAAAAGAGACTAATTGCCTGGCGAACATCTAGGAGGTGTTACTGGACCCTCATGACTGTGATCCTTTCACAGATGCTCTCCAGCTACCTGTTCTGTTCCCAACACAGTTCCTTAACCACCCGAGTGAGCATCACTGGAAGACCCTGAGTCATTTCATCCACAACCTTCACTCCATGACCCAAGATGGTCCTATTTCACCACATGGGGAGGAAGGAGAGATTTCTAATTCTGACTTGTTCCATGGCTGGATTCATTCAAATAAACTCTGGCCTTAGTATCCTCATCCCAAACCTCTTGGATTTTATACACCAGAGAGAAAGAATACCTGCCTTTCGTCTTTCTCTCCTTTGACCTTGTTCTTTGAAGGTTATGGCAGTATCTAAGACCTACAGGTAGATCATAAACAGGTGACTCTTCTTTAAATTTATTTTTAATTGGAGGATAATTGCTTTACAATGTGCTGTTGGTTTCTGCCATATGTCACCATGAATCAGCCATGGGTTATACATGTCTCCTCCCTCTTGAATTTCCCTCCCACCTCCCACCCTACCCCACCCCTCTAGGTGGTCACAGAGCACCAGGCTCAGCTCCCTGGACTGTAGGACAACTTTCAATTAGTATCTATTTTACATAAAGTAATATATCTTTTTCAGTGCTTCTCTTTCAAGTCATCCCACCGTCTCCTTTCCCAGCTGTGTCCATAAGTTTGTTTTCTTGTCTGAGTCTCTATTGCTGCCCTGAAAATAAGTTCATCAATACCAGTTTTCTAGACTCCATATATATGTGTTAATATTTGTTTTTCTCTTTCTGACTTCCTCTCTCTGTATAACTAAACAGGTGAATCTTAACTAATGATTTAGGGAAGGAAGGAAAGGAAGATTATTTGTATACCACCTCTTCTAACACGAAAGGCTTGAATGAAGGTTTGAACTTGTCTGTACAAATTAACTTATCATTGTATTTTATTGTTTAAGTTCTTGTAGGATTCATGTCCTTCCTCTGTGGGTTTGAAAGTTTCCCTTAACGGACTGTAAGCCCGCTGTGGACATGAATTGTCTGTGACATCTTTGCCTAAGCCATCACCACTTCTCTTTTAGGTTATAGCAACAGCCTCCTGTATGGTCTCACTACTTGTACACCTATACCTATAATACATTTTCCACACAGTGGCCAGATGCTGTTTAAAAACATAAGTCATATCATATTACTCCCTTGCGAAAACCATCCAGTGGCTTCTGTTTGCCCCATAGAAGAAATGGAAACTTTACCATGACATATAAGGTCAGTCTCTACACCCGTCTTTCTATTTCCTCTTCAGTTCACTTGCCGATGTTGCAAAAATCTGAACTTCCCACCCCAGGGCCTTTGTACTACTTGTTCTGTCTTCCTAGAATGCTCTTCTTTCTTTATTTTTAATTGGAGGGTAATTTCTCCACAATATTGTGTTGGTCTCTGCCATATATCAGCATGAACCAGCCATTGGTATACACATGTCCCCCCCGCCCCCTGGAACCTTGCTCCCACCTCCCACCCCATCCCACCCCTCTAGGTTGTCAGAGAGCCCCAGGTTTGAGCTCCCTGTGTCACAGAACAGATTCGCACTGGCTGTCTATTTTACACATGGTAGTGTCTATGTTTCAATGATGCTCTCTCAATTCGTCTTCCCTCTCCTTTCCCCACTGTGTCTACAAGTCTGAATGTTCTGCTTTAAGACTTTTCATGTAGCTAATTTCTTCTTGCTGTTGAGATATCTCCTGATCCAATATCAACCTTTCTCATTCTTTCTTTATCTTAGTTTATCTGAAAAAGTGCTCATCTCTGTAAGATATTTTTTTCTTCATTTTCTTCTTTTGTTTTTCTGTCTTCTGTCCCCTTGCCGTCTCCCTCCAATAAGATGTGAGCTCCTTGACAGCAGAGATCTTTTACGGTCTCATTCACAGCTGTATTCTTGCTTAGCATCTAGTGCAAAACTTGACACGTAGTGGGTGGTCAATAGATATTTGTGGGTTGAATGGATGAATTATTTAACATCCCCTCCATTCCAGATTGGAGGCCAGATTTTCTTTGGGAAGTAAAGGATGTATTTGCATTGATTAATTATTGTTTGTATAAACTATTGCAAATAGAACATGAGGCTGGGAGCACTGACTTATAGAAACATTGGTTCCTGGGGTGACTGGCATTCAGCTTGTCATGCCTGAGCGACACATTTTCCCTCCCAGTATAGTCAAAGCTGTTGATCTGAGTGTGGCTCAGGTTCCATGGGCCCAGAAGCAGCTGTAATTAACTGCCTAAGCTTTGAAAAGGTATTTTGAACTAACCCAGAGCAACCAACTTTGTAAACAGTAGTTAGCTAGGAAAAAAGGTAACGCTGTGTGTGTCCTCCCATTTTCTATCATATGCATTTCAAGGTTCAAAGGGATTATATGAAAATGAATATTCCAGCGATCTCATATACACCTGCCTTCAAAAGAAGAAAGAGAAAGTTTTAAGTTAAGTAGGGCAGCATGTCTGCCACTTTAAATACTAAGGCCAGGAATGTTTGAGGAGCAAAAGGACTGTGCAGATGGAAATCTTTTCTCACTGCTAACTATGCCCAGTGGGACATTTCTCAGAAGGGGTGCATTTACTCATAATAATTGGGGTGGGGAAATGTGGGGAAATATTGTTGGCCCTATTTCTTATTGACAGATGAAACTGAAGCCTAGAGGTCAGTAATACACATATACTCCTCTGTCCAAGTGATTTGTTTTTTCATTCATTCATTCATTCATTCAAGGTTTATTAGGCCTCAGTGTGCAGCAGGGGCTGTGTGCTAGTTGCATATATTCAGTGAACAAAACAGATGTGGTTCCTCCCTGTCCTCGTGGGGCTTAGGAAGGAGGACAGTGAAAGTGAGGACAGGAATTTGACAAACAAACATGCAGATAAATATTTAATTATTACAATAGAGCAAATGCTGTAAAGAGAAAGGACAGGGTGTTATGAGAGGGGATATGAAGGAATCTTCTTTATTTAATTATTCATATTGGAATATAATTGCTTTATAATGTTGCATTAGTTTCTGCTGTATAAGGAAATGAATCAGCTATATATATATATATATATATATATATATATATATATATATATCTGGGGTTCCCAGGGGGCACTACTGGTAAAGAACCCACCTGCCAATGCAAGGAGACACAAGAGACACTTGTTTGATCCCTGGGTTGGAAAGATCCCCTGGAGGAGGGCATGGCAACTAACTCCAGTATTCTTGCCTGCCATGGACAGAGGAGCCCAGCAGGCAACAGTCCAAAGGGTCGCAAAGAGTTGGACACGACTGAAGTGACTTAGCATGCACACACACACATGTGTATATCCCCTCCCTTTATTTAGGTTATCACAGAGCACCGAGCTGAGCTTCCTGTGGTTTATAGCAGATGAGGGAACCTTCTTTAAATTAGGGGATCAGAAAAGCCTTTCTGAGGAAGTGACATTCAGCTTAGACCAAAGAAGGAGGAGAAGCTGGGGAAGAAGTGCTCCAGTTCTGAAGGGTGGTGATCAGCTGGGGCCAGGAAGGCTCTTGATGTGATCCAGAGGTGGACAAGCCCACATGACTGGATGATGGAGAGTTTAGGGGCCTAGACACAGTGACTGATGGGGGGCCAGATTGTGAGGGTACATGTAAATTTGGATTTTATTTTGTAGGTACCTGGAAGCCAAGAGAGGAAACATCTGAGACTGTGCTTCCCTAGTAAGCTGAACAAGAATAGGAATAGGTCCCCAAACCTCTCAGAGTGTTCCCTAACACAACTGAGTTTCAACTGAGGTTACCTGGGAGAAATATAATTAATCCTCTTATTTGTAGAGAACAGTGCCTTCTGCCTCCTGGGAGTCCACCCAGAGTAATTCTGACAATGCTACCCCCAGACAATCCTTTTCCGTGAAGGATGTTGAATCTTGCAAAACTCAAAGGAGATTTACTCATATGATGGAATAATATTCAGCCATTAAAATAATAAAGAAAAGAATTGGGAATGTCCTGGCAGTTGCTCCAGTGGTTCCAGCTCCACACTTCCACTGTAGTGGGGCACAGGTTCAATTCTTTGTTGGGGAACTAAGATTTTACATGCTGTGTGGCGCAGCCAAAAAAGAAAAATAATAAGAAAGAAGGAAAGAAAAAGAAAGGAATTTAAAGGACATGAGAAAATGCCTTGACTGTATCTGATTGTTTTTGTTCAGTCACTCAGTCGTGTCCGACTCTTTGCGATCCCATGGACGGCAGCACACCAGGCTTCCCTGTCCTTCACTATCTCCTGGAGTTTTCTCAAATTCATGTCCATTGAGTCAATGATGCCATCCAACTATCTTATCCTCTGTTTCCCCCTTCTCCTCTTGCCTTTAATCTTTCCCAGCGTCAGGGTCTTTTTCCAGTGAGTTGGGTCTTCACATCACTTGGCCAGTGTTGGAACTTCAACTTCAGCATCAGTCTTTTCAATGAATGTTCAGGGTTAATTTCCTTTAGGATTAACTGGTTTGATCTCCTTGCAGTCCAAGGGACTGTCAAGAGTCTTCTCCAGCTCTACAATTCAAAAACATGAATTCTTTGGTGTTCAGCATTCTTTACAGTCCAACTCTCACATCCATACATTACTCCTGGGAAACCATAGCTTTGACTATATGGATCTTTGTCATCAAAGTAATGTCTCTGCTTTTTAATACACTGTCTTTGTTTGTCATAACTTTTCTTCCAAGGAGCAAGTGTCTTTTAGTTTCATGGCTGCAGTCACCATCCACAAGTGATTTTGGAGCCCAAGAAAATAAAGTCTTTTGCTGTTTCCATTTTTTCCCCATCTATTTTCCATGAAGTGATGGGGCCAGATGCCATGATCTTAGTATCTGATTACAAAGTAGTATGTATTACATAATCTTATTCTTTTAAATGATATTAACCAATCCATGTTTTGGGAAAATGAAAGCCCTGGGTAGATATTTATCAAAATGGCACTCCTGAGTGGTAGGATCCCACATATGTTTAACTCTCACCAAACTTTGAGAGAAGACACTGCCGACCTTAATTTCTGGATGAGGAAAACTATCAGAGGTAACACACTGTTGGGGCTTCCCAAGTGACTCAGTGGTAAAGAACCCGCCTGCCAATGCAGGAGACATAAGAGATATGGGTCCAATCCCTGGGTCAGGAAGATCCCCGGGAGTAGGAAATGGCAACTCACTCAAGGGTTCTTGCCTGGGAAATTTCAAGGACAGAGGAACCTGGCAGGCTATAGTCCATGGAGTACCAAAGGGTTGGACTTGATTGAGCATACCTGCACACTCAATACAGTGTTAAGTCACTCACACTCATTCATTCCTTCAAGCAGTATTTATTAGGTACTTACTGTGTATCAGGGGTTGTGCTCAGTTCAGTTCAGTTCTGTCACTCAGTCGTGTCTGACTCTTTGTGACCCCATGGACTGCAACAGACTTCCCTGTCCTTCGCCAACTCCCAGACCTTGCTCAAACTTATGTCCATAGAGTCAGTAATGCCATCCAACCATCTCATCCTCTGTCGTCCCCTTCGCCTCCTGCCCCCAATCCCTCCCAGCATCATGACTCAGTTCTTCGCATCAGGTGGTCAAAGTATTGGAGTTTCAGCTTCAGCATCAGTCCTTGCAATGAATATTCAGGACTGATTTCCTTTAGGATTAGTTAGTTAAATCTCCTTGCAGTCCAAGGGACTCTCAAGAGTCTTCCCCAACACCACAGTTCAAAAGCATCAATTCTTCGGAGCTCAGCTTTCTTTATAGTCCAACTCTCACATTCATACATGATTACTGGAAAAACCATAGCTTTGACTAGATGGACCTTTGTTGGCAAAGTAATGTCTCTGCTTCTTAATATGCTGTCTAGGTTGGTCATAGCTTTTCTTCCAAGGAGTAAGCAACTTTTCATTTCATGGCTGCAGCCACCATCTGCAGTGATTTTGGAGCCCCCCAGATAAAGTCTGTCACTGTTTCCATTGTTTCCCCATCTATTTGTCATGAAGTGATGGGACCGGATGCCATGATCTTAGTTTTTTGAATGTTGAGTTTTAAGCTGACTTTTCACTCTCTTCCTCTTTCACTTTCATCACGAGGCTCTTTAGTTCTTCATTTTCTGCCATAATGGTGGTGCCATCTGCATATCTGAGGTTACTGATATTTCTCCTGGCAATCTTGATTCCAGTTTGTGCTTCATCCAGCCTGTCATTTCTTATGATGTACTCTGCATAGAAGTTGAATAAGCAGGTTGACAATATACAGCCTTGACATACTCCTTTTCCTATTTGGAAACAGTCTGTTGTTCCATGTCCAGTTCTAACTGTTGCTTCTTGACCTGCATACAGATTTCTCAGGAGGCAGCTAAGGTGGTCTGGTATTCCCATCTCTTTAAGAATTTTCCACAGTTTGTTGTGATTCACACAGTCAAAGGCTTTGTCATAGTCAATAAAGCAGAAATAGATGTTTTTCTGGAACTCTCTTGCTTTTTTGATGATCCAACAGATGTTGGCTATTCCTCTGCCTTTTCTAAATCCAGCTTGAACATCCAGAAGTTCATGGTTCACGTACTGTTGAAGCCTGGCTTGGAGAATGCTTGGGATTGTGCCAGGCACTGAGTTTTCAATGATGAGTATATTTTGCTTTTATTTCAATGATGAGTATAGCAGACCACTTTTTAAAATGTGCCCTGTATTATTTTGGACATAATGAAAAAGTATCAAATAAAAAGTGCAACTCACATCCATGTATCCAATAATTAGCCAAAGAAATAAAACATAACTGATGCAGTTGAAGGTCCCTATATATTATTTGTTTCCCATTACACTCCATCCCTTCCCCTTAGGGGTAAACACTTTGGTAACCTGGGTGTTTATCATTCACAGACATTTCTTGGACTATAGTTAATTTTTATCTCCTTTTTCCATGCTCCTGTCTTTGAAATTTCCTGCAGTGAACACATATCTTTTCAAGGAAAAAAAAATAGAAATTATTTTTTAAAACCCAAAAGGAGATGTTGGAAATCAGGCCCCCGAAAAAGAGTGCCTTCACAAATCTGCAGTCAAGGGCCTGCCTTCATCCTGGTGGGTCCTTCGTACCCTCCTGCCCAAGCTGTCCTTCCCAGCCCCTCTCCTGAGATCTAGATAATCATCAGCCAGGAAGGTCTCCTTCTCAGGTCCTCTTGCTTCCTAAAAATATTTAAAGGACAGTGTTTGTTTGATGCCTGGAGCTGGGGCTGTCAGTCTTCTAATGGGACTGTGTCCTTGATCTCTGGTTATACCCTGTTCTTTGGGATGACATTGACCAAGGGCAAAAGAGATCAAATGCTCAACCCCAGAAGCAGGGGGCAATATCCTCTGGATGCATTTTCAATATGAAAGCTGAAATTAGAGTGAAACTTTACCTTGCATTTTTTATGATGTGTGTCTTAGTCAACTTCTGTATTTGCAAAGACAAAGGGAATTAATATTTAATATGGGCACGGCAAAAGGAGAGGGGAAAGATCTTTTCTTTGCTGTGTCTTTGAATCTTCAATCTCCTTGGAATATCAGCCCTTAATCTCTTGACTATGAACTTGACAGCATCCTCTTCCATTTCTCATTAACATTGGGTAAGAACTGTTGTTGGAGAAGGGAATGGCAACCCACTCCAGTGCTCTTGCCTGGAGAATTCCATGAACAGGGGAGCCTGGAGAGTTACAGTGCATGGGATTGAAGAGAGTTGGACATGACTGAGCAAGTTTCAGTATACTACACTAAGAACTGTTGTATCCTTGGACTTAGATAGACCTGAACTTTGGTGCCAGCTCTGCCATTTATGTACTAGGTGACTCTGGGCTTCGATTTTCTCTTCAGAAAAATGGGATAATATGAATAATACCTACCTCTTGGGTATTCATTGGATAGTCATTGGAAGGACTGATGTTGAAGCTGAAACTCCAATAGTTTGGCCACCTGATGCGAGGAACTGACTCATTTGAAAACACCCTGATGCTGGGAAAGATTGAAGGCAGGAAGAGAAGGGGATGACAGAGGATGAGATGGTTGGATGGCATCACCAACTTGAAGGACATGAGTTTGAGTAGGCTCTGGGAGTTGGTGATGGACAGGGAAGCCTGGTATGCTGCAGTCCATGGGGTTGCAAAGAGTCGGACACAATTGAGTGACTGAACTGAACTGAACTGAACTGACTTGACCTGACCTCTTGGGAGGTACAATGGAGATGTAGTGAGATAACTAGGTGTAGCAGATGAAAACAATATTTGGAACCTTACAAATCCAAATGGACAATTGCTTATCAGCCTTCTGAAGGATGAGCATGGAGTGGCTATATCTGTCACAGGAAGAGTAAAAGAAATCTTTTTCATTTAGGTAGACTGGTGTGGAAGAGAAAGGGGAATCTGAAACTTTACAGCTTCTACCCAATCTTTTGTGCAGCACGGAAGTCGCGTCTTGGAATATTTCACAACTTATTTCAACAGAGATATTTTTGTGTTTAAGAGATATGAAGATGTGCCCAAGGTTAAATTGCTCTGCAGAATAGGGGAGGGTCTGAGGGTGAAGGAACTCAAGAAAGAAAATGGAGGAGATAGTCTTGTAGCTTCTTATTCAGCAGGTATGGGGGGAGGCCTGGGATTCTGCATTTCTAGCAAGCTCCCAGGTGATGCTCTTGCTGCAGGTACACAAGTCAGTCTTAGAGGAGTGATGTCTTGGGCATCAAGGAAAATATCACAGGGATTTTACACAGCTGCTCTTGCTTTTTTGTTTGTTTTAGAAGGTATGTTTAGTAATTTCATTGCCTTCTTCACAATTGTTATTGAGAATTTTCCCTTCTAATGTAAATATTAAGATTTTCTTTTTTAAGGTTTTTTTTTTTTTTTTTAACCTATGGTAAAAGTCACATAATCTAAGACACACTATTTTAACCATATTTAACTGTACATTTTAGGGGCACTAAGTACTTTCACCTTGTTGTGCAACTCTCACCGTTACTCAGCTCCTAAATTTTTCACTTTCCTAAGCTGAAACTCTGTTCTCATTAGACACTAGCTCCCCAAGCCCCCTTCTCACCCCTCCCAACTCCTGGCCCCTGGCATTTACCAGTGTATTTTTGACTCTGAATTTGACTATGCTAGTACCTTGTATAAGTGGAATAAAACACTATTTGTCAGCACCTAATATATATTGGAATGCATTTTTAAGGTTGACTTAATATATGTGTGCACTGATGCTTTGTGACTCTTTGGTCTCACATTTAAGGGTGTTGGGAATTAGTACTTTGAAAAACAAAAGAAAATCCATGTGTTAGGGGTGGGAAGTAGTGGAGAATAGGGAAAAAGGCTCAAAGTCAAAGCCAGAGTGAAGTTTGCCCTCATGATTTATCTCTATCCGGGCTGTCTGGTTAATTGGCTCTCAAGTGGACAGACTTGGATCTGAGCCTGGAAAGTACTCAGACTTAAAGGTCCTGCCTCCCAGGGTGATTATAAGGATGAGTTAAGTATGGTAAGTGGTGTCTTAACTTATAAACTAATTCTTTGGTCATTTAAACAGTATTTACTGAGCACCTGTTATATCTGAAGAACGCTGAGCGCTGAAAATTGGTGCCTTCAAATTGTGGTGCTGGAGAAGACTCTACAGAATCCCTTGGACTGGAAGGAGATCAAACCAGTCATTCCTAAAGGAAATCAACCCTGAATATTAATCAGAAGGGCTGTTGCTAAAGCTGAGACTCCAATACTTTGGCCACCTGATGCAAAGAGCCCACTCATTGGATAAGACTTTAATGCTGGCAAAGATTGAAGGCAAAGGGAACAGGGGATGGCAGGGGATGAGATGGTTGGATAGCATCACTGACTCAATGGGCTTGAGTCTGAGCAAACTCCAGGAGATGGTGGAGCACAGAGGAGCCTGGCATGCTGCAGTCTGTGGGGTTGCAAAGAGTTGGACACAACTTAGTGAGTGGAACAACAACAATTGTATCTAAAGAAATAAGGCAATGTGTTAAAGCAGATGCTGGCCTGGTCCTCATGGAGCTTAGCGTCTAGCAGGGTAGACAGACATGAGTCAGTTAATAATAATAAGTGAACACCATGTTGCAGATTCAGCTGTTGTGTTTCTCAGTGCCTCTGTTGCTTTCCTGACAGCTCATACCTCCAGTGTCATGCTAAGGCTTGTGAATTTTATGTCCCCCTACCACCGGGGCTGCCGTTAGTCTCTGAATGACTGATGAGTAGCTACCAAAACCCAGCTCCCTTTGCTTCAAAGCAAGACAGACTCAGTGGTTCAGTCCCTGCTCTGGAGCTCCTGGGTGGCAGTGGGTGCCAACGCTTCATGTCACCTGAACCTGTAACTTTGCCAATGCTTTGTGTCAGCTGTATCACCTATATCTTTGCTCAGCTTTTCCATGTCCTGTCCTGCATCCCACGCTCCCTTACAAGTTCCTCCCAAAAGCCTTCCCTTAGGAAGCCTCTTCGAGGGAAACTGACCTGAAATACAGGATAATTCTTAGTAGTGATGAGGGCTATGAAACCGGGCAGGAGAAATGTGCCAGAGGGTGATGAGGGAAGAGGGACTTATTTTAGATCAGGTGTCAAGGAGGGCTTTCTGGAGGCAGGGGCATTTTGAACTGAAACCCAGCTGGGAAGGGAGAATGTCTACACTGACCCAGGGGAGAAGTGTTTCAGGAAATAACTGGCAAAGGATCTCAGGAGGAAGTGAACTGGAGCCTGGAAGACAGCCTGAGGCTGTAGTAGATAAGGGCAGATTGGAAGGGGATGAAGTCAGGAAAGCAGCCACAGTGCCCTTCTTTGTAAATTGAGGAAAGAAGTGGATTGTATTCCAGATGTGATTTGAATATACTGGAGGGGGTGAAACTTGATTCAGGTTTCATCAAGATCACTCAGGATGCTAAGGATGCTGTTGTTATTGTTTAGTTGCTAAGTCGCGTCTGAATCTTTGCAACCCCATGGACTGTAGCCTGAGAGGCTTCTCTGTCCATGGGATTTCCCAGGCAAGAATACTGGAGTGAGTTGTCATTTCCTTCTCCAGGGGATCTTCCCAATCCAAGGAGAGAACGTGTATCTCGTGGGTCTCTTGGGTTGCCAGGTGGATTCTTTACCCTGAGCCACCAGGAAAGTGTGCTGTGCTTAGTCATTCAGTAGTGTCAGACTCTTTGCGACCCCATGGACTGTAGCCCACCGGACTCCTCTGTCTATGGAAATTCTCCAGGCGAGAATACTGGAGTGGGCTGCCATGCCCTCTTCCAGGGGATCTTCTCGACTCAGGGATTGAACCCAGGTCTCCCACATTGCAGGCAGATTCTCTACCGACTAAGCCACCAGGGAAGAATAGATGATAACACAGTGTCTGGCAATAATAGTTGCTAAATAAATAGTAGCTCCTTTAGTAGCTCAATTCCCATCCTTCAGAGGTGTCTTAGAGGACATTTCTGCATTAGGAAGGAAATTGGCATGACTACCCTCCCAGGGCTGTTTGAAATAGACTAACTCGATAGGACTTCCCTGGTTGCTCTGCTGGTAAAGAATCGGCCTGCAATGCAGGAGACCTGGGTTCGATCCCTGGGTTGGGAAGATCCCCTGGAGGAGGGTACAGCAGCCTACTCCAGTATTCTTGCCTGGAGAATTCCATGGACAGAGGAGCCTGGGGGGCTACAGTCCATGGGGTCACAAAGAGTTGGACATGGCTGAGCGACTCGGCGCAGCACACAGCACATAACTCAATGCCCTCTTACGATATTACCCCTGGGGCCACATGACTCACCCACTAAGACTTTTTGTTAGATTGTGTTTCATTTATTGGAAAAACTGATAAGACCTTGTTTCAAGTATATAATTTCCAGATGCTTTTATTGACTTTCCCTCTCTTTTATTGACTTTTAAATATAGAAAGATGAGACACATTTTGCAGAGTGCTGGTATTTGACCCAATCAGGTTGTAAAACAGAATGACTTTCCTTTTCTTCCAGTATTTAAACTCCAGGCAACTGGCCCCTCCTTACTCTCCACTAAAAATGTTTAAACAATTTCTATTATGTTTTCTAGTTAGAGGAGGAATACAACCATGTTTTGCAAAAAAAGATGATAAAATCCAGGCAAACTCAACAATTGTTTTTTGTTTTTATTTATGTTGTTTGTTTATTTGTTTCTGACTGTGCCGGGTCTTCATTGCTGCACAGGCTTTTCTCTAGTTGCGGTGATCGGGGCTCCTCTCTAACTGCAGGGCACAGCCGCTCATGTAATAGTGGCTTCTCTTGTGGAGCACAGTCTCTGGAGCACAGGCTGAGCAGCTGGGGTGCGTGGGTTTAGTTGCTCTGCTGCGTGTGGGATCTTCCTGGACCAGGCATCAAATCTGTGTCCTGCTTTGGCCGGCAGAGTTTTCACCACTGAGCCACCAGGGAAGCCCCTCAACAATTATTTACCATAACGGCTGGGATCTATTAGGTACTAACTGTGTGCCAGAGGCTGATGTTGGCGTATACTTGCATATATCATTTTATTCTCACCATGACACCAGGAGGTGGGGACATTATTATATCCATTATAGAGAAGAGAAAACAGGTTGAATGAGTCAAGTAGCTTGCTCAGCTTGGTAGCTAGTAGGTGCCAAAAATAAGTTGAACTCATGTTATCTGACCCCCAATTATTTGAACTCATGTTATTCAGACACTGTCCCACCACTTGGCTGAAACATCATTAGTGTTTGGTACATAGACTGACATATTTTAAGCTATAAGTGGATATTCATTTGCATAAATATGATTTTGTCCACTTTTGTCATTCATCACATTACATTTAGTTTCCAGTCAAAGGTACAGATATGTATAAGTACGTATGTGTGTGTGTATACTTTCTGGAACTAGGGACAGGTTTCATAGAAGACAATTTTTCCGTGGACCAGGGATGGGATTAGATTTGGGATGAACCTCCTAAGGAGCGGGCAACCTAGATCTCTCGCACGCACAGTTCACAGTAAGGTTTGCACTCCTATGAGAGTCTAATGCCACCACTGAGTTAACAAGAGGCAAAGTTCAGGCAGTAATGTGAGTAGTGGGGAGCGGCTGTCAATACAGTCAAAACTTCACTCGATTGCCTGCCTCTTGCCACCTGCCGTGTGGCCTGGTTCCTAACAGTCCATGGACCAACAGGTCTGTGGCCTGGGGGGTTAGGGACTCCTGCAATCTGATATAAACACCGTAAGATGTTGATCTCATTCCCTCATCCCATCTGCCCCCGCCCCATATCCCTAACATTTAGAACAGTGCATGGAATGAAGCAGACACTCAAGTGAGTGCTTGTTGAATAAATAAGCTAAATCAATACTAGCTCAACCAGCAGCTTTTATCTTTAAATATGTAAACGTTTTGTAATCAGAGTCTTCCCTTGAAGCAATCTATCATAAACATCTACGACATTTACTACTTTAGTAACACCTCACTTCTAATGGCTGTGCAGAGTTATAAACTGACATGTTCAGTTCTTTATTATTATTACCTCTTGGGAGCATCTTGAAGCATTATCTTTCTTTGGCCTCAGGAATTCTCCCCTTTTCTGTGATCTCTCTGGCTATTTCAGCATCCTAAAGCCTTCTCGTCTTCCATCTTCCTCTGGAAGTCTGATGTCTCTCAGGGCTTGAGTTGGGCTCTCATTCCTCTCTGTCTTCACACTTCCTGGGCAAGCCCAGCCGCATCTTTATCTCCAGTTAGGACCTTCCAGATGCACACTATGTGCTCTCCATCCCTCGCCTTCTCTCACTTATCCTCCACAGTGGTGTTGGAGATAGGCACTGCCAAACTTGGAGGCATAACGAGCCTGCATGACTTCACAAGTGTCACATATCTGGAAAACAGAAAAAAGTGAAAGTGAAGTTGCTCAGTCGTGTCCGACTCTTTGCAACCCTGTGGAGTGTAGCCCGCCAGGCTCCTCCATCCATGGGATTCTCCAGGCAAGAATACTGGGGTGGGTTGCTATTTCCTTCTTCAGGGGATCTTCCTGACCCAGGGATCGAACCTGGGTCTCCTGCATTGCAGGCAGATGCTTTGCTCTCTGAGCCACCAGGGAAAACAGAAGAGCTAGGATTTTAAGTCAGATCTGTCTGATCAAAACAACAGGAGCTCCATCCTCTGTTTTCTCTAGATCAATAGCACAGAACATCTTATGCCCCTTCATAACTACACGTGGAAGCTGTAAATCCTATGTTTTAATCCCCCATGACTACTTTTGTGAGCCATTTCTTCTCACCAAAAGGATTATCTCTTGAATTCTCCTTTTGTCTTCCAATTCACTTTTGCCTCCCAATTCTTCCTTCTCCTTTTGTTTTTTCCTATTGAATCTTCAAGCCTAACAGTTGGAGATTTCCACCCAACGTAGTTGGAGTTTTGGTGGAATTTCAAAGTCTTTCTTGTAACTTTGGAGCAGTTAACATCCACTAATTGAGCTGTGGCTGCCTTGAAAGATCCTGAACTTAAGCCAGTCGAATCACCGCACTCCGCTGGATCAAATAGTTAAACCAGGGATGGTCAGCTTCAGAGAAGCCGTTCATCACTTCTCCCTTGGCCCCCTGACCCCCAGGGGAATGCAACATCCCATCCCCATAGAGGGTCCATGGAGAGGAGGATGGGATTTCAGGAACACATAGAGGTTACACTGTGTGACCATCCAAATGGAGGAAGGTGGTCAAAAGATTGAAACCTTCTGTTACAAGACAAGTAAGTACTTGGAGCATAATGGACTACATGATGAGTAACCTTTATGGAAATGGTTAGGAGAGTACATCTTAAGAGCTCTCATTACAGGGAGATTTGTTTTCTTTTTTCTTTTTATTGTATCTTTATAGTATGATGGATGTTAGCTGAACCTATTGCAGTCATCATTTCACATGTATGCAAATCAAATCATCATGCTGTATGCCTTAAATTTATACAGTAATGTACATCAGTTTTCAATAGGACTGGGGAAAAAAGGTAAAACTACCCAAAGCAATTTGCAACAAATGTGAGACTTGATGGTCCTCATGGGATGCTTTTGATGCCTTCCTTAGGTTCACATGGAACTAGCTGGGTGATTCTGAACATTGGGAAAAGTGCTGCATCCAAGTATATCTTGAGATCAGTGTTGGCAGTGTCTCAAATGAGAGCTTGAATATCAGAAAATCTACCATGTACTAAAATGATCTATTTCTGGGCTGTCCAACAGCCAGAATGTATATTGTCTGATCCATCTGTCATCAGCTACACACAACCCACTCCAGTATTCTTGCCTGGAAAATCCTATGGACAGAGGAGCCTGGTGGGCTACAGTCCATGGGGTTACAAGAGCCAGACACAGCTTAGCAACTAAAATTTGACTTTGATATGTGGCTGTGGATCCTTTGTGACATTTAAGTAGGGCAAGCAAAGAACAGAATTTTCAGTATTATTTAATTTTAATCGCCATACGTGCAGTTATTTCAAGAACAAAGGAATAAAAAAAAGAACACCTGGAGAGTTCATACGTGCAACTCAGATTTCTAGTCTATGGAATTGTGAGCAAATAAATTTCTGTTGTCTGAGCCGCCCAGTCTGTAGTGCTTTATTATGGTAGCTTGAGTGGGCTAGTACATTCTCTCTCCATCCATCTACCCTTCCATTCTTCCATCTATCTATCCGGTAATTATGATTTCTTTTAATCATGTCATAAATTTCACGTGCTCCTAGGGGATCATGTTATTTTCTTGTCTTCAACACAGTGTTATTACTAACTGAAAATTGACGTTAATAATGATGGTTACTGTCTCTAACCTGCCAGCTTGAGTTAGGCCCTTATATTTATTTTCTAATTTAATCTTCCCCACTATTTCAAACATGTTAAGTAAAATATTCAAAAAAATCAAAGTCTTGAAATCATGCCTCTTTGCCTCTCAAAGTATTTGACGATTTATCTCAAAGAAGCCAGGAGCTTCTATTCCTTCATACTCACTTAGTTTCATTCACAAATGCCTCAAGCCAGGGGCAGAAGTGATTAATACATAGTTTCTTTTGCAGTGAGGAAAGAAAATAACCTACTGCTTCCAAAACCCTATAGGCCCTTTATATCTTAAAATACTCTACCCCTGGTAATACTCTGCTCCTGTTAAGAGGAGATATGATAGGAGCATGGCTTTGGAGCCAAATAGAAATAGGTTCAAATTCTAGCTCTACCATCTACTTCCTACCCTGTAAACTAGAGCAAATTACTGAACCTTGTAACTTTTCTTAACCATGCGGAGAGGATAATGGTATCTATCTTCAAACATATCCACCTGTTGAACAAATGTTTTTCAATCGTGAGTGCTGAGTATGTGTAAATTCACTCGATGGTAGCCCTTGTGCAGGGAGCGAGACACACTCTGTCTCCACCTCCCCAGATCTGAGGCCTAACGGAAAAATCTGATAAGTAATCAAGTAATCACACAAGCAATTAGCTGCACTCATGATAAAGGCAACAGAGGACAAGTATGGTAAATTATGAGCTCACATAGGGCATATGAAGAGGTGACAATTATCACAGATCCAGAGAATGAGGAAGAGTGGTCTTATATTTATTCTCAATACATCTTAAATAGAATCTATTATTGTGCAAAGAATCTCATTCCCAAGTCTAAAGAGTGAGGTATTCTTGGACCTGAAGTTTCTGTCTGCCTTACACTTCTTTTGTACAGGTGGTTGCAGGGTTTTTAAGCTTCATTTCAAAGTCAAGGATTAAAGCTCTATATAACTTTTCTTTCTCCAATGGCGTATGCAGAGGACAGAGCCTTGGGAGAAGGAAAATGCCATTGTTATGTAATTATCTTTGTAGCTGGCGGTTTGGAAGGCACCACTGCCCAGATTGAATGATGTAAGAGCAACGCCCTCACTGATTCACATGTATGGTAGGATATTAAGAAGCAGCAAAATCCACATTTGGGGTGAGGTAGTGGGGAGCCTGTGATCTCACAGACAAGTACGTCTTGGTCCTAAGTTGTAGGACTTAAAATACTCAGTGTACATTTTAGGGAAATGGTATTTTAAAATATAATTTTAATTCAAACTATAAATACAAAAACATTAAAATACAACTGTATCAATGAAACCAAAGTCTCCCTCCCATCTCAAACTCCCATGACTTTTTCCACAAACAACCAATATTCATGGCTTCTTATGTATTTTTAAAATAAATTTTCTATATATTATATGTATGTCAGTATATTCTCTTCTTTTTACATAAAAGGGATAAAAGTAAGCACAATGTTCTGTATATTACATTTGTCACTTACTATTTTCAAATAAATAATGCAGATCCACCTTAATCTCTTTTTTCCCCCAAATAGGTGTATATAGTCATCTATAAAATGGGACAGTCTTGACCTGCTTTAAAAATTCAACAGCACTCCTGTTGATGACTATTTAGGTTGTTTCCAATCTTTCTGTTTGTTTTTTTTTTCCAATCTTTCTGTTTTATGAACAGTGTTGCTATAAATCTCTTCATGCATATATCTTAGTACATTTTTGCAAGGACAAATGTTGCTATTGTTCAGTTCAGTTCAGTCACTCAGTCATGTCTGACTCTTTGCAACCCCATGGACTACAGCACACCAGGCTTCCCTGTCCATCACCAACTCCCAGAGCTTACTCAAACTCATGTCTACTGACTTGGTGATGCCACCCAACCATCTCATCCTCAATTGTCTCCTTCTCCTCCTGCCCCCAATCCCTCCCAGCATCAAGGTCTTTTCAAATGAGTCAGTTCTCTGCATCAGGTGGCCAAAGTATTGGAGTTTCAGCTTCAGCATCAGTCCTTGCAATGAATATTTAGGACTGATTTCCTTTAGGATAAACTGGTTGGATCTCCTTGCTGTCCAAGGGACTCTCAAGAGTCTTCCCCAACACCACAGTTCAAAAGCATCAATTCTTTGGGGATCAGCTTTCTTTATAGTCCAACTTTCACATTCATAGATGACTACTGGAAAAACCATAGCTTTGACTAGACAGACCTTTGAAGGCAAAGTAATGTCTCTGCTTTTTAATATGCTGTCTAGGTTGGTCATAACTTTTCTTCTAAGGAGCAAGCATCTTTTAATTTCGTGGCTGCAGTCACCATCTGCAGTGATTTATTTTCCAGAAAAATAAAGTCTGACACTGTTTCCACTGTTTCCCCATCTATTTGCCATGCAGTGATGGCCCAGGATGCCATGATCTTAGTTTTCTGAATGTTGAGCTTTAAGCCAACTTTTTCACTCTCCTCTTTCACTTTCATCAAGAGGCTCTTTAGTTCTTGTTCGCTTTCTGCCATAAGGGTGGTGTCATCTGCATATCTGAGGTTATTGATATTTCTCCTGGCAATCTTGATTCCAGTTTGTGCTTCACCCAGCCTGTCATTTTGCATGATGTACTCTGCATATACGTTAAATAAGCAGGGTGACAATATACAGCCTTGAAGTACTCCTTTCCCAATTTGGAACCAGTCTGCTGTTCCATGTCCAGCTCTAACTGTTGCTTCTTGATCTGCAAACAGATTTCTCAGGAGGCAGCTAAGGCAGTCTGGTATTCTCATCTTTTTAAAGAATTTTCCACAGTTTGCTGTGATCCACACAGTCAAAGGCTTTGGCATAGTTAATAAAGCAGAAGTAGATGTTTTTCTGGAACGCTTTCACTTTTTTGATGATCCAATGAGATTTGGAAATTTGATCTCTGGTTCCTCTGCCTTTTCTAAATCCAGCTTGACCATCTGGAAGTTCATGGTTCACGTACTGTTGAAGCCTGGCTTGAATAATTTTGAGCATTACTTTTGTAGCATGTGAAATGAGTGCAATTGTGTGGTAGTTTGAGCATCTTTGGCATTGCCTTTCTTTGGCATTGGAATGAAAACTGACTTTTTCCAGTCCTGTGGCTACTGCTGAATTTTCCAAATTTGCTGACATATTGAGTGCAGCACTTTCACAGCATCATCTTTTAGAATTTGAAATAATAGCTCAACTGGAATTCCTTCCTCTACAATAAGAATACACAGAAGAACTATACAAAAAAGATCTTCATGACCCAGATAATCACAGTGGTGTGATGACTTACCTGGAGCCTTTTTTGTATAGTTCTTCTGTGTATTCTTATTGTAGAGGAAGGTAAATTCCTGGTAGATCATAGGATTTGTATCTTACAGTTTTAATAATTGGCGTTAATTTTGTTTCTCAGAAGCTCTCCTGCTTGACACATTTCAGCCAGGCTTTCCTCAATAACACTGTCAGTTATAAATATCTTTATATTTTTCAGCCTGTGAGGCAAAAATTAGGGTCTCATTGTTATTTTAATTTGCATTTCTTTAATTATGAGGGAGGTTAGACATCATTTCATATGTTAATGAGGCATTTGATTGTTTTTTTTTTCCCTCTTGTGAACTGCTCTTTGTGTCCTCAGCTACTTTTTCTACTGGGACCATTTTTTAATTTCTTTGAAAGAGCACTGATTTGATGAATGAAACTGATCCTTCTTCTGTCACTGGTGGTGTAAAAGTATTTTTCCTTCAGTTTACAATTTTTTTCTTTTGATTTTATTATGGATGGGCAGAGTCTATTTGTTCTGATTTATTCAAATATCCATAATTGCTCCTAAAGGACAGCTGGTCCTTTGGATCTTTCACCTCATGTCTTCTTAGTTCTTTGATTCATTCATTCCACAAATACTTATTGAGCTCTTATTATATGTCAGACATTGTTTTAGGTTCTGGGAAGACAGAAATAAAATGATCACAAACCTTTGTGTTCTAGGGACTAGTGAGGAGACACAGATAGCCAAAAAGTAGGTAAAATACATTGACTGTTTGGTGATGATACATGCTAGGGAGAAAATAAAGCAAGTGAAAGGAATCAAGATTTCATGGGATGCGGGGGGTGGGGGGGTAGGTAGGGTGGCAATTACAAAATTTGAATTGTCAAAGCCTTGTCTTATTGTGAAGGTGACATTTGATTAAAGATATGAAGAGGGCAAGGAAATGAGCCACGTGAATATCTGGGAGAAAAGTGCTCAGCTAAGAAAACCGCAAGTACAAAGGGAGCATTGTGGGAATAGCAAAATATGGTAAATCCCCTCCGTAAGAACCTTCACGTTGCAAACTTTCAAAGCTGTGGATGTGCCTTCGCACATCCAGTCCCGTAAGTGAATCCACATGTCTGGTACCTCTATCCTCTACAAGTGGTTGTACTTTGGTTACTTTACTGTACATACTATAGAGAGCCCAGTAATATAGTATCTTTATTTCAAGCCCAGCATGTCCAGAAAGAAGTGTAAAAGCAGCAGTGATGTAGCTGGTACTACTGTAGTTTTCAAGGTACTGTATTGTAAGACTAAAAATATTTTTACTTTTGTGTGTTTTTTAAATATATTATTTGTGTGAAAAGTATGTGGCCTTAAAAAATATTCACAACTTAAAAGTTGAGAGTTATGGTTTATGTGGTGGATATTTTTAGGACTTCAGGCCCTGGAGATAGCATATCAATCGACCCTGAGATAAATGCTCTGAGAAGGTGAAGGGAGGAGCCGGGTGACATAGAAGTTTTGCAACAAAAAGCAGGTAGTCTGAACATCAGATTATTGTTAATTAGAGAAAACCTGTTATCCCAAGTTAAGGAATTTAGTGCATTTCTGTGTTTGGAAAGATACAAGAGTCTGGTCTCACTGAAATCATTCCTTTCATATGCATCTCCGCTGTCTGGGGCCAGTTTCCTGTGTTTTCACCTCCTGAGCTTCCTTGGGGCTCACTGTAGGGAGTGACTGTAGTCTGAAGGCTGCTAAATTGCAGGTATTCTTTCCTTCCTGAGTGCCTTTAGGGTTTACCAGCTCATTTTGGAGGGCTGTAATCACTGTTGATTGTGTCATCCTTGTTTACTGATGTGGCAGGAAATATTCCATTTCTGAAGTATTGTAAAGCTATTACAGCACAGTAGTGTATAGCTGATTGTGTTAGTTGGGAACCTAGGCTATCTTTGTTGGACTTAGGAACAAATTAGACTTACTGACCCACTCTCGAAACAGAACTCATTTGTATGTAGGGGACTTATTCTACTCGATGTGAACTGAGGGCTAACCTGGTGGCTCAGACGGTAAAAAATCTTCCTACAATGCGGGAGACCTGGGTTTGATCCCTGGGTTGGGGAGATCCCCTGGAGGAGGGCATGGCAACCCACTCCAGTATTCTTTTTTTTGTTTTGTTTTTTCTTTTTTTTTCATTTGTTTATATTAGTTGGAGGCTAATTACTTTACACTATTGTAGTGGTTTTTGCCATACATTGATATGAATCAGCCATGGATTTACATGTGTTCCCCATCCTGAACCCCCCTCCCACCTCACTCCCCATCCCATCCCTCTGGGTCATCCCAGTGCACCAGCCCCGAGCACTTGTTTCATGCATCCAACCTGGGCTGGCAATCTGCCCCACAATTGATAATATACGTGTTTCAATGCTATTCTCCCAGATCATCCCACCCTTGCCTTCTCCCACAGAGTCCATAAGTCTGTTCTATACATCTGTGTCTCTTTTTTTGTCTTGTATATAGGGTTATCGTTACCATCTTTCTAAATTCCATATATATGTGTTAGTATACTGTATTGGTATTTTTCTTTCTGGCTTACTTCACTCTGTATAGTGGGCTCCAGTTTCATCCACCTCATTAGAACTGATTCAAATGTATTCTTTTTGATGGCTGAGTAATATTCCATTGTGTATATGTAGCACAGCTTTCTTATCCATTTGTCTGCTGTTGGGCATCTAGGTTGCTTCCATGTCCTGGCTATTATAAACAGTGCTGTGATGAACATTGGGGTGCACGTGTCTCTTTCAGATCTGGTTTCCTCGGTGTGTATGCCCAGGAGTGTAACTCACTCCAGTATTCTTGCCTGGAGAATCCCCATAGACAAAGGTGCCTGGTGGGCTACAGTCCATGGGGTCACAGAGACTCGGACACAACTGAGCAACTGACACTTCACTATACTTCAGGAATTGAGGTCAGAGGTGTGCTGGAGAGGAGGGCAGATTGTTAGACACTGTTTTTGTGAGAGTGGAAGCTGGACAGCTAGTGTTGAGGCTATGGTTCTAATCCAGGTAAGAAATGATGGTTGCTTGGACCAAGATGATAGCAGGGGCAGGTTGAGAAGAGGTGGGATTCTGGTTGTACTGTAGAGCAGGACCCATGGACTCTATTGAAGGATTTATATGGGATAAAGCAGAAAGAGAGAAGCCAAGAATGGCTTCTATTTTGGTGAGAGATGGAAGACATGGTGTCAGCATTACTGGGAAGGGACAGATTTAGAGGCACGTGATCACAAGTCCAGTTTTGGTCGTGTTAACATTTAAATGCCCAACAGTGTCAGACTTTATTTTTTGGGGCTCCAAAATCACTGCAGATGGTGACTGCAGCCATGAAATTAAAAGATGCTTACTCCTTGGAAGGAACGTTATTACCAACCTAGACAGCATATTAAAAAGCAGAGACATTACTTTTCCAACAAAGGTCCATCTGGTCATGGCTATGGTTTTTCCAGTAGTCATGTGTAGATGTGAGAGTTGGACTGTGAAGAAAGCTGAGCACTGAAAAATTGATGCTTTTGAACTGTGGTGTTGGAGAAGACTCTTGAGAGTCCCTTGGACTGCAAGGAGATCCAACCAGTCCATCCTAAAGGAGATCAGTCCTGGGTGTTCATTGGAAGGACTGATGATGAAGCTGAAACTCCAGTACTTTGGCCACCTCATGCAAAGAGCTGACTCATTGGAAAAGACCCTGATGCCGGGAGGGATTGGGGGCAGGAGGAGAAGGGGATGACAGAGTATGAGATGGCTGGATGGCATCACCGACTCGATGGGCATGAGTTTGAGTAAACTCCGGGAATTGGTGATGGACAGGGAGGCCTGGCATGCTGCGATTCATGGGGTCGCAAAGAGTCAGACGCGACTGAGCGACTGAACTGAACTGAACTATGACATCAAGAATGGATGTTGAGCAAGCAGCTGATATGTGGGTCTGACATTCCGGAGAGGGTTCTAACCTACTAATAAAATTTGGGAGTCATTAGCCTAGAGATACTGTTTAATGTCATGAGGATGAAAGCACTAGAAAATAAACATAGATAACAAATAGAAGTCCAAGGGCAGAGCCCTGGGACCCTCCGAAAAGTGGCAAAAAAATTAGGAAGAGGCAGCGTCATGGCCAATAGGCTCTGGTACTTAAGGTGAATAAGAAGCAAGCGTAGGAAATTATGTACCAGGCAGGGGGGCCAGAATGTGCAAGGGCCACAAGTGAGGAAAAGGATGGTCAAGGTCAGGATTGTAACAGGGCTGGCGGACCTCACTGGCTCACGAATCTCTTTTGTTTGGCTCATCCAGTTTTTGTTTGCTTGTTTGTCTTAGTGGAATTAGTTGTTAGCTCTGAGAAAGCTGCTCCTGGACTCAGAGCCCTAAACATTTCCATCAAATAAAATAACTCTCTGCTTTTCAGGTTGTGACTATATTTTTTAGTCAACAGATGCCAGCATTTGAAAATAGGGAGATTTCACATTTTTAAGAAAAAATTTGGAAACCTGCCATCTCTTGAATAGTCACCGTATTTCACAACACTGGCTCCAGTTTCCCCACAGGCAAGAACTGGCCATTGCTAAAAGCTGAGAGCTGAAGAATTGATGCTTTTGAACTGCGGCTGGAGAAGATCCTGAGAGTCCCTTGGACTGCAAGGAGATCCAACCAGTCCATCCTAAAGGAAATCAGTCCTGAATATTCACTGGAAAGACTAATGCTGAAGCTGAAGCTCCAGTACTTTGGCCACCTGATGTGAAGAACTGACTCACTGGAAAAGACCCTCATGCTGGGAAAGATTGAAGACGAGAGGGGAAGGGGATGACAGAGGATGAGATGGTTGGATGGCATCACCAACTTAATGAACATGAGTTTGTGCAAGCTCCGGGAGTTGGTGATGGACAGGAAAGCCTGGAGTGCTGCAGTCCATGGGGTCACAAAGAGTTGGACACGCCTGAGCCGACTGAACTGAACTGAACCAACCGCTGCCCCCTTAGAAAGCTTGTGTGATTTGCTGCAGGAGTCTCCTGGCCTGGCTCATTCATTTTAGTTCCAGGTGCAAAAAGCTATGCCCTTAAGCTTGTCAACTGGAACTTCTTTCAGTCTGGGCTCCTCCTCACCCCACCCCAGGACCAGGTGAGATGAGTTCTGTTGAGGGCACCTCCAGGTTGGAGTTATGAAATGGTTCTGTGTCAGACTCACTGTGCATCCTGAGTCAGTCATGCAGTTAAGGTAACTGACTGGCCTGTCCAAGTTGGCCCAGATCTGTGTGGTTTCCCAGGATATGGGACTTTTCTGTCTTGAAACCAGGAAGGACCCACGTAAACCAAGACAAATTGGCCAGCCACCACTCTGAACTGGCCTGGCATTCTAAGTTGAATGGCAGGAATCAAAACTCCTCACATTTTCCCCCAAGATGATGACATGCTCTTTGAAACTGTTAGAAGATGAAACTTGAGATAGAAAAAGAGACTGGAATTTGAAATCAAATTTGTAAATAGAAATTCCAGACAGTTCTTGCTCATGAAGGGGATCATTATTATTACTATAGTTAAGGTCGGGAAGATCCTGTGGAGAAGGAAATGGCAACTCGCTCCAGTTTTCTTGCCTGGAGAATCCCATGGGCAGAGGAGCCTGGCTGCTAAAGTCCATGGTGTTGTGAAGAGTCAGACACAACTTAGCGACTACCTAACAACAATAGCTGATTAACAAAGTTGTTATAGTTTCAGGTGCAGAGCAGAGCAACTCAGTCATACATATTAATATATTGAGATGGCCAAAATGTTCACTTGGATTTCTCCATATGATGTTATAGAAAAACTCAAATGAAATTTTTGGCCAACCAAATACATATATCTGTTCTCCCCAAAATTCCCCTCCCTGGACTACGCATTTTGTATGCATTCACTCACTTCACGCTAGAAGCCCCATGAGGTAAGGACTGTTATTTTCCCAATGGAGATGCAGAAATTGAGTCTGTAAGGTCACAGAGGTAGTAAGTGACAGAGCCAGGGTACAATCCCAGGCCTGTGTGTTTCTGAAGTCTGCACAGTTTTGATCAGTGTCTAAAGTTCAAACAGGGACTCCTTTAGGTGGCTGGCATGGACTGGATTGGTTGCAGGCTGAACAAAGCACCTCCCTCCACCATCCTCCAGGTCAAACCACCCCCTCGAAGGCCTCCCTCTGCTTCAGAAGTCAGGGCCCAGCATTGAAAAGCCGCTTCCTTCTACGGAATTCTAGTTATCTTGTTTTATGCCAAGTGGCTTAATATCCTGGCAACACAAGCCCTGGCATTTTATATCCCCCCTGTTTTCTGAAATTTGCAACCAAATGAGGAGCGCATTGGGCTCATTATCTAAACCCCCTCATCTGTAAAGCAGAGATGGGATCAGAGCTAGCCCACGTGGCAGCCGTTCCCTTTCGTGGATGGGGATTTAATTAGGCTTCTGTGTCACATGGGCTTAGGAGAGCTATCTTTTCTGTTGGGCTCATGGAAGTTGACTTCCTTCCTCCCCTCCTGGGCCCTCAGGGGGTGGGGAGAAGGAACAGTCTTTCTTATTCTCTGAGACTGAGCCTTGAGTCCCAAGTATAGGCCTCTGAACTTTTTCTTTTGTGGGAATCATTTAAGTAGAAGCTGAAGTCATGTGCAAGCCTAGGCAGAGATAACAAGGTCCTGAGTAACCCTTTCATGATCCTGTCGAGGATTCAGACATCCCTGGAAGGCCGAAAGGGATCTATCAGATCCCTCTGGTGAAAAATTCGCTCCTTATGGCTTCACGCCCTTGACTCTACCCATCTCCTCTTCTTGTAGCTGTAACCCTGGGCTTTACATCAGGCCCACTTCCCAGCCTCCAACTTCTTCTTCACTTGATTGATTTCCACTCATACTTCAGGAAATGCCACATTTTTTTAGGGAAATCATCTCCAATCCTTTCAACTAGATTAAACCACACTCTTTCCTGACCCCACAGGACACCGTAGTCACCTTTCCTTAATACCCTTCCCAGCTATAATTTGTTTAATGTCTCTGTCCTAGTCTAGAAAGCTCTCCCAGAATAATTTTCAAAAAGTTAAAGACATGACTTTCAGTCGAATATCAATTGAACACATGTCAAGATTTTATTTCACTCTTTAATGAAGGAATCCATAGAAAAGATAAAACTTATTCAAAGAGCAGTTTGAAGAACTGGGTATTTATAGGCATTTTAGAAAGAAAAACGTTAGACTAAGACTGCTAGGTTAGATACAAAACTGAATACTGTCCTATTGGACAAGAAAACAGAACCTGTAGGGCGGCCTTTTCAACTGCACAGAAATCTGCAAGGTGACATGTAGTTTTAGAGTATTTGGTCTCTAATCAAAGAATAAATAGCAAAACCAATGTAGATACATTCTCTAAGAGAACTAAATAAATCTTAAGTGAGCAGAATTGTTACACAACGCTCTGACATGACATTGAGAGCGCAGGCTGTGTTCTTTTGACCTTATCTATAAATTTTATATCATCATTTTAAAATAGCCCATATGGTCAAGGCCCCTTTTGTGGTGTTGCTGTAGCACCTAGCCCAGTTCTTGGCTGTGATCAGAATCCAGTGGAGATTTATCAACTATTGATTGAAATAAAAGAAGCTGCTGCTGTTGTTTAGTCACTCAGTTGCATCTGACTCTTGCGACCCCAGGGACTGTAGCCCGCCAGGCTCCTCTGTCCATGGGGTTCTCTAGGCAAGAATGCTGGAGTGGGCTGCCATTTCCTCCTCCAGGGGATCGCCCAGACCCAGGGATCCAACCTGTGTCTCCTGCATTGTCGGGCAGATTCTTTACCAGTGAGCCACCAGAGAAGCCAGTCCAAGAATATTGTGTATCAAATTAACCTGAAGTCTGTGTTAGTCAGCTAAGGGTGCTAGACTGGGTGGCTTAAAAAACAGAACTTTATTTTTGCACAGTTCTGGAGGGGAGAAGTCCAAGATTAAAGTTTCTGTGATTGGGTTCTGCTGAGAGGTCTCTTCCTGGCTTGCAGAGAGCTGCCTTCCTGTCCTCACAGGACTTTTCCTCCATGTACACAGAGAAGGAGCTCTCTGGTGTCTCTTTCTATAAGGACACTAGTCCTTTTGTATCAGCGCTCCACCTTTATGACCTCATTTAACCTTGTTTACTTCCTTACTCCAAAAACAGCCACACTGGGAATTAGGGTTTCCACAGATGAATTTGGGGAGGATGCATACATTCATTCCATAACAAAGTCCAATTTTGAATGGAATCAGATGTGAATCAGGTTCATTCGTGTTTTAAAATTTTTTTAAGTATTGTTGTTTTACAGTGTTGGGCCAATCTTTGCTCTACAACAAAGTGACTCAGTTTTACACATATTTATATGTGTATGTATACATTTGGGTATCTTTTTCATTTGTATATCTCTTAAGAAATGCCTATTCAAATTCTTTGCCTATTTTTCAATCGAGTTTTTTTTTAGTTGTTGAATTGTAAGAGTTCGCTTATTATCATTGCTGGAGTAGAATTGCTTTACAACACTCCTTGGTTTCTACTGCACAACAAAGTGAATCAGATATATGTAAACATATATACTCTCCTTCTTGAGCCCTGCCTCCCCCAATCCCATATTCATTTTATACAAGACTTCAAGGCTTTTGTTTGTTCTGGGTAAACTATGCAGGCTTCATTATTCAATTGGTTTCTATCTCATGGCTATTACCACTGTTTCTTCTGGATACACAAAAGTGTGTAGACATTAGTACTAAGCGTTGCAATAAAGCTTTTCTCCTCTTGTGTGGGATTCAGTTATATCTATCCACTAAGATAGTGTAGCAAATATCAGTCATTTTTGTCCTCTCATCATCCATTCTTCCTTACTCTGTTATCAAATGCTTGATTGTCACCTGGGGAGCCACAATTCCCTCCATCTCAACCCACAAGATTCAGAAGGAGTTTCCTCTGTTCTCACATCCAGCAGTAGCCAAGAGATTCAGGCAGAGCCAGAATATACAACCCTCAGAACTGATTGGTTTATAGTTGGGCTTGTGCTTTAACCTGGGAGAATCCAAGTCTTAACTAAGACTTTTTCTGTAGCTACCAAGAAACAGTCTTCACCTTTTCTTTTAGGGTTGCCCAGTTTTTGTGTTAATAATACAAACCAAAAGGAGCTGTGGACATTTTTGCAGTCTTATGATGATATCCTAAGACTGAGGCTATTGAATCCTGGCTCCCCCAAATACCAGCAAAACAATTTGCTAATAAGTCAAAGTTGAATTGATTTTTACCGTAGCAAGTAGAGCTCTACCTTGATAGAATCTTGCTAGCATCACAGAGAAGTGAGGACAAAATTGAAATATTTATTGAGATTCTGAATTCAGTTTGTGGTGAGTCTCTAATGTGAGGACTTTGTCAGAATTAGTAAGGACTGTAGTGTAATAATTTAGGGTTGGTAGACATATCAGGATGAGAAATCCGAGATGAGGGATTCAAAAAGTCTTGGGTATAAACTTAATGCTTTCTATTGAAGAATTGATGGATCCTTCCTCAAGTTCCTTAAAAGAATAATAAAGTTATTTGCCACTTTTATCTTTCTGGGTAAGAGTTTTCTGGAATGGTAAAATTATGTCTATGAAGAAAGGAAAATAGTAAGTGTTAGTCATTCAGTTATGTCTGATTCTGAGAGCCCACAGACTGTAGCCTGCCAGACTCCACTGTCTATGGGATTCTCCAGGCAAGAATACTGGTGTGGGTAGCCATTCCCTTTTCCAGGGGATCTTCCCGACCCAGGGATTAAACCCAGGTCTCCCACACTCAGGGCAAATTCTTTACTATTGGAGCCATCAGGGAAGCCCTGGGAAAATAGTAAAGTTATAAAAATGTAGACAAGCCTCTTATTCTTATCCATCAGGGGGCAGACAGAGTGAAAACCACAATCATAGAAAACTTACCAAACTGATCACGTGGAATTGGCCTTGTCTAACTCAATGAAACTATGAGCCATGCCATGTAGGGCCACCCAAGATGGACAGCTCATGGTGGAGAGTTCTGACCAAACATGGTCCACTGGAGAAGGAAATGGCAAACCACTTCAGTATTCTTGCCTTGAGAACCCCATGAACAGTATGAAATGGCAAAAAGATAGGACACTGAAAAAGGAACTCCCCGGGTCTGTAGGTGCCCAATATGCTACTTGAGAAGAGTGGAGAAATAGCTCAAGAAAGAATGAAGAGGTTGAGTCAAAGCAAAAACAATGACCAGTTGTGGATGTGACTGGTGATGGAAGTAAAGTCTGATGCTGTAAAGAACAATATTGCATAGGAACCTGGAATGTTAGGTCCATGAATCCAGGTAAATTGGAAGTGGTCAAATAGGAGATGGCAAGAGTGAACATCAACATTTTAGGAATCAGTGAACTAAAATGGACTGGAATGGGTGAATTTAATTCAAATGACCATTACATCTACTACTGTGGGCAAGAATCCCTTAGAAGAAATGGAGCAGCCCACATAGTCAACAAGAGTCCAAAATACAGTAGTTGGGTGCAATCCCAATAATGACAGAATGATCTCTGTTCATTTCCAAGGCAAACTATTCAATATCACAGTAATCCAAGTCCATGCCCCAACCACTAATGCCGAAGAAGCTGAAGTTGAATGGCTTTATGAAGACCTACAGGACCTTCTAAAACTATCATGAAAGAGAGATGTCCTTTTCATCATTGGAGACTGGAATGCAAAAAGTAGGAAGTCAAGAGGTACCTGGAGTAACAAGCAAATTTGGCCTTGAACTACAAAATGAAACAGGGCAAAGGCTAACAGAGTTTTGCCAAGAGGACGCACTTCTCATAGCAAGCACTCTCTTCCACCAACACAACAGATAACTCACCAGATGGTCAATACCAAAATCAGATTGATTATATTCTTTGCAGTCAAAGATGCAGAAGCTCTATACAGTCAGCAAAAACAAGATCAGGAGCTGACTGTGTGGCTCAGATCATGAACTCCTTATTGCAAAATTCAGACTTAAATGGAAGGAATTAGGGAAAACCACTAGACCATGCAGGTATGACCTAAATCAAATCCTTATGATTATATAGTGGAAGTGACAAATAGATTCCAGGGATTAGGTCTGATAGAATGCCTGAAGAACTGTGGACAGAGATTCATAACATTATACAGGAGGCCGTGATCAAAATCATCCCCAAGAAAAAGAAATGCAAAAAGGCAAAATGGTTGTCTGAGTAGGCCTCACAAGTGGCTGAGAAAAGAAGACAAGCTAAAGGCAAAGGAGAAAAGGAAAGATATATCCATCTGAATGCAGAGCTCCAAAGAATAGCAAGGAGAGATAAGAAAGCCTTCCTCAGTGATAAGTAAAAAGAAATAAAGGAAAAAAAATAAAATGGGAAAGACTAGAGATCTCTTCAAGAAAATTACAGATACCAAGGGAATATGTCATGCATAGATGGGCACAATAATAGACAGAAACAGTATGGACTTAAGAGAAGCAGAAGATATTAAGAAGAGGTGGCAAGAATACATAGAAGAACTATACAAAAAAAAAGATCTTAATGACACAGATAATCACAATGGTGTGATCACTCACCTAGAGCCAGACATCCTGGAGTGCGAAGTCAAGTGGGCCTTGGGAAGCATCACTATGAACAAAACTAGTGGAGGTGATGGAATTCCAGTTGATCTATTTCAAATTCTAAAAGATGATACTGTGAAAGTATTGAATTCAATATGGCAGCAAATTTGGAAAACTCAGCAGTGGCAACAAGACTGGAAAAGGTCAGTTTTCATTGCAATCTGAAAGAAAGGAAATGCCAAAGAATGTTCAAACTACCACACAATTACTCTCATCTCGCATGCTAGCAAAGAAATGCTCAAAATTCTTCAAGGTAGGCTTAAACAGTATATGAACTGAGAACTTCCAGATGTTCAAGTTGGATTTAGAAAAGGTAGGCGAACCCGAGATCAAGTTGCCAACATCCGTTGGATCATAGATAAAGCAAGAAAATTCCAGGAAAACATTTACTTCTACTTCATTGACTATGCTGAAGCCTTTGACTATGTGAATCACAACAAACTCTGGAAAATTCTTAAAGGGATGGGAATACCAGACCACCTTACCTGCCTCATGAGAAACCTGTATGGAGGTCAAGAAGAAACAGTTAGAACCAGACATGGGACAATGGACTGGTTCCAAATTGGGAAAGGAATACATCAAGGCTATATATTATCACCCTGCTCATTTAACTTATATGCAGAGTACATCATGTGAAATGCTGGGATAGATGAAGCTCAAACTGGAATCAAGATTGCAGGGAGAAATATCAATAACCTCAGATATACAGTTGACACCACCCTTATGGCAGAAAGTGAAGAGGAACTAAAGAGCCTCTTGTTGAAAGTGAAAGAGGAGAGTGAAAAAACTGACTCAAAACTAAACATTCAAAACACAAAGGTCATGGCATCTGGTCCCATCACTTCATGGCAAGTAGATGGAGAAACAATGGAAACAGTGAGAGACTTTCTTTCCTTGGGCTCCAAAATCACTGCAGATGGTGACTTCAGCCATGAAATTAAAAGACTCTTGCTCCTTGGAAGAAAAGCCATGACCAACCTAGACAGCATATTAAGAAGTAGAGACATTACTTTGCCAACAAAGGTCCATCTAGTTAAAGCTATGATTTTTCCAGTAGTCATGTATGGATGTGAGAGTTGGACTATAAAGAAAGCTGATCCCCGAAGAATTGATGCTTTTGAACTGTGGTGTTGGAGAAGGCTCTTGAGAGTCCCTGGGACAGCAAGAGATCAAACCAGTCAATCCTAAAGGAAATCAGTCCTAAATATTCCTTGGAAGGACTGATGCTGAAGCTGAAGCTCCAGTACTTTGGTCACCTCATGTGAAGAACTGACTCAATGGAAAAGACTCTGATGCCTGGCAAGATTGAAGAAGGCAGGAGGAGAAGGGGATGTCAGAGGATGAGATGGTTGAATGCCATCATTGACTTTATGGATGTGAGTTTGTGCAGTCTCTGGGAGTTGGTGATAAACAGGGAAACCTGGCATGCTGCAGTTCACGGGGCTGCAAAGAGTTGGACACGACTAAGCAACTGAACTGAGCTGAACTGATAATGTAGACAGTAAGCTATGAATGTAGGGGGTGGACGGCAGAGGGATGAAAGATATGCTTCCGTTGGCATCATTTAAATTTCTAACAGGGAGTGTAGGGATAAATTAGGGGTTTGCAATGAACATATACCCACTATTATATATAAAATACATAGCCAACAAGGACCTAATATATAGCACAGGGAACTATATTCAATATTTTGTAATAACCAATAAAGGGAAAAGAATCTGAAAAAAATATATATGTGTATAGCTGAATATGCTATACATACACATACATATGCATATACATGTGTATATATACACATACATATATGTATATGTGTTATACACCTGAAATTAACACAACATTGTAAATCAACTATACTTTGATAGAAATAAATAAATTTCTGAATCCAGGAAATACTGAAGCCAAATATGACTGGTTGAATCATGCTCTCTTTGCATTAGAATTACACATTCTAATCTTTTACCATGCAACCAGACCACCTCCTAACAAACAATGTGGACTCTGTTTCTCAGTCCCACTGATGCTGGGCTAGTTACAGGACTGGACTTGGCCAACAGAATGCAGGTAGGAGTGATGGCTGCCAGTTTCAGGCAGTGACCTATGAGCATTTGTATTTCTACTTCCCTTTTTAAGCTTCTGTGATCAGCCATGAGATGATCCTCCTCAGGCTTCCCCTCCGTTTTTGGCAGGGCATCAGAGTGGAGACCCACGGAGTAGTCAGAACAAGCCAGGAGTCCTGAGTCCTGTCTGGTTCAACCACGTTCAACCCAGATCTGCCAAAAAGCTGCTCCAAGGACCTATGAGAAAGGAAAAAAAGATTTGCTGTTGAAAGCTACTGAGATAAGGAAGTTGTTTGCCACACAAAAAATGACTAACATTAGAGAGTTCACCCTCGGACTTTTTAGATATATGATCCAATAGGTTCTCCATATTGCTTAAATTGAGTTGGAGTTTTGTTATTTGTTAACTAGAAGAGTTTTCTGCGTTAGTGTCTTTTTATGGCATTGCATCACTTTTTGGCTCACAGAAGCCTCTGTGACACCCCGAGTCTTTCTCAAGGAAGCCACAGCCAAGCTTGATCCTCTCTATTCTCTGCTTGAACAATTGATTTTTTTTAAAAGCAATATTTATCCTTGTTAATGCTTATCTTTTGGCTTGCACCCAACATTCCAGTCTAGTGAGATCTTTCTCAATTTGACTCTTTCATTCTGGGGCTTAGCTGTCTCATTCAACATTTTGTCAATTACAAATTGGATCTGTGTGGCCACAAGGGCCTCTTCCAAGCCCCTGATTTCTCCATTATGATCTTGCAGTGTTGTACTGAAAACCAACCTCAACACTGACCCCCAACCACACAAATGATCATTATTTGGGCCAGGTATTCTAAATGAAGCTCATAGGACAGAAGTATTTTTCAGTGCATTTTTTTTTCCTTTTTTTTCTGCCACTGTAATGATCTCAGAGGAGTGGAAATCAGGAGATGTTATGCTGAGTGTTTTTGCAGATAATATTTTCCAAATCTACCAGCAACTGAGTGACACACTTTTCAAGTAAGTGGGTTGGAATCTGTAAACCTCCTAAAAAAAATAAAATTTCCCAGCTCTTGAGTTCTAGTCCTTCCTGATGATGTCAAATAATTGACCTTGAGTGAGTCATTAATATTTGTCCTCTGACTCTTTGTTACTATGTCTTGGATAGGATTTGTATCTATTGAAGTACCAAGGCAGTTATAAACATATCAACTTATTCAAACTATCTCTTCTTCCTCACTTGTCTCGATACAAGGATTTTTAAAAATCTGGGGTGTATGCTTCACATCAGAGCTTCCATAGCACATCCCCGCATCCAGCATTTCACTGTGTTGTAATTTTCCATTACCTTGTGAGTTTATCCTGCTTATCTCTGGACTTTTTGAGAGGAAGAATCAAGTTGATCTTGTTATCAGAATACCTGAGATTGTTTCTGACTGACAGTGGACACTCAATAAATATTTGTTTGGTTCAATGAATAGAAATTGTTCTGAAGTTTTGTGTGTGTGTGTGTGTGTGTGTGTTTCTGCATGTGTCTGTGTATATTTGTGTTGAAATAGCTGGATAATGTTCATCATTTGCCTGAACCATTGGCTAATGTTAAATTTAAATTAAAATATGCTCTTGGGTGACTACGTCTTCAATTTCATGGCTGACTCCTTTGCGATTGACTTATTAAGCTAAACTGGGAATTGAAAACTAGAATACCTTGAGGGGCCAGAAAGAAGCATAATAAACAAGGATGGTTAGGTATAACTGAAAAAACCCCAGTATCTTCATAGGAATGGATATCCAGTATCTTCATAGGAATAGACACTCAGTATTGCTAGATATTCTAGTTTTTCAGAGGAAGATTTTAGTTTTAAAATGTGCTTTTAAGAAATGTAAAAGGTCCTGATTTAAAAATTTTTTATTAATAGAATTGGGAAATACTAAAACAGAATGTCTAAAATATTATATGGGCCAAATAAAATATATCTGAAGCTTAGCGCCAACTCATAAGCCATCTGAGAAAAGGAGTTAAATGTTTTACACATGTAATGGTATTTTAGTTTGCAATGACTGTTTAATTTACAATGAACAACCTTGAACTAGTGAAAGTGTTAATTGCTCAGTCATGTCCACTTCTTTGTGACCCCATGGACCTGTAGCCCACCAGGCTCCTCTCTTCTTGGGATTCTCCAGACAAGAATACTGGAATAGGTAGCCATTCCCTTCTCCAGGACATATACCTGCCCCAGGGATCAAACCTGGGTCTCTTGCATTGTAGGCAGATTCTTTACCCTCTGAGCCACCAGGAAAGCCCAAAGAACAACCTTGGGTAATATCAAACACTACGTTTATTGTCGAATAGTACAGAATCTATAAAATTGATAGAGATCCAATTAAGGCCCAATTTTGAGGCCTGAGGTTAGATTTTAGTGGGCCTACTTCACAAAGGGTTTCCCAGATAACAAAGGAAGGATTATGGCATTAAAGATAAATTTTTAGCAGTTTATACTAGTGTTTTACTCAACAAGATAGAGACCTTGAGTCTATCATCTCCAGGTCATTGATCTCCATTGTGGCTGAAATAGTGAAAGTTATGTCACTCTTGAAAAGCTCTCTGTCATACCACATGACCTTCCTCACCATGTTCTCAATGTTTACGCATTAATATTCATGGAGAGAGATGGGCTCTTAACTGCTTCTGGCTTTCAGCCCATCAGTTATTGTTGTTGGTTCATTCTCACTTTAGTAACCACTGGTCAAGCTTGTCAAAATTCTCTAATGTATTTGCAAAGCTAGAAACTGGAATCTCTCCTTGGAAAAAATGACCATGTTAATCAAAGCCTACAACTTCCAACAAGCAGAAATTCATCTGAGGGTTTCATTTTATTATCCATTAATTGAGAAACATATTTAATATTCATGCCTCATTGACCCTAGATACTGAATGGATCAAGCAACATATAGCATTTTTATTAAAGAGCACAGCAAGATATTCAAATAACTGCAAGTAAGTCTAAAAGAACCACTGTATCTAGGATGTTGCCTTCCTATGAGAATATGAAAAAATAGAATTCTGTGTTCCTGGGAATGAGAACTCTAGTGAGGAGAGGAGTGGTAAAGACGGGGTGGAAGCCAGTGGAGTAAAAAAGGTAAGGTGCTCTCCTACAAGCAAGTATCTACTCTTTTACTGAAAAGTGAAAGTGAAAGTTGCTCAGTTGTGTCCGATTCTTTGCAACCCCATGGACTATACAGTTCATGGAATTCTCCAGGCCAGAATACTGGAATGGGTAGCCTTTCCCTTCTCCAGGGGATCTTCCCAACCCAGGGATCAAGCCCAGGTCTCCTGCATTGCAGGTGGATTCTTTATCAGCTGAGTCACAAGGGAAGCCCTTTTACTCTTTTACCAAACACCTGTCATTTATAGAGAAAGGTGGGGATGCTCTACTGAGAATGATTTCAAGACCACTCACTAATTTAGAAGGATGAAGTGATATAAGTGAATAGTAATGTCTGTTACAAGCATCAGATGAAGAAATAGCAGTATACATGTGTGTGTTACCTGCAGCCTAAGTAGAATAAATAAAACAGAAAGTCTGCAAAGGATTATCATAAGATCCAATATGCATGGGACAGTCTCAGTTTAACCCTGTCATAAATCAGTTAATCCCTCTTAGTTATGCATGTATGCCTCTTTATTTTCAAGAGTGTCTCCTAGTCTGGATAGTAAGTGATCTACAGTCACTCTGGAAAGATTCTTGCATGATTATTATTAGTTCATTTGTTAACTCAAAAATATTCCTAAATCTCTTCTGTTTGTCCCTCATTACTAGCCACCATCTTCTTTTGGGGGACCAGGGTTTTCTCAATATTCTGCTCAAAATGTCTTAACAGAGTAGAGCCTTCTTCCCTTGTGGTTCAGCAGTTAAAGAATCCGCCTGCAATGCGGGAGACCTGGGTTTGATCCCTGGGTTGGGAAGATCCCCTGGAGAAGGGAAAGGCTACCCACTCCAGTATTCAGGCCTGGAGAATTCCATGGACTGTATGGTTCCTGGGGTCACACGATTGAGTGACTTTCACTTTTTTTTTCACTAAGCATAATTCCATACTTCCTATCTAAACCACTCTCGGATATACTCTGGAACAGTCATGAGAACACACTCCTTAGCCTCTCCTATATCTGACAATTCTCTCTTCCTCCCCAAAATAGCTCCTGAGCAAAAAAATCTCTCTTCTAAATGGAGCTCCTTCTTTATTTCTGCCATATTGAGTATCCTGTCTATGTCAAATAATGTCAATTTCCAAAAGCCCAGATCAAAGACTAAGAATGTATGTATCAGATTTTTCTACTGCAGATTCCTGGGAGTTTAAAATCTTGGATTCTGTCTGGATATTTCAGTTGATTCTCCAAGGGCAGAGCTGGGGTTCTCTAACATAACACCTATCACAACTGAGGTTCCTAGCTAGATTTGGCCTCATGGAAATACTGGTCGATTTCCATGCTGTCAGCAGACTTGGCAAGAAGCCGGATTTCTCAACCTCAGCAATATTAACATTTTGGGCTGGATAACTCTTGGTTTGTTGTCTGTGCACTTTTGGCTAGTTAGCAGCATCCTTGGCTCAAGCCACCAAATGCTAGTCTCCGTCTTCCCAAATTGTGCAAACAGAAATTTCTCCAGGTGTTTCCAAACATCCCCTGGAGATGAGACAGAACTGTTGCCTGCTGAGAAATATTGGGATAGGCATTCTGAAGATCAAGACAAATAAACTACTCTTGCGAGCAAGTCATGTGAGCAAGTGTATTACAAAACTCTAAGTGCCCTGCTAAGGTTTGGCAAAAGTGCTGTCAGAGCCAAAGAAAGGAGGGATGTATCTTCTTGGACAAACAGAGGATGTGCCTTTGGGGCTTTGGGTGATTATCTGATACTCCCCAGGTGGGAAAAAAGGGGAGGACCTCCCAAGCCAAGGGGCTGTGATATAAAGGTGAGTAGTGTATTTGAAACAGAGTAAGAAATTTAAAGGGAATGGGGTGATGGGTACACTAGGGAGAGAGTTAGGGATTGAGGGATAGGATGGGGACCTAGATTTAAGTCCACTTTGGAAAACTGCTAGAATATGAATCTGGACTTTGTTAACTGGGTAGCAGGGAATTACAAAAAGTCTAGTAAAAGTGATACGGGCAGATGGAGGCTTTAGAGAGATCACATGGGTGTTGGCAAGAGTTGGGGCCTCAGGGTGAATGACACTGTCTTTGAAATCAGGCTGCCTTGGGCTGGGATCTCGCTTCACCATCGAATAGCATGTGGGACCTTGGGCAAAGCATGTCTCTTCCCTAAACCCCCACTTCTTTCTCTGCAAAATGAAGATGATAATCCTGCCCACCCCACTGGGTTGTTGTGAGGATTAAAGAAGTTAATTCATGTAATGCACTTCAAGTGTCTGGATGTAGTTGAAACTCATTAAATAATTATTCTAGATTCCCAGGAAGTGTGGGGGTTTGAGCCTGAAGGCAGGGAGGCCAGTTTAGAAGAAGGAATGAAACATGATGGGGACATGAGCTAGCACAATGATGGGGTGATGGAGAAGAGCTACCTGAACTGAGTTGACTCAAGAAACTGACATTCTCCAGGACCCAGCGACAAGACATTCAAATTGCCAGACAGATCCCCTATTACTGGAGTTCCTACCATGTCCAAGTCTGGACAGTCTCATGCTGAAATTTTCCACCACATTGCCCCTGATAGTGTGAGTCTGAGATCTGAGAGAGAAAGAGTTAATTCAATGAGGATCCACAGTTGAAGGGTAGATCTTCATTTCATTCTGCCTTGTCTGTATTTTCCTGTTCTTTTCTGCAGCCTGCCTTCTGTTCTGAGGCAGAAGGGCTGCAAATGACCTGCTTCAGGACCAAATAACAATTTAATAGAGTGGAGATTCATTAAGACAGTGCTGATGGCGACTGTAGTCTCCGGAATGGAGAAACAGCCCAGAGGACTTAGATTCTCTACCAGTTTTCTGACCTCAATTTACAAGGCACAATTAAGTTCCGGAGACCTCAGAACAGAATGAAATAATGAAACTACTGGCTTTTAATCACTAGTAGAATCATGAGGAGTTAGTAGACCTCTAACATTATTCAGTTCTCTCTTTTAAAGGAAAGTTTCTGTATCTGTGACGCATAACCTGATGTGATTGCTATTTTCCCTTTCATTCTCAGAATGTATTCATCCAAATATATTTTTTAAAAACAAAACTGTGTGCCATGATAGTGCCAGGTATTGGAAAGACAGTGATAAACAATGCCAACCTAACCCTTGCTCTTGTGGAGGTTACCTTCAGAAAGAACCAAACAACAACAACTGCTAAAAAATTATGGCAATTACTGGAGAAGGAAATGAACCAACTGGTATTTATGTGGCTAAAGGACATGGATCCCAGTTTTAAACATGATTCTCCGGGTTTTTTTTCTTTCAGATCATAATTGTTATGAAGCAGACAGAGAATTTCATGCCTACCTCTGGCAGCTTGGGGAATTGACTTAAATTGATTGAGTCATGGGTTAATAACTCAGAGTTATTATCACTTTCTTACATATCAAGGAAATCAGTGTTGAAGGGCAGAATAGAGAAACATTATTTGTTTTAGTTTTTTCATAATTAAGTGAAGTTTGGTTTCTTGGAGTATTTTGGAAAAACTTTAGTAATGATGTTAAGATAGAGGTTAGGAGTGTGGGCTCTGAAGTCAGATACTTGGGTCAAAATTTGGGCCCTGCTACTATTAGCTGAATGACTTTGGCAGGCTCATTCACCTTACCAGGGCTCAGTTTGTAAAGTGGGATAATAACCAACTTCTCAGAGATGTTGGGAGAATTGAATGAGATGATGCATATAAAGGCTTAGCAAAGTGTCTGACACATATGGTGTATTTCTAAAAATAATATAACAGAGAAAGGAGGTGTGCTATATTGCTGGGTGGGGTGAAAATTACTGAACTGGTCTCTGAGCAGCAACAACCAGCAGCAAGGAAGAGTATGTTCAAAGGCAGCTTTGCCTGCTCCTAGCAATGATTCCATTCCCGTCTGTCAACCCCAACTTCCTCCTCTGCAAAATAAGAATAATAATGACCATCTTTTGAGGCTGTAGTGAGGATATGAAGCAATGTATCTAAAACATCTAGAATGGAGGCCAGTACATATCGGTCCTTGGTACAACATAAGAAGGATCACCATCATTACCATCACATCATCATCACCATTAGCAGCATCATCACCACCTTCATCACCACCATCATCCATCATCATCACCACCATTATTAGAGACAGTTGGTTGTTTTGCTGCTTAGCATGCTTTTTCCCTTCCCATCTGCCTTAGGTTATAGTGCCTAGAAGCACAATTTGCAATAGGATATTTTTGTGTGTGTGCAAATGGTTTATTGAGAGACTGTTCTCAAGACAAACAAGTATCAGGGAATCAGGAGAGAGTGGGAGAGGAAAGATGCAAAGAAGTGATTTGGGGTGATGTCCAGCTTTGGTCAGATCCTGTAGGGAGTTCTAGTGCACTGTATCACAGAGTTTATCCTATCCAAAGGCCAGAGAATAGCTTTATACTGCCATATCAGTCAGTCATTGGTTGCTTGCCTGCTCCCAGGAGAAGGACCTAATTTCCCAGACATGCCAGGTGAGAAAGCTCCTATCAATAGCAAGGTGATCCCCCAGAGAAAGATGCAAGGTAAACTGTCAGCACCCAGCATCACAGCAGCTGGGAGATGAATGCCCAGGCTTTGTATTGAGGCTGGGACACCAGTAGCATCCATTGTACCTTTCTGATGCACTTTGATTTCCTCTGGAAATCCCCTCCCCTACTCTCAGTCTTATCCCAACTCCAAGGGGAGACTTGTGACCTGAGACTTGGCCAAAGAGAGTATGAGATTTGCCTGCCGGTAGTGATTGGTTCAGGGGTGATCATGTGATCTCATGAAAGTCAATAAAACTCAAGGAAACTTTTGCTAGGAATGCTGGGAGATGCTGGGAGATGGTCTTTCCCACAGATAATGCTAATAATTATAGCATCACAAGCTAGACCAGCCAGGGGCCAAACATGGGGTCTGAGAATGAAAATAGTTCGGTGGATGATAGTCAAATGACAGAGAGAAACAGGTCCCTGGATCAAAACATACTTGAAGTTTTCTCTCCCCTTGCAGTTTCATGTTACATAAGCTGTTTCTCCCCCTTTTGCTTATTTCTCTGAGCTGGAAATTCTGGATACCGGCAATAGTGAGTCCTGACTGATATTATTGCTGTAATGGCCCCAGGAGCGCTATGTAAATGAGAAGCAGTCAATCAACTTACAGGATTATTGTTGCTATGTAAATAAAGTTCTCTTTTGACTGAGTGAGCAGAGCCTTGCAAGCCAGGGCAGTTTTCCAAATTAGATTTTTCATTGTCTCAGCCAGAAAAGAGGCACATTAGGCTACTCAGAGGGCACCGAGGCTGCCCATACTTCCGAGGACAAGTCTTTCCTGCCAGCTTTCCCTAATTGCTGAGGGCCAGGTGCTGGCAAAGTGACTTTCAAACAAAGTGGCCATCATAAGGCTGACAACTTAAACCAAGCCAGAGGAAGGCATAGATTTACTTTAGAAGGAAAGGTAGACAAAAGCAGAGTGGGGCAGGCAAATGGGTGATGTCAATGGGCATTTTTCAGAGATAAATTGAGTCATATTCAAAATGGTAAAAATTTATTTGAGCAAGAATCTATTTGAATCTGCCAGTGCCAAGTAGTAAGTGGTTAGGAGCAGCCCAACACAGGAGCTTGGGGAAAGATGTTTATAGAGAAAGGTTGGAAGTAATGTGAGGGAATGGTTTGATCAGCTATAGCTTAAGTGGTTGCCTTATGGGGAGAAACCTCGTTGGCTATTTGTGGTTGGTTGTGTTTAGGTATCAGTTGTTTAGCCTTGAGAAATTTCAGGCTTAGATTTTGGTCAGCTTATGTCAGCTGTGTGCTCAGTCGCTAAGTCATGGCTGACTCTTTGTGACCCCATCCATGGACCATAGCCCACCAGGTTCCTCTGTCCGTGGGATTTTCCAGGCAAGAATACTGGAGTGGGTTGTCGTTTCCTTCTCCAGGGGATCTTCCTGACCCAGGGATCGAACCCGCATCTCCTGTGTCTCCTGCACTGGCAGGTGGAGTCTTTACTACTGAGCCACCTGAAGCTATTACGGCATTAAAGTCAGCTTAGTCTACTGACCTTCTTGTTTAGTTAACTTAAAAACATGGACAGCTCAGGTTGGGTACATGAGACAAGTGCTCGGGCCTGGTGCACTGGGAAGACCCAGAGGGATCGGGTGGAGAGGGAGGTGGGAGGGGGGAGTGGGATGGGGAATACATGTAAATCCATGGCTAATTCATTTCAATGTATAACAAAAACTACTGTAATGATGTAAAGTAATTAGCCTCCAACTAATAAAAATTAAAAAAAAAATAAAATAAAATAAAAATGAAAAAAAAAAAAAAAAAAAACATGGACAGAAGCAGTTCACTAACAACAACCAAAACCCCTTTAAATCCACACAGACACCTACTGATAAGGCAAAATACATTAACCTTTACTCATAGTTATTTGCATTTTTTAAAAGTTTATTATCTTTTTATTTCCGTTTCTTACTCTTAAAAAAAAACCTTTTCTATACTATTACAATGTGCCCTTGAATTGCCCGCTGATCTCATTTTATAAGATCTCAAAACTTGATGCAGTCGGAAAAAGAACTCTTAGAAAAATCTGTGTGTGTGGGGGGGAGATGTTTTAAGAGCAATCAAACCATTTCCATTAGACTGAGCTTGGTTTCTAGCCTTTCTGTACAACAAGAATATATTTTCTATGAATCAAATTTGGAAACCATAATGTCTTTTCTTTTCACTGGAGGATTTTTCCAGCTTAAGGGTGGGCAGGGCTCTGGAAATTCTGGAGTGTTTAGAAGAATGAGCAGTCTAAAGCCACAAGGGGAAGACTTGAGGATAGCTGTCCAGAACCAGTGAAGTGACACATAAGGAGAATGACAGGAAGGAAAAATGAACTTGTGGATGAGCCGTATAAAGAGAAAGGGAAGAAAGAAAAAAGTGTGGAAATAAGTTCCAGTAATGTGTCACCTACCTGCCCAGCTGACTGTGGTTAACTGGCCAACTGTGCTTGGCATTTAGTATCCCTGGCTGGCTTGGTGTGGCCAAGATATATTTTCCTCAAGCAGCATTTTTCAAAGGGCAATTCGGGGACCACCTTCACCAGCATGTCATGGGAGGTGTGTTGAAAAGCTGATTCTTGTATTTCACCTACTGCTACTTAAACATTTCTGGGTGTGGGGCTGGGTGGTTGCATTTTTTTTTTCTTTACAGCTTTACTGAGGTATGATTGACTTAGAATAACTTCACACATTAAAGTATATAATTTGATGAGTTTGGACATTATGATGTGTCTGTGAGGTCATCACCACAATCAAGATCATGAATATATCACCTCCTCAAGTTTCCTGGAGTCCTTTTGTAATGCATTCATCTCCGTTCCTTCCCCATCCTCCTATCTCAGATTGCCATGGATCTATGGTCTCTGTAGATCAGTTTGTAATTTTCTAGAATATATAAGTGGATTCATAGATTATGCATTATTTTCGTTTGGTGACTTAGACTCATTTATTCTATCCATCTGATGAGAGACTGCTCAGATGCTTCTATTTTTTGACTATTACATGTAAAGCTGCTTTGACCATATGTCTACAAGTCTTTGTATGGACCTAGGTCTCAATTGCCCCTTGGTTCATACCTAAGAACCGAATGATTGGATCATAGTTTAGTCAAATGTTTAATTTTTAAAAAAAATTTGCAGGCATGTATAGGTTCCACAGGGGCTCTTCCCAGGTGACGCTAGTTGTAAAGAACCCACCTGCCAATACAGGAGACATAAGAGATGCAGGTTCAGTCCCTGGGTTGGGAAGATCCCCTGGAGGAGAACATGGCATCCCACTCCAATATTCTTGCCTGGAGAATCCCATGAACAGAGGAGCATGATGGGCTACAGTCCATATCGTCACAATGAGTCAGACACAATCGAAGCAAGTTAGCATGCACACATGCATATGTCCCAGAGTGCTTGTAACTTTTCCAGAGAGTTTTTGTAGAATTGGTATTATTTATTTCTTAAATGTTTGCTGGAATTCACTAATGAATTCATCTAGGCAAGGAGTTTTCTTGGTGGTAAGGTGTTTTAAACTGTAGATTTAATTTCATCAGTAGATATAGGACTATCAGATATTCTGTTTCTTTTCAAATGAGTTTTGACAGTTTGTGGTTTTTAAGGTGTTTGCCCATTTCACCAACAAGTTGCTGATTATGATGGCATATTGGTGTTCATAATATTCCCTTATTAGGCCTTTAATGTTTGTAAGATCAATAGTGATGTCTCTTCTCTCATTTCAGATATTGGTGATTGACATTGTTTTTCATCCTGATCAATTTGAGTAGAAGTATATTAATTTGATTAACCTCTTTAAAGACTTGTTTTTAGTTTTAATATGTATATTTTCTATGTCATTTATTTCTATTCTTTTCTTTGTTACATTTCTTCTTCTGCTTTTTTGGATTTAATTTGGCTTCCTTTTTATCAGTCAGTCAGTTCAGTTGCTCAGTCGTGTCTGACTTTGTGACCCCATGGACGGCAGCACCCAGGCTTCCCTGTCCATCACCAACTCCCAGAGCCTGCTCAATTTCATGTCTATCGAGTCAGTGATACCATCCAACCATCTCATCCTCTGTCATCCCTTCTCCTGTGTTCAGTCTTTCCTAGCATTAGGGTCTTTTCCAGTGAGTCAGTTCTTCTCATCAGGTGAGCAAAAATATTGGAGTTTCAGCTTTAGCATCAGTCCTTCCAGGACTGGTTTCCTTTAGGATTGACTGGTTTGATCTCCTTGCTGTCCAAGGGACTCTCAAGAGTCTTCTGCAACACCACAGTTCAGAGGCATCAATTCTTTGGCACTTAGCTTTTTTTATGGTCCAACTCTCACATCCATACATGACTACTGGAAAAACCACAGCTTTGACTAGACAGACCTTTGTTGGTAAGGTAATGTCTCTGCTTTTTACTTATAAATATTTATGCCTACTTTCCTCTCAGGGTTACAGTTACATTATCAAAGGCATCTGAAATTGTTCCACCGCATATTTATCTTCTGGGTTTTTGTCATTCTTTTTTTTTACTCTCAAGTTTCCATTGCTGTGTCTTCAATTCACTAATCTTTTCCTCCGTAGTGTCTAATCTGTTGTTAGTTTCATCTAGTGTATTTTTCATCTTAGAGATTGTATTTTTCCTTTCTAGAAGTGTGATTTTGATCTTCTAAAATATCTTCTCTCCTTAACATGTTCAGGCTTTTCTCTCTTCTTGACCATATTGAATATATTGATAATAGCTGTTTTGTTTTCCTTGTCTACCTAGTCTCTAGGCAGTGTCATTTCTGGGTGTCTTTCTGCTGATTAATTATTCTCCTCATTTTTCATAAGTTTTTTCTATTCCCTTGCATGCCTGTACATTTTTATTATTATCAGCCACTTTGAATTTTTACCTTGTTGGATGCTGAATAGTTTTGTAATCTTATAAATATTTTGGGATTTTGTTGTGGGACATAGTTAAGTTTGTTGCTTTCTAGGCTTGCTTTTTAAGTTTTGGTCAGCAGGTCCTTTAGTTCAGGGCTTACATTTCCAAACTAATAAGATGACTCCTTTTTCAGAACTTTCATTTTCCATGAATTGTAAGGTTTTTCTCTCCAGTTAGTAAAGACATGAGCTATTCCTGAACTTTCATCATATTTGGGGATTGTCCTGGCTCCAGTATTTGACAACGCTCCTGTATACTTTTAGGTACACAACATAAGTTTTCAATTTTGTCCTAGGCAATTTGAGGGTGCTAATAGAAACCAGCAGTGATAACAAGAATTAGTCATGAAATAGGTATTTACAAATTTATGGCTCTTTTCTGACCTGAGGAACCTCAAGTTATTTTTTTTATTCTTTAATCAGAGGGGTAAGAAGGGAAGGGGATTATATGCCATGTTGTTTCAAATAGGCTTCTTCTGTTTTAAGCCAGATTATTGTATAGACTTCATGAGTAAGCACATAAGGTGGCCTAGATAAGATTGGAGTAAGTTATTCTTGTTGTTCAAGCCACCTATCCCTCCTATTAAGCTCTTAAAACTCTGTTTAGATATTCGGGAAGTCTGGGTTTACTGGACACTCATGCCAGTGGGATGAGTAGACTCAGAAATGCCATTATTAATACATAAGATATCTAGCTGATGCACAGAAAAACTCCTGACTATCTGGTCAACAGTGAGGGAAACCTCTAGGGGAATGACTTTAGCCTGCTTAGCTTAAAATTGAACCATATGTCACTCAGACCAGGGGATCACTTCCAGTCCCTGATTTAGCCATCAAATTCTGAGATCATTCCAAATAGTAATTCTGTTTCCATCATCCTACTGTTTCTACAGGTTTTAATCTACATAAAAATAACAGCTGATACAGCATCCTATCTTGTCAACTTTGAGTATTAACATTAAAATAATTATTGGCATTTTATTTGTAATTTAGTAAAATTTGATTCTGCTAGAATATAAGCTATACAAAGGTAGGAATTTTGCCTGTTTTTCCTACTGCTATAACATCAGCAGCTAAGGTAGTGCCTGGCATGTAGTAGATGATAAATTAATTTTTATTGATGGTTTAATTTTAATGGCTACACAATAATTCATGTTTATCATTGTAAATCAAATTATACAAAGAAACATATAGGACATTCAATGATTAATCTCCTTATACTCCACACTCCTCTCCCCACAAATTAGAGGGGCAGTATTTACTTTTGGTATTATATATATATATTTTTCACAAGCCTCAGACAAAGCTATGAAAAATTATACACATTCATATTATTTATTCTCTTATTTTTCTTCTTGTTGTTTTTCTTCATTTCCCCCTCTCTTTCTTGCTTTTCTATTTAATATATGATGACACAGTGATGTCCTATTAAGCTGGTGAATCTCATTCTAATTGCACATTAAAATCACTGTTGAAAGTTTAAAACAGTTCCAAAGACTGGGCTCATATATCTACAGGTAAAGGTACAGGTATGAATCACTTTGGCCAGTGGCATTTTTTAAAAGTTCTCTAGATGATTCTAATGTGCAGTCAGGATTGAAAGCCTCTGATCTACTTTAAAACTTATAAATGTAACTCATCCATTTTAATAATTACATAATATTTCATAGTAGGGGTGCATCAAAATCTGTTCATCTGCTTTTCCATTCATGTTCATTAGGTTTTTCCTGATTTCGTTCCCTTATTCTCCATTGTTTGGTACAGAAACTGTCATTATTACACTATTCTGTCCATGGATTGTATCTTTTAACATTTGGGCAAAGTCATGCTTTTGGTCTTGAGTTGTGTTCTATCTGTTGATACCAGTACGGCTCATGCTTTCCATTGTTGTTTTTGCATTTGCCTACTGTATCTTTGTTGTTGTTGTTGTTTAGTCAATAAGTTGTGTCTAACTCTTTTGCAACCCCATGGACTATAGCCCGCCAGACTCCTCTGTCCATGGGATTTCCCAGGCAAGAATACTGGACTGGGTTGCTATTTCCTTCTCCAGGGGATCTTCGTGAACCAGGGATGGAACCCGTATCTCCTGCATCGGCAGGCAGATTCTTTACCGCTGAGCCACCAGCGGAGTCCACTGTGCCTTTACCTGTATTCACAGACTTTTCTTGTCACTTGTTTTAGGCATAAACAGCATATAGCTGGAATTAAACCAAAATTCTTATGTGAACTCCTTTGCCTTTTTATAAGGATATTAGCATTTTTTTTGTTTTGTTTACTTTTTGTTTTCTTTTTGGATATTAGCATTTTAAATAAGAATCCAGGAAGACTGTAAAGTCTCCAGGCCTCAAATTCATGGGCATCATAGTGGAGTTCAGACCCCCGGCCAGGCTGACCGAGGATGAGCAGGATGACTGTTCTTTCCTCACCTTTCCAGCCTTTTCAGTCCCTGTGTATGCAGCAGTCACATGAGGTGCTTCTCATTGCAAATGCAAATTCCACATGTAAACTGTTTCTTTCTTAACTTTATCACTCTTCCCTCTTAATTTTCAAGAGGCTTAAGTTATTAGCACTTGTCTCAACAATGCAGGCTTGCCTGGTATCTCTGAGGACGTGTTGTTGATAACTTCCCAAATGATGTCACCCCAGAAAGCACAGCTCCAAAGCACCCGTTCCATTGTGGGCATTGTTCACAAAGTGCCTGAATAATTCAGTGACCTACAGCCTGGATGCATTTATAGAAGTGCAAATTGAAAAGTAAATCAGAAACTTCATTTCCATGTCTGGGACTCTCAAAACTCTGTATATTCCCCGTGTACCAACGCATCTTATCAACGGGGGTGGGGACAGGCAGAAATAGTCTCCTGTGAGGAGCTGAAAGATCCAGTTCCCCCCAGGAGCTCTTTTTTCTCATATCCTCAGCAGCAAATTAAGGCATTTGGGGGGGGGGGGAGGGTTGGGGGTTCACTTGAAGAACTGATGCTGAAGCTGAAGCTCACCTTATGTGAAGAGCTGACTCATTGGAAAACACACTGATGCTGGGAAAGATTAAGAGCAGGAGAAGGGGATGACAGAGGATGAGATGGTTAGATAGCATCACTGACTATGAATCTGAGCAAACTCTGGGAGATAGTGAAGGACAGGGAAGCCTGGCATGCTGTAGTTCATGGAGTCGCAAAGAGTTGGACACTACTTAGCTACTGAACAATAACAACAGGACTTCCTGCCTCACCTTTCAGGAGCTTTCCACACTAACGTGTATTAAACACATGCTCAATGCCAGGCACTGTGGTAAGCAATTGAATGGATTATTTTAGTTAACTATCCCCACTACTCGATGAGGTAAGCACTGCTAGTTTCCCATTCTTCAGATGAGATAACTGAGGCTCAGAGAAGTGATGTCACTTGCTCAAGGTCACCCAGTAAGTTAGACAGGGAATATGGATTTGAGCCCCAGTCTGTGTGTTGCCAGAGTTATGACTTTATCCCCTATGATGACCTGATTGAATCTAGTATGAAGGACCCATCACACTCAGGGTCCTGCCAACCTCTCTGGTATAATCTGTCTCATCTGGGCCCCTGGCCTCCTCACCACCCATATCTCCTCCAGCCATACCTGCATGCGTGCATGCTTAGTTGATTCAGTTGTGTCCAACTCTTTGTGACCTCATGGGCTGTAGCTGCCAGGCTCCTCCATGTATGAGATTCTCTGGGCAAGAATACTGGAGTGGGTTGCCATGCTCTCCTCCAGGGGATCTTCCCGACCCAGGGACTGAACTCGTGTCTGCTGCATTGCAGGTGGATTCTTTACCACTGAGCCACTGAGGAAGCCCCCAGTCACACCTAAGCCATCCTCTTGATGTGCTTCATCATCTTCCCCCTCCATGCCTTTGCTCCCCCGACACCCACTGAGTGGGGTTGACCCCTGGACTCCATGCACAGTTCTATCAGAGCTCTCCTCTACATTATAGCATCCCATGCCTTCTCATCTCCCTACTCCCAGCCCCCGATAATGGGAGCTCCCCGTGGGCAGGGACTGTGTCTCACTCAACACTGTATCTGATCATCTAGCACAGTGCCTGGCACATAGCAGATACTCAGTAATAAATTGGATGTTCCCAATCCCCCTCCCAAACTTTTTTCTCCCCACTATGAAAGAAGTCAAACACTTTTGACCTATTATTTCATTCCTCTTCAGAGAAATGAGAGGCATGTTTGTTTCTATCACTTTATTGGTTTCCCTTTATTGGCTGTTGGTCCTGAATACTTGGTATAGAAGCAGAAAAAGTGGAAAAAATAACAGATTTTCTTTTCTTGGGCTGCAAAATCACCAAGGACAGTGACTTTAGCCATGAAATTAAAAGATGGTTGCTCCTTGGAAGAAAAGCTATGACAAATCTAGATAGCATATTAAAAAGCAGAGACATCACTTTGCCAACAAAGGTCCATATAGTCAAAGCTACTGTATTTCCAGGAGTCATGTACAGGTGTGAGAGTTAAACCATAAAGAAGGCTGAGCACTGAAGAACTGATGCTTTTGAACTGTGGTGTTGGAGAAGACTTGGGAGCCCCTTGGACTATAAGGACATTCAACCAGGCAATCCTAAAGGAAATCAATCCTGAATATTCATTGGAAAGACTGATGCCGAAGCTGGAACTCCAATACTTTGGTCACCTGATTCGAACAGCCAACTCTTTGGAAAACACCCTGATGCTGGGAAAGATTGAGGGCAGGAGGAGAAAGGGCTGACAGAGGGTGAGATGGTTGGATGAGATCATTAACTCAATGGACTTGAGTTTGAGCAAACCCTGGGAGATAGTGAAGAACTAGGAAGCCTGGTGTGCTGCAGTCCATGGGGTTGCAAAGCATCAGGCATAAATGAGTGACTGAACAGCAACAATCATTCTGAAATGGAAAAAAAAAAAAAGTCTTCATGGTCCAATCACAACTGTTTGGCATGATCTGGCTTGATTTTGCAGTTTTCCACCTCTGACTTGGATTTTCAGGCAGGGCTAAGCAGAGAAACCTATCTGGATTTGAATTCCCACTCTATCTTGTGTTTGAATCAGGCAGTCTGATTGGCTGGTCTTGAATCACGTACCCATCCTTGGTCTGGTTGGTCATCTCCAAACCATGCAAAATCAAAACCGGGGAGAGAGTTGTTCTTCCCTAGAGGATGAAGAGAGAATAAATGCTGGTGAGCACAATGGTGTCAGCTCCAGAAGCTACATCTGGATGATTTGGGTCTACAAATGCTCCCGCCTAATGGTTCAGCTGGTATACAATCTGCCTGCAGTGCAGGAGACCTCGATTCGATCCCTTGGTTGGGAAGATCCCCTGGAGAAGGGGATGGCTACCCACTCCAGTATTCTTGCCTGGAGAATACCATGGACAGCGGAGCCTGGCGGGCTACGGTCCATGGGGTCTCAAAGAGTCAGACATGACTGACTGAGTGACTCCCACTTTCACTAATCTTGCTTTAGGGAGCCCCTACATCTCTCCATTCCCAAAGACGGAGCAGGCTACAGAGGGAGAGGCACCAGCTGCAGACCTTCCACCATGCAGTAAGCCCAGGGCTATTTTGGCCCAAGTCTAATGAGGCAGAGGGGTATTTGCAAGGCCCTCTCCAGAGAGGTTGCCAAACATAAAAGAAATTGAATAATATCATCAAGTAATCACACCACACCCTGGACTCTAAAATGAGCTCCTTCCTTTCTTTGATCTTGTTCTAATGGAGAATGCCCATGGCATTCGTTGTGACCTAAATCTCTCACAAGATTGCTGGAGAGGAAAACTGCACTAGAAGAGAACTGTGGCCTGGAATATCAAGTGAAAGGGGCCAATTAGCCCTGCTCCCTGAGATCCTATCACCGGGCCTGCATATTCATGGGATTTGCATACAGACGAGCCAGCAGCTGCTGCTGAAAATGGTTCACTTTATTGTAGGAAAGTCTGGGGAGGCCTCCTGAAGCTGCTCATTGGTGAAATGTCCTCTTCAGGGGTTGTTCTGTTCCCACTAAATGTGGTTCTTTGGAATAATACAAAATCTGGATCTTCCAGCTTCAGGGAACAAATGCTTGCCTTCTAGCTGAGTTGTGTTGGGTAGGGGGTGGTTAAAAGCTTGGATATAAATTGTTGACTCTTTGCAACCTCAAGGACCACAGCATGCCAGGCTTCCCCCACCATCTCCTGGAGCTTACTCAGATTCATGTCCATTGAGTCGGTGATGACATCCAACCATTTCATCCTCGTCATCCCCTTCTCCTTCCTTCAGTCTTTCCCAGCACTGTGTATATCCTCATGCTGAGATATAAACTGGGAGGGATAAGTCCTTAGTATACCTGCTGCAGAACTATCCTAAATGATCCCTGCCCCCACTCCAACCTTTTAAAAGATAGGAGTAGGGGTGAGGTAGAGACAGGTGTCTGTGGAAATTTGACTTGGAAGAATGCCGGAGACTTGGTAATTCCTGTCTGTGATGGTCTAGGGCAGTGCTTCTCAGACTTTATTAATACACACACAAACACTTGAGTCTTTTTTTTTTTAATGGTCATTTCAGTATTTTTTTTTTCCATTTATTTTTATTAGTTGGAGGCTAATTACCTTACAACATTGCAGTGGTTTTTGTCATACATTGAAATGAATTAGCCATGAATTTACATGTATTCCCCATCCCGGTCCCCCCTCCCACTTCCCTCTCCACCCAATCCCTCTGGGTCTTCCCAGTGCACCAGGCCCGAGCACTTGTCTCATGCATCCAACCTGGGCTGGTGATCTGTTTCACCCTAGATAATATACATGTTTCGATGCTGTTCTCTTGAAACATCCCACCCTTGCCTTCTCCCACAGAGTCCAAAAGTCTGTTCTATACATCTGAGTCTCTTTTTCTGTTTTGCATATAGGGTTATCGTTACCATCTTTCTAAATTCCATATATATGTGTTAGTATACTGTAATGGTCTTTATCTTTCTGGCTTACTTCGCTCTGTATAATGGGCTCCAGTTTCATCCATCTCATTAGAACTGATTCAAATGAATTCTTTTTAATGGCCGAGTAATATTCCATGGTGTATATGTACCACAGTTTCCTCATCCATTCGTCTGCTGATGGGCATCTAGGTTGAAACACTTGAGTCTTTTGTGAGTATTGCAGATCCTGCTTTTCTAGACCTAGGATGGAGCTGAGATTCTGCATTACTGGCAAGCTCCTAGAGGGACGATGCTTCTGGTCCATGGGCCACTCTTTAAGAGTAGAAACAGATGATTCCCAAACTTGGTTGCATATTAGAATTGGAGAGCTTTTAAAAATTAGGATGCTAGGCCTCACTCCTGACCAGTTAGATCAGAATTTTTAAATTTTTTATAGCCGATAAGGGCTTCCTAGGTGGTGCTACTGGTCAAGAACCCGCCTGCCAAGCAGAAGACATAAGAGACACTGTTGCGATCTCCCAGGGGTCAGGAAGATCCCCTGGAGGAGGTTATGGCAACCCATTTCAGTATTCTTGCCTGGAGAATCCCATGAACAGAGGAGTCTGGTGGGCTACAGTCCATGGGGGTCATACAGAATCGGACAGGACTGAAGCGACTTAGTGTGCATACACTCTTAGGCGATTCATAATGTTGTGAAAGTTGCAGATAAACAATGAAGGGGCTCAGCCTATACATACCTATAAATGTATCCATTCTCCCCCAAACTCCCCTCTATTCCCCTCTTATCCAGGCTGCCACATAATATTGAGCAGAATTACCTGTGTTATACAGTAAATCCTTGCTAGTTATCCATTTAAAATAAAGCAGGGTACATGTCCATCCCAAACTCCCTAACTATCCCTTCCTCCTATCCTCCCCCCAACCCCAGGCAATCATAGGTTCGTTTTCTAAGTCTCGTTCTGTTTTGTAAGTTAATTTGTATCATTTATTTTTAGACTAGGAATCAATATTTTTGTGAAGCCTCCTGGGTAATTCCTATATTCAGTTTGAGAATCAATGGTATAGTGGTTCACAGCCCTAGCTACTGCACATCGCAGTCACCTGGGGAGTCTAAAATGTATCCAGGCTCAGCCCCATCTCATGGTGAGTCTCTTGTGAGGTGTGTACAGTAGGGATAGACCTGAGCATTCTTATGTTTTAAAAGTTTCAGAGCTAATTACTTGCAGCCAAGTTTGGTAATCAGAGATGTAGAAGGAATCAGCCTCTGTGGTTCTTTCCCATCCTGAGATCCTGTGAATTACTTTTGCTATTATTATCATGAGGGAGCTTATTATCACCTTTGGACTCAGATTTATCTCTTAAGGCAACCATAGGTACATTGTTGTATAGCAGGCCCCTTATTTACCTTGCTAACTGAAGCTTTATGCCCACTGATTTGTAACTCCCTCCCTCTGCCCTCCCTCCGGCTCCTGGCAACCATTATTCTTTTTGATTCTCTGAATTTGACTACATTAGATACCTCAATAAGGAGAATCATGCAGTATTTGTCCATCTGTGACTTATTTCACTTGCAAATGTCCTCAAGTTTCATCCATCTTGTAGCATATTGTAGGGTCCCCTTTTTAGGTCTGCATAGTATTCTTTTATGTGTGTACAACACATTTTCTCTATTGATTCATCTGCTGATGGGCATTTAGGATGTTTCCGCATCTTGACTGCTGTGACTAGTGCTATGATAATCACGGGAATGTTAAGATCTCTTCAAGAACCTGATTTCAATTCTTTTGGATAAATACCCAATATTTGGATGGCTAGACCTAGAATAGTTCAAATTTTTGACTTATGCTCTTCTATTCTTTTTAAAATAGTTTTATTGCATCTCTCTATATTTTTTGTTGGTTTGTTTCTTGGACATGCTGATCAGCATTGCAGGATCTTAATTCCCAGACCAGGGACCAAACCCTCGCCCCTGCAGTGGAAGCATGAGGTCTTAACCACTGGAGCACCAGGGATGTCCCTCTTCTAGTCTATGTTATTTTACAGGTTTGGAGTGTTCAACAGCACATACTCCCTTGTTTTAAAATATCACTTCCCCATATTGTATCTTTTTCTATAAGACATTTCTTAATGATTGTTACTATCATGATTCATTTAACCATTCTTCAACTCTTGATAAATATTTAGATTGCTCCTAAGTGAAAGTGAAAGTGAAGCTGCTCAGTCATGTCCACTCTTTGCGATCCCGTGGACTGTAGCCTACCAGGCTCCTCCATCCACGGGATTTTTCAGGCAAGAGTACTGGAGTGGGTCACCATTTCCTTCTCCAGGCGATCTTACCGACGCAGGGATTCAACTGGGGTCTCCTGCATTATAGGCAGATGCTTTACCGTCTGAGCCACCAGGGAACTAGATTGCTCCTAACTTAAATATAATTTCTTTAATAAAATGTCTTGGATATGGAACTGTGGGATAAAAGACAGGAACATTTCTTTAGGAGAATGGATTCATACTGTCAAAGTAGGGCTTCAAATTTGTAAGTCATTGTTTAATAACCAGTGCCTTGCATTCAGTAAGCATCTAATTGTTGAATGAAAGAGTAAATAAATAAACCGAGTTCTTACATGTCCAGCATTTAGCAGGGTGCCTGGCCCATAGGACTCATTCAACAAATGTTCCTAGAATGCATGAATGAGTAAACTTTGTATAAAACTATAAAACATTAAAAAAAAAAAAACAGCTTTCCATGGCTAGGATGTGTCAGAAGGCTGACTAAAATATAATTTACTTTTGTTCTTCACAAGCAGTCAAGCCCAATTACCTAGAAATGCTTCCCAAAGCGAAGGCTAACATCATAATTTGCTCTTAGTAAGGTATCAGAAAATTAATTGTTCCATTTCTCAAAGACCTTTACTGTGTGAGATATATATATATATGTATATATATACATATATATATATATATATATATATGTATATATAAATCCCTCCACCGTAGCAATTATCTATAATTACTAATGAAAACAGGTGTCTTCAAAGCCTTTTCAAATTGAGACATGAATGGTTCATTATCGTAGCAGGGCAACTACCAATATCCAATTTTCAATGAGATGTTGAAATCAAACATAATGCGAGGATCAGCGGGGCACACAAAGGGAACGGCGCTTCTTGGCTGCTGTTCATTAGAAGAAATTTGGTGGAGGGAGCAGCGGTTGACAGATGTTAAAATAAGAAGTGGAGTTTCTTGGGGATGTGGAGCACTGCATGGCTGAGAGAGGTAAAAGAGAGCAACAATTTTTGTACAGGAGATAAAAATCTCTTCTTCCGAAAGCTTTTTCGTGGAGGAAAATCAGCTCAATCAAGGCATTTTCTCCAAGCTTCCTTTCTGCATGTGGAGAGTGGCCACGAGACAACCTCAGCTTATTAGGGCATAGAACCCCCTTTATAAATAAGATTTAGGACTGTTATGGGGAAGTGACTGAGAAAATGGATGACGAGGGAACAGCAGACTGTCTGGCGTGGGTCTGGTGGTCAAGATGTGATTCTGTTCTTTTTTCTTTTAATTTATTGTTTAATCTTGTTAAAATGTGTGTATATAGTTTTTATTGATGTATTTATTTTTGGCTGTGCTGGGTCTTTGTTGCTATGCCAGCTTTTCTCTAGCTGCGGCAAATGGGGACTGCTGTCTAGTTGCGCTGGGTGGGCCTCTCATTGTGATGACTTCTCTGTTGCAGAGTTCAGGCTCTAGGGCACCAGGGCTTCTGTAGTTGTGGCTCACGGGCTTCGTTGCTCTGCACCTGTGGGATCTTGATCAGGGATCGAGCCCGTGTGTCCTGCACTGGCAGGCGGATTCTTTACCACTGAGCCACTAGGGAAGCCCTTAAATATACTTTTAATTGGAGGATAATTGCTTTACAATGTTGTGTTGGTTTCTGCCATATAACACCAATGTGTAGCACTCTGTATGCATGCATGTTCATTCACGTCAGGCATGTCCCACTCTTTGTGACCCTATAGACTGTAGCCCTCCAGGCCCCTCTGTCCATGGGGTTCTACTGGAGTGGGTTGTCATGTCCTGCTCCAGGGGATCTTCCGGACCCAGGGATCGAACCCAAGTGTCTTATGTCTCCTGCATTGGCAGGTGGGTTCTTTACCACTAGCGCCACCTGGGAATGTATACATATATCCCGTCCCTCTGGAAGCTCCCTTTCCACCCCTCTAGTTTATCACAGAGCACCGTGCAGGGCTCCCTGTCCTATACAACAGCTTCCTACTAGTATCTGTTTTACACATGGTAGTGTGTACATGTCAGTCCTACTCTCTCCTTCCTCCACTGTGTCCACAAGTCCTTTCTCTTTATTTCTCCTTTAAAGTTTTCTTTGATTCCCAATTTCTATCAACTTGTGATAAGCGCGGTGGACCAGGTATAACACAGCATCTAATCCCTGCAGAAATGAGAACTCTGCATGCCTGTCTCTACACTTCCTGTTGCATTGCATGCTGGGAGTTAGCTCTCATGAGCATGTGCATAGAGCAAGGAGTAGAAAGGAGCGAAGCTGAAAAATATCAAAACTTGGCCTGTGGCTCAGAACACAGTCTCCATGCACTGGAAGCATAGACACGTTTATTTTGGTGGATTTGCCTTCCCTGCATCCTAGTTTTAGCCAGAAATTGTGAAGAGGATCAGTATTTTCTCTAATTTTGTTCTTCGGGGATACTCTTGTAATCCAGAGAACCGGATTGTGGAATCTATCCCATTGACCATATAGCTAGCCAAATGCCCCACTTGGACTTTGAGATTCCCATAGAATGCAGCCCCAGAGGCAGCTTGACTCTAAAAGCTTTCCCTAGCCTAACGTGTTGGAGGAAAACTGTAGACTACCTTTCCCCTTGGGAAATCTGCAACGGAAATTGACATATTTCCGCAAGGAGAGTCCTAGAGCAGAGAAACACGATTAACTGGGTTTATCCTGTCTTTTCTAAACCTATTTGGCCACAAAACTCCTTTTATGTGGAAGAACTATTAACATCCCACTCATTTTATGTCCTGGGGAGCACATTTTAAGAAACATTGGTTTATGGTCTTTTTAATCTTTGGTTTTCCTATCAAGTTTTGAATTTTTATGTGTCTCTATGAGTCTATTCAGGAAAAACTGAGCTGCGGAGGGCAGTTTTGTTTTTGCCCATCCACTAGTCTGTTGATTTCTCCCTTCTCCCCTCTAGCTAGGGACTCTGGGGAGTTTTCAATCACAGAATTCTCCTCCTACCTCTGGCAACCACAGTGTTGCTGGATCAAACATAAGACACCCATTGTTTTTTCAGATAAACAATGAATAACTTTTTAGTCCGTGCTTATCTCTTTTTGTGTTTGCAGAATCAAGCATCTCTATCATTACGGTGGCCCATCTTGGACCTGCCTTCTTCCAGCTCATAATGCCTGTTCTGGGAGGTGTCATCCCACTCAAACAGGTTGATCAGAGAATATCCCCTATGATTCTTCATTCTGTGCTGGAAGCAAATGACTGTGTGATGCATGTCACAAAGCTGAAGGAAAGGTTGGTGACTGGGTCAACCATCTCTCCCTCCATGTGGAAAAAGGCTACCTGTGGAAGGTAAGGCTGCAGCCACCACCTACAGAGAAACAGGCCAAGAAGGGGAGAGACATGGAGTTCTTACGACTTCAGTGATGTCCCTGGATCCACTCTGGATTGCAACTCCTCTCCAACTTTCCAGGTACACAAGCCAATAGAATTATCTTTTGCTTTGTTACTGTTGGTATCTTTTCTTTTCCTAAGTGAATTTGAATTGCAAACAATACAGAGTATACATGGCCCTTCTTTTCTGCTGTCACAACCCTATAAATTATTTAACATTTATTTAACGTCTTCTATACACCAGGGCTTGCGTTAGGTGATTACCTTTGCCCATCGCCTGGCATTTAGGGCCACTTGACCATGACAGTCAGACTCACCAAGCCAGTCCTTTTCTCAGTCCCAGCTTCCCACTCCTGGTTACCCCTGTGTTGTTAAATTCTGAATTTGAATGGAGTGCTGAAGAATCAGCTTACTTCAACACAAAACCCAGGCAAAAGCATCAGATTACAATTTTGCTGCAAACCTGAGAGGGAATGGAAAGGAGGGGAGGTTCCTGTCCATAGGTTGCTTCTCACTTATGCTTGACATCAGTTTGAGAGTGAAGTCTTGGGACTAGAGATTCCTGTTAGACCCGTGTCACAAGGAACATGAGGTTGAATCCTCCTCTTTCAGCTTATGTAAGGAAGGCAGTCACTGGTGGGAGGAGGCTGCTGGTTCTCTCAAAGACATTCATTTGGGTGACTCATGGTCTTCTAATATTCTGGGACTAGTAGCTGCCAAAGACTTCACTCGATGCTGCAAATTTCAAATCCTGGTGCACATGCCATATTCAACAAGATGTTCAAAAAATAAATAACATGGATGGAATTTGTTGTTCAAGGACTGAGATCGCCCTGAAATTTCTCTGGCTTCCTCTTTCCTTTGCGTGTAAAGCTTGTGATCCAGCCCTTGAGAATCACCAGAAATTCTCTGGGCCCTTCATGTCCTCTCAGCGCTGTGTCTCTGCACACATTGTCGCATCTTACTGGAATAGTTTTCCTATCTTGATTCTTACTGTGAAATCCAGCCCTCTTTGAACAGCTGGCTCATTCATGATATTTTCCTTCCAGTTCTTTTTAAGTCCACATGTGATGCTTCACCTGTTTGATTCCAGTATGTCTTGAATTTACCTTTTTGAATTTACCCTATTGAACAAAATGACACTGTATTGTAATTATTGGTACATTTCTTCACTTCAGCTCTAGATTGTGAGCTCCTTTGGGGATGGAGACTGGGAATCTTTCACCTGCATATAAGCAGAACCTAGCATGGCACCTGGAAAAGTAATATTTGTGGATCAATGTGCATTTTTAAAAAACAGCAATTTCTAAAATCTCTGTTTTCACCTTGAGGACCTTTGTTGTCTTTTGTGTGTCAGAGTGTAGTAGAAAGCTGTTGCTTTCTGGTATTCATTCCCCTCATTCCACTAGTCTTAAATTTTGGTAGATTCTTCAGGTACTGGGAAAGCTGACATTAACCTCTGGATCATGTGACCTGGCCCAGCCAATAAGCACTATTCATCCCCTTGGCTCTGGTTGTTGGTTCAGAGGTGGACTTGTGACCTAAGCCAATCCAATCAGAGTGAATTTCAGATCTTTGGCTGGAAACTGTGTTGTTGTTGTTCAGTTGCCAAGTCATGTCCAACTCCTTGCGACCCCATGAACTGCGGCACATCAGGCTCCTTTGTCCTCCACTATCTTCCAGAGTTTGCTCAAACTCATATCCATTGAGTTGGTGATGCCATTCAATCATCACATCATCTTTCACCCCCTTCTCCTCCTGCCCTCAGTTTTTCAGAGCATCAGGATCTTTTCCAATGAGTTGGCTCATTGAATCAGGTGGCCAAAGTATTGGAGCTTCCGTTTCAGCATCAATCTTTCCAATGAATATTTAGAGTTGATTTCTTTTAGCATTTACTGATTTTATCTCCTTCTGTCCAAGGGACTCTTAAAGAGTCTTCTCTAGCACCACAGTTCAAAAGCATCCATTCTTCAGCATTCAACCTTCTTTATGGTCCGACTCTCACATCAGTACATGACTACTGGAAACTCTGGGCTGACACTAACCTCTGGATCATGTGATCGGGCCCAACTAGTCAGCAGTGTCCATCCCTTTGGCTCCGGTGGTTGGTTCAGGGATAGCCATGTGACCTGAGCCAGTCCAATCAGATCTTTGGCTGGAAATGCTGGACCACAGAAGCTCTTTATTTTTTTCTTCAAAATTCTGCCTTGTGTAGACGCTAAGTCTTAGACTCCTGAAGATATTTTGCTACTATGAGAGAAGCCATCCTGAGGACACAGCTAAGAGAACTGCAGAGAAACCGAGTTGTAAAACTAAAAACCTAATGATATTTTTAATCTCTGGAGTAATCTGTATTGGAAATCTACCCTAACTCTGGACTTTTCTGCTGTGCAAGTCAGTAAATTCTCTGTCTTGCACATTTTAAAGCCAACATTAGTTTAGTTTTTCATTATTTGCAACACAAACTCCAATACTTAGGTCTTAACTGGTACTCAGAGCCTCTTTCTTCCCTGTGAGCTTATTCCAGTGAGGGCTACTGCTTAAGACTAAGTCAGTCATCCCAGTTGGTGTGACTGACTTTAGCTGAAGGTATAGACTGTGTTTGGAGCCTCTGGGAATACCCTTCACCTTTTCTGCAATCCACCCTGTCAGTATTTATTGAACACTGCTCTATTGCAAGCACTGGCCCATATGCTCTGTGACATCCCAATAAGAGCAAAGATCCCATCTGCAAGGTGCTGGCAGTCTAGTGAACCTGAAGGCACCCTGAACCATGGCTGAAGAAATACATGCTTTAATTGAAACATATGCATTGTCATATATAAAGCAGACAGCCAGTGGGAATTTGCTGTATGATGCAGGGAGCTCATACCCAGTGCTCTGTGATACCTAGAGGGGTGGGATGGGGTAGGGGTTGGGAGGGACATTCACAAGGGAGAGGACATATGTATACCTGTGGCTGATTCATGTCAGTGTATAGCAGAAAGCAACACAACATTGTAAAGCAACTGTCCTCCAATTAAAAATAATTAAAAAGAGAAATATATGCTTTCTTTCCCCCCAATTTGCTTTGTGATCTTGTACTGATCACCATCCTTCCCTGCACTTGAGCTCTTATCTATAATGTGAGTGCATTGGTTGATAACTCTCGAAAATCCTCTCCAGCATTAACATGCCACTGTCTAAATAAATTTGATGTTGTGTCTGCTCAAAATAGAGCTTCAGGCTTATTTACCCAGCCAGTATTTGTTAAGAGTCTATTATGTTCTAGGTGCTGGAGACACAGCAGTGAACACAACAGACAAAAGCACCTGATCTCTTAGAGTTTACATCCTGGGGGGAGAAGCAGATAATAGAGAAACACCTAAGTGAGATACAGTTGTTGTTTGGTCACTAAGTTGTGTCCCACTCTTTGCAACCCTAGGGACTGTAGCCTGCCAGGCTCCTCTGTCCATAGGATTTCTGAGGCAAGAATACTGGAGTGGGTTGCCATTGCCTTCTCCAAGGCATCTTCCCAACCCAGGGATCAAACCTGCGTCTCCTGCTTGGCAGGCGGATTCTTTACTACTAAGCCACCTGGGCAGCCCAAGATAGAGAGTAGACCCTCATTATTCATGGAATAAGTATTTGTGAATTTGCCTACTTGCCAAAATGTCTTTGTAACCCCCAAACCAATACTTAAGGCACTTTCATGGTCATTGGGTGACAAGTGGGGAGTGGTGAAAAAATTGAGCCACTTAATACGCAATTCCCAACTGAGGTCAAACAAGGTGATGCCTTCTCCTAACACTCTCTTGTTGTAAACAAACTCCTTGTGGCACAAAACTTTTAGAGCCAAGTTTTAAATTTCTGTCTTTTTGTGAGTGATTTTAAATAGCCCAGATATATAGTTCTGAAGTGCTGTCTAGTCTTCCTAAGCGCAAGAAAGCTGTATGTGCCTTACAGAGAAAATATATGCTTTGTTCAGGCATGAATTATAGTGTGTGTTGGTTGTGAGTTCAATATTAATGAAACCATGTATATTAAATAAGGTGCCTTTAAACAAAAACACAAAGAACAAGGTTATAAATTGATGGGTTGACAGAAATGGGATGACCAGAGTCTTGCAGAAAACTGAATTTTATGTTACCTCCAGGAGCAAATGGCTTGGTGTTTGCTTATTCATGGTTCACATCAACTTCATGAACCATCACTGCCTGCAATAATAAGGAGCAACTGAATTCCATGTGAATTTGCAGTAACAGCCGTGGAGGAAAGCAAAGGGTGGAAGCAGGAAAAAGGAGTCCCTGTCTTTAGAGGATGCCAAGAAAGTGTTCTTCAGGCAGAAAGAATGGCGAGAGTGAGAACTCTGCGGTGGAAACGTGCTTCACATGTTGGAGGGGGAGTCTAGTGGCTGGTGTGGCTGGGGAGGATTGAGACCCAAGACAGTGGAAGAGATGATGATGAGAAGGTAGCAGGGGCCACACCACGGAGGTCTTTGGGGCTATGACAAGGACCCTGACCGCCTTCTGAACCACATGGGATAGCACTGGTGAGCTTTGACAGAGAAAGGATATGATCTGAATTCATGTTTTTGTTTGTTTGTTTGTTTGTTTTTACTGCACTGGGTCTTTGTTGCAGCACTCGGGCATCTCTTGCTGCGGCGCTAGGGTTTAGTTACCCTGAACTATGTGGAATCTTAGTTCCCTGACCAGGGATTGAACCTGTGTCCCTTGCATTGGAAGGCAGATTCTTAGCCACTGGACCCCCAGGGAAGACTCAGTCAGAGTTCATTTTAAAGGGGTCTGTCTGGCTGCAGCATTGAGAACAGGCTGAAGCAGGTCAAAGCAGAGGACAGCTAGGCCAGCCCGGAGGCAGTTCCAGTGACCTGGGTGAGGGCGGACAGTGAATCTTGAATGACACACCCGCACAGTCTGCATTAGCCTCCTAACCGAGCAAAGGTTGCCGGGAGTCTGGGAAGCTGGCTCTTGTTGCAAAAGTCCTTGAACTTGAACAGTAAATTATCCTCAAAGTTTCATTAGCTCACCTTGGCATGGTTCTCTCCTCCGACGCCTTGTGCCACGGCTCCTCTTGAGAAGTGGCTATAAATAACCTGCGATTCTGCTCTCATCAGGGAAACAGGACCTGGAGTCGCTTTCTGGACACGTTAATAACCGCCCTCTCCTCACTCCCAAATTAATCTTGTTATGAGGCTGCCTTGCCCCGGGTATCTTCTAATCATCATTTAACCCCAGGACTCAGCCATCCTACAGTACCAGGCTCTGTCTCTTCTTAGTGGCCTCAGAGGAGCACTAGGCCCATTGAAGTTCCAGTTTTTCCAGACAAATGCATTGCATTGCAATAGAGAAAGTGTGGTTTTGATCTAATTAACTGAATTCTTCTTTATAGCTGCTCTGTGATAATCTGTACAGAGGAGCTTGAGGGCCCACATTCCTTGGGGTTGCAAAAGAGTCCAGCACCACTAAACCACAATGGTAACCCAAACTTTGGGGGCAAATTTGGGGCACAATGAAAGATTCAAGAAGAAGGCAAGAGATTTGAATTCAACTTTTATTAACTTGGGCTTCCCTGGTGGCTTAGATGGTAAAGAATCTGCCTGCAAGGCAGGAGATCTGCGTTTAATCCCTGGGTTGGGAAGATCCCCTGGAGAACGGAATGGCTACCCACTCTCTTCTTGCCTGGAGACTCCCATGAACAGAGAAGCCTGGTGGGCTACAGTCCATAGAGTCAAAGAGTTGCAAACGACTGAATGACTAACACTTTATTAGTTCTTTAAGACCAATAGATGGGAGCAAGGAAAAGGGAACTGACATTTGTTGAGGTGCATTCATTCATTCCTTCATTCAATATTTATGAACACCTACTATGTGCTAGTCATTGTTCTAGGATCTGGTGATAGAGCAGAGAGCCAAGACACTTGTTCATCATTGAAGTGAGAAGCAGAACAAAATGATGCCCTGATTCAGAGCATGAACTGGAGCTGGACTGTGTCCCCACCCGAACTCTGGTTGTGTGACCTCGTGTGACTTCATCTCTACCCCATAGCTCACTTGCATCATCTGTAAACCAGGAGATAATAAAAATACCTGGATCACAGCTCATTAAATTAAATGAATTCATGTTCAGTGTATGTAGTATCAGTCTGATTGAGTGTGCTTGATAAGTGATGTGAGAGTACGCGAATCCTGAAGGAGGAGTTTAGGGAAATCTGAGAGTGGAAACCAGGCCAGCCTCATCTCCGCAGGCTCTGTGTTCAGAGCTTTGCTAAGCTCATCTGCATCTCCACACAGTCTCAAGAAGTCAGCCATCCTTCCTCTTTGTCACACGTGGAGAACCTGAGAACCAGGACTAGGAAGCTGTCTGCGCTGAGCATCCAGCATCTGTGTGGCAGGGTGGAATAGAGCCTGCGCATGCCTGATTCCAGAGTCCTTCCCCAGGCTGAACTTCACTGTGGACTGAGAGTTGAGAGTTGTTCCAGTTGCTTAGTTGTGCCCGGCTCTTTGCAACCCCATAGACTGCAGCACGCCAGGTTTTCCTGTCCTTCTCCATCTCCTGGAGTTTGCTCAAACTTGTGTCCATTGAGTCGGTGATGCCATCCAACCATCTTGTCCTCTGTTGCCCCCTTCTCCTGCCTTCAATATTTCCCAGCATCAGTGTATTTTCCAATGAGTAGGCTCTTAACATCAGGTGGACAAAGATTGGAGCTTCAGCATCGGTCCTTCCAATGAGGGTTGATTTCCTTTAGGATTGACTGCTCTGATCTTGCTGTCCAAAGAACTCTCAAGAGTCTTCTTCAATGTCACAATTTGAAAACATCAATTCCTCAGTGCTCAGACTTCTTTATGGTCCAAGTCTCATATCTCTACATGACTACTGGGAAAACCATAGCTTTGACTCGACAGACCTTTGTCAGCAAAGTATGCTGTCTAGGTTTGTCATAGCTTTTCTTCCAAGGAGCCAGCATCTTTTAATTTCATGGCTTCAGTCACCATCTGCAGTGATTTTGGAGCCCAAGAAAATAAAATTTGTCACTATTGCCATTGTTTCCCCGTCTGTTTGGCATGAAGTGATGGTGGAGAGTTATTTTACCCCTAAAGACAAAACACCCCGCCCCTTTCCTCCAGCTAAGTAGCGTAGGGGACCAGGGTCTCTGGGAAGAGAACATAGATTAGTCCAGCACTCCTTTTGTACTACGTCACAACAAATGAACTTCTCTGGGAGGGGAAACTCACTACCTCCCCAAGCATCTTAATCACAGACCTCCTGGTTTGCCTGAGACGCTTGTTGTAAGAATTGATGAATTCTCTCTCTTGCTCATTTTTAAACAGTTGAATTTCTTGTACATTCTAAAATGTTTTTTTTTTCCCCACACACAGTTCACATGTGCCTTTCCCACTCCAACCACCCGTCATTTGAAGGAGCTACCAAACTTTCTTGGATTTAGGAGGAAAAAAACTTATTTCCCACTAGCAATTTTTAGATGGATTTTGAGTATGGTAACACCATCTTTGTTCACCATTAAAGAGGGCTCCACCTGAGTGACAGAACTAATGTTCTCTAAGCCCAGATTAGAATTGGGAGAGATTGAAGACAGGAGGAGAAGGGGATGACAGAGGATGAGATGGCTGGATGGCATCGATTCAATGGACAGGTTTGAATGAGCTATTCAATGAGTTTGAGCCACCTCCAGGAGATGGTAAAGGCCAGGGGAGCCTGGCATGCTGCCATCCAGGGGGCTGCAAAGAGTCGGACACGACTGACTGAGCAACAGCAACAAAGCTCAGATTAGGCTCTGGGGTTGATGACACAAATTTTGGATGGGTAGAATATTCTAGAGGCATTTAATTTTATTACGACCAAGAGCTATGCTAACACCATGTAGAATTGTTTGTTAATTTAATCCTCACAGCAACCCTGTGAGATTTTTATTACCCTGTTCAGTAGATGTGGAAACCAAGGTTCAGAGAACTCAGTAACTGTCTGATGACATGTCATAAATGGTCAAGTCACTTCTTGAACAAGTGTCCCCTTTAAATTACTACATGGCTTCAAGGGTAGCTGTTTGTGTCTGTGCTGGCTGGTATTTTTGGAATACAGTAAGTACTCGGTAAACACCAAATGAATGAGTGAGTGGGGTTGATACAGTCTCTGCATGGTCTTTTAAAGGCTTTGTTGTTGTTATTCAATCACTAAGGCCTGCCTGACTCTTGCAACCCCATGGACTATAGCCTGCCAAATTCCTCTGTCCATGGGATTCTCCAGGCAAGAATCCTAGAGTGGGTTGCCATTACCTTCTCCAGTGGATCTTCCCGACCAAGGGACTGAACCCATTCTCCTGCATTGGCAGTCGGATTCTTTACCACTGAGCCACCGGGAAACCCTAACTTACTTTAACATAATCCATTTTCCTTCTTTGACTGTCAAAGTTAATATTGAATAATAAAAGTCTAATTTTTTTTTAATTGAAGTTTTGGAAGCATCCTAGTAACAGTAGCCTTGACTTTGAGGAATTGGAAGCAATTTTTGGGCCCCAGAAGCTTGCAATCTCTCCTTCCCTGCCAAGAGTGGCTTAACCTTGGTAATTCTCACCTTCTTTTTGGTCAACACTGGGTTATTAAGAAAACAAACTCGAAAGCTCCAGTGCCAAAGAAGCTTTATGACTGTTTGTTTTTCCATGAATTTATTGTATATAGGTTGCTCTTTTTAAAATATTTATTTATGGCTGCATCAAGTCTTAGCTGCGGCAGGCAGGATCTCGGTTGCAGCAGGTGGGATCCTCTATCGCAGCTCGAGGGCCTCTCTTCAGTTGTAGCACGTGGACTCCAGAGCTTGTGGGCTTAGTTGCTCTTCAGTACCTGGGATCTTAGTTTCCTGACCAAGGGTCACACCCACGTGCCCTGCTTTGGAAGGTGGATTCTTAACCACTGAACCTCCAGGGAAGTCTCTATACATAAGATGCTTGAAGGAGCCCATGAACTGTGGATTATTTGCATATTCATGTAACCCATTCATGTATTCATTAGTCTAGCTATGGAATGAAATGAAAGGGATAGTGTTAATTTTGATAGAAGCATCTGGCGAGTACCTGTCACTTCATGCTCCAGACTAACGTGTCTCTAGGAGCTGGGGGCTCAGAGATGGGAGGTCTGGAGGAAGATGCAGCTGGAACTTGGAAGTATCTGCTCATAGTAAGCAGTGTCCGCGGATATCACATCAAGGAGACATGATAAAGTCAAGGGTACAAGCTCTTTAATGGCTGCATTCACAAGTTATCAATCACATTCAAAGAGTTTGTTTGAAATAGTTGTACTATGAGTTGTAGAAGTCCCCAAAAGCAAGCTTCCAAAAGTTGGAGGGACACAGTGTCATTTTTTAAGAATTTGTTTTGTTTAGAGATTTTTAGGGCAATAGAAAGTTACATTTATTTCATTTCATTGAGGTTGCTGGCTAACTTTATTTTTACTTGGTTATAGTTGGCTTGCAATGTTGCATTATTTTCTGCTGTACAGAAAAGTGGATCGGCCACACATATACATAGACCGTCTCTTCCTTGGATTTCCTTCCCCTTTAGGTCACCACAGAGTAATGAGTAGAGTTCCCTGTGCTCTACAATAGGTTCTCAATAGTTATCTATTTTATACATAGTAGTGTATATATGCCAAGCCCAACCTTCTGATTCATCCCACTCCCCCACCCTCTTTGGTATCCATACATAGGGACACAGTGTTTTGAAATGAGGGGTCTTAGAGTCTCAGCTCCAACTTCTTAGGTGTATGAATTCCTTGTTAGTGAGGAGGTCAGTCTATGTGAAATCTCAGTGGGGCAAAGTGATTTAATAAAAATGATTAGCTTTTTAAGAAATTGATCAAACCGGGCTTCAAATCCTGCATCTACCACTTACCAGATGTGAGTCCTTAGGCCACCTCTTGACCTTCCCAAGCCTGTTTCCTTATCTGTAAAACAACAATGAGTATATCCAACTGTTCAGGATTGTTTGAGGAATAACACAAGAGTGGGTGTCAATTTTCTGACATGGGCATGGTTTTCAATGTCAAATGTCATTCTCTTCCTGTGTTTCCTTCAGGGTGCTCCAAATACCTAAGTATAAGCTCTATTTTTAGCTAATACTAATTGTATATCAGAAATCTGATGCTTGAGGTTAATGGAAAATCCAACTCAAGTCGCCTTGAGCAGCAAAAGGGACTTATTGACTGGGATTGATGAGCATCCCAGAGGAAGATCTGGCCTCAAGCTGGCTTTGGTGCATCTTACACAGGTATTTTCCATCTCTTCTCTCCAAATTGCCTTTTTCTGCTTCATCGTAAGAATGACTCTCCTTATGATGCAAAGTGGCTGCCAGGAGCTTGCAAGAAAGAACCCAATTCTTCCTCATCACTTAGCAACAGGAACTAAGTACGCCTTTCCTCGCAGCCATCTCACATAGAGGAGATGTTTTCTCTTCCAACAAGTATGTTTGTGATCTCATTGGCTCAAAATGTATCAGATACACTGAACCAATCAGAGTGGCTTCCTGGAGGGTGTGGACTGTTTTAAGCCAATCAAGGCACATCCCTGGAGTGAGAGTGGGGCTGTGTGTGTAAGAGGGGAGTGAAACCCAGTCAAAAATAACAGTTTAAGTACCAAGAGGGAAGGGTAGTCAATGTAAGTTGCTTTTTTACTATTTATTGTCCTTCAGAATAGAGTAAGGGAGTTTGCCTAGAAGCCTCCAAGTTGTGGTCTTACACCATTTTAGAGGACCTCACAGGATGCTAGATTTTAATAGGATGCTATTTTTCATCTTTAACAGTCCTGACTCATATTTTCTGTCACAAAGACAGGAAGATCATTATCTAGGTTGGACTCAAAGGTCTCTGGACCATCCCAGCTGGAATATTTTACACAGCCCCTATAACAGTGGAAAATATACTTGGTTGCAAGGGAGTTAATTGGTAGTAACTAAAGCCCAGTGGTACAATTTGGTGGTGATTCAGAGGGGAATGATGCTTAAGGCTCATCAATGATGCCACAAGGGATTGGCTTTATAATTCAGATGCACAATTTAGTCTTTTTGTAAATCGTGACTCTGATACTCCAAATCACTATGCTAGCTCACAAGGCAGGAAGTGTTCAAATAAAAGACTGTGTTTGGGGCATATATATAGAATCTATAAAGATGGTATTGGTGAGCCTCTTGGCAGGGCAGAAATAGAGACACAGACGTGGGGAACAGACTTGGGGACACAGTGGGGGAAGGAGGGAGTGGGATGACTTGAGAGAGCATTGTTGACATTCATACACCACCATGTGTATAACAGATAGCTAGCGGGGATCTGCTGGATACCACAGGGGGCTCAGCTCAGTTCTGGAGATGACCTAGGGGGTGGGGTGGGGAGTGAGAGAGAGGTTCAAGGAGGGGATATGTGTATACATATAGCTGATCCACTTTGTTGTATAGCAGAAACTAACACAGCAGTGTAAAGACATTATGCATGCATGCATGCTAAGTTTCTTCAGTTGTGTCTGACTCTTTGTGACCCCGCAGACTGTAGCCCGCCAGGCTCCTCTGTCCATGGGATTCTCCAGGCAAGAATACTGGAGTGGGTTGCCACACCCTCCTCCAGGGGATCTTCCTGACCCAGGGATCAAACCCACATCTCTTATGTCTTCTGCATTGGCAGGTGGGTTCTTTACCACTAGTGCCACCTGGGAGGCCCCCAAAGCAATTATATGCCAATTAAAAACTAAAAAGCCCTTGTTGTGGTCTTCGTGAGATTCAACCTAATCTTTCCTATCTGCTCTCAGTACTTTAGACCTGCTGAGTGCCAAGACTACCGGGCACATGGCACAAGTCAGAGCCCCACATTTTGCTAGCTGGACCTCTGTTTTCTCACCCATAACAATGGAAAATTTTTTGATGTCTACAGCAAAGAGTTGTGGTGAATCTATATAAAGTAAATACAGTGCCTGGCACAGTGAGTGCCTGAGTTGTTCTTATTGGAAGTGGGGATAACAGAAAGGGATATTGGATATGATCTGTTATATGCATTGTGTGATTCAGTGTCCTCACCTATAGAATGGGGATATTGATATCTTATAGGATTACTGGGGAGATACATGAATTAAAATACATCATTCAGTGCCTCGCACATGGTAGGCATTCAGGAAGGATGTAGTCCAGTGGTTTTCACCCAAGAATGATATTGCACCCCACAGGACAGTTGGTAATGCCCAGAGGCATTTTTGGTTTTCACAGATGATGATGGCATCCAATGTGTAGAGGTCAGGGATGTGGCTCCACAGGGCATAGGACAGACTCCCCACAGCAAAAGTTGTCTGGCTCAAAATATCAACACCGCTCAAGGTTGAGAACCTCTGCTGTAGTCAAAGCCTGAACGAGGTCATCTTTTGTCCCTTTGGTGTCTTTTGTGACTTCTGCTTTGCATGGAAATTTGTTCCCAGGGGACAGAGGCCAACTATCAAAAAAGAGCCAGATTGGCCTTGTGAAGTGAGCTCTGGTTATGCTCCTTTAAAAAGTATGTTTAAAAATAAAGCTTTTGTTAAAAAAAAAAAAAAAAAAAACAACCCTCATTATTCTAAAACACCCCAGGCTCAACCACCTCCTGGATCTATCTTTCCAAATTCAACCTGGGTTCACAGAGCAGCCTCATCAGTTGTAACCTTGAGCAAGATATTACCTCTCTTAGCCTCACTTTACTCAACTGCAAAATGGGAATAATAATATCAATACATTTGCCCCTCAGGGTTGTTGCTGAGATCCTATGAATTAAGGTAGCAGAAGCGCTTAGCACAAAGTGAGGCACCTTGTGAATATGTGAGATCGTTGTTGGGGTCTTGGTGATTGCTTTATTTTTTAAAAAAATATTTATTTATTTGGCTGCACTGGATGTTAGATGTGGCACACGGCACCTTTGGTCTTTGTTATGGCATGCAGGATTTTGGTTTTGGCATGTGGGATCTAGTTCCTTGACCGGGGATTGAACCCAGGCCCCCTGCATTGGGAGCCCAGCATCCTAGCCAGTGGACCATCAGGGAAGCCCCTGGTCCTTGTGAACTCTTATGTGACATCATAGCATCTGCCTTTCCCTTCTTTTATTGAAGCTTCACAATAAAAAGAGAACATAGATGTGAAATCATTTTTCTCCCTAAAATCAAAAGGAGTCATAAACATAAGGCTGTTGTTAGTATTAATTTGAAGGATGATGAGGAATATCCGGGGAGACTCCCTCTGGTGAGGATTTCATGAATTTCCAGGGCAGAGATCCGGCTTCCCTGCAGAGCCTAACCTCTTCATCCTCCTTGTCTTGGCAGAGATGAACGCCAGATCTATGCTTCCCCAGGAGCATGCATCTTATTTTCTTACTGCTTCCCTGATTTCACTGCAATTGATTTTCCATTTCATGGGGAGGGGATGCGGAATACAAAAAGCAGAAGCAGAAACACATCCTCAATCCTTTACCAATTGTATTTCTTTTCACCTGATCATTTAGGAAAACAGTGTGAAGCCCCTAGGTGCTGTGTGCACACACAGCAATTGTGTGTCTGCCTTCCAGAGTTGGAGGAGTAATCACATGCTTCTGATTACTTGTGTTACTGTTGTTTTGTCACTAAGTCGTGTTTGACTCTTTGCGACCCCATGGACTGTAGCCTGCTGGGCTCCTCTGTCCATGGGATTCTCCAGGCAAGAATACTGAAAGTGGGTTGCCACTTCCTTCTCTAGGGGTTCTTTCCAACCCAGGGATCAAACCTGCATCTCCTGCCTTGTTGGTGATTCTTTACTGCTGAGCCCCCAGGGAAGCCCAAGTACTTGAGTGCATGCCAGTGTGTGCACACACAGGTGCATATGTGTCGGTGTGTGTGTCTCATGTGCCTGTGTCATTACATTTGTGTGTGAGAATTTATATCTAAGACTGTACATGTCCATGCATGCTTATGCTATGTGTGCACATGTGAGTTCTCTGTTGCAAACACTCATCTGTGTGTGCTTGTGGGTACATAAGTGGATTTTTTATTGTTATGGGCATCAGGTGCAGGAGAATATTCCTACCTGTAGAGACACTAGCAGATGAGTATTTGTGCATGTACTGCAAGTTGTGAATATAAATCCATGTTTGTGCTTATGTGTATTTTTGTGAATATTACCAACAACTATGCATCTGATACATTGGTGTGTGTTTATAGGTGTGTGTGCGCATGCGTGTGCACATATAAAAGAGAGAAGAAGGAGCAAAGATCTTCAGTGGATTTTTATCTTTGTGGACATCACCACTTGGACTGAATATTTTCCCCATTTAATCATCTCAGGGAAGAAACAGCAACCATGTAAATGCCGGGGGGAGAGTTACCAGCCAATTAATTTCTCCCTTCCTTTTCACGGTGACTACTTACTGATATTTTTATGGCACAGGGAACTCGACTCGGTGCTCTGTGGTGCCAAAGAGGGGTATTTGTGTGTGTGTGGCTGATTCTCTTTGTTGTACAGTAGAGACTAGCATGACTAAAGCAACTAAACTCCATATAAGAGAGTGTATTAAAATGTAGGGGAAAAGTGACTTTATGTTGTTTATAGGAGTATAATTGACTCACAATGTTGTATAGGTTTCAGGTGTATGGCACAGTGACTCGGTCATACATATATATGAAAGTGAAAGTGAAAGTCTCCCAGTCGTGTCTTACTCTGTGACCCCACGGCTATACAGTCCATGGAACTCTCCAGGCCAGAATACTGGAGGAGGTAGCCGTTCCCTTCTCCAGGGGATCTTCCCAGCCCAGGGATCAAACTCAGGTCTCCTGCATTGCAGTCGGATTCTTTACCAGCTGAGCCACAAGGGAAGCCCAAGAATACTGGAGTGGGTAGCCTAGCCCTTTTCCAGCCGATCTTCCCGACCCAGGAATCAAACTGGGGTCTCCTGCATTGCAGGCAGATTCTTTACCAACTGAGCTATGAAGGAAGCATGCATATATATATATATAAAAAGTATGTATATATATATATGTATGTATATGTGTATATGTATATGTAATTATATATGTATATATATATATATATATATATATAATGGACTTCCCTGGTAGCTCAGACAGTAAAGCGTCTGCCTACAATGAGGAAGACCCGGGTTCAATCCCTGGGTTGGGAAGATCCCCTGGAGAAGGAAAAGGCAACCCACTCCAGCACTCTTGCCTGGAAAATCCCATGGACAGAGGAGCCTGGTGGGCTACAGTCCATGGGGTCGCAGAGTCGGACACGACTGAGCAACGTCACTTTCACTTTCACTTTCATATATATATATATATACCCTCTTAGATTCTTTTCCCATATAGGTCTTTACAGGGTATTGAGTAGAGTTCCCTGTACTATACAGTAGGCTCATATTATTAATAGTTATCTATTTCATATACAGTAGTGTATATGTGTCAATCCCAACCATTTTGAAGGTAGAAAAATATGAGAGTGTGACAACATGTCACTGGCATTAAGACTTTCTGATTGAGGAGAGGAAGCCATTTTTCAAAGCTTCAGTGTGTATCTGATATTTCCAGAAGGCCTGGAGGCAGAAGGGCCAGACTCTCATCCAGCAAACTTGCCTCATTTACCTTCTGACAAACCGCCCGTCTGAGGGAACATACTGAGAATCCCTGGCTTAGCTCTGCGTTTGCTGATCCATGTTTAAGAGTTGCCACTTCAACGGTTTTCAAAATGATGAGGAGGCTGTTTGGCTGGTGCTAAAATGGGAAGTCTGGGTTTTAGCTCTATGATTTCAGAAAGTTCAATTCTATGTAGACTTGAGCTGGTGAGACACATACACGTTATCTAGCTTGAGTTTCTTGTTGCAGGGCTGAGGAAACTGAGACCCAAGGCAGAAGAGTTTGTTTCTAGGTGCTGGAAAGACAGCAGTGAACATGATAAGTGAGGTCTCCATGAAGATGAAACCCTAGTGAGAGAGGGAGACTCCTCACCCCTGCTCAATCAGGTCCAAGCATGTAGCTTTCTTTCTGTTCCTCTAAGCTCATCCCTGCCCCAGGGCCTTTGCTCTTGCCATTCCCTCTTTTGGGAATATTCTATTCACATTCCTTGTCATTCACCTCTCAGCTCCATACACTTGGTCTAAAATCCTCCCCACCCAGTGTTGTCTTCATAGTCCTTCTCGTAAATGCGTCCATGTGAATGTATGTTACCATGTTTGTCTTGTTTCCCCAACTAGAATGTGAACTCTAAAATGACCAGAATCATTTCTGACTTGTCCACTGGCCTATACCAACTCTACATAGTAGACTCTCCATAAGTGTTTGATGAATGAATGAATGACTTAAAGGAATAAATGTAGAATTTCCCAGGTCAGAAGTATTATGAAGAAAGTTAAACAGTGTGATGGTCCCTGGAGGCATTTGCGGTAAGAGCTTGGTGATGAAGTGTGAACCCTGAGGAGAGAAGGGAAGGGCACTGGCCTGGGGCTGGCAGGAGCCCTGTGGATGCCACCGTGGCTATGGCAGGGCAGGAAAGCGGGGAGTCACCTGGGGGAGCCACAGACAAGAGTCTGATGATGTCGGGCAGGGACCGGCTAACTCTTCCAGTAAAAAGCCATGTGGTAAAGAGTTCAGCGACTCACACTATATGGTTTCTGTCACAATGGCTCCATTCTGCCGCTTACAGAAAAAGCAGCCACAATCAATACAAAAATGAATGGGTACAGTTGTTTTCCCAAAAAAACTGTTTTGACACATATAAATGTTAGGCTGACTTTGTCCCAAGGGCCCCAGTTTGCAGCCCTTTGATTTTGGGAACCCGAGGCTATGGGAAAGTACTTTGGTTTCATCCTTAAGGCATCAGGAAATCTTATGACTGGTGCCTTTGAAAACCATCTTTCTAAGGAGAATGGAATGGAAGGGCAGGAGAAAGCACAGACATGCTTCATTTCTGTCTGGGCTCTGCTGTTCTGTACTCAGGTGTGTCTGACTCTTTGTGACCCCACAGACTGTAGCCGCCCCCCCCCCCCCCCCCCCCCCCCGCCACGCTCCTTTGTCTATGGGATTTACCAGGCAAGAAGAGTGGAGTGCATTGCCATTTCCTACTCTAGGGGGTCTTCCTGACCCAGTGATCAAACCCGCATCTCTTGAGTTTCCTGCTTGGCAGATGGATTCTTGACCAGTCCCTACTTCCGATCAATGGTGGTATAATTAGATGGTGGTTCAGCTCTTAGCAACTTTGTGGAGATGCTATTTGTTCCTGAAAACCCAAACTGGAAACTACCCAAATGTCCATCAACAGAGCACGCATAAACTGTGATATATCCATACAGCAGGATGCTCCTCAGCAATAAAAACAATCAATTACTGTATGCAACAACATAAAGGAATCTCAAAAGCTTTATGCTGATATAAAGAAGACAGACACAAGAGAGTCCACACTGTATGATCTCATTCTCTGAAATTTTATAGAAAGCAAAGCCAAACTATAGTGACAAAACAAAAAGGGATTGTTTTTGTCAATCACTCTCCCACCGGCGTTCAGCAGGAGACATACTGACTCCAGACAGTTATGAAGGAGTTTTCTGGGGGTGATGGATATATTCTGTAGGTTGAATGTAATGGTGGTTACTCTGATGTATATATCCAAACTCATCAAACTTTATTTAAATGATTGCATATTACTGTCTATAAATTATAACTTCAAAAAAGTTGATTAAAAATAATTTTTAAAGTAGTGAAGACAATCCCACTCCTGGGCATATATCAAAAAAAGAAAAGAAAAGAAAAGAAGGAAAACCATAGTTCAATAGATACATGTAGCACATGTTCATTGCAGCACTATTTACAGTTGCCAGATCATAGAAGCAATCTAAATGTCCATCGATGGAAGAATGGATAAAGAAGATGTGGTGTAAATATACAATGGAATATTAGTCAGCTCGTAAAAAGAACAAAATATGCCATTTGCAGTGACACGAATGGATCTAGAGACTGTTGTTCTGAGTGAAGTCAGATGGATAAAGACGAATATTATATGATTCACTTTGCTGTGCATAGAAACTAACACAGCACTGTCAGTCAACTATGATCCAATAACTATTAATTAAAAATAAAAACGTGAAGGAACAAAGAAGGAACGCTGAATGTCTTCTGCAAGGGACTTAATGTGTGTGTGTACATGTCTGTTTGTCTATATATATCTGGACATTGACTTGAGGAAAAGATGTAAGCCTTGAGTGAAAGTTTAGACTAAAATCCCTTAAACATCAGTTCAGCTCTGTTATTATATGATACTCCAAAATCAACAGGTTAAATTGGTTGCTGGGCATTATCTTCCATGGTTCATCTCTCCTGACCCCCAAGGTAATGTCAGAGACCCTCAGGGAGCATTAGAACTCTAGAGCCAGCTCCCTGAATGATCAGCTTCCAACTGTCAAAGTTCTGGCTTGGCAATTAACTCATTGAAGCTATTTACTTTCTCAGAATGAATCAACAGCTTTTTCTTATCATTCCTGTACACATTTTATATCCAACGGCATTTTTTTTAATCCCCAAAAGATTGTGTTATTAAAGTTTTGTGTGAAGCTGTGATTGCCATCCTTGGAACTGAAGATGCAATCAAGGGGACAGAATTGATGCCTTATAATTCAATGAATGGATGTGCTTCTGTGGTAATTTCTTCAGTAATTACTTGTGTAAACTGTGTGTTTCTGTAATTGAAACTTGAGAGTGTGGGGTAATTCATCAAAATCTATAATTTATTACTGCTTTCCCATTTTGTCTCTTGGTTTCTCTACTTGTCCTCATTAGACTGTTGTCCTCTCACCACCACTCCAGTCCATCACAACTGGTTAGACAAGGAGGCAAAAAATGTACTAATGGGAATTTGGGAAAAAATGTTCTGATGAACTTGGATGGAACTTTAAAATGCATTTTCTAGAGAACACAGTTGTTATTGTCACTTGCAACATGTATTTTCTGACAGATTCTAAAAGATTATTTATGAAATGGTTTCGAAGAGATTGTCTACTTCAAAAATTCTAGATAATAACACAGGTTTTCTCTTGTGATCAGCAAGTATTCTGAGTGTGTCTCATGTTTGTTCACAAAAGTCTAGGGAGGAAGGTAGGGGCTGGGAGGTAGGTTCGGCTGGCAGAGGGCATTGAATCACAGAGACTTCTGAGAGCAAAGCTGTGTCTCCTGACTTAAGGAACTGTCATAGGGCAATGTGAGAGGGAAGCTGTTAGAATCCCATTCCAAGCCCATGAGAAAGCCACCCTAACAAATATCCCGGAGCTGTCCATGATGCTTACCCATTTCTTTACAGTAGATAACAGATAGGGACTTCCCAGGTGGTGAAGTGGTAAAGAATTCACCTGCCAATGCAGCAGATGCAAGAAATACACATTCACTCCCTGGGTCAGGAAGATCACCTCGAAAAGGAAATGGCATCCTGTTTCAGCATCCTTGCCCGGGAAATTCCATGGCAGAGGAGACTGGCAAGCTACAGTCCATGGGGTTTCAAAGACTGGGACACGACTGAGCACACACACAGATAACAGGTATCAGGCAAAGTCTTGTTTACACTACACATGTGACATCACAACCACTAATGTGTGTCATTACACCCACTGTATTGACAACATCACACCCACTCTCTGTATGACATCACACCCGGCATATGTATAACATCTTTTGCACTATAGAAGACATCACACCCTCACTTTATGACATCACACCAACATTTTTAAGACATCACACCCAGTATATTTGACATCATATCCACGGTATCTCTGTCATCACTATCCACTGTATTGATGATATCATACCATCTGTATTTATGAGATCTCATCGACTATATATGACGACATCATATCCATTGTATAAAACATCATATTCACTCTATTTGTAGCATCGCAGAAACTGTATCTGTGTCTCACACACACACTTTCCATCATATCACAACCTTGGTATGTATGACATCACACCAACTATATGTTTAACATCTGTGCTGTGTGAAGGACTCTAAAGTCAAAGACAATTGAGAGAAATTTCTATAATCTAACATATGTTTCAAGCAAACTTTTGTTGTTTCATCACTAGAATGAAGCATCAAAAAGAAGAAAAATCATAGAAAACAACATTTTCTCTCCCACCAGCAAAATCTTCTGTTAGTATTTAGACATGGTTTTCTCCATTATGTTTTTCTGTGCATGGTTTCTGTGTTACTTGATACTGTTTCACATTGCTTATGCATTTTCTCCATGGCACTCAAAACAATACAAAATACAGCTTTAAACTTTTCTTTATGATTTTTGAGGTGTAGTTTGCACATAGTAAAGTCTGCCAATTTTAATGTACAGGTCACTTTATGAAAGTGAAAGAGGAGAGTGAAAAAGCTGGCTTAAAATCCAACATTCAAAAAACTAAGATCATGGCATCCAGGCCCATCACTTCTTGGCAAATAGATGGGGAAACAATGGAAACAATGACAGACTTTGTTTTCTTGGGCTCCAAAATCACTTCAGATGGTGACTGCAGCCATGAAATTAAAAGATGATTGCTCTTTGAAAGAAAAGCTATGATCAACCTAGACAGCATGTTAAAAAACAGAGACATTACTTTGCCAACAAAGATCCATCTAGTCAAAGCTATGGTCTTTCCACTAGTCTGTATGGATGTGAGAGTTGGACCATAAAGAAAGTTGAGCACTGAAGAATTTATGCTTTTGAACTGTGGTGTTGGAGAAGACTCTTGAGAGTCCCTTGGACTGCAAGGAGATAAAACCAATCAATTCTAAAGGAAATCAGTCCTGAATATCCATTGGAAGGACTGATGCTGAAAGCTGAAGTTCCAATACTTTGGCCACCTGATGGGAAGAACTGACTCATTGGAAAGACCCTGATGCTGGGAAAGTTTGAAGAAAGGAGGAGAAGGGGATGACAGAGGATGAGATGGTTGGATGGCATCACTGACCCAATGGACACGAGTTTGAGCAAGCTCCAGGAGTTGGTGATGGACAGGGAGGTCTGGTGTGCTGCAATCCATGGGGTTGCAAAGAGTCAGAAACGACTGAGCAACTGAGCTGAACTGAATGTACAGTTCTCTGAATTTTTACACTTGTATAGAAACCCTTATAATCAAGATGTTGAACAGCCCTATTGTCACCAACAATTTCCTTTTAAATTATCCTCTCTCCCCACTTCTAGACACTGGTAAGCACTCATTTTTTTCCTGTCCTTCTAGAAAAATAATATCTTTATAATATAATATTACAATAAGAAGGTATACCATAATCTCTTAATTTGTCTCTGTAAAATATTTAGTTTATTATATTTTCCTCCCATTATAAATAATACTGCAATGAATATTTTTGTGCATATAGCTTTTCAAGAATCTTAAGTAATTATAATACTGTGGAATTCTAGGAATGAGGTTGATGCATCAGAGATGAGGAAAGTTTTGAAGCTTCACTCTGGGAGCAGACACCAAATTAACACACTTGATAATGAAAATTCAAGGAACTATTTATAAAAACCTCATAGTAGAAGGGAGAGAATTAGGAATGTACTGAAGCACTGGAAACCAATACTTCCAATCATGCTACAGTTCTGTTTAGTCTTCATTTTGATATTTCCAAATTGTGGTGCTAGAGAAGATTCTTGAGAATCTCTTGGATGGTAAGGAGATCAAACCAGTCAGTCTTAAAGGAAATCAACTCTGAATATTCATTGGAAGGACTGTTGTTGAAGCTGTAGCTCCAATACTTTAGCCACCTGATATGAAGACCCAATTTATTGGAAAAGATCCCAATGCTGGAAAAGATTGAAGGCCGAAGGAGAAGAGGGTGGCAGAGGATGGGATGGGTTTAGATAGCATCACTGACTCAACGGACATGAATTTGAGCAAACTCTGAGAGATAGTGGAGGACAAAGGAGCCTGGCGTGCTATAATTCAAAGGGTCACAGAGAGTTGGACTTAGTGACTGAACAACATCAACAATTTCTTAATGACCTCAGACATAGTTAAACATCTTAGCTTGACATTCACGGTCTTTTATCATCAGCACTGTGTCTATTCCACACCACCACTGCACCCCCCCATCATGATTTATATGTATATCTACTTTATATGCATCACTACTTGTGCTCCTGGGCTTCCCAGGTGGCACAGTGTTAAAGAATCTGCCTGCCAGTGCAGGAAATGCAAGACACACAGGTTTGATCCCTGGGTTGGGAGAATCTCCTTGAATAGGAAATGGCAACCTGCTCCAGTATTCTTAGCTGAAACATGCCATGGACAGAGGATCCTGGCATGCTACAGTTCATGTGGTCACAATGAGTCTCAACTAAACATACACTTGTGCTCCTAGGTATGCCACCTTCTCCTATGGTTCCTGTCTTTGGACATATTTATATTTGCCCCATTTTCTGAAAAATCTCCTCCCTCCCTCCAATGTCCTCTTCTTCTTTAGCCTTCTCAATCCACCAACACAAAGCTTTGTGTTGTGTTCCCACAGTTCCTTCTGCTGAACTCTATGTTAGGACTCATTCATGTATACTGTCAATAATTACATATTGAGAGTCTACAATATGCAGGGCCCTGTGTACGTGGCAGTGAATGAGAGACACAATGTCCCTGTCAAGTGGAAAACAACATTCTTAGAGCCAAAGAGATGATATTGGAGCAGAGACACGAATAATGAAAAGAAGGAGTTGCAGGATAGATAGGTAAAAAGTGCTTTGCGTGCATGCATGCTAAGTTGCTTCAGTCGTGTCCAGCTCTTTGTGACCCTGTGGACTATCGCCCACCAGGCTCCTCTGTCCATGGGATTCTCCAGGCAAGAATACTGGAGTGGGTTGCCATGTCCTCCTCCAGAGAATCTTCTTGACCCAGGGATCAAACCTGCATCTCTTGCAACTCCTACATTGCAGGCTGATTCTTTACCTCTGAGCCCCCAGGGGAAGTTTGAAAACTGCATTAGGCAGATGGCAAAACAGGTACAAAGATCCTGAAAAGTGGAATGCTTGGCTTGTCCGAGGAAAAGTAAAGAGGCTACGTGGAGTCTGGTGAGTAAGAAAAAGGTTGTAGGAAATAAAGTTAGAGAGGAAAAGTAGGTTCTGATCATTTATGGCTTTGTAGGTCATGACAAGGTGGCCTGCCAATGCAGGAGACACCAGAGAAGCAGGTTCAATCCCTGGGTCACGAAGATCCCCAGGAGTAGGAAGTGGCAACCTGTTCCAGTGTTTTTGCCTGGAAAATTTCATGGACAGAGAGCCCGATAGGCTATACCGTTCATGAGGCTGTAAAGAGTCGGACACGACTCAGCACATACATACATATAGGTCATGGCACAGAGTATGGCTTTTATTGCAAATATGATTGAATGATTAGAATTTTTAATTAGGAGAGCTATAAAATGTAATTAGGATTTTAAGAACATCATGCTGAATTCTGGGTGAAGAAGGGGGAATATAATAGAAGACTACCAAGAAGGCGGCCATGGCAGTCATGTAGGTGTGAAACAATGATGGCTTAGGTCAGCAGTCAGCAAACTTTTTCTGTAATGGGCCAATTAGTAAAAAATTTGGGCTTTGTGGAACAAATGGTTTCTGTCACAACCACTCAGTTCTGCCATTGTAGCATGAAAGCAGCTACAGACAATATACAAATGAATGAGAGTGGCTGTTTTCCAATAAAATGTTATTCACAAGAACAGATGGTGGGCTGGATTTGGCCCAAGGGCCATAATTTGTTGAGCTCTCTCTTATAGTAAGAGTTATGATGAAGGTAGTGATGAATGAGTAGATTAAACATTCATTTTTGGATATGGAGTAGGTTTTCTCTGAGAAGTCAAAAGTTCTGTTTTCACCCTCAGGTTTTTAAGATGCTCATTTCATGTCTACTTGAAGATTTTGCGTTGGCTATTGAAGAGTTGAGTGAAGCATAGAGTACTGTGGCAGGATTGACTAGCATTATTAATTCAGGGATTATCATCACACAGGTGATAAATAAGAAAGGACATAGCCATCAAGGGAAAGGGCTTAGATAGAGAAGAGGAGAAGAGACGGGAGGTGAGGGAAGATGAGGCTAAGGGTTGAGTTTTGGATGATTTCCACATCGAGAAGCTGGCATATGAGGATGACCCGGAAAAGAAGAGGGGCTTCCTGTGAAGAAGTGGAATCTCCAAATTCAGGAGCAGAGGATGCTTTTAATTGGAGTCTTGTTGATTTATGGGGCTTCCCCGATGGCTCAGCAGGTAAAAGAATCTGCCTGCAATGCAGGAGATGCTGGAGATGCGGGTTTGATCCCTGGATCAGGAAGATCCACTGGAGAAGGGCATGGCAAACCACTCCAGTATTCTTGCTGGGAATATCCCTGAGGATATTCATGGACCTGGCAGGCTAAGGTCCATGGGGTCGCAAAGAGTTGGACATGACTGAAACTGAGCATGCGTGCATGCATGGTTGGTTTATAGTGTTATATTAGTTTCAGATATGCAACAATGATTTGATATTTTTATAGATTATCCTCCATTTAAAGTTATTATAAAATATTGTCATATTGTCTGTGCTGTACATTAAGTCCTTGTGTTTTATTTATTTTCTTCCTTGTAGGTCATATTTCTTTTTTTTTAAATTTTTTTATTTTTTTTTTTATTAGTTGGAGGCTAATTACTTTACAATATTGTAGTGGGTTTTGTCAAACATTGATATGAATCAACCCTTTTCCCTATCTTGCCCCTCCCTCAACTGTCTCTTTGTGACCCAGTGGACTGTAGTTTGCCAGGCTCCTCTGTCCATGGGATTCTCCAGGCAAGAATACTGGAGTGGGTTGCCATTTCCTCCTCCAGGAGATCTTCCCGACCCAGGGATCAAACCCACATGTCTTTCATCTCCTGCAGTGGCAGGTGGGTTCTTTGCCACTAGCCTAATGGGCATGATCCACAAAGAGGGGAGAATTGATACAGGACAAAGAAGAGACAATTGAAGCAGTAAAATCTTTGAGGAGGAAATAGCCACAGTCCATCCAGCACAACAAGGGAAGTCAGAATTAATCTGTACTGATGCTTGTAAATTTGGTGGGGGTGGGGGGGTGGGATGGTGAAGGAATACTTCTCATTTTCAGAGAAATAGAAAAAAAATCATCAGTTTTCCAAGAATGGGAGAAGAGGCATTGGAGGTTGGGGAAGAAGATATTAAGTAGTCAACCTGGACAGATGGAAAGACAGACTTTCCAGGGAAACAGTTTAAGATTTTCTGGTAGGACTAAGGTCATAAATGTAAAGTGAGGTCAGTCAGCTGGGTTTGTGTTTCTTTCACCATGTTGAGCTCTTGGGTATGGGCATAGAAGAGATGAAGCACTAGGTTTAACCTGGGCTTGACTTGGATGGAGAAAGAAGACACAGAGAATGGGAAGTAAAAGAATTAACAGTGTACCCAAGTGATGTGGCTTAGTGTTTGATCATGAGAAAACTGTCTGAAGGAAAAAGTAAGAGTGAAAAAGAGATGATCATTAGTGAGGTAGTGGTGGGGGACAATGGGTTAGAATCCTCAATGGTGGGTAAGAATAATTGGATTAGAGAGTCCTGCAAGGGTTGAGGTGGAAAGATAAGAGGATGGAATACTTAAGTTTGAGATCTTAGACCTGGTGCTCTCAAAGTTCTAGAGTGTATTCATGCAAACATGTTGAGAGATGAGATGAGATGAGACAAAAGAATAGATTTGCAGAGGTAGGGTGGTCAAGGACCTGAGGGTTGGGGTCCTTGGGTGGATAATTGGGTAATTCACATGGATACTGAAGTCACAAGGAAGGATGACCGGAATAATGGTTGACAGAAAAACAGTGGTCCAGATGCTAGAATCTTCAGTGAATCAGAGTGAGTGCCTGTGAAGTCAGCCCAAGACTCTGAAAAGAAGGGGCCATGGTTTGTGAAGGCTTGGGGTAAACGTCAAAAGAGCTGAAATTTTGGAAGCAGGAAGGGAAAGAAAAGGCTGAGAAGCAGCCGTGTTGAAGTAAGAAGGGTGCTTTCTTACCTTTTCTCATGTAGGAAAAATATTATTGCTCTCAGGGGCTGGTCACGTTTTGGTTTGCATCTCTGTACAGGCATAGCTCATTTTCTTGTGCCTCACTTTATTGCTCTTCCCGGATATTGTGCTTTTTACAAATAAGTAGAACAAAAACAGACTCATAGGTATAGAGAACAAACTACTAGTTATCAGTGGGAGGAGGGGTTGGAGAAAGGAAAAATAAGACTAGGAGGTTAAGAAGTGCAAACTACTACATATAAAATAAATAAAATACAGGATATATTGTACTACACAGTGAAGACAGCCAATATTTTATACTAGCTTTAAATGGAATGTAATCTATAAAAATATTGAATCGCTATGTTGTACACCTGAAACTAATACAATATTGTAAATCAACAGTGTCAGGTAAGTCTATCAGTGCTGTTCGCCCAACAGTATTTGCCCACTTTGCATCGCTGTGTCACATTTTGGTAATTCTTGCAATATTTTAAATATTTATTGGATTTGTTACAGTGATCTGTGATCAAAGATATTTTATATTCTACAAGATGATGGTTAGTGTTTTTTTTAGAAATAAAGTTTTCTTAAATTAAGATATGTACATTGTGTTTTAAAGACATAATGTACATTGTGTTTTAAAGACATAATGTGTTACACACTTGATAGACTATGGTAAACATGGGCTTCCCTGGTACCTCAGCTGGTGAAGAATCTGCCTGCAATGCAGGAGACCCTGGTTCAATTCCTGGGTTGGGAAGATCCCCTGGAGAAGGGATAGGCTGCCCACTCCTGTATTCTTGGGCTTCCCTGGTGGCTAAGATGGTAAGGAATTCGCCTGCAGTGTGGGAGACGAGTTTGATCCCTGGGTTGGAAAGATCCGCTGGAGGAGGGCATGGCAGTTCACTCCAGTATTCTTGCCTGGAGAACCCCATGGAAAGGAGCCTGGTGGGCTGCAGTCCATGGGTTGCAAGGAGTTGGGCACGACTGAGTGACCAAGCACAGCACAGCACACAGTATAAACATAACTTTAACAAGCGCTGTGTGTTAAGTCACGCAGTCACGTCCAACTCTGTGTGACCCTGTGGATTATAGCCCACGAGGCTCCTTTGTCCCTGGGATTCTCCAGGCAGGAATACTGGAGTGATTTGCCATGCCCTCCTCCAGGGGATCTTCCTGACCCAAGGATCGAACCTGTGTCTCCTGCATTGGCAAGTAGATGCTTACTTGCTGAGCCACTGGGGACACCCTTTACATGCACTAGGAAACCAAATAATTCACTTTTTTTTTTTTTTTTTTGCTGTATTTGCTTTATTCCGGTGACCTGGAACCAAACCCACAATATCTCTGAGACACGTCTGTATATATAATATTACTCTGCTACCCAGGCAAGAAAACTGAGGTTCAGCAAGATTAGGGAACCTGGCCAAGGTCACAGCAGCTTGGGCTCAAGCCTATGTCTGTTGATTCTGGAGCCTGTGTTCTGGTTTGATACGATTCACAAATCTGAACCCCGTGCTGTATCCAGTTCTGCCATGTGTGACCTATTCTGCCCTGACCCTGCAGCTTCCTCCTTCAAAGGTCACCCCCTGAGGCTACTCAGGATGTTACTGGCATCTGTAGCCTCGTCTGAGGCTGGCCTGGGCCGAGAATCCTTGGTTATTGTCCTCAGGGTTAATGGCCTGCACAGGGAATTCACCCTTGACTTCTCCTCCCTCCCAGATTCTATTCCGAGCAGGGACACGTTGGTACAGACAGCTGGTTTTCATTCTCTTGATGCTGACAGTGGGATAATGATTCAAATTGGCCTTGGTTATGAAATGAAGCCCTGGGAGGGAATTCTCATCAGACTTCTTAGGAGAGAAGAGAAAGGGATTGAAATTAAAGTGGTAACTGGTGACTTGGTTGGCATTCAGACTGACTCCTTAAGTCTTTCTTCCTCTTCATGTCATCATTAAATGAGATAGAGCAGGCAACTGGTAAATGGGAGAAACCTAGGCTAGTGCTCCGACGCTGTGATAGCTGGTATTTAATAGCTCTCATTTAGGCTCTGAGGGCTTTCCAGGTGGCGCGAGTGGTAAAGAACCCACCTGCAAATGCAGGAGACCTAAGACACTCGGGTTCGATCCCTGTATCAGGAAGATCTGGAGGAGGGCATGGCAACCTATTCCAGTATTCTTGCCTGGAGAATCCCATGGATGAAGGAGCTTCGCAGGCTACAGTCAGTAAGGTTGCACAGAGTCAGACGTGACCGAAGCGACTTAGCACTGGCTCTGAGCCCCACACTGAACAGGAAGCATGCTACCCCGTCCCCATAGCAATCCCACAAGGAGAGCCACCCCGCTGTCCCTTTTACAGGTAGGCATTCCAGGCACAGTATTATCTTACTTGAGGCCACACGTGCACCCCTGCCTCCCAAATCAGTCCCTTCTCCACTTCGAGGTAGTCTCTCCCCATGGACCCTATTCATTTTCCTTGACTTTGCTTAGAAGCTGGAATGACGAAGGGAGACCAAACCAGCAGATTGAATCAGAGTTCTTTGTGGTCTTCCTCTAGAATATCAGATTCTAGCACTTGGCTCCCTGGCTTTAAATATTGCCTCTATTACCTATTGACTGTGTGATCTCAGGGGAATTACTTAATCTCTCTGAACTTCATTTTCTCCATCTATAAAATTGGTTTTATTATGCATTTATCTCATATGATGGTTTTTGTTTTTCAGTTGTGTCTGACTCTTTGCGACCCCATGGACTGCAGCACACCAGATTTCCCAGTCCTTCACTGTCTCCTAGAGTTCACTCAAACTCATGTCCGTTGAGTTGATGATGCCATCTAACTATCTCATCTTCTGTTGCCTCCTTCTCCTCCTGCCCTCAATGTTTCCCAGGACCAGGGTCTTTTCCATAGGATTGCTGTAAAGTTTAAATCATTTAAAGATGTTAAGCTCTTAAAATAGTGCCTGGCATATAGGCAGTGTTTGCTATCACTTTTGTTTTGTTTATTTTTTAACTGAAGTATAGTTGGTTTACAATGTTGTGTTAATTTCTGCTCTACAGCAAAATGATTCAGTTCCATATGTATCTTCATATTCTTTTTTCCATTATGTGTTCTCATAGGACATTAAATATAGTTCCCTGTGCTATATAGTAGGACCTTGTTTATTCATCCTGTATAAAACAGCAGGACTTGCTTGGTGGTGCAGTGGATAAGAATCCATCTGCCAATGGAGGGTACATGAGTTGGATCCCCGGTCGGGGAAGATTCTAGATGCCATGGAGTAGCTAAGCCTGTGGGCCACAGCTACTGGACCTGTACTCCGCAACAAGAGAAGCCGCCACAGTGAGAAACCCGTGCGCCACAATGAGGAGTAGCCCCATTCACCACAACTAGAGAAAGCCTGGGCAAAGCAGCAAGGACCCAGCACCACCAAAAATAAATAAATAGATACAGTTTTAAAACTCTTTATGACCCCATGGACTGTAGCCCACCAGGCTCCTCGGTCCATGGGATTTCCCAGGCAAGAACACTGGAGTGGGTTTCCATTTCCTTCTCCAGGGGATCTTCCCGACCCAGGGATCAAACCCACATCGCTTGCATCTCTTATATTGGCAGGCAGATTGTTTACCACTGCACTACCTGGGAAGGCCCATCAGATGCTTACTCCAAATCAGTGGAGAGAATAGGATTTCCTCAGGATCAGTCAGGTCGCCCAGGAGCTGAAGGTGAGATCAGCCTTGCAGAAGCATATGAACACCTGGAAAATCATAGTACCTGAAAAAAAAAATCATACTCTGAGAGAAAGAAAGGGAAATGAATCTTGGTGGTCAAAATCAGGGTCCACTATAGTGAGGCGCTGTTATTGATTTTTAATAGAGAAGGAAACTGAGGCTCTGAGAGTTTTCGTAATTTCACACAGTCATCAAAGTGAAACTCAAACCTTTCAGATCCTAAGATGCATGTTCTTTAGGGCCACATTAAAGCTCTATGGGGTTTGCTGTGTTCACCACAGCACTTTGACAATGGCCATGACGTGGAAACAACCTAAATGTCCTTTGACAGATGACTGGATAAAGAAGCTGTGGTACATATATACAATGGAATACTACTTAGCCGTGAAAAAGAATAAAATATAGTTGTTTCTTCCTAGTTTCATGTTGGCTTATTTTAACAGATGGAAGTAGTTGTTTGTTGTAAGGTGTGTGTGTAATCTGTGTTAAATTTGTGGTCTGAAGTGTTTAGCTATCAAGCGGCTTCTTTAGTAGACCAAAATTTTCTGTCACTGAAGTGTTCTGAAGTATATACCGTGATGTTTAAAAGAAACACTTGTTAAAGCAAGTTTTCATCTTCTGGGATATACTTTTTAAAACTTCCATCCCCTGTAGTTACGAATGCATGTACCAGGCCTCTAGAAGTTAGTGTGTTAAGCTGAACCAACTTGATTGGAGTCGCTGTCCATACATAGGGCTTGTTTCCCAAAGAAAAATATTGTTTAGAGTAGCGAAATTATAAGCCTTCCCAGGCATGTTGTAAAGCCTCTGGAAAAGTAACTTGGAGCAAGTCTTGTGAATGGAAATGTAGTGCTCAAGTCACATTCTGCTTTAAAAAGTTGTAACAAATACAGATGAATTAAAAAGGAAAAAAAAATGCCATATTAAGCAACCTGAATGGACCTAGAGATGATCTCACTAAGCAAATTAAGTCAGAACGAGAAACACAAATATCATATGATATCATTTGTGTGTGGAATCTAAAATACACTGACACAATGGATGTGAGTTTGGGGAAACTCCAGGAGGAAGTGAAGGACAGGCGTTTTGCAGTTCATGGGGTCACAATGAGTCAGACATGGTTTAGCAAGTGAACAACAACAACATACAAGTCAACATATCTATGAAATAAAAACAGACTCACAGATATAGAGAACAGACTTGGTGTTGCCACATGGGAGAGAAGATAGAGGAGGGAAGTATTGGGAATGGAATAGAATTAATAGAGTCAAACTGTCACATATAGGATGAATGAACAAGTTCCTACTGCATAGTACATGAAACGGTATTCAATATTCTGTGACATACCATCTTAGAAAAGAATATGAAAAAGATACATACTGTCACTCTGCTGTAGAAGAAATTACACAACGTTTTAAATCAACTGTACTTTAATAAACTTTTTTTTAAAAAGCTTTATGGAGTTTGGAGACTTGGCAGTTTTTATTGATCGAGCACATATGTTTGGCCACTATGAAGACACTTTACAAGAATCTTATTTAATTCCTTTAATTAACCCCCAAAATTAGTTCCATTTAATAGGATGAGGGGGTAAACTGAGGTTAAAACAGGGTATTTGGCTTGTTGCAGGCCACAGAGCTAAGCCAAAAAATCAAAATTGGAACCCAGGTCTCTCTGGATCAAAAACCTAAACTTTTCCTATGACCCTAAAATAACCAAATGCCATTCTCATATTCTTTTATTATTTGAGATTCATATGAGAAGAAGTCAAACTTTTAATGAGGATCCTGACGAATTTCAGTTCAATGACCCAGTTTTTTCCCCCTAATTTTTATTTTAGAATAAGACTTTCAAAGCACATATGGATATGGACTTTTTCTCTTTTTTTGTGCTGCAAGCTCTGTGACCTCCTCTTTCTGCCTGCTTTCACTGAGAACTTTTAGGATAAAGCATCTTAATTGGCTGCTCTGATGCCCTCTGGGCTGCCTGGGATCAGGAGTGCTTGGGTTCCATGCTGGTTTGCCTCCTCCTTTCCATCAGCCACGAGCCGTGGAGAGCTGAGCATATTATGATCACATGAACTCAGGTCATGCTCAGATCTAGCGTGGAAGCCCTCAGCCGTTTCTCCCCTTTGTTCCCTAAAATCCCTTCTACTTCTAAGACAGGGGCAGGAATTCTGGTTAGTTGAGGGCCCAGCCAAGTACCAGGCAGTATATTACTGTTTAATTTTCACATCCACATCAAATGTCGGTATCCTTTATAAAGGTGAAGACACTGGTTCACAGAGGTGAAATAACCACCCAAGGTATCACAGCTGGTGAGTGGGGATTCAGAACTGACCTGAGGAACTCCATGAAATTGCTGAAGAAGAGCTCCATGAAAGAGCTGAAAAAAATCTTTAATTTTTTACTGTGCCTCCCAGATTGTAAATTTCTATAGTGTTAGTCACTCAAGTCCGTATGCACTCATGGACCGTAGCCTGCCAGGATCCTCTTGTCCGTGGAATTCTCCAGGCAAGAATACTGGAGTGGGTTGCCATGCCCTCTTCCAGGGGATCCTCCTGATCCAGGGATTGAACCTATGTCTCCTGCACTGAAGTCTGTTTCTTTACCATCTAAGCCACCAGGAAAGTCCCAATTTCTATAGGGAATCTGCCAAAGTCTTATACTTCTTTGCTCTATATCCTAGGTAAAGTCATATAAATTTATTTTGCTTGCAACTAACAGAAACCTCGGAGAAGACAATGACAACCCACTCCAGTACTCTTGCCTGGAGAATCCCATGGACGGAGGAGGCTGGTAGGCTTCAGTCCATGGGGTTGCTAAGAGTTGGACGTGACTGAAGCGACTTAGCAGCAGCAGCAGCGATGGAAACCTACTCAGATTAGCTTAAGCTAACCAGGGCCTTGAATGCAGTGTAGACTTTCCTCCATCACATGAGCTTCTGTGTGTTTACTTCATTCTTGTTCACTTAAACTAGTTTGCTTGACTTCCCACAAATTTAAAAAAAAAAAAAAAAAGACTCAGCTGGCACCTCTAGTTTACATGACTAGATTATTCATACAGCAGAGTTTTCTTTTCCTCCCTTCCTCCCCATTTCTCTATCCATCTTAATCCTCTCTGTATTGTAATCTACAGGGTTTAGCCTGGTTTGGCTAAGGCCTGTATCCAACACTAACTCAATCATCTATGTCTGAAGTCTGGGAGTGACGCTGGACCAAAATGTGTCAGCTTGGAAATTTGTGGTTGGAAGGAGGAGAAAGCGGTCTCAGAAAAATTTGAGGGAGAGATCCCAGAAGTTGTGGTTTTACTGGATAGACTGCCTAATAGTTCTCCTTTATAAAAGTATTGAAACTGTACGACCTCGTTAGGACAATCTAGTAAATTACATTTTAGGAATGTAGAACACTGTCAATTGATATGAATGCTCAATAAAGGCAGAAAGTTTTTTTTGTTTGTTTTAAAATACACATATATTCTTTTTCCGATTATTTTTCCTTTACTTGTTATTGCAAGATTTTGAATATAGTTCCTGTGCTTGACAGTCGGTCCTTGTGTATATGTTATAAACAGGTCGTGTATATATGTTAATCCCCAACTCCTAGTTTACCCTTCCTCCCTTTCCTCTTTGGTAACCATAAGTTTGTTTTCTATGTCCGTGAGTCTGTTTCTGTTTTGTAAATAAGTTCATTTGTATCATTTTTTTTTTTTTAAGATTCCACATGTTAGTGATATGTGTCCTCTGTCTCGCTTACTTCACCTAGTATGGTAATCTCAATGTGCATCCATGTTGCTGCAAATGGTATTATTTCATTCTTTTTTATGGCTGAGTAATAATGGCAACCCACTCCAGTATTCTTTCCTGGAGAATCCCATGGATGGAGGAGCCTGGTGGGCTACAGTCCACAGGTCGCAAAGAGTTGGACATGACTGAGTGACTTAACTAACTAATATTCCATTATATTTCTATACCACGTTTTCTTTATCCATTCATCTGCCAATGGACATTTGGGTTATTCCCATGTCTTGGCTATTGTAAATAGTACTTCTGTGAACACTGGGGTGCATGTATCTTTTGAAATTAGAGTTTTCCTCTTTTCCAGATATATGTCCAGGAGTGGAATTGCTGGATTGGATGATAGTTCAGTTTTTAGCTTTAGAGGAACCTTGATAAAACTCTCCACAGTGACTGAAGCAAGAGTGCAATAGGTTTTTATCCCATCCTTTGAGTCTTGAGTTGGAAAACAGAATAAGTTGCCATTTTAGAGAGGACCAGTGGAAGAGATCAGGGGGACATGTTAAAAGGCCATGGCGTTCTTCTTAGGATCAAAATTGGTGCATGCTTATCTCTAGGGCAGAGTTCCTTTCATTATAGGCAGAGTCAAAATATTTGCAGATTTTTTTCTCCTTCACTTAAGACCATGTTTCTAACCATAGATGCACATATGGGTTTTTTAAGCAGATGTGTTTAAAAAATACTGATGCTGAAGACCAGTCCTACCTCCAGGGATTCTGATTCAATTCATCTGGGGTGGGGCACATGAATTAATTTTCCAAAGAGCTTCTGAGATGAGTCTCATACACACAGAAAGGGGAACTACTGACTTATAGTGAGAAGCATTTACCTGAGGTCCTGAACCTGTTCCAAAAGTGCTCAGACCAAAAGCCACATGATCACAGGCAGGCAGGGATGGTGTCTTTTGCACCAGGGAGATGTGGGCCAGGCTCTGAAGTGATGTCCTCTTCAGGAGGTGCTGTGCTGAAGCTATTGATGGGTCTATTTTAGAGTGAGGCCTGTTTTGGCTAATTACAAGAGAAATACTGAAGCTCAGGTGGATCTTGTCAGTGTCAAGTATATTCCTACTGGGTCCAATTTGCTCTACTCTTTTCATTCATCATCTCCCATTTGAAATGGCATTAGGGCATATTGGGAAGAGCTCTCAGAGACTGAAGGGGATGGGAATGACAGGTTCAAGTGGCCATTCCTGACATACAGCCAAACTTTAAGAGCAGATGGAGAGTGCACACTAGCTGCATTAGCTCACACCAGGGAGGGCCTCCTGGTCTCAACCTTTGCTCCCCTTTTAGACAATTGAAACAGCTACCCTGCCTAGGCAAAACTGATAACAGCACATTGAATCTGTACAAAAATTTACAGCCTACAAAACTCCCTCACAAATACCTCACTGTTCCCCAAAGTGTGATAACATGAACCATAGCCCCATAGGTGGTATAGAAGATGCTTTTAAGTGGTACACAGAGATTTTTAATAGTTATCTTAATGCCTATTTGGGGAAACATAATTATCAAGTAGAAACTGATTTCACAGATATTATTTTTTATGATAAAGTAGATGATTAAGATTTTACCTCCCCCTTAGAGTGAGTTGATTTAAAGAGAAGTGTTAATTTCAGGTTGTGGTCGATACGGTAAGACAGCATGATGTGTTTTGAGGATGATCAAAGTTTGGGGGACACTGGGTTATTTCATTGTCACCAATGATCCACAGTAAGTTGCTTGTTAATCAGCAGGGGGTGGGAGAGTTGTTTTATTGATTATTGAATTAGAGCTTTGAGAGTTTAAATAATTCATCCAGGCTTGTTTTTTATATATGTGTGTGTGTACTAAGCTGCTTCAGTTGTGTCCTATGGATTGTAGCCTGCCAGTCTCCTCTGTCCATGGGATTCTCCAGGCAGGAATACTGGAGTGGGTTGCCATGCCCTCCTCCAGGGGATCTTCCCGACCCAGGGATCAAACCTGTGTCTCTTATGTCTCCTGCGTTGGCAACTGGATTCTTTAGTGCCACCTGAGAAGCTTATATTCAAATTCATGTTCTCTGAATCTAATTCCAGGCTTCTTTCTATGAACTTACTATTCTGTTGAGAGTTAATGTCTAAGTTCAGTTCAGTTCAGTTGCTCCGTTGTGTCTGACTCTTTGAGGCCCCATGGACTGCAGCACGCCATGCTTCCCTGTCCATCACCAACTCTCAGAGCTTACTCGAACCCATGTGCATAGAGTCAGTGATGCCATCCAGCCATCTCATCCTCTATTGTCCCCTTCTCCTCCTGCCTTCAATCTTTCCCAGCATCAGGGCCTTTTCCAATCAGTCAGTTCTTCTTTGTTATTCTAGAAGGTGAGAAAAGGCTTTCCAGAGTCACCCACACTCAGACTAGACGGCATGCATGGCCCTGGATATGGAATGGAATGGACTAGTTCAGTGGTTCTCTCAGGGTGGCTTCTGGGTCAACAGCAGAAGGATCACCTGGAATCTCTGAAAATTCTTAGACCCACTAGAGGACTGCTGGGTCAGAAACTCTGAGGGTGGGGCTCAGAAATCTGTTTAATCAAACTTCTAAGGTGATTCCCAGGTACACTGTAGTTTGGGAACTATCTTCTGGTTTTCAACTGGGGGTGACTTAGTCTCTATAGGAGACATTTAACCGTACCTGAATCATGGCACAGTGGTAAAGAATCTGCTTGTCATTGCAGGAGATGCAAGAGATGAGGGTTTGGTCTCTGGGCCAGGAAGATCCCCTGGAGAAGGGAATGGCAGCCCACTCCAGTATTCTTGCTGTAGAATCCCCATTTACAGAGGAGCCTGGGGGTCTACAGTCCATGGGGTCACAAAGAGAAGGACCTGACCGAGCAAGGAGGCACTTATAGTTGACCCACTTGGGGCAGAGGGTGCTACAGACCCTGGTGAGTAGAGGCCTGGGATGCTGCTAAACATCCTATACAGGACAGCCTCCTTCAACAACAATTGATCCATCCCAAGATGTCAGTAGTGCTGAGATGGAAAATCCCTGCACCAAACTGATTTATCTTAGCTTGATGAGCATGGTGTATAGTTTCTTTTTTTAATTAAAAAAATATTTTGGCCTTGTCCTGTGGCATGTGGGATCTTAGTGCCCATACCAAGGGTGGAACGCATGCCCCCTGCATTGGGAGCCTGGAGTCTTAACCACTGGAGCACCAGGGAAGTCCTACAAGGGTGTATACTTAAGAGACCACAAATCATCTAAAAATTGAAGCTTCCTTTGGCCTCTGGTTGACTGAGTGCACATTGGCCATTTGCCAGTGCTCACAGGTTCATGGTCAGTGGGCAAGGAACTTCTTCAATCTGTAGCCATAGTCATATCTGAAATGGATATCAAATTGTGGTCAGAAGTGGTGGTGGAGTCTAGCCCAAGAAACCAGGGTAGCCCTGGGATAATATGGGGGGCTTGTGTCTGGTGAACCCCATTTGGCCTTCTAGGACTTCAAACTGTCCTCTGAATGCTAAGACTCCACCCCCTCCAAAAAAGAATGCTTATCTAGTTCCCTGATCACTAGGCCCTGTATCATAAAAGTCAACAGCACCGTCTGAGGGATGAGAGTGTTTGGAATCAAATCCCAGCTTTGCTATCTCATGGCTGTGTGACTTTGGCAAACTGGTCACCTTTCTAAGCCTCAGTTTCCTCATTTGTAGAATAAGGGTGATAATAATTGGAGTTCTGGCTCAGTGGTAAAGAATCTACCTACCAATGTAGGAGACACAAGGAACTCAGGTTCGATCCCTGGATCAGAAAGATCCCCTGAAGGAGGAAATAGCAACCCACCCCAGTATTCTTGCCTGGAAAATTCCATCAGTGGAGGAGCCTGGCTGCAAAGAGTTGGACACAACTGAGCACACACACACACACACACACACACACACACACACACGAGGACTGAATGGCTCACTGCATGTAAAACTCTTAGAACCATGCCAGATCCATAGAAAATGCTTACACATGCAAAGTATCAGCATTGCTGTCTCTTTAGGTATTGCATTTTTAAAATGGTAAGCTTGTCCCCTTTGTGCTTAATGTGTTTGAACCTCTGATGCTCATGTGTTTGAACTCATCCCTGGTCTCCTCTCTCCTTGCTCTCCTTCAGATCTGATGGTGGATGCTCCTTGTCCAGGACCAACCTTGTTTCTCTCTACACCTCTGATATGCCAGGAGACAAACTGCATCAGGTGCCTCCAGCTTCTTGGACTCCACCCTGGTCCTGGAAGGTTGGTGTGTGTGTGTTTTTTTTTTTTTTTTTACGATGAGGATAGGATGGGTGTCTGGCATTACACTAGCTGCTCTCAGTTTCAAAGAGTGCATTTTGAATGATGGGTTATCAGCATCAGGGAAGATATTTTCAGGCAAGAGATGACTTTGCCCCACATGGGTAGGCTCTCACTGAAGCTTTCATAAGGTCAGCCTTGCCCAGGTTAATATGGCTTTCGAAATAATAAAAGGGAAGAATAAAAATCTGTCTGCTTTCATTAAGTCTAACCTTTGCCTGCATATTAGAATATGTATAACTCAGCACCATGCAGAAGGATGGCTGGCCTCCAGGTCAAGCTGGGTACAAAGGAGAAGAACGGGGCTTCTCATTAATGGCCCTGGAAGCAAACGGGGTCAACATCATTAATATTAGAACATCCCCCAATTATCTTCAGATGATCAAACCCCCGAGGGAGGGGCCAGTGGGGGAAGCTCTGAAAGTGTCACTAGGAGGAGAACTATTCAAGCTTATTTTTCTTCTGTGTAACGTCAGAAGTCGGTGGCTCCCAGCTCAAACCAGCGTCTACTGCAAAAGCCTCTTTCTGTCTTTGCATCTGAGCATCACAGTGGGAACTCTCCTTGTAGTCAAAACAGAAGGAAATGGGAAAACTTTGCACAGGTGGCTACGCAACCCTCCTGATAGGAATGCTCTCATCTTATATGAAATTACTGGAAAGCAGTTGGAACCAGCTTTGGAGTCTAAGGTTGGGGGAGGAGAGAAGTTGGCGGATTCAAACATGATGGGAGCTCCTATCAGATTTCTTATTGGTATTCCAGAGTTCTGTTCCTGGGCCACAGAGCATCTCCCAGTGTATGTGTGGGCTTCATGCAAAAATGATGAAGTCAACAGCCAGCCTCCCTCCTTCAGAGGGAGGTATTTCTTGAGGGTTTTTTTTTTTTTCCTGAGCCACCCTAGGAAGAGCACTGATGGATGGAGACTTCTATTTCAAAGGTTTGTTTAGTTTTTCAGGGAGAAGTGATATTTTGGTGACTCATCCTAACAGCAGTTGTAGGGGGAAATCTGCTAAAGGTTAAGAGCATTAAATATAAGGAACGTGAAACAGTTAAATGACAGTGTACAGTATACCAAGTCCTGTGCTGGATACAAGGGCAGCGGCTCTCAACCTTGGTCGTTCATTAGAGTTCTCCTTGGCACTCAGAAACAATGTAATAAAATAGTACAATACAAGTGCCAACCACCAGACTAATTAAACCAGAACCTCTGGGGATTATCCCAGGCATCTGTGGTTTTCAAAACTCCCCAGGTGATTCAATGTGAAATCAGGGTGAAGCGCCTCGGACCTAAATTGACAAGAGTTGAAAAAGACATAATTTGCTCCCTTGAGAAAGTAAACAGAGACAAGCATGTAAATAAATACAAGCATTTATTTACATAAGATGCATATAAGACATTAGATGCACTCATGGTGATGCACTCAAGGGATGAGGTTTTTGGAGAGAAGGAATAGACTGATTTTCCTTGGGAAGATCAGGGGATCCTTCGTGGAAGAGATGAGGTCAGAATAATTTTGAAGATGACAAAGGATGTTTGCCAAGTTGGCAAGCAGGGAAGAAGATTGGAGGGCAGAAGGGAACTCACATGCTCTGTGTGCAGGTAGAGGAAAGCCAAGAAGATGCTGGAGACTTTTTTCGACCCATAGCTATCAGATAGGGAACAGTTCATGTAGAGTGCTCTCGACATCCAACCTGGAAGCTGCTCTTGACTGTTGAGAAGCCAGTGGCTAGGACAGACAAAGTCCCCATTTTTCATCAGTGGAGTCTGTAGCGTGAGAGTTGAGAGCTAGAAGGCAGTACACGGGCAGAGATGCCCTTCTCAGAGTAAGGGGTGACAAAGGAGGACCCTGGATGACAGCCAGCATTTTGTACTATTAATTTTTTATAGCATTTTTTAGCATTTAGTGAAATCCATGTGCCTTCAAACCATGAAAATACCAGATTCCTCTTCCTGCTCTTAATTTTCTCCATGGCTTTTCTGCTGATGAACTTGACCTTCATGATGACAGGCAGCTTTAGGAGTTTCTCTTCTCCAGAATGTTTTAAGCGCGATCGTATCACATCCATGATGGGACTGTCTGCAGTCCTGATTTTGTTAGCATTTACCTATGTCTGCTCCAAGGGCCATGATTTACTGAGGTCGACATTTGGATAGAAGTTCTGATTCCTCTTTAAGTGGTTATGCCTCATATGAACCTTGTCAGAGTAACCTAGGTAGCTTTACCTAAGTGGATTGTTCGGTGATGCCTGCCACTAGCCTGACCCTGCTTCCCCAATGCTTCTGGTTGTTGCTGATGTAGCTGTTCCCTTGGCTCCCATGGTCCTGAATCTTATGGTTCTTCCTTAGTTTGGATGGTATGTCAGTGACCAAGACAAATGAGATATCAATATTTTTGAAGTTGCAGCATTTTCATGAGTGGGTGCTGTAGCTAACAGAAACAAAGATAACTATGGTTGCAGAGATACAATTTACATATGATGTGGTACTTGGCGCGAGTTTTGAAGACATGGTGTGAATTTTCACAATGGCATTCATGTTTGGAAATACTGCTTGAGATCAACACCAGTCAAGCCACATACCCATCACCTGTTGAATTGTGACCAGCCTTATGCATCATGTGGCATCTTGTCAATTGCCACAGCTAATAATGGCATTGCCCATAAAGATATTGCAGCAAAAGCTATAACTAACAATAATTTAAAAAATATATTGAGGGCTTACAAGTGGCTCAGTGGTAAAGAATCCATCTGCTGATGTAGGAGACACAGGAGATGTGGGAGATGCAGGTTTGATCCCTTTCCTCCAGGAAGATCCCCTGGAGGAGGAAATGGCAACCCACTCCAGTATATTTGTCTGGAAAATTCCATGGTCAGAGGAGCCTGGCAGGCTATAGTCCATAGGGTCGCAAAGAGTCAGACACAACTGAGCACATGTGCGCTCACACACACACACACACACAATGCCCTAAATGTGTTAACTATTTTAAGAAATCTTTGATTATGTTTTGCCACTTACACTCCATTTATTTTACTTTTAATATCATCAAATATTTCACTTGCACATTTGTTTACTCATAACAAGGATGATAGTTTTAAAAGTTTTTAGAGACCTCTTTTCTCATTTTTGTGGTAAATCATGTTCTTCCAATAGAGCTGTTTTGTTTGTTTGTTTCGGGTGTGTGGGCTTCTCTAGTTGTGGCACGTGAACTTAATTGCCCCGAGGCATGTGGGATCTTAGTTCTCAAAATCAGGCATCAAACCCACGTCCCCTGCATTGGAGAGCGGATTCTTAACTACTGGACCATCAAGGATGCCTTCCAATACAGTTTTAATTTTTAAGATTTATTTTATTCAAGTATATTTGATTTACAGTGAGTTTACTTCTACTATACAGTAAAGCCATTCAATTATACATACATATATTCCCTTTCATATGATTTTCCATGCTGGCTTATCACAGGATATAATATAGTTCCTGTGCTATGCGGTAGGACCTTGTTGTTTACCCATTCTATACATCATAGTTTGCAGCTGCTGATCTCAAACTCCCACCCCATCCCTCCTCCATGTTCCCCCCACCCCTTGGCAACCACAAGTCTGTTCTCTGTGTCTGTGAGTCTGTTTCATTCTAATGTGGCTTTAGACTAAGAAGTAAGATGCCAACGTGGGGGAGAGAAGAGTGTAGAATAGGAAACATCACTGTGAAAGAGGTAGAAGTAGCCGAATGCCCATTCCTGCTGCTTCTGGCATGTGGGAAGAAACAAGTTAACCAAACACGTGTATCTTTATCAGCCTCTCTGGGTTGAAGTGCAGGGAAGGGAAACCAGCTAGATAGATTGAGAGGGAGATGAAAGCAGAAGAGGATTTTTCTTTGCTTGCTTCCTATTTAGGATCTGAGAGGAGAAGGATTTCTAAGGCGTCCCCCTTGATAACATGGGGTGGCCCCTTCAGAGCCACATCAGATGCACGCTGTGGTTAGGGGAAGAGTTGGGCTGAGACAGGACCTTAAGCGTCCCTGGGCTCTTGTGGGGATCAGGAAAAGCCAGAATTTTTTTTGAATTATGGAAGGACCTGGATATTAGCTGATCATGACTAGGAAGCTTGCCTTAGGGTTGCTGCTCCAGAAGTGAAGTGGTCTGTGGGAGGATGCTGCATTGTGGGCCACCTAGCCTGGGGGCTCAAAGGGAGTGGTCAGCCTCAGAGGGATGTGTGGAAGCAGGGAGGAACCCATCAGAGGCCCCGATTGGGTTGGGAGAGCACAGATCTTAAGTTTACCTGTCATCAGCTTCCATGTGGCCCACTGCCAAGCAGAGTGTCCAGAAACTGAGCGGCAAAGGACATCACCATGGAGACCAGAGGAGCCTGGATTCAGCGGATGAGCCTGGGTGAGTGGATCTGAAACCCCTACCATCCCTGCCACCACAGTGCTGTGTTCTCCAGCCTCCTGGACCCCATCCAATGCCCAGTGGAGAATAAGCATAAGGAGGGAAGGCAAATAGAAGGGGAAAATGTGGAAACAGTGGCAGATTTTATTTTCTTGGGCTCCAAAGTCATTGTTGCATGGTGACTGCAGCCATGAAATTAAAAGTTGCTTCCTCCATGGAAGGAAGGCTATGACAAACCTAGATAGCATATTAAAAAGCAAAGTCATCACTTTGCCAACAAAGATCTGTATAGTCAAAACTATAGTTTTTCCAGTAGTCATGTATGGATGTGAGAGTTGGACCATGCAGAAGGCTGAGCACAGAAGAGCTGATGCTTTCAAATTGTACTGCTGGAGAAGACTCTTCAGAGTCCCTTGGACAGCAAGGAGATCAAAGCAGTCAATCCTAAAGGAAATCAACCCTGAATATTCATTGGAAGGACTGATGCTGAAGCTGAAACCCCAATACTTTGGCCACCTGATGGGAAGAACTGACTCATTGGAAAAGACCCTGATGCTGAGAAAGATTGAGGGCAAAAGGATAAGGGGATGACAGAGGATGAGGTGGTTGGATGGCATCATGGACTCGATGGACATGAGTTTGAGCAAGTTCTGGGAGATGGTGAAAGACAGGGAAGTCTGGTGTGCTGCAGTCCATGGAATCGCAAAGAGTCAGACATGACTTAACAACTGAACATCAACACGGGGAGAGAGAAATTGGAAACACTGGGGAGAAGCTAACTCACGTTAAGAGATTGTTTGAAGTATTGCATTAGCCTGAATTAATGTGATTAAACTATTAAAACTTCAGGTTTTCCCCATGGCCACTTGAGGTGAGGGCTTGTGAGGTTAATTCAGGACATATAAATGGTGCATTTTCTTTGACATCTGTACAAATCTGTGCTCCAGCTATACTGGTTTCCAAGACTGCCACAACAAATCACCACTAACCTGGTGGCTTAAAATAACAGAAATTTGTACTCTCATGGTTCAGGAAGCCAGAAATCTGAAATCAAGGAATCAGCAGCGTTTGTTTCTTCTGGAGCCTCTGGGGAGCTCCTCATGGTTGCCAGCCATCATGGGTATTTCTTGGCAGGTAGATTCATTGCTCAGGACTCTGTATACATCTTCATGTGGCTTGTCCTCTGTGTGTCTCAGTCTCTGTTTCTCTTTTTTAAAATTAAAGATATCAGAGACTTTCCCAGTGGTCCAGTGGCTAAGACTCCATGCTCCCAATATAGGGAGCCCAATCCCTGGTCAGGGAACTAAGCCCACGTGCCAAGCAACTAAAGATCCCACATGACTCAACTAAGACCTGATACAGCCAAATAAATAAATGAAGTAAAAAATAAAGCGCAAGATTTTTTTAAAATGCATTATTGGGTTTAGTACCCACCTTAATCCAATATGACCTCACTTTAATTAATGACATTTGCAAAGACCTTCTTTCCAAATACTCTGAGGTTCTGGGTGGACATGAATATCTGGTGACACTATACAGTCCAGGGCTTCCCTGGTGGCTCAGTGGTAAAGAATACATCGGCAATGCAGGAGACCTGAGTTCCATCCCTGGGTCAGGAAGATCCCCTGGAGAAGGGAATGCTACCCACTCCAATATTCTTGCCTGGAAAATCCCACGGAAAGAAGAGCCTGGTGGGCTACAGTCCTTGGGGTTGCAAAGAGTCAGACCTGACTGAACAACTAACACTTTTACTTTTCTAACGGTCTAGCACACTGACAATACTTATTTCTCCCTCACTACCCTGTAAGCTTCCCCAGTGGGGAAGCCCCTGGGCTTCTCTGATGGCTCAGCAGGGAAAGAATCTGCTGGCAAGGCAGGAGACACAGGAGACTCGGGTTCGATCCCTGGGTCAGAAAGATCCCCTGGAGGAGGGCATGGCAACCCACTCCAGTATTCTTGCCTGGAGAATCCCATGGACCGAGGAGCTTGGTCGGCTCCCGTCCACAGTGTTGCAAAGAACTGGACACAACTGAGTGACTAAGCATACACCCTGGAAGTTCCCAGAGGGCAGTGACCAGATAGGTTTTATTGACCCTACTGGCGCCTCACACAGAGTGTTCCCAGAGTGTATTCATTGATCAAGTGAAAGAACAGATGCACTCCATCAGTATGACTTTTGCTTCTTCCATTATAGGGAAGGATTATAGCCTTCCACCCATCCCAGTGATACCTCTTCAGTCCTTTGTGGGTCAGACCAGTCTTCTGTCCCCTGACTCAGGACCTGCATCTCAACTTTTGTCTAGCCCCTGCACGAGGTTTCTCCAACAATATGGCTTCAATTTATGAGCCGTAAACTATTCAAAATTTGTTCCCCTTGGCTTCTAAGTAGAAAGTGATTATTGAACTTTATCCTACATCCTTCAGCATTTGTTGAGCAAGAGAGAAGTCCTGCCTCTTTGAAAATACAGAGGACATTTATTTCTCACATAGCAAGGCTAAGAGAGGCCCTGTCTATCCTGTCCACCCTTCCTGACCCTACATCAGTGCCACGTTTATCTGAGTTGAAGATTAGCCTGGGCAAGATGCCTCCTCTTCTAGAGGGAATGTCTCTATGCAGAATTTTGGAAGGCATTTGATCAGGCTGCCATGTAATTAGGAGATAAAATGGGGCATAGGCAACTGATGAAAAGGGGGGAAAAAATCAGTCAGTTCCAGGCATTGCGCCTCATCTATGGTAAAATGATGATTATTTCTTTTTGCTTATTCTGCTATATGCTTGCGACAAAAGTGATTATTTAGGCAGGCTTGGTCAAATATTTAGGCCCTGTAGACTAAATTCAATGTAATGACTAAGTGTCAAAACTGCTTTCAAAGCCCAGGGAACTTGCATTTTCAATTCAACAATTGTATTCCAAACCCAGATCTAAGTGTGATCAAAATTAAATCCCTCTTCCATCCTCATTTCTGCCAGCCTACTCTAATCCATCTCTCTCTAAAATGCTCTTATTTTTGCTTCCTGGCAATGAAACTCAAGATGAAAACCCAAGCCATAGAGTCAGACACACCCAACTATATACTTAGTTGTGTTTTCAACCAGTGTTTCTCAGCCCTGGCTGTGTGTTAGAGTTACTTTGGGAGCTTAAAAATCCTGATATGCAAGCCCCACCCTACCCCAACGAAATCACAATCTTTGGAGATAGGACCCAGGCATTAATATTTCCTAAAACCCCTCAGGCAATGACAAGATGCCTCTGTATTTCAGATGAAATACATCATGTACTTGGCTCTGATCCAAAGTACACTCCACGATAATCATGTTGGTATAAGTACCCAGGATGTGCAATGGAGGAGTGCTGTTTTGTCGCTCAGTTGTGTACGACTCTTTGCAACCCCATGGACCGTAGCCTGCCAGCTCCTCTGTCCATGAGACTTCCCAGGCAAAAATGCTGGAATGGCCATTTCCTCCTTCAGGGGATTTTCCCAACCCAGGGATCCAACCAGCGTCTCTTGGGTCTCCTGCTTTGGCAGGCAAATTCTTTGCCACCAGTGCCACCTGGGAAGCCCCAAATTGGAGAAGAGTGCAATTTATTCTGGTTGGAGTTCTTGGAAGACTTCTTAGACAAAGTAGAACCTGCACTAACTGCGTTTTGTAGAGTGAGTTAGCCGCAGATGGACAAGTCAGTGCTGGGCAAAGACTATAGGGAGAATTGCTTTTAACAAAGACAAAGGGGAAGAAGAAGATTGAATTATTGTTCCCAGAAAGGCAAGTGGTTCATGTCTCAAGAGTGCATTTGAGAAAGACCCACAATGGTAGAGAATAACAGAAAGGTAGGTAGAAGCAATTGATGGAGGTCTTGGCAATCCAAGGTAAAGAGTTTGGACTTTTTGTCTGTTTTACTAGTTGGGTGCACAGGTTGTTGGTTGTTATGACCTTCTTGCTAGTTGGGATTGAGTTGTGCAAATAGAGAACAGTTCTGTTTACAGAATCCCACAAGGCCCAGTCACATCAGCCTCATTAGCATCAAGCCTGGTACAAAAGAGAATACATTTCCTAAAATGTGTGTAGGACAGACACTGGTCAAAATGTGCTCTAGTGCCCATTACCTGGGGGCTTGTTAGAACAACACAATCTTGGATTTTATCCCAGAACTATTACATCTAAATCTGAATTTTAACAAGATCCCCAGTGATTGATATGCATATTAACATTTGAGAAGCATTAGGCTAGCCTCTCCTCTTTGCAACATCTTTCCCAATATCCATCCAGTTGAGCATGTCTCTCATCACTGTAACCACTGGTGTCCCATAATAATCAATAAGGATGTTAACAGAAAGGAACAAGTTGGCAAATATGACCTTTCCCCCCAATTTAGAAATGTAATGTTTCCAGGAGTCTCTTGTGGTAATATCAATTTCTTCTTATGGATACTCCTCACATTCTAGCATACAACATTTACTTATTAATGCTGGAAAAGTCACCAGTAGATGTGGCCTTCTTGCCACCAGTGACCTCATTCAAATGCACACGTGTTTTACAAAGTCAGGCAAAATTACTAAGGGTGCATAAATCTTAATAATTGTATCTTCTGATTCCTTGATATCTTGATTCCTTGATATTGCCAACAGAGAGTTACCTTGTTGGCAATCAAGATATGCTGTTACTAAGAGTTACATAAATAAGTTTCCTGGGGCAAAATGATTACAGGAAATGCCATATATTTTCTTTCCCTTCTGTGGTATGTATAATATATGCTAACATATTTTAAAATATTTACTTATTCTTGGCTACCTTGGGTCTTAGTTGCAGCACGCAGAATCTTCATTGTGGCACCCAGCTTCTATCTAGTTGTGGCACTCAGGCTTAGTTGCCCCCCTGTGTCGAGGACCTTAGTTCCTCGACCAGGGATTGAACCCAAATCCCCTTGCATTGCAAGGTGGATTCTTAACCACTGGACCACCAGGGAAGTCCCATTGTAACATATTGTAACATATTTAAGATTCTATGGTGTCCTACAGAAGTGTCTGGTTAATTTACTGTCCCCACCCTGTTTCACCACAGAACACACTTAATGCATTAATCTCTTGCAGAACACAATTAGAGAAATTCTGCTATATGAAAGAAAGGGATGGGCAATGTCAAGGGGTGTAAAATTAACTATTAGAAATGCACAATTCAAGAGAAAAAGGGTGGAGAGGAAACTGTCCCAAGATAAACTTGAACTCCATTAGCCTCAGACTTCTGTCCTGTAAGAAGGTACGCAATTAGTTCAGAGCCTTTCTAACTTACCAAATGCTGTTTTAAGCCTCTCCAAATATCTGAACACATTCTCAGTAAATGGAAAAAATATTATCCAATTTCACAGTTAGAACCACAGAAAACTTCTGGGAAGGGGTAACAGCTTTGGTATCAGACATACCTGTGACGTTGGGTGAGTTCTTTATCTATACAAGTCTTAGTTTTCTCATCTCTAAAATGAAAACACTGATTTCCACATAACAGATGTTTTTAGTATTGTGTTTGTTTTAATCAGTCAATTTTGTCTTAAATAGATTTAAAATATAAGAAAAAAATCACATATACACTCATGCAGTTACCATTCCTATTTCTCTTCATTCTTTCATGTAGCTCCACACTTCCATATGAAATCATTTTTCTTCTGCCTGAAGAAATTCATTTAACATTTCTTCTAGTGCCAATTTTCCACTGCTGAATTACTTGGATTTTGTGTGTCTGAGAAATTCTTTATACAGCTTCATTTTTGAAAGATATTCTCATTGGGTGTAGAATCTTAGATTGACAGCTCCCGCCCCACTCTGTGCCCCGGACTTTAGTGATATTGCTGCACTGTTGCTTACTGTCATGCAAAACTTTGTTCCTGTGCATGTTATGTGTCTTATTTCTCTAACTACTTTTATGATTTTCTCTTTCTCACTGGTTGTAAGCAATTAGGTTACGATGTGTCTTGGTGCCATTTTCTTATGTTTCTTGTAATTCAGTTTGTTGAGCGTCTTGGCTCACTGCATTTACATTTTCCTTTCATTTATAAATTTTTGTCATTATTTCTTCAGGTATATTTCTTTGTTCCCCACTCTTTGGGGTCTATAACTACACATGTTAGGCCAATGGAAGTTGATTGCAGCTTACTGATGCTCTGTTTTATTTTTATCCTTTTATTTTTCCTTTGCGTGTCACTTTGGAAGATTTCTATTGCTGTATCTTCAAATGCACAGAACTGTTTTGCAATGCCTAATTTTATGCTGATCTCCAGTGCAATCGTCATCTCTGGAAGCTCAATTTAGGTCTTACATATATCTTCCATGTCTTTACTTAATATGCTTAATTTTTCTTCTACATTCTTGAATGTACAAGATACAGTTATAATAACTGTTTTAATATTTTTGTCTAATTGGTTCTATGTATGTGTCATTTCTGGGCATATTTTGATTATTTCTTTATTCTCCTCACTGGGAATCATATTTTCCAGCATCTTTGAATGCCTGGTAATTTTTGTTTGGATACTAGACATTGTGGTTTTAGCTTGTTGAGTGTTACATAATTTTGTATTTCCATAAATATCCTTGAACTCTGTCCTGGAATGCAGTTAAGTTCTTGGGCACATTTTGATCCTTTTGAGGCTTGCTTTTCAGCTTTTTAGGGGGACTAGAACAGTTCTTAGTCTGTGACTAATCTTGCCCCACTACCAAGGCAATATCTTTCTGAGTACTTTACCTAACACACTGTTCAACCTGTGAGTTTTTTCACTCTGGTTAGCAGAAATAGGAATTTGCCCTGGCTTTTTGTGAGCTCTGAGAATTATTCCTTTTGCTACTTTCAGATAATTCTTTCCCTAGATTTTGCTAGTTTTATCAGCCATTATCCTGACCAGTGGGCTTCCCTCATAGCTCAGTCAGTAAAGAATCCACCTGCAATGCAGGAGTCTGCATTCAATGCAGGAGACCCAGGTTTGATTCCTGGGCCGGGAAGATCCCCTGGAGAAGGAAATGGCAAACCACTCCAGTATTCTTGCCTGGAAAATTCCAGGTGGGCTACAGTCCATGGGGTTGCAAGAGTCAGTCAGACACGACTTAGCGGCTAAACCACCACCGTCACCAACCACCATGCTGACCAGTATTGAGCCTAGGACTTGAGAGGAAACTTCTTCAGACCGCTCTGCTCTCTCTCTCTCTCTCTCCCCTCCCACCTCCACTCCTGTCCACTACTCTTCTCTGTGAACTCTCTAATCACCTTCATCTCCCTGAGTTTCCATCTCCTTCTCAACTCGGATGACTGGAATTTGCCTGAGTTTCCTCTCCCAACACTGTGGCCTGAAAACTCTCTGCCATAGTAACTTGGGACAATTTATGGGACTTATATGATTTGATTCCTTCATTTCAGGGATCACTGCATTGCACTGCCTGATGTCCAGTATCTGAAAACAGATATCCCATTTACTGCACCCAGTTTTTCAGGTGTTTTAAGTAGGAAGATAAATCTGTTCGTTGTTACTTCACCTTCGTTGCAAGCAAAAGATTCTATATATGAAAAATCCTGAATGCAGGCAGACAATATATAAATAATATCCTTATTACTAGAATTTGTGATCTTAAATTGAGGTTTACTTCATTTATTCTAGACATTTCTGCTTCTTTGTTCAAAATAATGTCTTGACTGTCCCAACTTTGTGTGAACTCCACATGCTAGCAATAAGGTCTCATATCAGTGGCTAATTTCCCCAAAAGATTTACAGTGACGTGCAAGGGTCAGATTTCAGATAATAAATGACTTTTATTTGGCTGCAACTCCAATCTGGGCTATTGCTGATTGATTTATTAGTAGTTAGTCTCAATTTAAGGGCATTAGCCAAAGTTTTGTCTTTAGCCAAGACATGTGACTAATGAAGTGATGTACCCCCCAAAATGGACCATGTGGTAAATTTTGCTTTCTCTAGATATCCATGCCAGGTGCAAATCTAATTGATCTATGCAGGCAGAGGCATATGCCCACAGTGGATGCTGCATCAATTGCAGGCATAGTTCTAATATGTGTTAATGGGACCTGCTATAATACCTGGGCTTCCCTGGTGGCTCAGGTCGTAAAGAATCTGCCTGCAATGCAGGAGATCAGGGTTTGACCCCTACGTCGTTCCCAGGCTTAAGTACCTAAATGACAAAGTTCCTTGACCACAGAGGTGGCAACTTCTATAATGCTTTTTATTACAAAACCTCAACAGAAAATTTGCATTTTTCAATAATCAATCTATACAGAATACCTACAGTGTCATTTATTATTATTGCTTCTTCGGGCTGAAATGATAAAATATAAAAATAACAACTACTACTTGATAAACAAATTATGTTTAAGCCATAATTTTTAGGCCTCAAAACAACTGTGCAAAAAAAGCAGAAGTGAGAAAACTTTACTGTTTTGAATACATTGTACTTGTCCCTTATGAACTGGTAAGAAAGTCTATTCAGTAGTTACAATTTTGTTTGACTGATAAAATTATGGGGATGAATGAATAATTACCACACCAGTAGTTTGTCAGCATGATATGGTAAAATGGTTATGGTCTTTGGAGTCAGACAGATATGGATTCATATCTCAGCTCACTAATTTGTTTTGTGATCCTCGAAAATTTACACAACTTACCTGAATGAGTTCAGATTCTTTACTATTAGTAAATAATTAGTAAATAAAAAGATTCAGCATAATTTGAGCAGTTACTATGTGACAGCCACCATAGTAAGGTGAAATCAGGATGATTATTATCCTCATTTTACAGATGAGGGCTTCCCTGATAGCTCAGTTGGTAAAGAATCTGCCTGCAATGCAGGAGACCCCAGTTCAATTCCTGGGTTGGGAAGATCCCCTGGAGAAGGGAAAGGCTACCCACTCCAGTATTCTGGCCTGGAGAATTCCATGGACTATATAGTGCATGGGGTCTCAAAGAACTGGACATGACTGAGAGACTTTCACTTTACAGATGAGGGAAATGAAGCTTAAATACGTCACTTGCCATGAGTCCAATGGGTAGTAAATGAAGATCCAGGATTTGAACCCTGACTGACAATAGTATCGTGCGAAAATAAGGCAAAACAACATGTATGTTAAAAAGTCATTGGTAAGGAGTAAATGTCATGCCGTGTGTTCTTAATACATGGTGATTCTTCAATAAGTGACTCTCTCCTTTTCTTCACTGTAACTTTTTAAACAAGGATTCCATAGAGGGAGATCTAATCTTTTTTTTTTTTTTTTTTTTTTGCTCTTGTTTAGTTGCTAAGTCATGTCCAGCTCTTTCACAACCCCATGGACTGTAGTTGGCCAAGCTCCACTCTCCATGGGATTTCCCAGGCAAGAATACTGGAGTAGGTTACCATTTCCTTCTCCAGGGGATCTTCTAGACCCAGGGATTGAACCTGCACCTACTACAATTGGCAGGCAGATTTTTTTTTTTTACCACTGAGCCACCAGGGAAGCCCCAGTTTTTTAAAGTATTTATTTATTTATTTGATTGTACTGTGTCTTAGCTGTGGCATGTGAGATCTAGTTCCCTGACAAGGGATAGAACCTGGGCCCCCTGCTTTGGGAGCAAGTAGTTTTAGCCACTGGACCACCCAGAAAGTCCCAAGATCTAATAGTTTTAAAGAGTAGTTCTTGGTGGTAAGAATACTTGAGATCAATGGGAAAATTCAAATGCAGACAATGAAGAAAACTTTATTATGATATAGGAATAATTAGTTTATGAGACCCATGCCTGAGGATATTCTGAAATCATCTTCACAGCAATAATGAGGCAGGCACTATCTTCATCATTTCTATTGAGACTTGTGGAGGACACATCTACTTTATTCACGTTCATATAGTAAGGTCTGGGGAACAGAGACTGAGTCCAGACAGTCTAAATCCAGAGTTCCAGTTCTAATCACTAAAGCATCCTTCATCTTCATAGCTCTCATACATCATTTTTAACTGAGGTTTTTGCATTAAAAAAATTTTTTTTTTTTGGCTGCACCACACGGCTTATGGGATCTTAGTCCCCTGGCCAGGGTTTGAACCCACGCCACCCCCTGTATTAGAAGTGCAGTGTTAACCACTGGATCACCAAGGAAATCCCATTTTTGCATGTCTGATTGAAACAAGCTATGAGTTTGTGCCAGGATCATCTGAGAAGATTCTATCCCACTCAGGGAGGTAGCATGCCATTGAAAGTTAACATGGCAAGTTCAAGACAGGTTATGCAAATATTTCTATTGCACTTTCCATTGTGTAATTAGCCTCTTGCCACAGCCTGACTTCAGATTTCCATTCATGAAAGCCAATTTGGAGCCAAGCAGGGTTGATGCCTGAAATCCTGGAAGCCATACGAGAAATCCCTTTTCCTCCCAGGCTTACAGCAATTAAATCCTTGATAATGAATTGCTCATCAGTTCTGCAGGCATCGGAAGTGATTGCCTTTGCAGGTAGCAATCATTCTGTGCAATTGCCACGATTATCAATCCCCTTCAGGATGATTGGGATTTAGCAATAGGGACCAGAAGAGTGGAAGGTTTCTCAAGATAGGGACTAATATTAGAACTTGCCAATGGGGAATGATGTCTTTTCACTAATGAAAGTCTCTTAGGAAGTGAGCAGTGGCTAGAAGATGATCAGGATTTCGGAGGCTCCTCCCTTACAGACTTGAATGCACTGTGTACACCCAGAAGACAAGATAATTTTAAAGATCTATCATAGATTTTAGTTTTCCTCTTCATGACTCCCACCAATTATTATGCTGACACTATTCATTTCTGACCTAAGTATTCAATTCCAGGTAATTTTTAATGCCGGTGGTGGTATTAGGAGTATACACTTTCTCCCCTCTGGAAAAATAATTTGGCAGCATACATGAAAAACCTTAAAATATTTATACCCTCTGTCTCTTTAATACCTTTTCTGGAAGTCTAGCCTATGAAAAGCAGAGGAGTAGGAAAAGATTGAAACACTCAGTGTTATTTCTAGTAGAAAAATATTAGAAAATACTTCAATGCTCAATAACAGAATAGTTAAGTAAATTATAGTTCATTAAATGATGGGGTATTATGCAGCCATTAAACGTCATGTTTTTGAAGAGTGGTTAATGACACATGGAAAATACTCATTATAGAATGTCAAGTGGAAAAAATAAACACAATCAAGGTTGAATAACAGTAGGTATAATGTAATTTATTAAGCATCCATTATATAACCCTGAAGGGAAGGTATTTTTATCCCCATATAACAGAAATGGAAACAAAAGTTCAAAGAGGTTAGGGGAGAAAGAGAGGGGCGGGGGAGGAAAAATGTGATATGAAAATATACAAAATTTATTGGTAGTTACCCTGGAGGGATAGGAACTGAAAACAACTGTGTTTTCAATATGTGTTGTAATTTCCACCATAACCATGAATTATATTTGCAATCAGAAAATAGCCAATATCATAAAAATATTCTGGGCACCTAAGAAACAAACAACCTTGGAAAAGAACTTTTTCTTAGACTAGGAAGCAGGAGGTAAACATGAATTTTAGTCTTCAAAGACGTAGACTTGACCACAGTCTTGCTTGCTACTCAGGCCCCTGGTTAAGGGATTATTCAGACATGGGACTCTCCCCAGCCTAGCTAGCAGTCTTCCTCCTGCTGATCCTTTTATTATGGATGAGTCCTTGTCCCAGAAGGAAACATCTGATAAACTCACCCACCCTCAGGAGTTTGACACCAAGAGTGCTATTTCTCAGAATACCTACCTGGTTCTGGTCCTGGAATGCCTGATCCAGGAATCACTCATCCACCTTAACAAAAATGTTGATTCCTGGACCTTTCAGACTTCCTGAATCATTCTGCATCTGCAACAAGAGCTCCAGGTGATGCTATTTTGCTATTGTCAGAGATCATTGCCCTGGAGGAACCTACTATTAATGGGGAAAGAACCAAGAGGGAAATGTTGAATCCAGTGAAAGCGTCTACAGGGAAGATATCTGGGAGACAGAAAATCCCTTTAATCATGTCAGTTCACAATTTCCTAGTAGGATCCTGGCTAACCTTCTTGCTAGGGTGACCTTGACTTTGGGAAGTTACTTCCCCTCTCTGAGAGTCTCATTGTTTTCATCTATGAAACGAGAATGGCATGTTGATGACTGGTGAAGATGTTGATGGTGGTGGTGGTGATGATGGTGATGATGGTGATGGTGGTGATGATGGTGATGGTGGTAGCAATGATGATGGTTGGTTGTTGATGATGATGATGATGATATGATGTAGCCTACCTGGCTCTTCTGTCCATGGGACTTCCCAGGCAAGAATTCTTTACCACTGACCCACCAGGGAAGCCTTTAAAATGGCCTACAAAGTCATATATGATCCACTCTCTACCCCCATAACCTCTCTGATTCCACAGTATTCTCTGTTGCTGTTTAATCAAGCCAAGCACACTTCCATCCTAAGACTCTCCTGTTGCTATACAGATGGGCCATCTAATTCCACTGAGTCTTTTGCTCAAAGACACTTTTTCTGTGAGACCATCCTAAAATTTAGCATCCTAAATTAGCATTCAGCATCTAAAATTTCAGCATTCCTCCTCATGACACCCCCAACCTCCCCTCACTTGCTTTCCTTTTTGTTTTGCACTGCACTTACCACCTTCAAACGTACTGTATAATTGGCTTATTATTCTTTTATTGCACCCTCTCCCTGCACATATCTGTTGAAACCCCTTTATCTTTTTACCGTTGCTAATTGACATCCCCAAGCACCTTGAACAGTGCCTGGAACACAGTAGGTTCTCAGTGGATAGTGGTTGAGTAAATGCATGAGGGAGTGAATGAATGAATAAACAACAACTTGATAAATTTCCTATTCTCTTCTTCACCAAGGGAATTGATTCTTAAGACAGAATGGCTTGAATGTTTTCGTGTTCACTCATTTGCCTTTTGTTTTATCTGTGTTTTAGCTAAGTCTTTGAATGTCCCTGCTAATCTACCATATCTTTCTTATCAAAGCTTTTGTGTCTCTGAGTCCTGTGTACAGATGACTTGGATTGTTCAACATCTGGCTAGTGGGCAAGGGTCTGGAGAGCTATTTGCCATGGGCATCAGTTTTAAAAGGGTTCTGAAAAAAAGGAGTTCAATGCCTTGCTGCCACAGACATGGGCACAAGGCTTTCTGCAACAGACACAGACGCAGACCATAGTGAGTTCCATTAAGACAGGATTGCACTATTACATTGATCTCACCAGAGGAGCCTCTTGACATGAATCTAATACAATTTTCCAAGTTACTAAAGCCAGTTCTGACTCTCTGCCTCCTCTGAGTTTCTCTTGAGACTGCAGAAAATAAGACTACTGGCTTAGAAATCAAAATGTGTTTGGTGGGGAGGTATTGCAGACTGTAAAACACACCACATTTTAGTGATGGGTATTATTATTATTGTCATTTATTATTTATTTGCCCTCCTCCATACACAAAGAAGACTTGGTAATGATCCCTGCTTCCTTGCTCTAAAAGCCTTCACCTTTGCCCCTAAATTGGCCTGAGTGGTATAATTAGCCTGGAAGAACCACTCACTCATTATTGTTCTGATAAAAGCAAGTTTTCTCCAGGCCAGCTTGCTTTCTCCACTACCCCTGGCCTCCATGGAGGGGATCAATAAGGATATATAAAACACCCAAAAGGGCACTATTCTGGGGAGAGGGGACCAGGCGGCAGAACCGTAAAGAGCTTCTCAGGGCTGCTTGAACTCCCTCTGGCCAGGCCTGCAGACTTTAATGATTGTTTTTGTCACTCTGCACAGCAAGATATAATTTACCTTTCCTGGGATTTCAGAACAGGATGTTCTCTCTCACTTGGGTCTGTTTCGCATAATCGCACTGGAGTTCTTTAGCCATCTCTTGCAGTGGCACAAACCAGAAAGCAGAAAGAGAAATAGATGGGCAACTCTTGGAGTGTTCCAATTCCATCCAACAGCCTTGGTGTGATTCCTAGCACGTGGAGCACAGATCCAGAAGAATCCTGGGGGACGACCTGGTGGTCCAGGGGCTTAGACTCCGTGCTCCCAATGCAGGGGGCCTGGGTTTGATCTCTGGTCGAGGAACTAGATCCCACAAGCTGCAACTAAGATCTGGTGCAGCCCAATTAAAAACAAACAAACAAACAAACCTGGGGAATAAGATTGATGTTATCTGATTATCTAAAGTAACAGGGTGGTGGGATAGTCATGGGGTGGACTTCTGTTGAGGAAGACCTTGATTTCAGTCTTGGTTCTCCTCCTTTCCATCAATATGAACTTGGGTAATTTTTATTGGAACTTTCTATGACTTTGTTTATTCATCTGTAAGACAGGAACAATAAAACCTCTTGTAGAGTTGTGAGAAAGAGAGGAAATAACTTAAAAATCTTGGCACATAGTAGGTACAGAATGCATCCTGATGATGTGAAGAAATGCCTCTTTTGAATCTCCCCAGGGCTGGTGGTCCATATGTTGTGATTAGTGGGTTTCATCATCCCACAACTGAAGTCCCTCTGTTTCTCAGCCCTTCTACATTCCCGGTTATTTTTCCCCCTCAGGCAAAGATCTCCAGTGATGGCAATGATTTCCATAATCCTGTCACCTTAATCGCTGCTGTCACTATAGGTATTGAAGTTAATTTTGATTTCTTTTTGTTTCTGCTTAGTGCTTTGGAATGTGACTAATGGAATTATTTTGGGCTTTAGCTTAGAGTCATGTTCCTGGCAGCTTGAAGAGCAGGCCTGAGCTTTCTGTGTGGGGCCACTTTCTGCCCAGGGACGGAAAACGTGTTGGAAGTCTCAGGAAAGGGGATCAGCTAGTTGAGGTCATTTCAGACAAATGGCATATAGATGGTGTGTGCTTTCTTATTGTCATTTCCCTTTTGTACACCCCAGTGACATCTTATGTGTTGGTCTTACCACAATTTGGGTGCTGTAAGGAATGAAAGAAAACAAAGTTTATCAAGTGCCTAGGCATTATATTGGGGTTTCCCAGGTGGCACTAGTGGTAAAGAACCTGCCTGCCAATGTAGGAGACATAAGAGGCAAGGGTTCGATCCCTGGGTCAGGAAGATCCCCTGGAAGAGGACATGACAACCCACTCTAGTATTCTTGCCTGGAGAATCCTATGGACAGAGAAGCCTGGCGGGCTATGGTCCACAGGGTCGCAGAGTCAGACACGACTGAAGTGACTTAGCACAAATGCTCACCGGCATTATATTGCTTTAAATTATGTGACTCGTCATAAAAACTCCAGAAGCGAAATCTAAAATATGACACAGGTGAACATATTTATGAAATAGAAACAGACTCACAGACATAGAAAATAAACTTATGGTCACCAAAGGGGGAAGGGGATGGGGGAGGGATAAATTAGGAGTTTGAGATTAGCAGATAAGACTACTATATGTAAAATGCTATATATATATATATATATAAAACTTTATATATATATGTAAAACACTACATATATAAAAAACTTTATATATATATATATGTAAAACACTACATATATAAAAAACTTTACACATATATAAAACTACTATACATAAAATAGACAGACAATAAAATCCTACTGTATAGCATGGGGAACTATATTCAATAACCTGTAATAAACCTTAATGGAATAAACCTTCATTCGTATACACACACACACTCTTATGGGCTTCCCCGGTGGTTCAGTTGGTAAAGTATCCGCCTGCAATGCAGGAGACCTGGGTTCAGTCCTTGGATGGGGAAGATCTCCTGGAGAAGGGAATGGCAACCCACTCCAGTATCCTAGCCGGGATAATTCAATGGACAGAGGAGCCTGGCAGGCTACAGTCCTTGGGATCCCAGAGAGTTGAACATGACTGAGCAATTAACACACGCACACACACATATCTGAATCACTTTGCCGTGCACCAGAAACTAACAAAACTGAAAGTCGATTATACTTGAGTTAAGGAAAAGAAAACTTCAGGAGCAAGGGGTGCCTCTGTTCCTTATGCTACACCCTTCAAATGCTTCCTCTCTGGAATCAAGCCTTGAGTAAAAGAATAGATTCACCACGACTGATCCAGTTGCAGCTTCCAGAGCAGACCAGTCTAGCTTTCTAAAGATTCTTGGAGCTGCCCTTTCTCATCCTAATTTTTTAAGCTTGGTGATTCTTGAAGCCCCCCGGCATTTTCCCAGCAAGCTCTCTCCCTTGGTTAGTTACAGTCACGTAGTTACTGACGTAGTGACGTAGTTAGTGACGTAGGACCGAAGAACCCTAGCTCGTCCTGGGCACTTTACGATTTTTAGGATACCAGTGGTGACGTAACCTCACTCTGTCTTTCTCCCTCGTTCTCTCTTTCCCATTGCTGAGCCTGAGATACCCGGCCCACCTAGCCTCTCCACTGCTTCTTCATCCTTCAAGACCCAGGTCAAGTGTTATTTCCTCTAGCGAATATCCCAGAGAGATCAATGCTGTTTCCTCCGTATCCCCTACAGTGTTCCTGCCTCCCACGTAGCATCCGTTATACCACACTGCTGGTTTTGTTTGCAGGTCTGCCTTTCTGCCATGGAGCCCTCCTCGGAGGTGCCAATCAAACTTCTGAAGGCCACACACATGACGCTGAGCACAGGGCCACACACACACACACACACACACACACACACACATCACAGGGCCTGTTCATCCATCCTTCCTGGCACATGTTGGTGGACGGATGGATGCCCTGACCCCACCGAGGGACAGAAGGCCTGAAGGTTGTCAGATGCCCTGACTGAGAGCAGTTGTGCTGAATTTTCTCAGAATACACCTGTAGTGGGTTTATATTCATCTGTTCAAAGTGCTCTGGGCCAAAATCAAAGAGTTTATTCCTCCTGATGAGCAGAGGACAAAGAGTGCAAAGTCACCCTGACCTCTAAGATCCTCTTTTATCACAAATAACATGATTTTTTTTTCTGATTATAAAAGCAGTACAAACATAGTGTCGTGAATTTATATAATACCTGAAAGACAGAAAGGAGAAAATAAGAATGCCCCATAGCCCTGACACCCAGAGATAAATGCTGTCATTTTAAAGTACTTTATTCTAGTCTTTTTTTCCTCCAGGTATCACAGTTTGTAGATGTATTTATTTATGCACTATTTTTGTTATGTGCTTTCTTGCGTTTGATCTTAGATAGTGCCCATTTTCTTTTATGTACCACTTTTATTTATATTTTATTGAAGTATAGTTGATTTGCAATGTTATGTTAGTTTCAGGCATACAGCAAAGTGATTTGTGTGTGTGTGTCTATCCTTTTTCAGATTCTTTTCCCTTATATAGTATTCAAAAATATTGAGTATAATTCCTTGTGCTATACAGTAGATATAGGTTAGTTATCTGTTTTATATAAGATAAAAGTGAAAGCATCTGACGCTTTCAGACTCCATGGACTGTAGCCCACCAGGCTTCTCTGTCATGGAATTCTTCAGGCGAGAACACTGGAGTGAGTAGTCTTTCCCTTCTCCAGTGTATATATGTTAATCCCTAATTCGAAATTTATCCCTCCTCTCCTTTCCTCTTTGGTAACCATAAATTTGTTTTCTATGTCTGTGAGTCTAATTCTGTTTTGTATACAAATTCATTCAAATCATTTTTTTTTAAGATTCCACATTAAAGTGACATCATGTGATCTTTATCTTCGTATGTTTGACTTCACTTTAGTATGATAATCTCTAGGCCCATCCATGTTGCTGTCAATAGTATTATTTCATTCTTTTGTGTGGATGAGTAATATTCCATTCTGTACATATTATGTACTGCTTTTAGAGTCTGTATGATAGTCCATCCTATAGAGAAACTAACATGGAGTTCATCAGTCTTCTCACTTGCTCTATCTGTGTTGTCCTGTTTTTGGTGTGTGGTTGTAAATAACACTGAACTGAGGTTTGGGAGGGGGGTTAATAAATAGTACCCTCTCAGGACTTCCCTGGTGGCCCAGTGGTTAAGATTCCACCTGCAATGCAGGAGACGTGGGTTCAATCCCCAGTTGGAGAACTGAGATCCCATATGCCCTGGAGCAACTAAGCTTGTGCATCTCAACTACTGAAGCCGATGTGCTCCAGAGCCTGTGTGCCGCAACTACTGAGCCTGAGTGCCACAACTCGAGAGTCCATGCACCCCACAAAAAGATCCTGCACGATGCAACTAAGACCCAACACAGCCAAATAAATAAATAACTTAAATAAAAAATAGTACCCTTTGGTCCCCACCCTCAGAGCCAGTTGAAGGTTAGACACACAGAAGTTAGGCCAAGTAAGGCTGTCAACTTAGGTACTGATTGTGTACTAATTTGGAGGATGTAGAACCACAAAGAACTCCCTGATGCCACATTCCAGAATATTTTTTCCAGCTTTGTTGAGATACAGTTGACCTATGACATTGTGTATGTTTAAGATATAAAAGCCAAGGCTTGATCCATGTACATATTGCGAACTGTTTCCCACAATAATCTTAGTTAACACATCCATCACCTTGCACAGTTCCAGTTATTTTTGTGTGAATGGTGAGACATTTAAGAACTACCCTCTTATCAGCTTTCAAGTGTCAAATGCAGTTTTGTTAGCTCCAGTCTCCACACTGTACATGAGATCCCCAGAACTGATTCATCTCATAACGGGAAGTTTGGACCCTTGGGACAATACTTTCCCATTTCCCCCACCCCTCAGCCTCTGGAAACCACCAATCAGTTTTCTGTTTCTGAGTTCATTTTTTTTTTTTTAATATTTCACTTGTAAGTGAGGTCATGCTATATTGCCCTTCCTCAGTCTGACTTATTTCACTGAGCACGATGTTCTGAAATTGCATTCATGTTATCATAAATGGCAAGATTTCCTTCTTTTCATGGTTGAGTTATATATACATATAATTGTTGTTCAGTTGCCCAGTCATGTCTGACTCTTTGTGATCCCTGGACTGCAGCATGCCAGGCCTCCCTGTCCCTCACCATCTCCCAGAGTTTGCCCAAGTTCATGTTCATTGCATTGGTGATGCCATCCAGCCATCTCATCCTCTGATGCCCTCTTCTCCTTCTGCCCTCAATCTTTCCCAGCATCAGGGACTTTTCCAATGAGTCATCTGTTCGAATCAGGTTACCAAAATACTGGAACTTCAGTTTCAGCATCAGTCCTTCCAGTGAATATTCAGGGTTGATCTCACTTAAGATTGACTGGTCCAAGGGACTTTCAGAAGTCTTCTCCAGCACCACAGTTAGAAGGCATCAATTCTTTGGCACTCTGCCTTCTTTACTGTCCAGCTCTCACAACCATACATGACCACTATATACATATATACATATATATATATATATGTATATATATATGTATATATTGTACATTGCATGTCATATATTAGAGAGAGAGACAGAGGGAGAAGGGAGCAGTAGACACCTTCTTATGTGGGGAGTCAGATTCCACCCAGAGGGAGAGGGTAGAGAAGGCAGGACCCCTCAGACCCCATGTCTTCTCCCGAATTCACCAACTGGATGGATCTCACCCTTGTCCCCCAAGTGTCCAAGAAGTAATACTTTAGTTGACATCTTCCACTTGACCAATTGCGTTGGATATTCTGAAGCACAACTCCATAAGTATTTTCTTAAGGAAGATTTCTATAAGAGTTATTGAGAGGTTGAATGTTTTTAAGACTTTTGAGACATATTTTCAATTTGTTCATTGTAAAGTTTGCTCAAATTTACCATGCCACCAGCAGTGTGTGCAGCTGACCATGTTGCTTAATCTTCATAAGCATTGCGCAGTGCCACTTTAAAGCTGTTCTTTTCTATTTGATAGAAAAAAAAGAGCAGCTTATTTTTTCATGTGTGTTTATCTGCATAGAAAGAAAGCTGATAACTTTTTTCATCTGTCATTTGAGCTTTTGCTCTAAATAAGCCAATCATTCATGCCCTTTGGCCATTTTTCTATTGAATTTTAATTTCTGAATGGGTTTTATATACTAAGTATAACAAATTTGCCTGCTATATTTTTAATTTTGTTTTTTCTTTTATTTTGTTGATACTTTAAATAAGTTATATATTACTGAATTTGTTGAGTGTTTTTGATTCTTCCATTGCTTACAAATTTCTTCCTTTTCAGATATAATTTGTCTGTACCTTTTTATGGTTTTATTCTTACATTTACGCCTAACATTTTAATCTGGTAAGTTTATTTTGGTGTGTGTTGTCAGGCTGAGATTTCTCTTCTTCCATAACAAATAGATAATTCATTGTCCTGGAACTTATTGCTATTTTGTGTAGTATCTTATTAGAAATTTAATATCTAGCAGGACAGGGTGCCTCTCATTTTATACCTCTCTTATATCCCCTCAAGTCTCTTGGTTAGTCTCATCTCATATTTTCAAATGAAACAGAATAATTTTACTGCATTCCAAAAAATATTCCCAAAGAAGGACAATGCTAAAGAATGTTCAAACTACCAGGCAATTGTGCGCAATTCACATGCTAGCAAGTTAATGCTAAAAATCCTTCAAGCTAGGCTTCAATAGTGTGTGAACTGAGAACTTCCAGATGTTCAAGCTGAATTTAGAAAAGGCAGAGGAACCAGAAGTCATATTGCCACCATCTGTTTGGATCATAGAAAAAACAATGGGATTCCAGAAAAACATCTACTGTTGTGCTATTGACTACACTAAAGCCTTTGACTGTGGGGATCACAACAAACTGGAAAATTTCCTAAAGAGATGGGAATATCAGACCACCTTACCTGTCCCCTGAGAAACCTGTATGCAGGTCAAGAAGCAACAGTTAGAAATGGACATGGAACAAAAGACTGGTTCCAAATAGGAAAAGGAGTATGTCAAGGCTGTCTATTGTTGCTCTGATTATTTAACTTATATGCAGATTGCATCATGTGAAATGCCAAGCTGGATGAATCACAAGATGGAATCAAGATTGCTGGGAGAAATACCAATACCTCAGATATGCAGATGACACCATCCTAACGGCAGAAAGCAAAAAGGAAGTAAAGAGCCTCTTGATGAAGGTGAAAGAGGAGAATGAAAAAGCTGGCTTAAAACTCAGCATTCAAAAATGAAGTCATGGCATCCAGTCCCATCATTTCATGGCAAATAGATGGGGGGAAAGTGGAAACAGTGACAGACTTTCTTTCCTTGGGCTCCAAAATCACTGCAGACAGTGAGTGTGGCCATGAAATTAAAAGATGCTTGCTCCTTGGAAGAAAAGCTATGACAAACCTAGACAGCCTATTAAAAAGCAGAGACATCACTTTACCAACAAAGGTCCATCTAGCCAAAGCTATGGTTTTTCTAGTAGTCATGTATACATGTGAGAGTTGGACCATAAAGAAGGCTAAGTGCCAAAGAACTAATACTTTCAAACTGTGGTGCTACAGATGACTCTTGAGAGTGCCTTGCATGGCAAGGAGATCAAACCAGTCCGTCCTAAAGGGAATCAACCCTGAATATTCACTGGAAGGACGGATGCTGAATCTGAAGCTCCAATACTTTGGCCACATGATGCAAAGAAGCAAGTCATTGGAAAAGACCCTGATGCTGGGAAAGATTGAAGGCAGGAGGAGAAGCAGGCAAGAGAGAATGAGATGGATAGATGGCATCATTGACTCAACAGACATGAGTTTGAGCAAACTCTGGGTGATAGTGAAGGACAGGGAAGCCTGGCATGCTGCAGTCCATGGGATCAGAAGGAGTTGGACATGACTGAATGACTAAACAAATTTCTTTTATTTATTTATTTGAGTATAATTGCTTTACAGTGTTGTGTTAGGCTTTGCTGTACAATGAAGTGAATCAGCTGTGAGCATACATATATCTTCTCCCTTGCAGACCTCCCTTGCTGCCCATCCCACCCTTCTAGGGCATCACAGAGTCAGTACAGAGCGTCAAAAACCCTTCATGTCATATATGTTGTGTGTATGTCTTGCCTGTGAGTTCTGGGTGTTTTTTGTTGTTGTTGTTGTTGTTATTGCTGCTGAAAATCAACTGTTTTGTGTTCTCTAATTCCTTTGTTTTAAACATATAGGAAGATGTAAATGTATTAATTTTGCAACTCATTACCTTCAAAACGTTTTTATTATTTCCATTTTCCCAGCTCATATTTTTTTCTAAGTAGGTAATCGTATCTTGTGGAAAGAGTAGTGAATTTCCCTGCTCCTTTATTTCTCATGACCTGTTGGATAGATTAGAATATCCAGCACATTAATAAGCAACAGTGGGTTTCCTTGTCTTATTGTCAAATGTTAATGGAACTATCTCCTTAACCATTGACTTAAGACAATTAAAAAAATTGTGTTGAGTCACTTTCATTTTATTTTAGTTGCATTAAGTTTTTGTTAGTAATGCAGTGACTGTGGACTTCCTCTGACGCCTCCTCTTATTCTTTTTTGAGGATGATTTTATCATTGCTTCTGGAGATTTGGTGGTGATTCTTGGGTTATAAGGGCTTCCCTGGTAGCTCAGTCAGTAAAGAATGCGACTGCCATACAGGAGACCCCAGTTTGATTCCTGGGTCAGGAAGATCCCCTGGAGAAGGCATGGCAACCCACTCCAGTATTGTGGCTTGGAGAATCCCCATGGACAGAAGTGCCTGGCGGGCTATAGTCCATGGGGTCGCAAAGACTCGGACATGATTGAGCGATTAAGCACAACACTTGAGTCATCATCTTCCCTCCTCAAGTACTGGCAGTATGGAAGAAAAGTTTGAGACCCGTCTCACGTTTTCATCTTCCTTGGTAAACCATTTTTCAGTTCTGTTTCATTTTCTGCCTGGCTGCATGTAGGATTTTAAACATTTTTCCTTGAGATTCTAAAAACTTAATCAGATTGTATCTAGATGGTGTCCTTCAGTGTATCTATTAGAATTACAAATTCAGATCATCTGTAAACCTGGAAGTTGTGTTGCTATGTTCTCTCTCTGATTATTGCTTTTGTCTTCTCTTATGATTGTGTTTTTAGAAACATCAGTGGTACCCTGAATCTCCATGTTTGGTCCTATGATCTGATATATCTCTTACCATGTCACATCTTCATTCTTTTATACAGGATTCCCTGATAACTCAGTTGGTAAAGAATCCACCTGCATTGCGGGAGACCTGGGTTCAATCCCTGGGTTGGAAAGATCTCCTGGAAACAGGAAAGGCTACCCGTTCCAGTATTCTTTTATACTGCATTGTGGATGAGATTTGTATGTGCCACACACATCAGTGCTTAGTTTCTGTAGTATTCTGCATGTTTATAATGTAGGGTTTAATTTTGCTACTACATTTTGTATTTCTCTGCACTGTTTCTTCTATATCTTGTCAGGACATTTTCTTCTCTGTCCTTTCTCCCGATTCCCTTTTGTAACACTATCATATGTATTTTACCTGAAATATTATTCATTGATCAAACATTGTATTTCAAGCACTAAATCTTGAGTTAATAAGTTCTTTTCAGAATCTAAAAATAACATATATTTATTGCAAAAAAATTTAAGAAATACAGAAAAGTAGAAGAATATAAAATGACCATTATCCCATTAAAAAATCTCTGCCAGGATAATGGAGTGATTTTTTTTTATGGATTGGAAAATTTAATATTATTCTTTTTTTAATTTATTAATTGGAGGAGAATTGCTTTATAATGCTGTTTGTTTCTGCCATACAACGATGTGGATCAGCCATGAGGGTACAGATGTCTCCTCCCCACCCCATCCCACCCCTCTAGGCCATCAGAGAATGCCAGGCTGAGTTCCCTGTGTTATATAGGAACTTCCCACTAGCTTTCCATTTTACACACGGTAGTGAGTATATGTCACAGCTCCTCTCCCAATTCACCTCATCCTCTTTTTGTCAAAATTTGTATTTCCTTGGTATACATTTTTTCTTTTATTTTGAAGTCATTATAGACCTATAGGGCATTGCAAATATAACATAAAGGGTCCCATGAGCCCTCTGCTCTGGTCCCCTCAGCAGTGCTGTCTCATAGAATTTTAGCATAGTAAGTTGACATTGGTAAAATACTGTTTCCTAGACACAGATTTTACCAAGTTTTTAGCCTTTTTTACACGCATTTATTTGCATGTGTATGTGTATACATCTGTGCAATTTCAGCCTCTGGATAGGTTATGGAACCACTAGTATAATCAAAATACAGAGCTATTCCATCAGTACAAAGGAACTCCCTGCTACTACCTTCTTATGTTCACACCTCCATCCTTGTATCTTGGCAACCACTAACTAATCTGTTTTCATCTCTTTAGTTTTGTCATATCAAAATTGCTATATAAATGGAATCGTGCAGTATACAACCTTTTGGGATTGACTTATTTTACAATGCATAATGCCTTTGAGATACATCCAGGATGTTGTATGTACCAATACATGGGTGGATCAGAGTTTATATAAACATTCACCCACTGAAAAACATTCGAGTTGCTTCCAGTTTCTTTTCTTCCTATTATGAAGAAAGCTGCTGTGAACATTCAAGCAGAGACTGGGATTTTTGGCATTTGTTGTTTTTAAATTCTACTTTCATAACATAACATTCTATTGTAAGTGTTTCTCCATATCGTTCTTTCGTCTTTGAAGACATGGTTTTTAATGCCTGAATAATATTCTACCATATGGCTGTACCTCCATTTATTTAAACATTTCCCTATAAGTTCATGTTTCTTTGAATTTTATCAAGAGCTCACCAGATGCTCTTTAAAATTTTCTTTTTCTCAGTAAATCTTTTTAAAATGTGTGTGTTTTCTGTGCATTTTGAGTGCAATGTTTCATGTTTAGTATGATAGGAAGTTGTTTCATAGACTCCAGGTTGTTGGTTTTATAAAATTTTTCTTTCAAACTTTTTCTGGGGGCTGCATTATGCAGCATAGGGGACCCTGGCTCCCAGACCAGGGATGGAGCCTGTGCCCCTTGCAGTGGAAGCATGAAACCTGAACCACTGGACAACCAGTTGTGGTTCAGTTGCTCAGGTGTGTCTGACTCTTTGCGACCACATGGACTGCAGCACACCAGGCTTTCCTGTCCTTCACCATCTCCCAGAGTTTGCTCAAACTCATGTCCATTGAGTCAGTGATGCCATCCAACCATCTCATCCTCTGTTGCCCCCTTCTCCTCCTGCCTTCAATCTTTCCCAGCATTAGGGTCTTTTCCAGTGAGTCAGCTCTTGCATCAGGTGGCCAAAGTATTAGAGCTTCAACTTCAGCATCAGTCCTTCCAGTGAATATTCAGGTTTGATTTCCTTTAGGATTGAAATCCCTAAAGTCTTCTTTGGTCTTCTCAAAAATGAAGAGAAGCTTGGTATTTGCTGATAGGTTGGGTGAATTTTCCTCCGTATTCCTAATTGTCCTCCTGGGTACAATTAGACCTCCCTCTCTCAGACCTTTTGAAGGATGGCTGGTTAATGTATTCTGCCAGCCATATTTCTGAAGCTAGTGGCTATATAATGAGTATGATGAGTGTAAGAGACAGCTTTACTCCACTGATGCTGCAGGGGGAATTTATTCATGGATTATTTCACAGGGGGTGTTGTCCTTCCCTTGTCTGGAGCAGCACGTTAAATCCTATGCAGAGTACACCACTCTGGGACTTTCCTGGTGGCCCAGTGGTTAAGACTCTGCACTCCCAATGCAGGGGACCTGGGTTCTATCAGGGCACTAGATCCCACATGTTGCAACTAAAGTTCCTGCATTCTGCAACTAAGACTCGGTGCAGCCAAATAAATAAATAATTTTTTAAATAAATAAATTTTATTTATTTACTTATTTATAAAGCCAAATAAATAAGTTTTTAAAAGCACACTGCCCCCACTGCACCCCATCTCTCCCTGACTCCTCCTCCTTTGGCTGTCATATCTCCCATCCCAGGTGACAATAAGCAACTGCTCTTCACTCTTTCTCTGCATCCTTCACAATGTCGCAATTCCAGCTACTGCAGTCCCTACATGACTATAAGAAAGATGCAGTGTTGGGGGGTGGGGGCCAGTGAAGGAATCAGAACATGTCTCCTACATATCAGAAACTCACGTGTCTCAGATACCGGAGCTCAGGGAAAATCTATTACCTTTTCCCTTCCTGATCTTGCTGTTCTGCCTCAGGTGGCCAAGAGTGACTTCTTCATGGAAATGTCTCCTAGGGTCTGGCTCGTGCTATTCCAACCATGCATCTTGATGTGGCTTGAAATTATTTTCACAGAAAAGAGGTGCTGTGAAAATCAGGTGTCTCTAGGGTTCCACCCTCATTATCCAGAAGTCTGTCATAATTTGTGATCTAAGACAATGGGGGCAGGGTCTTATTCTTCTCCAAACGATGATGACTGTCAATTCTGAAACACTTCCTTGTTTTAAACACTTAATATGCATTATCTCAGCTCATTCACCTAGTTTCTGAGCACCTGTTATATGCCAAGTACTGGGGACACCAAGTAAATGACACTTTTTTTTTTCTTTTTGCTTGAAATCCTTCAATGGTGTCACATAACACATAGAATAAAATTTCGATTCCATCGCTACTCAAGCTGGCCCTTTCTGTCCTTCCAATCTCATCTTCTCTCTGTTATATACATTTTCCATTTCTCTTGAGCCACAGAGGTCTCTGGTTTGCTTCTCCTTCCCACCTCCGAAATCTGTTATTTCTTTTGCCTGAAATTCTCTTTCTTTATTAACTCGCTGCTTCTTGTAATTCAAATCTCAGCTTAAATGTCACGTCCTAGAGAGGTTAAAAGGTTCTGTTTCAAATGATCAAATATTGGAAACAAATGCATTCTACCCCAGTCAAATCATTGCTTGTGTTATCTGCAATCAATTAACTAATTGATCAATAGCTAGTAAGTATCCACTATGAGTCAGGCATTGTTTGGCATGTGTATACAGTTCATGCCATCGCTCTGTTGTGTCTGACACTTTACGACCCCATTGGTACACTGCAGCCCACCAGGCTCCTTTGTTCATAGAATTTTCTAGGCAGGCATAGTGGAGTGGGTTGCCATTTCCTACTCCAGGAGTTCTTCCCAACCCAGGGATTGAACCTGCATCTCCTGTGTCTGCTGCATTGGCAGGCAGATTCTTTAGCACTGAGCCACCTGTGAAGCCCTGTGTATACAGTGAAAGAGAGCTTAACTTGACCCGTGGCTTTTTGGAGTCCACATTCTCTTGGGATTTGAGAATAGAGAATAGATCACTAATAAGAACCTGCTGTAAAGCATAAGGGACTCTGCTCACTACTCTGTGAAAGTGAGAGTTAGTCACTCAGTTGTTTCTGACTCTTTGTGGCCCTGTGAACTGTAGCCTGCCAGGCTCCTCTGTTCATGGAATTCTGCAGGCAGTAATACTGGAGTGGGTTGCCATTCCCTTCTCCAGGGGGCTTCCTGACCCCGTAATCAAACTCAGGTCTCCTGCATTACAGGTGGATTCTTTACCATCTGAACCACCAGGGAGGCCCTGGATATATATGTATGTATTATATATATAACAGATTCACTTTACTGTATGCCTGAAACTAACACAACATTATAAATCAACTATACTAAAAAAAAAAAGATTAAAAAATTAAAAAAAAAAAAAACAACAAAACAGACTAGACCTTGGCTGAGGATGGGCAGGAGAGGTGAAACAAGATGATGTCATCCTAGGAAGAAAGCTGGGTTGCCCTAAAACCTCTTGCCAGGAATCCTCATTGGTTTCTCCCCTTTGATTTCTAATCTGCTCATTTATGAGCTCAGATTCTGAAGGAAAAAGGATTAATTTTCAAAGTGACCTGAAGGCTCTCCAAGAGCACCATTACCCTTGCCTATTTAGGAACCTGGCCCACCTCCCAGCCCCAACCCCAGGAGTGATTCACCTGGGACTGAGTGAGGACACGGGGCTCCACGCACACTGGCCATGGTGTTTGCCCACAGAATGTTCCCATGGAGGCTCTGTTTGACTTTTGCTTTTCCCTTCTTTGTGAAGAAATTGACTAGGACTTGTTGTCATGGTAATGCAGGATGCTGGGAACCTTGCTCTGAGAGACCATTTTCTTTGTTCTTCCTTCCTACTGGAAGAGAGGTGAGATGGGTAGGGCTAGGAATGGAGTCTGGAATCTTAAACTGGCAAATTCTTCAATTTGAGAGGCCACTGGCTCTGGTTTACAAGCCCAACCCTGCCACAAATAAGCTCTTCAATCCCAGCAGGTAGCTTAAGCCTGCTTAACCCTTAGCTTCCGTTTCCTCATCAGAAATTGGGGATAAGAAAAAGCTTTATTTTACAGAGTGTCTGAAAAACCAATGAAGTTATTCCTTTAAGTGTTTAGGTTAGCACCTGGCACACAGTAAGGCAATTTTTACTTTCAGAAATATTGCAAGTGCAGAATTTGCAATGGTTACTTTTATGACTATTGCTACTCTCATCACCACCTCATCATCATCAATTCTATCCTTGTCATCCTCATCAATAGTTTCCCAGTGCTATCTTTAGAGAAAGTGAAAGTGAAAGTTGCTCAGTCGTGTCTGACTCTTTGCAACCCCATGGACTGTATAGTCCATGAAATTCTCCAGGCCAGCATATTGGAGTGGGTTCCCTTCTCCAGGGGATCATCCCAACCTAGGGATCGAACCCAGGTCTTCTGCATTGCAGGTGGATTCTTTACCAGCTGAACCACCAAGGAAGCCCTCTTAGAGGAAAAATTCATAGCAAAAGAACAAAGAGACCCAAGTTCAAATCCTGATATCACTACTTATGAGCAAGCCTATTGATGTAACTGTCTTAGAAAATGGAGACAATGAAATTTTATCTTTTCAGGGTTATTTTAAAGAGTCAGTGAACTTAGTGAAGTGAAAGTGTCTGGCACAAAACAAGTGCTTAATAGAGATTAGTTGAACTTGAATTTGAATCACACTCCTGCAGCAAAATAGCCTTTGGTTTTAGGATATGTCTTACACTGCTAAAACTTGAAAGGAACTTAATAATTAAAGAAAAAATTAAAACCGAGATTCCTCTCCCCCAGCGAGTGAAAACCAAAGAACATCTTGCACGTGGTGAGATAGTGGGACAGTTAACTGGTTGATTAACAGACATCTGCTGGGCACCTTCTGCATGTTGAGTGTTGTTCCTGGCACTCTTTGGAAAGAAAGAAGATATAGAAGGCCCCAAAGGGCCTGGGTAAGTCACACAGATATGACACCAAGAACAGAATTGGGCAAGGCATTGGAGACCCTGTAGTTCCCAGATAAAAGGCTCAGACTCAGTTCACTCTAAGGACCTTCAGATTCTGGCTTCTTTGTCTTCCTGTAGCCTTATTTCCTACCATTTTTCACAAACACTCTAGCCCCAGTTAGTATGATTGTGTAATGCTCCTTCATGCCCCAGTAATTTTGTTCCTGCTATGACTTCTGCCTAGATCACTCCGTCCAAAACTTTTTATGCTCTTCATCTCTGCAAACTCAGTGATGGCCATCGTCCCCCCAGGGGTGCCCTTTGTGACCTACTATATTGTGTGTCTACTGTCTGTCGGCTAGTCGCTCCGTTGTGTCCGACTCTTTGTGACCCCATGGGTGGTAGCCCACCAGGCTCCTCTGTTCATGGAATTCTCCAGCAAGAATCCTGGAGTGGGTTGCTGTTTCCTTCTCCAGGGGATCTTCCCAACCCAGGGATCAAACCTGGGTCTTCTGCATCACAGACAGATTCTTCACCATCTGCGCCACCAGGGAAGCCCTAACCCTAACCCTAACCCATGTCTACTATTTAAATATGGGGGTGATGGTTGTGGTTTTGTTGCTAAGTCATGTCCAACACTTGCGACCCCATGGACTGTAGCCTGCCAGGCTCCTCTGTCCATGAGATTCTCCAGGCAAGAATACTAGAGTGGGTTGCCATTCCCTTCTCCAGGGGATCTTCCCGACCCAGGAATCAAACCTGGGTCTTCTGCATTGCAGGCAGATTCTTTACCAATTGAGCTATGAGGGAAGCCCTATTTCAGTATAGAATCTAGTATATTTCTATCTATTTTCTGATCAGTTGAACCATATGAAATTGCCATTTTGGATATTAAAAGGGGTTGAATATTGTCAATTTCTTTTGGTTAGAACAGATCCCCTCGTGTCCTATATATGACTCTGTGCACTGCTTCCAAACCCCACCCTTACCCCACGTGATCCAAACCCCTCCCTCCCGACTTGTGACCTTGGGAAAGTTGTTTTACTGTTCTATGTCTCAGTTTCCCTATTTGTAAAGTAGAAATAATTTATTCTATCTCATAATATTCATGGGGAGATCATATATAAAATTTAACAGAATCTCAGGCATATGAAAAGTGAAAGTCAGTCATGTCCAACTCTTTGTCCATGAAATAGATATAGTCCATGAAATTCTCCAGGCCAGAATACTGGAGTGGGTAGCCTTTTCCTTCTCCAGGGGATCTTCCCAACCCAGGGATTGAACCCCAGTCTCCCCACATTGCAGGCGGATTCTTTACCAACTGAGCCACAAGGGAAGCCCTTGCATATAATTAATGATAAATAACAGTAAGTGTTAACTTATAGTCACTGGTTTATTTTATGGGACTCCTAATTTACACTATAAGGTCATTGAGGGCATATACTGAATATTATTTGACTTTATTACCCTGTAGCCAAGAAAAGCAACAAAGATAGGTGACTAATAGATGTTTATTGAATAAATAAAGACCTAGGTGTGAGTTCCCATGCAGACATACACCAGCTATATGATCTTGGACAAGCCAGTCAGCCCTCCAAACCTCTTTTTTTTAATCTGTAAAATGAGAAAAATAATTTAAAAATGCCTTTTCTACAGGACTTCCTGGTGGTCCAGTGTTTAAGACTTCACCTTCCAATGCAGGGGGTGAGAGTTTTATTCCTGGTTGGGGAGCCAAGATACACACATGCCTCATGGCCAAAAAACCCAACATAAAACAAAAGCAATATTGTAACATATTCAATAAAGACTTTTAAAATGATCCACATCAAAAGAATCTTAAAAAAAATAAAATGCCTTTTCTATCTCCTAACATTTCTGTAGCTATTGAACAGCATTCATTAATTCTACAAATATTTTTAGTGTCTGCTATATATGTGCTTGGGAGTATACATACTGCCAAAATATTTTGGCAGTGAAGATGCGTTGTCATCTGTAAAACTCTAATCATATGTAAGAGGTTACTTATAGAAAGAATCAACCACTGGGCATGAGAAAAAAAAAAGATATCTTCATATGAAAGCTTCCCAGATGATAGAGAAAAATGAATCATTTACACTGACTCAGAGACTCAAGGTCTGATAGTAGGGCAATAACAGTCCATAATTAGATTTTTAAAAATTGTCCTGTAATACCCATTTCACAGTCTTTGACATAAAGTTAAGCATAATTCCTTCTTCTATAGCTTGAGGAAGTTGAATATCCTTAAAGTGAAAGTGAAGTGAAAGTGAAAGTCGCTCATTCGTGTCCAACTCTTTGCGAACCCATGGATTATACAGTCCACGGAATTCTCCAGGCCAGAATTCTGGAGTGGGTAGCCTTTCCCTTCTCCAGGGGATTTTCCTAACTCAGGAATCGAACCCAGGTCTCCCGCATTGAAAGCAGATTCTTTACCAGCTGAGCCACAAGGGAAGTCCTGAATATCCTTAGACTGTGTATATTTAATGCAGAGGGAAGAAGGCTAGAGTGATAAAGCCATGAAGGGCCTTAAATGGGAAGGGAAGGGGTGATGGCTGTTTGGGGTCAAGTTTACTAGCTAACAGGTCTCCCTAGTGGCCCAGCATCTTTCTAAAAACATCAGAGGGAAAGATTGAAATTGACACTATGGTTTGCTACTTGAGATATGAGCCAAGTTCAAGGACTGGCCTATAAGAAACTCTCTTTGGCCTCACCGAGTTTCACTGATTGCTTAAAAGGGATCCCCCCTTCCCAATTCCAGCCTAGCCTTATCATCCCACACTCCCAAGAACATTTCCATCGTCCCAACACCAACTGTCCCAGCCCAAATGAATACACAAGCAGTGGGGAGGGAGGGAGGAGTCATTTATTCAAAACAGGGACCAGGAAGATGAGCAAACAACCCTTCGACTTGGTGCAGAGCCAAGAAGCAAAGATCCTCAAGGGAAAGGGGTAGGGAGAGAATTATTGCGAGGGACCCCTGAGTGTCGGCCACGTGCATGACTCTGACGTAGACGATTTACACACATCCTGCCAAAAAGAGGGGGGAAAAAAAAGGATTATTCCAGGAAAACATTCTTCTCATTTGATAAATGGACAAAGTCAAAGCAGACATGATGTGAAGTAAAAATGAGTTGGTAGGAAGTCTAAAATTTTTTCAAAATAAAAATTTAATAAAAGCTAGATTGATAGATACTAATCTGTTACCAGAGTGTTGACACTTGGTTGCAAGTGACAGAAATCCAATGATACTCAGAAAGGTGGAATATTGGGGTGACCCATGGAAGCCATGAGGGCAATGCCACCGGACCTCAGGTGTAATGGAAATCAAAGACTTGGACACTCCCCAGATAACCTCGTCTCTCAATCCACCTGCTCTCTGAGTGTTTATTCCATTTTCTTGCTGTCTCCCACACTGGCTTTCTTCAATTCTGACCAACACCTCTCAAGCTTTGCCTCTTTACAGTCCTGAACATAGAGTGTCTTTCCCAGTTCCAGGTCCCCAATTCTCAGGAAAGGAATCTGATCATATTAGATGCCCATCCATGGACCATCTGGAGTCAACTCTGCATAGGAATGGCTTAACACTTTTCTAACAAGGCAGGTTCTAGAATAAACTTCTGGATGAAGTGAGAGGGGAGACCAGGGATGTCTGGGCAGATACTCAGCATGGGGGTGAAGGGATAAAATGGTGTAAGAAAAAGGGCTTGAATGTTGTTCCTGCAGGATAGAAATACCTACCATTCGGGAGCTTCCTGTATAATCAAAGAGGTAACATTTACCAATGATCAGTGCTAGTGTCTGAAGCCTGGCTGTAGGCATGCTGGGCATTTGTACTTGGTCGTGGGCTGAAACAGTGTGAAAAGGAGGAGTGTGATCAGCAGGTAGTTATATTGTATTATCCATGTCTTGTACTGGTGCTTTGTGTACATACATCTCATGCAACTTTTATTCCCATCTTGTTGGCATGGAAACTGAGACCCCAGGAGGTGAGATGACTTCCACCAAGTCACAGTTGTAACTAGTAGTGAAAACAGATTCTAAGTCGTGGAGCAGAGGAAGCAAGGTCCAAGAGGGAGGGAATATATGTATTGATAGAGCTGATTTGGGCTTTCCAGGTGGCACTAGTTATAAAGAACCTGCCTACCAATGCAGGAGACATAAAAGGTGAGTGTTTGATCCTGAGAAGATCTCCTGGAGGTGGGCATAACAACCCACTTCAGTATTCTTGCCTGGAAAATCCCATGGACAGTAGAGCCTGGGGGACTACAGTCCATAGGGTTGCAAAGAGTCAGATACCACTGAAGCGACTCAGCTTCTGTGCATAACTGATTCACTTTAGTGTACAGTATAAATAAACACAACATTGTAAAGCAGTTGTATTCTGATAAAAAACAAAGACAAATTCTAAACGTGGTGCCATTTCTAAAACCTCTATTACTCTGAAATCAAGCGCATACCTGTTATTTTTTCGAACTTCAATAAAGTTTGAACTTTAAAGCATAAAGTTAGGTGGCAAAGCTTTGGTTTCCTTCTGATTTCTGTAAAGCTTTTGGTTTCACTCTGGCCTCAGGGAGCTGCTTGCCGACATCTCTGAATCAGTCAAACCATCCCTTTAAGAAATGAAAAAATGCAACCAACCAAGCCGCGAGTGATTCATGGCACCCAATATACATATTTATAGGCTACGTGCAAGGATGAAGTCCACTCGAGGCTCTCTTGTTCACACCCCCACGCATCTGTGCGTCTGCATCAGGCACTCAGAGGAACCGAAGCCCCTGCCACTTATTCACCCACACGTGTCTGTGATGGGGTCTGAACTCTCCATGAACCACCACCAACTCGCAGAGCCAAACTCTAAGTGCCCATCTGTGGAAGCAGAGTTCCAAAATGAGAATTCTGCTATAAACATTCTTCTAGTCATTTTTTTCACCCTGAACTCCATTTCTCTTCCTTTGGGGATATGGGGTGATTGGCATGTGGTTTGGACTGATCTGGGTTTGATGGTCTGCTCCTATTGACTCTGACCTTGAACTTGTCTCTTAAGCCTTTTGAGATTTAATGTCTTCTCTTTAAAAAGGAGCTATTACAAACCATGGGACTGCTGTCATGAGCAAAGTGTGGGACAGGGTTTTAGGAAACCTGCAAGACATAGCAAATGCCTCTGGGGTAGTAACAGAGGGCAGCTGATATTACCTGAAAGCTGGAAAGGGCAACAGGAGGAGGTGGTTACTGGTACCCGGAGAAGGCAGCCATGTGGAAAAGGTTCCATGGCAGGAACTAGAGTCTAGAACAGGATGATACAGCCAGCTCATCTGTTGTCACCTGGGAGAGAGGGAGCCAGGGGACTGAATACCTTGACCATATTCTACTCCTTCCCTCCGACATCTGCTGGCGCCTCCCTTGGTTAAATCTATGTAGAAACTGGAGGAATAAAGGCCCCAGGTGGTCCATACAGGTTAGCATCCTCATACCCAGAGCAGGGTGGAGAGGGGTGGAGGGGGAACCAGGAGGGCCCATGGAAGACATCCAACTCAAGTGTCAAACAGAAAGAGAGATGCAAGTAGAGCGCTTCATCACAGAGGCTGGTGTGGGATATGTGTTCAACAAATAGTGACCTTAATCACATAATCAAAGTGTGAAGAATTACAGTGCTACCACTTGGGGATTCTTTTCAACTTCAATCTCGATGTAAAAGTTTATAGAAAAATTAGGGGAAGATAATTCCCATTTTCCATGTTCTTTGTTTTGAAGATTTGCAGATCCTCTCCACCCCAGCAGTGCCCTCTGGCACTTTCTCCATTTCTTCTTTGTTGTTGTTCAGTCGCTAAGTTGAGTTCAACTCTTTGTGACCCCATGGACTGCAGCACTCCAGGCTTCCCTGTCCTTCACTATCTCCCAGAGTTTAATTCAGGCTTAAATTGAAGAAAGTAGGGGAAACCACTGGACCATTCAGGTATGACCTAAATCAAATCCCTTATGATTATACAGTGGAGGTGAGGAATAGATACAAGGGATTAGATCTGGTAGACAGAGTGCCTAAAGAATTATGGGTAGAGGTTTGTAACATTGTATAGGAGGCAATGATCAAAACCATCCCAAAGAAAAAGAAACAAGAAGGCAAAGTGGTTGTCTGAGGAGGCCTTACAAATAGCTGAGAAAAGAAGAGAAGCAAAAGGGAAAGATATACCCAACTGAATATAAAGTTCCAAAGAATAGCAAGGAGAGTTAAGAAAGCTTCTTAAGTGAACAATGCAAAGAAATAGAGGAAAACAATAGAATGGGAAAGACTAGAGATCTCTTTCAAGAAAATTGAAGATATCAAGGGAACATTTCACACAGAGATGGGCACAATAAAGGCAAGGATGTAACAAGCAGAAGAATGCACAGAAGAACTGTACAAAAAAGGTCTTAATGATCCAGATAGCCGTGATAATGTGGTCACTCACCTAGAGCCAGACATTCTGAAGTGTGAAGTCAAGTGGGACTTAGCAAGCATTACTACTAAAGTTTCTTCTTAGGGAAGGCATTCATTCATTTATCCATTCATTCATGGTTTACTCAACAGTGATTGACTCAGCACCATATCTGTGCCAGACATGGTGCCCCAGGGCATTGAAGCCCACAGTGATGGACACACATCTCGTCTCTGTGTTTTCAGGCTATCAGAGGCAGGAACACATAAGGTCCTACAGTAAGTCCCCTAAGAATGAACAAGTTCTGTTCAGAGAGTGCATTCATTAAGTCCAATTTGTTCATAAGTCCAACAAAGTAAGCCTAAATCCCCAACTATCACAATCAGCTATATAGTACTGTACTGTACTGTAGTAGATTTACAATACTTTTCACACAAATAATACATAAAAAGAAACAAATATAAAAAAATAAAGAAAACATTAAAAATCTTACAGTATAGTACCTTGCAAATATAGTAGTACAGTACAACAGGGCTTCTAGATGACTCAGTGGTAAAGAATCTGCCTGCCAGTGAAGGAGATGCAAGAGTTGTCGGTTCAATCCCTGGGTCAGGAAGATCTCCTGGAGAAGGAAATGGCAACCCACTCCAGTGTTCCTGCCTGGGAAATCCCAGGGACAGAGGAGTCTGGCGGGTTACAGTCTATGCGGTCGCAGAGAATTGGATACAACTGAGCAACTGAGCACGCATGCACAGTACAACACTGGCGTTCAAGGGCTGGCATCGAGTGAACAGGCAAGAAGAGTTACCGGCTGGAGGAAGGGGAGGAGGTGGGAGATGGTCGAGCTGAAGGATCGCCAGCAATAGGAGATTGAGAGTGTTTTGCCGAAAGTGAAAACTTTCATCTCAGGTTCAAAGGATTTACTAGCAAAATAAGTCACTCGTTTTATACAAATAAATAATACAAATATTTATTAAAGAATGATCTAGCTTACTTTCAATATGCTAACATTACAAGAAAAGAGAAACAGAAAGAGCAGAGAATACATCACCAAATTGGGTTTTGACCAACATCCAGATTTAAACCGCACTGGGACATCCTGTGTCACAGCACATCTGGAGTCCCAGTTGGGAAAAGGTCCCAGGCAGCGTGTCTGCTCTGTGGGTGAGGCTTCAAAGATTGCAGTTCAGAGTTCCTGTTTATCATCCCAGGATGGCAGCAGACTGATGTCACCATCAATCTGTGACCAAATTGCAACCCTTTTAATGTGAATGCTGTGTGTTTTGTCTTGGAAAACTTGGAATGTAACTAAGCCTGAGGCTTGGTTGGCCAGACCCCTCCAGGATCCCAACAATCTCAAGATTCCTTCCCCATCTTATCTAAGGTGCTGCAAGTCTTGCACTCCGAGCAGGCAGTCACTCCCAGTCAGGACAGTGTCTAGAAGTGAGGTCAGAGGCCTGCTCTGGTTTGTCTCTGAAGCCTAAATAAGACTATTTTTTAAATTTCCCCAACAGAGGGCAAGATGCAATTTCACTCATGCTTGATGATGGGACACATATTCGCCCCCTTTTTTTGGTTGCACTGAGTCTTCGTTGCTTTGTGCAGGCTTTCTCTAGTTGTGGCAGTGCTCAGGCCTCTCATTGCGTGAAGCACAGGCTCTAGGCACGCGCACTTCAGCAGTTGTGGCACACAGACCCAGTAGTTGTGGCTCGTGGACCCTAGAGTGTGGGCTTCAGTAGTTGCAGAAGCAGGTTTGGTAGTTGTGGCCCATGGGCACACTGGCTTCTTTGAAAGTTCTCGACTTGAAGGTTCCTATGTAGGGGACTTACTGTAGTGATGAAGCAGCATGTGAGATGTGAGATGGAGGTAGGTGTGGTTGAGCAAGGACCTCCACAGCTTGATTGGAGCTCCAGCCTGATGCTGTTTGAAAATGAACCCTCAAGAGTTAACAAAGAGAAGACACTCTCCACAAGGAAGACATCATTAAACGCAAAGGTTTGAGGATTAGCCAAAGTCATTGCCAGCCCCAACTTTGGTGTCTTTCCAATTCTTTGGTCTCTCCAACTTTGTGGTGGGGTGTGTATTTAAATGAATAAGCATAAGGTCATTTCTAATTGCTTATAGAAAAAAAAAAGAGTCTTGTTTATGTGCTGAGCACATTCTCTTCCAACTAATTAGCTCAACAAAGCTGAACACAGAGTCATTTCTGACCCTCCCTAGGCAATTAAACATAAGTGTTTTCTACTATCTATAAGCCTTCCACCGCCTTCTGAATTGCTGCTGCCAAGTAGGGGTATGCAAGGGATGTGCGTGCATATAGCTCCCTTTCTAACAAAGAAATCATGGGGGAGTCCAGGGCCCCGGTTGTGACGCCTGCCTTGGTCCATTCTCAGCCTCTCATCTTTGCCTGTCTGCAAAGGAAAATTGCAAAAAAGAAAGAAATTGCAAAAGTCTGACTTGGTTGCCCCAGAAAATGCCCAGCATACTGGGGAAGAAAGAGCATAGCCCCCCAAATGGCAGGACATTAGAACAGGGGTCCCCAAGCTCCAGGATCTAATGCCTGATGACCTAGGGTGGAGCTTATGTAATAAAAACAGAAATAAAGTGTACAATAAATGCAATGTGCTCGCATCATCCTGAAACCACTCCCACGTCCATGAAACTGGTCCCTGGTGCCCAAAAAGGTTGGGAACCGCTGCCTAGATGACTCCCTCCCCTGTCTTCTGGGAGCAGCAGAGGATAAATGGAAGTGACCAATTGTCCTGAAATAGATGTACTGATATTCCCAAGTGAATGATGCACTTAATACAGAGAGAGCAGGGCAATGCTGATAGGGCAGGGAGCACCTTGGGCATCTCCCTGCTTCCCACGCCCCAAGGGAGGGCGACCAAATGCTCCCGTGTTCAAGAGAGGCTGAGAGTGATTGAAGCCTGGAGTGACTATGGCTTTGACCAGGAGGGATGGAGTGGTTCTCAAGGGACCCTCGCACAGACTGATAATGGCAGAAAAATAGAACACTTCCTCCCTCAGCATGATGTGACTCAAGAAGCCTCAGAGTTAAGCCACAACATATTGAGAAAGAAGAAGAGAGAAACCCTAAATAGTCCAAGATTTACTTTTCTCTGCTTGGTGGAAATGAGACTCAAAACAAAAATTAAGATGTTTGATAAAAAAGAAAGTTTCCTATCTTGCCATTGTCCCCTTTCTGCCACACATACACCAAGTAAAGGACAGGTCCAAGTGCCAGAACCTCTGGGTGTGAGGCTCTAGTGCTAACTGGCTGTTAATAGCTGTGAAAACCCATTTTACAGATGAGGACTGAGGGATAGAAAGGTTAAGAAACATGTGGCTGGTAACTGACCAAGGCAGAATGCTAATTCATGTCAGTTTGTCCCCTAAACCATCACATTTAATAGCTACAACTGTCCCCTGAGAAATCTGTTTGCATGTCAGGAAGTAACAGTTAGAACTGGACATGGAACAACAGACTAGTTCCAAATCAGGAAAGGAGTACATCAAGGCTGTATATTGTCACCCTGTTAATTTAACTTATATGCAGAGTACATCATGAGAAACACTGGGCTGGGCAGAATACATCATGAGAAACACTGAAGCACAAGCTGGAATCAAGATTGCTGAGAGAAATATCAATAACCTCAGATATGCAGATGACACCACCCTTATGGCAGAAAGCGAAGAACTAAAGAGTCACTTGATGAAAGTGAAAGAAGAGAGTGAAAAAGTTGGCTTAAAGCTCAGCATTCAGAAAACTAAGATCATGACATCCAGTCCCATCACTTCATGGCAGATAGATAGGGAAACAGTGGCTGACTTTATTTTTTGGGGCTCCAAAATCACTGTGGATGGTGACTGCAGCCATGACATTAAAAGATGCTTGCTCCTTGGAAGAAAAGTTATGACCAACCTAGCCAGCATATTAAAAAGCAGAGACATCACTTTGCCAACAAAGGTCCATCTAGTCAAAGCTATGGTTTTTCCAGGAGTCATGAAATGTTAGAGTTGGACTATAAAGAAAGCTGAGTGCCGAAGAACTGATGCTTTTGAACTGTGGTGTTGGAGAAGACTCTTGAGAGTTCCTTGGACTGCAAGGAGATAAAACCCATCAATTCTAAAGGAAATCAACCCTGAATATCCACTGGAAGGACTGATGCTGAAGCTGAAGCTCCAATACTTTGGCCACCTGATGCAAAGAACTGACTCATTTGAAAAGACCCTGATGCTGGGAAAGATTGAAGGTGGGAGGAGAAGGGGACGACAGAGGATGAGATGGTTGGATGGCATCACCAACTCAATGGACAGGAGTTTGAGTAAACTCCGGGAGTTGGTGATGGACAGGGAGGCTTTGTGTGCTGCAGTCCATGGGATCACAAAGCGTCAGACTTGCCTGAGCGACTGAACTGAACTGAACCGATCCTCTGAGAACAATATATTTACATTCATTAAATGGAGGGTTCTAGGTGACATGATGCAGGCAACTGCTGATTACCTAGTCATATATGGATTATTATTTTTTTTAATAGAATCATTCATTCTCAGGACTTGTTTTGGGGGGAGGTATTTCAGCTTTTATCTTATTTTTAATTAATTTTTATTGGAGTATAGTTGCTTTACAATGTTGTGTTAGTTTTTACTATACAGTAAATTGAATCAACTGTATGCATGCATATACCTCCTCTTTTTTTGGACTTCCTTTCCATTTAGGTCACCACAGAGCATTGAGTAAAGTTCCCTCTGCTATACTGTAGGATCTCATTAGTTATCTATTTTATACACAGTATCAATAGTGTATATATGTCAATCCCGATCTCCCAATGCATCCTACCCCTCTTCCCCTTCTGCTTTGCTAATAAGATCATCTATACCATTTTTCTAGATTCCACATAGATGCATTAATACAGATATGGATTATTATTAGCCAGTGTCTCAAGGGCATCTCCTGGAGTCAGTTTACTAGCTTGTACAAGAGAAAACTTGCAGCAGCAAATTCTGAGACCCTTGTATCAGCCCCAGCAAAACCAAAGAGACATGTGATTAGATGAACAGCATGCATGTGTGCCCTCCTCCAGGGGGTCTCCCCAACCTTTTCAGAGCAGCGATAAGAAACTGATACAAACTGTCACCTACAGAAATGTCAGATGGCTTGATAGTGCATCACAGTCACTTCCGCAGTTTGTAGGAAGCACTTCCCCCAGAACCACTCCAGGCGTTAAGATTCATTAGATCTGAGAGAATGGAACAGCTACCCACTCCAGTATTCTTGTCTGGAGAATTCCATGGACAGAAGAGCCTGGCAGGCTTTAGTGCATGGAATCGCAAAGAGTCAGACAAACTGAGTGATTAACACTTTCTTTTCCAGCCAGTGAATGCATTCTTAACACCCTTCCTTCCCCAAATCCCCAGGTGGTTCCGATTCAGGGGGGATGAGAAATATTCTACTGGGGTAACGGAGGCTATGAGGACCTAGAGGTTTGCTATTCAGAAAACAAGTGGTTTTTGTAGTGTGTTTGGCATAATCAGTAAGCTCTAAGCAAATCACTCATTAAATCCTACACTGTTCAAACTGCAAAGGACCTTGGGGGGATGGTCCAAATGCTTAAATTTTTCAGAGCTAGGAATGGAGGCAACAGGAGGGCCAGGGTTTCTAGGGAGTAAATTATAAATTTTGAGTCTGGATCAGAATTTAGTGTTGCAGAATAATTCCATTAGATCAAAGCAAAAGGGAAACATGGGTTCTTTCTAGGGTGCCATCTTTTATTTGGGGAAGACAACATTGATTTGAAAGTGAGTTTTTTCTTGGGTCTACAGACAGCTCAAACAAAATTAAAAACACAACTTTCATGCTCATATGTAATTATGGGATTGCATACTTTCACATATTTTTCCTCCTATCTTTTCTACCACTATGGATATATCTATCATGTACTTCCCTGGATTTGAAAAAGGTTTCCTATTAGTGAAATTTTATGAATTTTTACAGTTTATCTGGGGTTGCTAGTGAAATGAAAAAGATGATGCATTTAAAAAAATTCTCTGAGCACTTTCTCCCAAAAAACGGAGATAAAAACTTTGAAAAATAAACTGTCATAACATAATAGTAAGGTGTATCCCCTGAAAACACGGAGTGGCCTATGTCAGGCCCAACGCCTGCTGCCTAATGACAGATTCCCTAAAAGGCTCTGTCAGAGGATCAGAAGCACAGAATCCTCATACAGGTTACAGTGCAAGTCGTGGTTGACCAAAACCCTGAAATGAGGCACTGTTCTTAGAGACTCCTATTGGAGTTTACATTTCTGTGTCTGTATTCAGTTATGAATGTGTACGAAATGGCAACCCATTCCAGTGTTCTTGCCTGGAGAATCCTATGGACAGAGGAACCTGGTGGGCTGCAGTCCATGGGGTCACAAGAGCTGGACACGACTTAGTCACTAAACCACCATGTGCACCTGTGTGTCCTGGTGCACTAAAACCCGGGTAATGAGAGATTATCATACTAAATGAAGTAAGTCAAAGAAAGACAAATACCATTTGATATGGCTTATGTGTGGAATCTGAAAAAAGTGTTCCAAATGAACTTGTTTATAAAATGGAAATAGACTCACCGACATAGAAAACAAACATATGGCTCCCAAAGGGTAAAGATGGGGTCAGGGATAAATTAGAGGGTTAGAAATAACATGTACACAGTACTGTGTATAAAATAGATGGCTAACAAGGACCTACAGTTCCATATAGTGCAGTGCAGGGAACTATTCAATATCTTGTAATAACCTATAAAGGAAAAAAACCTGAAAAAGACTATATATATATGTGTGTGTGTGTATACATACACACACACACATATATATTTAACTGAATCACTTTGCTGTCACCTAAAACTAATAGGACATTGTAAATCAAGTGTACTTCAATAAAATTTTTAAAAAGAAAAGATAATGAGAGCATTTGGGAGAAGAATTAAATATATTTGTTCCTACCAGGTAAAAATTTTCAAAGTCCTGACCCAGGAGAGTCCCCTAAACGTGACTCTCTAACTCCATGAAGAAACCCTAAAACTCTCAGCATTGTGAGGTGAACTGACAGTCCCTGGAGCAGAAACACAAGGAACCAGGGGACTGTCCCTAGGTGACTCAGAATCTGTCTCTCTTTTTTTTTTAAGCCTTAAATTCAGGATCTCTTTTAAGTGTTGTTTTTTTTTTTTCTTTCTTAATACACAGTAGATTCTGTCAAGATCCTGACATATTTCCCCTAGCAGGCTCCCTTTTAGTTAAAGAAATTGCAGGATGAAAGAATGACAGGAAGAATTCCAGATGAAAGCATAGAGATGATCCCCAAATAAGAAAGGATCCATGATCAGAATTGATGCTTTTAAACTGTGGTGTTGGAGAAGACTCTTGAGGGCCCCTTGAACTGCAAGAAGATCCAATCAGTCCATACTAAAGAAGACCAGTTCTGGGCTTTCACTGGAAGGACTGATGTTGAAGCTGAAACTTCAGTCCTTTGGCCATCTGAAGCAAAGAGCTGACTCATTGGAAAAGACCCGGATGCTGGGAAAGATTGAGGGCGGGAGGAGAAGGGGACGACAGAGGATGAGATGGTTGGATGGCATCACCGACTCAATGGACATGGGTTTGGGTAAACTCCAGGAGTTGGTGATGGACAGGGAGGCCTGGTGTGCTGCGGTTCATGGGGTCGCAAAGAGTCGGACACGACTGAACGACTGAACTGAACTGAACTGATGATCAGAATACAGCAGGTGCCCAGAAAACTGTTGTTGTTCAGTCACTCAGCCTGTCTGACTGTTTTTGACTCCATGCCCTGTAGCCTGCCAGGCTTCTCTGTCTATGGAATTCTCCATGCAAGAATAGTGAAGTGGGTTGCCATTCCCTCCTCCAGGGCATCTTCCCTACCCAGGGTTCAAACCCAGGTCTCCTTCACTGCAGGCGGATTCTTTACCACTGAGCCACTATTGAACTCTTCCCCACCCCACCCCCAGAAAATAAGGTGGGTAGAAAACCAGCAGAGTTCTAGTCTTTTATATGCAGATTCCAGATTCCAGTTTGCATTAGGAAGCACAGTGAAAAAAGACTTTGAATGAATTCATGTGGCACAAGCTGGGAACCCTTTCTCCAACCTCGTCTCTCCCCAGCCTCTCTTTTGCTTTGTGGTCTCAGCGCCTCATAACCCCCGAGAACTTATGTGGTATTTTAGACTTCTGTAATTTTATGTGGACTGTTCTGTCTGCCTTAGCATTCTTTTTTTCCTCCTTTTTGTATGGCAAAATCCTTCTCCTCCATCAGGTCCTCTAAGATAGCCTAATTACTTTTTTCCCAGTCTGTGCAAGGTACCCTCCCCTGTGATCCAGCGGGCCCCATGCTAATCTCTACCATGACCCCTGTTATCTGGATCCGAATCATCATTTCTGGTTCCATTTTCCAATTAGACTGTGGGCTCCTTGAGGACAGGTGGGTCTCTTATTCTTTTTTTGATTCTCTCGTGACTGTCGTGGCAGTCAGAGCTCAGGCTGGAAAAGAATTTTCAGACATGGAGTGCTTCAGAAAGGAGTGAGCATATTAAGAACAAAGAGCAGAGATCACGTGGGTGCTTCCAGCACCACGGCCGACCTCCTAACAGGCCAAGGAGAGTCAATGCTTTTCGTGGGTTAGCAACCAATTTTTCTAGCCTCAAGACAAAGAAAATTCCTGCTAGAAGTGTGGCATTAGGTGATTGATGAGGGCACAGTAGGGTGTGTACTGGGGTGGGTATTCTTGCCTAATATGGGTTCAGGGGCTTGGCCGGGAAGGATCGCGTTGCGGGATTGTCAGTGGTTACCTTGGGGCTCAGTCAGGTCCGGCAATGATTTTGGTCCTGTTCTCTGCATCTATGGCCTTGATGGAAAGCCTTGCACCTGTGACCTTGGTGTTAGGGGAAGCACACTGACTGAAACCGCCCACCCTGGCCAGGCACCATAGTAACCATTTGCATGAGCTGTTTTACAACAGGAGGTCCTGGTAAGGAACACAGAACTAATAAGCCGCTACCAACCGTAAGAATTCAGGAAAGGTCAAAAGGAGACACCACATGTCTGACCACCTCCCAGAATCCTTTTCGCTGGCATCCATCTTGGCAACAAGGTGTGCGCCACCAGGAAGGACTCTGAATAAGAATGATTGGCTAAAGACAACCCGGAAACGAATCCCATCATCATAAAACTGGAGACTGCAAGCCACATGGCAGAGCAGTTCTCCTGAGTTCCCTTACCCTCCTGCTCTCTGCCTGGACGCCCTTTCCCAATAAAATCTCTTGCTTTGTCAGCACATATGTCTCCTCGGATAGTTCATTTCCGAGTGTTAGATAAGAGCCCAGTTTTGGGCCCTGGAAGGGGTCCCCCTTCCTGCAACATTGGTGTGGGACTCCACAGTGAGAAGCCCAGTGCCTGCCACATAGTGTGTATTCAGTAAATGTTTGTCGACACTCTTGTGGTAATCACTTGTGGAGCATGTGTGGAGAAAGGGTGAAAGAATGCTGGTGGCTCTGTGACACAAACAAAGAGTGAAGTGGGTTATATGGGATGGCAGGAAGGGTCTATACAGTCCAGGCCCCCTGACTTGCCCTCCTCAAACCCTGGAAACTTCAATCAATCATAACATGAGTTATATAGCATGAGCTTTGGGTTATAAAGACTGAGTTTGAATGTCAACTTTGTTTAAGGACTTTAATAGTAAGGTAAAATATTCTCTGTGCATCTGGGTATGTGTGTAATTGCTTATATCTTCTCCTCTCCTCTACAACTGTGAATTCCGTGACTGTCTTGATTACTCATATTTCTGCTGTACTTCACACATATTTGTTGAATGAATAAAGGTATTATAAATGAATGTCATGGCCTACCTGTGTAACCTTTGACAAGTTACACCATCTCATACAAAATCTCTCAATAGATAGACAGATGGCATATAGATAGTTAAGTAGATAGATGATTGGTAGACAGCCATAGCATACACATAGGTAGTACAGTAGACAGACAGATGGCGTATAGATAGTAACTAGATGATTGTGTTGTTGTTTACTTGCTGAGTTGTGTCTGACTCTTTTGCAACCCCATGGATTCTAACCCACCAGTCTCCTCTGTCCATAGGATTTCCCAGACAAGGATACTGGAGTGGGTTGCCCATTTCATCCTTCAGAGGGTCTTCCCAACCCAGGGTTCAAACCCACATTTTCTGCATTGCAGGCAGATTCTTTGCCACTGAGCCACTGGGGAAGCAAAGATAGATAGGTAGATGGTACATAGGTAGATAGATAGATAATAGAAAGGTATAGAGACAGATGGCATATAAATAGATAAATAGATATCCTCATATGTAAAATGAGGGTGAAAATTTCTTAGCCAAACTCCTAAGAAAACTTCCTCACTCTCCTCTCATAGCTCTCAGCCAACCCATGAGTAAGTTCTGAAAATTCTACCTCAGAAACATAATTTCATCTCCATTCCTCCAACTTTACTATCACCATATCCAAGCTGACAGCTGCAGAGCTTCCTAATTCATTTCCTCCTTCCATCCAAGCCTCTCATAATCTATTCACTGAAGAGCAGCCAGATTGATTTTATAAAATACAAATCAAATCACAACACTACCTTGCTTAAAAATCCCCCAGTGATCTCCCATTTTGCTTGGAATGGCATCAAAACCCCTGACCTTGGTTTTCTAAGTCCTCATGACTGTCATGTCCTGTCTCTTCTGACTTTCCAGATACACTGCTTTGTTGCTGTTGTTCTTGTTTGTTATTCTTTGAATCCATCATGCTTATTCTCAACTGAAGACTTCTGCACTGGCTGTAATCTGTGTCTGGAAACGGCTTGATTTTCACATAGTTAGTTGTCTCACTCGTTGTCATTCAGATCTCACCTTCACTGGCACCTCAGAGATGCCTTTCACAATGACCTGATCTAAACTAATGTATGTTCTGTATTTATCCCATGTTTTAATGATCTTCAGAGATCTCTGCAGTCTTGTAGTTTTATTTGATTTATTTGATGTTCTCTGTCTCCCTTAGGGCTTCCTAGGTGGCGCTAATGGTAAAGAATCCATCTGTCAATGCAGGAGACTTTAGAGATGGGGGTTTGATCCCTGGGTGGGGAAGATCCCCTGGAGGAGGGTGTGGCAATCCTCTTCAGTATTCTTGCCTGGAGAATCCCGTGGACTCTCAGAGGAGTCTGGTGGGTGAGTCCATAGCGTCACAAAGAGTCAGACACAACTGAAGTGACTCAGCACACATGCATACAGGTCTCCCTTACCAGAAGGTAACTCCATGGATGGGAAGCACGTTGAATTCATGGAAATATCCACAGTACCTAGAGTAATGCTAGTAATTCAGAAATACTTGTGAAATAAATATATAAACCCCTACATCTTAGTGTAGTTTTGAAGGTTAAATGAGATAATTTACATAAAGCACTTAGCCCTGTGTTTGACACATAAATAACATGCAGTAAATGTAGTTATTCTAATCATTTATTGCATTGCTTTACTCAAGCAAGCAAACAAACAAACAAAAATCCCACTTCTAAGTTTCTGTTTCTGCATCAATTCTATCCAATCCTTTGGGAACTGGAATGTGGGATGTCCTCCAGACAGAACTGACTTGTTTCTGTTTACCAGGTCTGGGTGATGGTATGGACCAGATATGTTACCTATAGAGGAAAGGAACCAAGAGGAGGGAGGTTCAAGATGGAGGGGTCATATGTACAGCTATTGCTGATTCATGTTGATGTTTGACAGAAAACAACAAAATTCTGTAAAGCAATTATCCTTCAATTAAAAGATAAATTAATTTTTTAAAAAAGATTATACTTGGCTGCAAGTAATAACAAGAAACTTAAAGCCACTGATTTAAGCAGATAAAGGGTTTTTCCCCTCATGTAGTAATATCTGAAGAACACCTCTTGAATATTTGGCTGAATTCTGATTAGCACATACATGTGAGAAAACTCCCTGATGTGAAAGAAAGAAGCTCCCAATGAGATTAGAGGACTCGGTGCTCAGTGCTCACACAGGGCTGGGAATCATGCCTCTTCTACCAGCCAAACTAGAAAACCTCTGATTTCAGAGGCGCTGGAGTGAGGACACAGAAGAATCTTGCCTCATAATGGGGAATAATTAGTCTCAGACCAATTTCTTCTCTGGTTGTGCCTAAAAAATATTAAAAGTGAGATCTGAAAGAGTCTTCCAAGGAATTTAACTCTTTCCCATTATCAAAGGCAAGAATAGTTATAGGGATACAAAGGATTTCCCAGGTGACTCAGTAGTAAAGAATCCATCTGCCAATGCAGGAGATGTAAGAGATGTGGGTTCCCATACCTGGGTCTGGACGATCCCCTGGAGATGGAAATGGCAACCCACTCCAGTATTCTTGCCTGGAAAATCCCATGGACAGAGGAGTCTGGTGGGCTACAGTCCATGGGGTTGAAAAGAGTCAGACATGACTAAACACACACACACAGTCACCACCACACACAAAGATTTTCAGCACCCAAAGAGGCACAGTTCACATCTGGCGTCAAATAGGACCCATAATAAAGAGACTAATTAATCAAAATTGTTCCAGAACTGACACAGCTATTAGAATTAGCACACAAGAACATTAAAATAGTTATAATAGCTGTATTTAAAATATTCAAAGTAAAAGTAGATGTATGGAAGATTTTTAAAAAACCTCACATTGACATTGTTGAGATAAAAACTACAAAGTATGAGGTTGGAAATACTAGATGGCCTTAACAGGAAATTAGATGTAGTATTGGAAGGACTGATGCTGAAGCTGAAACTCCAATACTTTGGCCATCTCATGCAAAGAGTTGACTCCTTGGAAAAGATCCTGATGCTGGGAGGTATCGGAGGCAGGAGGAGAAGGGGACAACAGAGGATGAGATGACTGGATGGCATCACCAACTCGATGGACATGAGTTTGAGTAAACTCCGGGAGTTGGTGATGGACAGGGAGGCCTGGCGTGCTGCGATTCATGGGGTCACGGAGAGTCGGACACGACTGAGCGAGTGAACTGACTGACTGACTGAGATGTAGTAGAAGAAGATAATAGTGGACTTGAAGATGTAACAATAGAAACTATCCAAAGTTTTCCGTTTTTTTTTTTCGTGGAAGGTTTTTAAAAAAACTCACATTGACATGTTGAGATGAAAACTACAATGTGTGAGGTTAAAAATACGAGGTGGTATTAACAGGAGATTAGATGTGGCGGAAGAAAATAATAGTGGACTTGAAGACATAACCATAGAAGCTATCAAAAGTTAAAGACAGAAAAGAGAATTTTAAAATATTAGCAGAGCATCAATAAGCTGTGAGATGGATTCAAACAGTCACATATACATGTAATTGGATTCCCCAAAGGAGGGGAATACTTGAGTAGGGGTTACAGCATCAGGGTCTTTTCCAGTGAGTTGGCTCTTCAAAAAGGAAAAGAGGGTGGCAGAGGATGAGATAGTTAGACCACATCACTGACTCAATGGACATGAATTTGAGCAAACTCCAGGAGATAGTGAAGGACAGGGGAGCCTGGCGTGCTGCAGTCCATGGGGTCGCAAAGAGTTGGACATGACTTAACGACTGAACAACAACAGGGGTTACAGAGCCAAGACTTCAGAAGGAATTTAAAGTATTTAATAGTAAAATATAGGAACAGAAAATTGGGATAAGCAAGAGTAGTAGACATCGATTCCATCATTCATATCTATAGGCCAGCAAGTGTGTGGTTTTTAGACTAGTGAGCCTATTTTAAGAGTCAAGAGCAGGGCACAGAAGCGCAGCACTCAGATCGCTCTCACTTCGGCAAGAGTTGGATCCATATCTGCTCCCAGCAAATCAAACACCTCCTTCTGGAGCAAGGGATTCTGCAGAAACAGAACATTTCCTTGCAGTGCTTGGGCCACAGCTCTGATCCTTTGTTTACTGTCTTTATGCTTCTCTGTTAGTAACACTAAGAAGCACAAACAGCAGTTTAGTCTCATCCTTTCCTTGTTTTTTTAGGGAGAAAGTTTCTTTATTTTGCTACACCATCAGCTCACCCACATCAGATATCTGTGTAAGGAATATTTTAGAAGTTGCAATGAACTTTTGCTTCTCTGGGGCTGTACTCTCTAAGACTGTGGCATTTTCAGGGTAGGCTAGGCTCTTCTGTGATAAACAAAACAAAGTTTTAAATTCCAAAGGATTCACACATAAAAGCTGATTTATTGTTCACTCAAAAATCCACTTCAGGTCACTCAACTCAGTCCCTTCCAAGGTCACTTGGGGATCTGGTCTGCTTCCTTCTGTGGCCAGAAGAATGCACAAGGTGCATTCAGAGTTGCCGTTGCAGGAATCGAGAGGAATGGACAGTTGGACAGAAGTAGAGAAGACATTGTCATATACATAGAACCCAAATGTGTTGGTTGTTAATAACCTAAAATTCTAAACTTTTAAATATTATTTGGTATTAATATAACAAGTGCTTGTGATGACCAAGCCACACACCTTTAAGGCTCCTGAGTTCAGCACTGCAGTGGGGGACAGTTCCAAGTCCATTGTCAGTGTCCCATGTTAAGAACCATAGGGTCTCTGCAGTCAGCTGTTCACAGCGCTGGCAAAGGATGATCAATTAATCAACTCAGAAGTTCAGGAAGGTTAAAGTCCTTTAGGGTAACTCCCAAATAATGAGGGCTGTGAGTCAGTGGATAAATGTGTAGGCTTTCCTATCTTCCAGCAGGACAATTATTTTTTTTTTTTTTTAATTAAAATTTGTTTTGGTTATTGCTTTCATTTATTTATTTTTATTTTTTAAGCTGCACCTTGCAGCATGTGGGGTCTTAGCTCCCTGACTAGGGATTGAACCCATGCCCCCTGCAGTAGAAATGCAGAGTCTTAACCACTGGACCACCAGCAAAGTTCTCCTGTAGGAAAATTCTGTGATGAATTCTCCATGAGTCTTTAGGGGGTTCTTCAGCAAGACCAAACGCTGCCTATAGCTCTAGTTAATTTTTTAATGCACTCTTGATTGGCTTTTTTCCCTACCTTGCCTCATTTTCCCCATCCCTTCACTTGTGTTTTCTGAAATCTTCTCTCAGTAAATGAACCATACTCAAGCCCTTATCTTGGGGTCATCTTTGGGAGAAAAACAAAACTAAAATATATGGGAAAATAAATTTAGAATATATTGAGTTACCTATAGTTAAACATGTCTTCTTTTATAGAAATTCTAGAGCTTTAATATGCTAATGTTCATTCTGACTCTTCATGAGGGGAATTCAGAAATTTAAGCTTCCCAAACTTGGATTATAAGCTTTCATCCCCAAGGCAACCTGGAGAATTAGTACTCCATGAAACACATGTCAGGGATGCTTGATTTAAAGTTTCTACCGCTTTTTCTATTTTGAATAAAGAAAAATATTTAAAAATTTAAATGGTGTAGAAGAGTAAGAGGGGAAGAAAAAGGATTTTCAGATGTATCAAAACATGAGTACCTTATTTTATACCACTGACAAGAACAAAATTGACTACCAGGTTGGTACCTAGCCCCATGAAGGAGTCTTGTGGCAGGTCCCAAGGGTGGGCATTAAATAGCCAGATATTCTCTGGAGAGCTTCTTGCAGCTTCCACTGGAGAATGAAGCCATGTGGTCTTTAGTGAAAAAGGGCAAATTCTTCCTCTCCATGCTAAGTTGCTTCAGTCGTGTCCGACTCTGCGATCCCGTGGACTCTAGCCTGCCAGGACTCCTTTGTCCATGGAATTCTCCAGGCCAGAATACTGGACTGGGTTGCCATTCCCTTCTCCAGGGGATTGTCCCAACTCAGAGATGAAACCCGCATCCCTTCCCTCTCCTGCATTGGCAGGCGAGTTCTTTACCACTAGCACCAACTAAGCCCTCTCTTCTTCTCCCCTCATCTTTTAATTACTGTGCGGGATGGTGAAGTTAAACCCAGCAGGTAACAACTCCTGTACAAATTTCTGAAGCTACCTCATGTGCTGGTTAATTGTATCTGCCTGCAGAGGCTGATTAGCATAATTAATCTTACCCTGTGATTACCCTGAGGAGGAAGAAGTTCTGAATGCACAGGTGGGATCTGGTGAATGAGCGGCTGTGCCTGTCTCCTAGGGATAAAGAAACATGGGCTGGAGAAAGTTTGAGGACCACAGCCAGAGTCATTTGCATGAACATGCAAAAGGGCTTCACGCACATGCACGTGCTCAGTTGCTCAGAGTCATGTCTGACTCTTTGTGACCCTTCGGACTGTAGCCTGCTAGGCTCCTCTGTCCATGGGATTTTTCAGGCAAGAATACTTGAGTGGGTTGCTGACTCCTTCTCTAGGGGCTCTTCCTGATCCAGGGATCGAAACTGTGTCTCCAGCATCTCTTGCATTGCAGGTGGATTCTTTACTGCTGAGCCACTGGGGAAGGCAGGGCTTCGTGGGAGAGGAGAAAAGAGGAGAGAAGAGGCAATTTGTACAGGTCAAGCCAACGGGCTGACCTATCTTTATATAGTTGTAGAATTCCAGGTCTCCTTTGTCTGCCAGGAGCTCCCCGAGGACCAGGGTTTTGTCTTCTACATTTTCCAGAGTTCTTTCATCACTTGGTACAGGGATGGGCCTCTGATTAACTTTGGATAGAGTAAGATATTTGAAATAAGATGGGGAACACAAAAGAATAGATGGAATTAGTGGAAGAAATGAAAATACCATATTAGAAGAGATAGAGGGAGATAAGTGGTTAGGTACATGGATACTAAGTAGATGGAAAGATAAACTGTTGTGAATTACTGATCATGTACCAGGATGGTGCAATAAAGCAGCTCCGGTACTGATCTCTATAAGGCATCTTTTTAAATTATCATAACAGCCCACAGCACACATTGGTTCTCAACTTAAAGAAGCCTAAGAATCACCAATAAACTTTGTTAAAATGCATAAGAATGAGTTGCCTCGAGAGATTTTAGTCCTATAATCTTAAATACAATCTAGGAATCTGCATCCGTTAGTGGTCCAGGAGATCCCCATGTGGTTGGGCCTAGGACCTCACTTTTAGAAATGCTCTTTCTCTAATGAACAAATGGATGAATGAATGAATGTGTCCTTTAAAGCAGTTATTTTAGTGATCAGTTTCAGAAAAGCAGAGACTGAGGGGCAGAGCAAGCGAGTAGCTTGTGCAAACTCCCACAGAGAGTAATGGAGGATAAATAGACGTCCTATTTGCCCTTTCTACTGTAGGAGGCATGTAGCAAAGATTATGAAAGAGATCCTTGGTTATCTTTTCCTTAAAGCATAAACAAGAGGAAGAAGCTCAAGGAAGGATATATCAAATTTGAATCATTTCTTCCTTCATTCATTCAACCAATATCTTAAGCAAGTACTCTGTGCCAGATATTGAGATTAATGATGAACAAAAAGACATGATGCCAGCCCTTTTGGAGTTTACAGTCTAGAGTAAATAGATATAAATGGGAATCATCGCATAAATACAATCTTATAAATTGCTCCAAATATTTTTTTCCCCAAATACAGTGTTTATGGTGTTAAGAAAAGATTTAATGGGGGCCCTGACCTGGCCTTGAGGATCAGGGAAGGACTTCTATTCAAGTTAGTGTCTTAAGTATGAGTATGAGTTAACCAAATGAATAGGGTAGAAAGACTTACATCCCAGAGAGTGGGAAAAGCTTGCATAAAATTTTGGGAGGGGGCTAGGGAGCAGAGGGCTTGAAAAATGGAGAGGATGCAAATTAGGCCAAATCCTTCAAGCTGCATTTCTTGGGAACCAGAGTACGGTCTGGGCAATTGAGTAAGGTCCATCTTCAGCTAAGAAAGATGGAGTCCCAATCATTGGTTTGGGAATGAGGGAAAGCAAAATTAACTGAAGACAGGCTTACACTGGAGAAATTAAATCAATAGAACCTGAGTGGTCAGAAGCTAATCTGGAGGGTCTAGAAGAAGAGGTTTTGGAATCAGTTTTTGAACACACTGATGCCATTGGAAACCTACTTTTATTTGATGCTACCTGCAAAATCCAGGAGTCTAGTGGAATTAAACAAGCCTTTTGAATGGCACATTATAAAGGTGGGAGGCAAGGTAAATTCCCACCAGTCCCATTGTCCATCATAAGGAAAGCATCTGCTTTTCTCCTCTGGCCCAGAGCCCAAAGGCCATATTGGCTAGTTAGTATATAAATACTGAGCATGTGTGCCAGACTGGATGCTAGGTATTTGTTATCTGGCAGTTAACAGAGGGGCTTCCCTGATAGCTCAGTTGGTAAAGGATCCGCCTGCAATGCAGGAGACCCCAGTTCGATTCCTGGATTGGGAAGATCCGCTGGAGAAGGGAAATACTATCCACTCCAGTATTCTTGGGCTTCCCTTGTGGCTCAGCTGGTAAAGAATCTGCCTGCAATGCAGAAGACCTGGGTTCAATCCCTGAGTTGGGAAGACCCCCTGGAGAAGGGAAAGGCTATCCACTCCAGTATTCTTAGGCTTCCCTTGTGGCTCAGCTGGTAAAGAATCTGCCTGCAATGCAGAAGACCTAGGTTCAATCCCTGAGTTGGGAAGACCCCCTGGAGAAGGGAAAGGCTATCCACTCCAGTATTCTGGCCTGGAGAATTCCATGGACTATGTAATCCAGGGGTTGCAAAGAGTCAGACACGACTGAGTGACTTTCACTTTCAGTGAGCATAACTACTAACTCAATTCCCACCTTCTTGAAGTTTACAGAGAAATGGAGGCAACTTTCATTAAGTACATAACTACAGTTCTGATCAGTGTGATGAATAATTAATCCAAGAAAATGAGAATTTTGGGGGGAACCTCACCTAGTCTGAGAATTCAGTGGCTGAGGTGGAGAAGGGTGCTCTGAGGACATGACATTTAAACTGAGACTTAAAGAACAAGGTTAGAGACATCCCTGGTGGTCCAATGGTTAAGACTTCATCTTCCACTTCAAGGGGTGGAGGTTTGATCCCTGGTCAGGGAGCTAGAACCTGACTGTCTCAGGGCCAAAGCCCCAAAACACAAACAGAAGCAATACTGTAACAAATTCAAGAAAGACTTTTAAAAAATGGTCCACATTAAAAAAAAAAAAAAGTCTTGAAAAAAAGAAAAAACAAAATTCATGAAGTGACTGGTGGGATGGAGAATGCATACATGTGTAAACCCTGAGCTGGAAGGTCGTGCAAAGAGTCCAAGCAACTGGCAGAGGGTGTGTGTGTCTGCAGAAAAGACATTTGTTGAAACGATAAAGCAAAAGGTTTATGAATGCTTAGACCACATGGGAGCTCACCACCATGGTCCAGTGAGTGACTTTGTTCTGAAAGAAACGGGTGACTATTGAGAGATTTACCCCAGAGAGTGGCAAGAGCTGGTTCATCTTCAGTCTCCAGGGTACTACATCTCAGCAGAGCACAGAACAGGAATTCTTATTCCAACCAGGCTCTGTGCCTCCACTCAAGGGAATGGAAAGGATCTAATAGTAATAGGAAGGAAGAAGATGCCTCCTGACTCAGAGCAAGTCACATCCCCATCCTGAACCTCAGCTCCTCCTCTGACCACTAAGAATTTGGGCCCAACACTCAGTAAGTATTTATTAAATCATTGGAGATAAATATACTTGCTTTCTGGCCTTAGCTTTCTCTAGAGTGGAGCTATTTTTCTCCCTTCTAAAAGGTCTCTTGAAATACAAGAACATTATTTAGAAATGAGATCCTGCAGTAGATTGATCTGTTCCGATATGAGATGAGAAAGGGAATAAAACCACATCCATTTAAAATCTGACTGAGGAACAGGAGAGTAAAACCCACTCAGTCTAACAACGAGACTGAGCTGAATTTTGTTGTGATTTTTCGTTGGCTATTAAGTTTCTCAGTTCTTCTGAAGGGAGATAAAACACCCTCAAGAATAACAATGTGTTGAACTGGCAAATTTCAGGAGCGTTCACACATGCAATTTGTGTTGCAAGTCTTTCCTCCCTGAATTGTTTTCACTTTTCAGTTGAGGGATTTTTCTAGTGGAGACAAATGAACCCGGTGTGAGACGAATAAAGGAGAAAGCAAGAAACGTGGCCGGTGGCCAAAGACTCCACACAGCAGAGGAAGAAGGAGGTCAGTGACCAAACCCAACATCTGGCTGTCCCCTTGGCGCCATCCTGCAGGGCACACACTGGAGAATACCAATATAGACATTATTCTCTGAATAAAGGGGTGATGAAGTTTTTCAGGAAGGGATCAAATTGTACATCATTTGGGCTTTTCAGGTCACGCAGACTCTGTTCCTATGAGTCAGCTGTTTGGTTGTAGCAAGAAAGCAGCTGTGGATACCATGTATGTGAATGGGTATGTCTATACTTCTGAAAAGGGGCACTGAGCATCTTTGACCCATGGACTGCAGTAGGCAAAGGAGGGTGGCACTTCCCTGGTGGTCCAGTGGTTAAGAATCTGCCTGCCAGTGCAGTGGACAAGGACTCAATCTCTGGTCCAGGAAATAAGATCCCACACGCCGCAGGGCAACTAAGCTCATGCGCCACACTCTGGAGCCCCAAGTCACAACTACTGAGCCTGCACATCCTAGAGCCTGTGCTCCCCAATGAGAGAAGCCACACCCAGCAACTAGAGAGTAGCCCTCCCTCAGGGCGACTAGAGGAAAACCCAGGAAGCACTGAGGACCCAGCGCAGCCAAATGTAAATAAACCAAGGGCTGTGGATTCCAGATGTGTGGGCTTGAAACTGACTCTGTCTTTACAGGCTCATGACCTTGAGACAAATGACTCTACCTTTCTGAGGCTCGTGGCAGGTGTTTGTTGTATTTGCTGCCCTATATCCTACTTCTTGAGAGAAAAGATGAAGGTTGTTTTGAGGGGGTTTTATCTGAGAGGAGGGCATCTTACCTCTTCAGCACTCACAACCTAGACAGTTCTCGTGATGAGGACCAAAGTTGATGGCTTTTCACTTTCTTGCACCACGTTCTCCCAGAGAGCCTATCCTTGCTGGACAAAATCTTGTGCTCTGGACTTTTTCGATGACCTCCAGACCTTCCAAAATCAAACCTGCCCCAAGTCCAACTCTATTTGAGAGATGATTCCTGGGACTCTTCTGTGCTTTAGAGCAGCTGTCTGAGGAGTGGGTGATTGTGATCCTCACCCCCCAGAAGACATTTGACCACATCTGGTGACATTTTGGTTTGTCACATCTTGGGGGGAAGGAGGACATGCTACTGGCATTGGTGGGTGGAAGCCAGAGAGGCTGTTAAACACCCCATAATGCACTAGACAGCCCTTCACAACAGATAATTAGTTATCTGTGCCCAAGTGTTAAGAATGCTAAGGTAGAGGATTTCCCTGGTGGTCCAGTGACTAAGATTCTGCCCTCTTGATCCCTGGTCAGGAAACTAGATCCCGCAGACCACAGCTAAAGATCTTGTGTGCTGCAATGAAGACCTAGCACAACCAAATGAAATTTTTTTACGAGTTAAGGCAAAGAAACCCTACTTTGAAGTTAACAGCTAATAACAATATTTTCTTTGATAAATTGTTATATTTTCAAATAGGGCCTCTGTTATCCATTATAACAAAATCTTTGATTACCCTTGATCCCTAAATATCAGCATTAGAAGGAGACTGTTTGAGCATTTGTGGAAACATTTTTCTAGATGCAGGACTTAGTGAATTTCTCAGGTTCTTATTTTTCTCAGCTGTAAAGTGGGGATGAAGATGGACACTTTCTCAGGAATTTGGGGTTTCCCCAGTGGCTCAGTAGTAAAGAATCTGTCTGCAATGCAGGAGACACAGGGAAACATGGGTTTGATTTCTGGATTGGGAAAATCTTCTGAAGCAAGGCATGGCAACCCATTCCAGTATTCTTGCCTGGAGAGTCCCCATGGACAGAGAAGCCTGTTTGGCTTAGTCCATAGGGTCGCAAAGAGTCAGACACTACTGAGCGACTGAGCATGCATGCTTTGGAAGCATCTCCTTGCAAAATGGGGTGATTATTATTTTTAACTACCCATGATTGAACCTTCATGAAGTACCAGGCAGTACACTCAGCTGAAAAACTTCCCCTGTTCCTCACAATTACTCTATAAAGGAAGTAGCAGACTTCATAGAATTATGCCCATTTTAGAGATAAAATAACTTAGGCACATAAAGTTTAACTGATGAAACTGCTATGTAATTCTCACAACACACAAGTCATGGGGTAAGGAGAAAAGAAGATAGACTTTGAGCCTGGGATATCCTGGACCTTTTTATTAATTAGCATTCCCTTAGGGCATAAGGTAACCAGGAAAATAAAAATAAAAAAGAACAATCCTGTCAACTAAATAGTGAAGCAATTAGATGGAAGTCAATATTAACAAGATCCTGTGATTCCAGGGGCCCAAAGACAATGATTCAGAAGCCTCTGCCACTTAGCAATTTTGTAGACTTGCGGCCTAAAGGGAAGGGATGTGACACAGGAATTGATTCCTTGCCAGCTGATTAGTAGTTGGCTATTTCCCGAGCAGCCCATAGTCCCGTCCCATCCAGAACCAGAAAGATGCTGCAGACAGTAACCAGTTAAATACAGAATCTGCTAAGGAAGCTCTTCCTTTTAGGAAGTAGAGCTCCCTGCCCTACACAGACACACAATTTGCAAAGGGTGTTTTTCTTACTTCTTGACCTTAGCTACCCAAAGCACCAAGCCAAGAACAGAATCATCAGCGTCAACAAAGTTGACACTGGATTCCCTCACTTCTGCAACTGGAGAAGGTAATGAAGCTCAAAAGTGCAGTTCTTCAGAGAGGAGGTCAAACCTTCCAGTCTAAGAATCTTCCTAGACTTTTCTCTCTGTTCCATGACCTTTAGGCAGTCTGTCTCAAGCACTGATGCCTTTATCTCTGCGTTCCCTCCCCTGCCTAGCCAGCCCTTCCCCTCCCCTTGCCAACAGCATTAATGCCCATCCACAGTTTCCTAGAACTACTGCAGCAGCTTCCTAACTGGTCACACAACCTCACACTCATTCTTCCCAATCTATTTATACTATTTATACATGAACTCCATAGTGAACTTTCTACACTGCAGGTTTGATTATGCCAGCACTCCATCTAGATGGTCCCAATACAATAGGATAAAACTAAGCTTCCAGCATGAGATAATATCCTCTGAAATCTAGCCTCATCTCTCACCCTCACTTCCTCCAGTCCCCATCATATTGAATGATATTCAGTTCCACAAGCTTTACTTTTACAGATGCTATCTCTTCTATCCGAATTACCTTTTCCATCCTTCTTCAAGTTTAATTGGATTAAACAAGTGGTTTAATTTTATTCATTTTTTGAAAACTGAAATTAAGGGTTAAAAACCCTCTGAATTGAGTCAGGCACTTGTCTCTCTGCATTTCTGTGGCCTTGTCTTCTTACCTCTTTTGGTGGCTTAGAGCTGTGTTCACAGATTCTTTGACATGCCTCTTCTTCAGAATGTGCTGTCTAATTCCCTACACCTTGAATGCAGACCAAATTTGGTGCCTTGCTCCCTTCTTGAATCACCCACTCTGGAGGAAGCCAGCTGCCATCTTGTGAGGATACTCAAGCAGCCTGAGGATGACAGCCAACAAGAGCAAGATCTATCTTATAATTGGATGCTGCAGTGCCAGTCAAGTTTTCAGACAGTCGCAGTCCCAACCAACATCTTGACTACATGCTCATCAGAAACCCTGAGCTTAGCCACACCTGAATCTCTGACTCACAGAATTTATAAGCATAAAATTGTGGGTTTTTAAAAAAATGTTTGTTTCTTTATTTTTGGCTGTGCTGAGTCTTTGTTTTTGCATCGGCTTTTCTCTAGGAAAAACACCCTTTTCTCTTTCTCTAGGAGAGTATAGGGGCTACTCTCTAGTTGTGGTGCACACATTTCTCATTGCGGTGGCGTCTCTTGTTGAGTAGCAAGAGCTCTAGGGTGCATAGACCTCAGCAGTTGCAGCTCCTGGGCTCTAGAGCACGGGCTCAGTAGTTGTGCATAGGTTTAGTTACTCTGCGACATGTGGGATTCTCCCAGACCAGGAATCGGCCACCAGGGAAGTCCACATTGTGGGTTTAAGTCACCAAACTTTGGGGTCATTCATCATACCTCAGTAGATGACTAATAAACCTCTAGAGCCCAACTGTCTGGGTTCAATCCTGGTACTGTCCCTAATTAACTCTATGACTTTCAACTAGGTACTTCATTTCTTCTTTTAATTATTTTTTTTTAAATTTTTGACCTTGTGACACAGTATGTGGGATTTTAGTTGGGTAACAATCAGGGATCGAACTTGAGCACCCTGCATTCACTGATGCCATCCAACCATCTCCTCCTCTGTCGCCCCCTTCTCCACCTGCCCTCAATATTTCCCAGTATCAGGGGCTTTTCCAAAGAGTCAGCTCTTCATATCCAGTTGCCAAAGTATTGGAGCTTCAGCTTCAGCATCAGTCCTTCAGATAAATATATTCAGGGTTGATTCCTTTATGGTTGACTGGTTTGATCTCCTTGCAGTCAGGGCTATACTTATAGGGTTAGTGCTTGTAGTTTTGTGATCTTAGGTAAGTTTATATAACTTTGCTAAGGTTCTTTTGTGTGTATGCGTGCTCAGTCATGTCCAGCTCTTTGCGACCCCATGGACTATAGCCGGCCAGGTGTTTCTCATGTGGAAAATGGGGGTTAAAGTTAACAGTCATCTCAACATTTGTTCTGGTTATCAATTGTGGCATGACAGACTATGCCAATAGAGAGGGGTGTCCTTCAGCTTTCTCCAGATAAACAGAACCAATCGGATATATATACATGGGGAGAGAGAGGTATCTTGTGAGGGACTGACTCATGCAATTACAGAAGCCAAGAAGTCCTATAGTTCATTGTCTGGGAGCTGGAGCCCAGGAAAGCTAATGGTATAATTCAGTCTGAGTCCATAGGCCTGGGAACCAGGAACACCAGAGTCCAAGGGCAGGAGAAGATGGATGTCACAGCTCAAGCAGAAAGAACAAATTCACCTTTTCTCTGTCTTTTCATTGTATTTGAGCCCTCGACAGATTGAATGATACGCGCTTTCACAGATGAGAGTGATTGTGTTTATTCAGTCTGTCAATTCAGTGTTACTCTCCTCCAGAAACACAGACATGCCCAGACATGTTTAACCAGCTATTTGGAAATCCCTTAGCCCAGTCAAGTTGATACGTAAAAGTAACCAATCATAAGAGGCTTAAAACAAAAACGCGTTTTGCTTGTGTGTCTGCAGTCTGGGCCAAGCTCAGTAGGGAAATCTCTCTGTTCTACTCAGCATGAGCTGTGGCTACCACGCTGTGAGCTGTGAATCTGCCTCCAAGATGGGTCACCCTCACGGTTTCCAAATCAGGGCCGGCTGCTGGCTGGAAGGTCACCTGAGGACTCTGGGGACCTCAGTCTGTCCCCGTGGAGGCATCTTCATGTGTCCTGGGTTTCTTCACAGCATGATGGTTGGGTTCAAGAGTGACTGTCTCAATAGAGATAGCCAGAGAACTGTATCTCTCATTGTGCAGCCTGGGAGGTCACATAGACTCCATTGCTCTGACAGTCACAAAAGTCACCAGGTGCAAGGGGAAGAGACACGGATTTCATTTCTTAATAGGAGTGGCAAGCTTTTATAGGATAAGTGGAACAGGAAAATCCAGTCTAGTTATTGTATCTTACTGTAAATAAGGTAATGAATGTAAAGTGCTTAGCTTGGTTTCTGGCATGGAGTATGTATTTTATAAATATTTGTTAGATGAATGATAAATTTACTCATATAACTTTTAAATTTGAGTTTTCTCATCTGTATTATGGGACGTGTATGAACTGGGTTTCCCTGGTAGCTCCGCTGGTAAAGAATCCTCCTGCAATGCAAGAGACCCTGGTTCGATTCCTTGGTCGGGAAGATCCCCTGCAGAAGGGATAGGCTACCCACTCCAGTATTCTTGCACTTCTCTGGTGGCTCAGACAGTAAAGAATCTGCCTGCAATGCGGGAGACCTGGGCTCGATCCCTGGGTTGGGAAGATTCCCTGGAGGAGGGCATGTCAATCTACTCCAGTATTCTTGCCTGGAGAATCCCCATGGACAGAGGGGCCTGGTGGGCTACAGTCCATGGGGTCGCAAAGAGTTGGACAAGACTCAGCGACTAAGCACACAGCACATGATAGAATTAGGGAGACTTGTGAGGTTTACAAACACACATAAACCAGCAACACATGCTAAGTCTTTGTATTATTATTATTGTGACCCTAATGATTCCATTCCTGTCCTCGAGGCACACAGAGAGCTGACTCATTTTGAGCCTGTTTGTGTGTGTTATGTTTATGGACCAATCGACTCCACCCCCAAGGGGGCGGGGCTATGTTACTTCCTTGGCATTTTGTATTAGTCCAGTTTTGCCAAGTATGCAGTGGACCCTCAATTACTGCCCAATGACTATTCAAATGTGTATTTTAGGGGTCATATTAATAAACAAATTATTAAATATGTTTACATGTTAAATAATGTTTAAATGTTAAAATGTTAAATATTATTAAATAAACATATTATTAATAAACATGGGGATTGATAGTGACTATAAGTTAAGTGACTATCTGGGCTTCCTAGGTGGCGCTAGTGGTAAAGATCATGCCTGCCAATGCAGGAGACATAAGAGAAGTTCAATCCCTGGGTCAGGAAGATCCCCTGGAGGAGGGCATGGCAACCCACTCCTATTCTTACCTGGAAAATCCTATGGACAGAGGAGCCGGTGTGCTATGGTCCATATGGTCACAGAGAGTTGGACACGACTGAAGCAACCTAGCACACACACATAAGGATGTCTAAGTTCAGTTCAGTTCTGTTGCTCAGTTGTGTCTGACTCTTTTCGACCCCATGGACTGCAGGATTCATGCAAACTTGTTTCTTTCTCCATACCCATTATTTTAAGATAGAGTAGCTTCTAATGGTTGTGTATCAGCACAATGTCTTTATTTTGCCCTTTTTTCCTGATTACATTAAACATCTTCATTAAGGTCTCCAGACATGATATGTGGGCGTCAATAACAGCCTAATATTAGCAAATACCAGGTTGGAAAAGCTGAAGAGGAAGGCACACTTCCTTCTCCTCTGAAATGTAAACTTTCCTCATCTGTTATATGAACTCCAGTGGTTTCAAATTTTGATGTATGACCTGAGACACTGAATAATCTGGTTATGATTTATTTGCAAAAACCAAGGAGATAAGTGAAGTGAAAATCATTCAGTCATGTCTGACTCTTTGTGACCCCATGGACTATACAGTCCATGGAATTCTCCAGGCCAAAATACTGGAGTGGGTAGCCTTTCCCTTCTCCAGGGGATCTTCCCAATCCAGGGATCAAACCCAGGTCTCCTGCATTGCCGGTGGATTCTTTACCAGCTGAGCCACCAGGGAAGCCCTGAAAAAAAAAAAAAAAGCAGAATAAAAAAACAATAAGCTAGAACATCTCCAGGCATAGGTAAAGGTTATATAATAATTCATCCGGTTTTCCTAGATTATGCTTTCTTTGTACCCTGCTCCCCTTGTCATCTGTGTGGTAACATCAGAGAAGGGGAGAGGAATCCAGGGAGGGAGAGTAACATTTGCTACATAAAGTCTGTAAAACCATTTCTCCCTGAAGCATGCCGAGACCGGGACTGTGCTTGACCGATGAGGCATGGGCACATGCTAAGGATGTCTAAGATCCTTCCAGGCAAAGAGTCTCCATCATTTTTATGATATCTCATGATCCCCAAGGAGCCACAATGGGTGGAAGGAGAAGATGAACCGTAACAAAATAAGTGTCCCCATGAGGTTATTCTTATTATTCTCTGAGTTTCCTTCAGAGTCCCCCTGCTCAATGAGTTGACTGGTAGAATGAGTACATCAAAGTTGGAACGCTTCTGATCTGTCCCTAAATTTAATATATTTTTAGTTGCCTAGAAATGGACAGTTTTTTTGTTTCCCTCTTGAGATGATTCTAATATATAAGATTTTTAAAAGATGCGTTATAACCTCAAGGCAAACAAAAACAGTCATCACTCGGTTCTTTTAAAGTTAAAAGAGCACTACCCAAATCTTTGAGTATTACCCAAATCTTTGAGTATTACTTCACAAATAATAATAATACCTAAAACTTGAGTAGCAATTTAAATTTTATGAAGTGATTGCTAGCAATATTAATATTATCCCCAGTTTATAGAAGAGACAGAGGGTCAATGATTTGTACCTTACCCAAACCCATAGTATTGGAGAAGGAAATGACAACCCACTCCAGTGTTCTTGCCTAGAGAATCCCAGGGACGGTGGAGCCTGGTGGGCTGCTGTCTATGGGGTCGCACGGAGTCAGACACGACTGAAGTGACTTAGCAGCAGCAGCAAACCCATAGTAAAACGGTAATAGTGAAATGGCAACATATATATGCTATAAACTAGTTTTGAGCTTTAGAGATGACACATGAAAAGTATCTAGCACTTGAACACTCACCCCAAAAATGTTGGAACACGTCTATACCCTCCATCACAGTATCCCCAGTGCCCAGCATAGTGTATGAAATATGGGAACATACTCAGTATAGGTTAGTTCATCCCTGCATTGAACAAATATAGCAAATATTGGTTGTGCTTCCAGTGACATGTCAGACACTGTCCTTGACATAAAAGAAGGAAGAAAGGTGGTAAGTGAGGAGTTCTTCCTAAAGTCTTGCCTAGAGAGGCCCTACTCATATTTCTTAACAATGGAACTACTGCTTCTTTCAGTTTTCTTTTTTTTCTCAGGTAGATTACCTGGGTCTTCAATTCCTGTTTGGGGACTGTCCTAAGCATAAAAGATGACAGCAGAAAGTTTGGGGGACTGTGTTTATTGGTAGCTGAGTAGCCCAGGTAGCGCAGTGGTAAAGAATATGCCTGCCAATGCAGGAAACGCAAGAGACACAGGTTTGATCCTTGGGTCAGGAAGATTCTCTGGAGTGGGAAATGGCAACCCACTCCAGTATTCTTGCCAGGAAAATTCCATGGATAGAGAAGCCTGGTGGGACTACAGTCCATGGGTTGCAAAGAGTTGGACATGAGTGAGCACACAGAGCATGGATAACAGTGAGGAGCCAATACAAAGAACCTTGCTCAAGAGTCTTTAATATCATAGATGGTAAACGGTCCTAGGCCAAATAAAAAGGGCAAAGTGAACAAGGGGAGTGGAATGATGAAAGACGACACAGAGCTGGTACTTGAATAGAGAACCAGCCAAACAGAGGCATTCAGAACTTAGGCTATGAACTGTAAGTATGTACAGGATCTTTCTTTTTAAGTGGCAACATGCGGCAGGCAGTGTGAGACAACCACATAAACAAAATCCACCCAAAGACACCCTCACTTCTGACTCCAATCGTAGATTCAGAGGATCCTCCAAAGCACTTTTAGTTTTGGTAATTTGCTGGAAGGATTCATGGAACTTACAAAAAGCTGTCATACTCACAGTTACAGTTTATTGCAGGGAAAGGAAACAGATTAAAAGGGAGCTCACGGGCAGAGTCCAGCAGAGGTTGGATATTTGGAGCTTAGATTATCCTTTCTCCATGAAGTTCTGGATAGTGTGACTTTCCCAGCATAAATGGGTGACTGTATGTACAAAGCGTCACCAACCAGGGAAACTCACCTGTAATTCTAGGACTTTTATCAGGGTTTGATTATATACTGCTTTGGCGAGAACCCATCTGGCGTTAGAACTGACAACATTAGGCTAACTGTTAGTCTTCGGCTCCTTCATAGGTAGAACTGATATTATATGACCCAAAGCCTCACTTATAAATCACATTGCTAGACTGTCTGATGGCCAAGGATGCAGGCAAACAAGGACACTCTTATCAGGCACGGCGTTCCAAAGTTCAAGGGATTGCACACCAGTAGCCGAAAGCAAAGTTCAGACCCCTGTTTGGGGAAGGTTAATTCTTCACTTGCACAGTGCCCTTAAAAGGAAATGCAGATGACCAACAGGCACTTGTAAATATGCTCAACATCACTAATCATCAGAGAAAGGCAAATCAAAACCACAGTGGGCTATCAGCAAAAATAACAAAGTTTGGCAAGGATGTGGAAAACAGGGAACCCTTGGATACTAATGATGGGAATGTAAACTGGTGCAGCCACTGTGGAAAATGGTATAAGGTTTCTCAAAAAACTAAAAATAGAATTACCATATGACCTAGCAATTCCACTCTTGGGTATATATCTGAAAAAAGATAAAAACAATAATTGGAAAAGATACATGTGCACTAATGTTCATTGCAGCATCACTTACAGTTGACAAGATATGGAAGCAATCTAAGTGTCCCTCAACAGATGAATGGCTAAGGAAGATGGGGTCTCTGTATGTATATATATGTATGTGTACACACACACACATGCACGCACACACACACACACACACACAGAGACAATGGAATACTACTTAGCCATTAAAAAGAATGAAAATTTGCCATTTGAAGCAGTATGGATGGACTTGGAGGGTATCATTGCTAAGTGAAGTGTCAGGTGGAAAAAGACAAATATTGTATGATACCCCTCATATGTGAAATGCAACAAACTAGTGAATATAACAGCAAAAAAAGCAGACACGCATATATACAGAACAAGCTAGAGATTACCAGTGAGAAGGAAGGGGGAGGGCCATTTTAGGGGTATGGAAGTAAGAGGTACAAACTATTAGATACAAAATAAACCATAAAGATATATTGTACAACATGGGGAATATAGCCAATATTTTATAATAACTAAATGGAGTATCACCTTTAAAACTGTGAGTCACTCTATTGTACACCTGTAACTTATATAATATTGTACATCAACTATACTTCAATCACAAAAAAGAATAGACCTTGGTATTTCAGAATTGCTCTAGTGAATCATTCATTTATTCATTTCTCTGTGCAAATAATGTGCTGGGCACCATGGGGGAAACAGCAGTGAAGAAGACATGATTCTGGAGCTGACTCAGATGTGAGCAATTAATTGGAGACATGGAGGAGGTGGAGGATGGAAAAGTGCTCCAGCTAGCTAGTGGGGATAGCACTAAAGACGAAAACAGGAAAGTTCAAGTGCACGACCTCAGGGGACCTGGGACTCTGAGGTCTTCTTCCAGAAGAGAGAATGAGGGAGGCCGACCATAAGTCATTAAGATCCATCAGAAACAGATGGAGAGGAGTCACCAGCCAGATCTTTATCCCATTTTATTTTCTTTCTAGAACTTAACATGTCTGAAATTACTGGTTTTCTTATTTGCTTCTTTAGTGTCTATCTCTGCCAATAGGATAAGGGATGATGCTTGCCTTTCTCATCAGTCTATTCCCAGTTCCCAGAATAGTGCCTAGCATAAGGTGGACACTCAGTATTCATTAATTAAATGAACTTTTTTCTAACCCCAAGTCATAAGAAGGATCTCTGAAATTTCTACCTTCAGGGCTTAGGTTTCTCCAGCTTAAACCAAACAGAAATCCATAGCCACTGACAGAGTGTCTAGCTCGAAGTCAACTCTTGTTCTTTTTTTTTTTTTTTTTCCAGCAAGAGAGTGATGCATTATGTTGTGGGAACAGGAGGCTGTGTTTCATGTGTCCATTTAGATCTGTGTAAGAGCTGAGGGGGTAATCATAGATGCAAGACTGCTGCCTTTAACTGGAAAAACTCCACTCTGAGTTAATAAAGAATCGGGCACTTAGTTATATGTTTTCACATCTTAACACATGAAGACATTTTTCCAAGCGTTGAATGCACATAATTATCCATTTCCACACGTCTGTTATGATTCAGCTGGGACTGAGCAAATGCTTCCTAAACACAGGCTGTTGACAATGGCAGTGAGCACCGCTCCTCACTGTTCTCATCCACCAGGTGCAAGTTTGTGTCACTTTCTTTTGATTCTGTTTTATTGATTTTCTCATAAATCTGTGGTGAATGCAAAACATTGAAGCTGCTCTTGAAATCAGCCCAATGGGGGGACAAAATGGACTTTGACTTTGCTCTCTGTGTAGGAAATGAGAGATCCATCCTTATGGGGTATATAAATTGGCAGAGAATGACATGGGGTCAGTGCAGAGATGGACTTCTCACATTCACTGGTAGATAAGAAATTCAGACAGACAGGGGTGGAGGAGGATGATTAGAAGGGGAAACTTTTGTTTTGAGGGGATCATGTACTAAATAATGTATGTAAAATGAACTTAAATAAATGGTTTATAAAGGTATAATTACGTGGTTATATGCATTTGGAGATATTCTGGTATAGAAACTGAATGGATTAAAATAGTAGAGTTAGAATACAACTCGGGCAATAAGATAAAAAATAGGTGATTGGTTTTATCTCCAATAGTAATAGTGATGTGGGCCAAGAACATACCCGGAATTCAACCAAGTGGAGGGGAGTGTCCTACTTAGGGTGAAAAAAAAAAGTAGGCAAAATTCCAAATTGCCTGGTTGTTAGACTCCTTTCCTTCATGCAAATGCCTTCGTAATAAAGAGAGCCATGTGTCTGGAAGTATATATTATAGTAACCAGGGACAGAACAACATGGGACTAACACAGATGATAACAGTCACATGAAAAGATACTCAGCATCCCTAATTGCTAGAGAAATGCAGATCAGAACTACAGATACAGTGAGGTATCACCTCACACCAGTCAGGATGGCCATCTCTAAAACATCCACAAATGACAAATGCTGTTGATGGAAATGTTAATTTGTGCAGCCATTATAGAAAACAGCATTGAGGTTCCTCAAAAAACTAAAAATATGATCCAGCAACCTCACTCCTAGGCATTATACAGATATAACTGTAATTCAAAAAGACACATGCATTCCTATGTTCATAGTAGCACTATTCACAATAGCTAACATATGGAAACAATCTAAATGTCCACCAACAGATGAATGGATAAAGATGTGGTACATGTATACAATGGAAAACTACTCAGCCATAAAAAAGAATGAAATATTACTATTTGCAGCAACATGGATGAACCTAGAGATTATTATACTAAGTGAAGTAAGTCAGAAAGAGAAAGACAAATGCCATATGATATCACTTATATGTGGAATCTAAAATATGACACAAATGAACTTAACTACAAAACAGAAACAGACATAGAGAACAGACTTTGGTTGCCAAGGTGTTGGGAGGATAGGAGATGAATGGACTGAAAGTTAGGGGTTAGCAGATGGAAACCATTGTATATAAAATGGATAAACAACTAGGTCCTACTGTATCGCACAGGCAACTATACTCAGTATCCAGTGATAAATCATCATGGAAAAGAATATATATGTATGTGTATAACTGAATCACTTTGCCATACAGGAGAAATTAACGCAATGTTGTAAATCAACTATACATCAGTAAAATAAATTTAACAAACAAACAAAATACCCATGGGTCGAGCAGCTCCAAATTGGAAGAAGGTCCAAAGTGGGATAGAGAAGAAGCGCTTCTCCTTCCTTCTGATCATCCCTACTGATCCACGTCCAAGGTCTAAAGCTGCATCTTGGGCTACAAGGCACAGTGTGTGGCTTCTTTCCTCAAGACTGTGCATACACACAGGCATTGGAGCAAGTCTGCCTGGATTTGAATCCCAATTATTCCTTACCACCTGTGTGACTTTGGGTAAATCTGATTCTTTACTTTCTCCTCTGTAAAACGAGGATGACAACCCACATCTAGAGCTACTGTGAGAGTTAAGTGAGTTGTACAATGCCTGGCATGCAGGGATCAAGCATCAAACATTTTCTATGATGATATTTAATATTTTAAATAGAGGATGCATGAATGTGAGTCTGGGTGGGAAAATGGAATCATGTCAGTGAAGACAAAATCCTTTCCAAAATTACCTCTATTAATGCAAGTTCAGGTGCTCAATGCCCAGTGAGGCCAAACAAACTGAAATGATGGAATTTGAAACAAAGAACAGCTTATTGCAGGGCCATGCCAAAAGACAGGCTGCTCATGCCCTAAAAAATCCCTGAGTTCCCGGAAGGGTTTCAGCAAAGCATTTTTAAAAGCCAGGTGAGGAGGGCAAGGTCTGTGATCAGCTTGTGCACAAGCCTCTGATTGGCTGATGGCGAGGTAGCAGGGTGATGTCACAGGGTTAACATTATCAATCCTTGGGCTCTAGGAGGCCTGGGGCTCTGTGCTCATGGTTGTCAACAGTTAAACATATCTCATTTGTTGAAGAGGGGGAGGAATTTTGCAAAACAACTCAGGAAATGTGCATTAAATACTGTTACATAGGTACTTCAGAGAGGAGCTAAAGCAGAGGACATGGGAGATGGTTTGGCTGGGGAAGACCCCATAGGGTGCTGTTCAGTTACCCCTCTCAGATTCTGCCAGCCTCTCCTAGTCTTTTTTCCTTCTTCCTGAATCTCTCCCCTCCATCCCCTCCTTAGAGGTTTAGTTGACATAGTTTCTTCTTCAATTCTAAAAGCAAGCAAGCGAAGAAACAGTGAAAGAGGGTGTACAGTGGTTCTGAAACCGTCCACCTTTTACAGCTGTGCATGGTTGGTCAAGTATGTCCTGCAGGGGGAGCCGTTCCCTTTCCCTCTTAGTTTCTTACAATAAGTCCAAAGAAGACAAAGGGCTATCCTCTCAACAGGATCAAATGACACAAACATCATCTCAGTACCTCACTAGTACCCCTTGAAGAGTGGAGATCTTTATTTCATTTCTGAGATGAGGGGATTATAACATAAACTGGACAAACCTTCTCTTTTGGAAAGAGTTATTATGCTAAAGGCAGTGGACCCCTCTTTTTCTCACCTCTTTTCTCTTGAGGAGAGTGAGGTAAGCTTTGGTTTTTCACAAAGCTGGACGACCAACCAGACCTAAAAATCTTCCCCTTCATGGGCACTTGTATTATTTAGCAACTGGCATAAAATGCAGTACCTTAAAATGTAGTGGCTTGACCATTTATTGGGGTTTTCCTGGTGGCTCAGCTATAAAGAATCTGCCTGCCAATGCAGGAGATGGAGGAAACTCAAGTTCAATCCCTGGTCAGGAAGATCTCCAGAGGAGGGCATGGCAACCCATTCCAGTATTCTTGCCTGAAAAATCCCATGGACAGAGAAGCCTGGTAGGCTATGGTCCATGTAAAGAGTCAAACACAACTTACCGACTATTAAGCATGCACACAACCATTTATTGGGTCGACCAAGAAGTTCATTTGAGTTTTTCCGTAGATGGCATGGAAAAATTGGAATGAATTTTTTGGCCAGTGTGATAGTACTGTTTACAAGTCTATGGGCAATCTGGTCAGTTTTGCCAGTTTTTCGGTGGGGGGTGGGCAGGATCTCTAATGCATCTTCAGGCAACTGGAGAGTTGGCCAGGGGCTGGCTGGTCTAGGATGGCTTTGCCCTGCTCCATGTGCCTCTCATCCTCCAACAGGGCAGCCCGGGCTTGTTCTCATGGTGACAGCAGGAATCTGAGGGTGAGTAAACCCCAGTATTCTTGCCTGGAGAATCCCATGGACAGAGGAGCCTGGCAGGCTACTGTCCATGGGGTCGTAAGAGTTGGACATGACTTAGTGACTGAAAGAGAGAGAAACCGAGCTGAATATGAGAACAAGAAGATACTCACACGTGCTTCCAAGCTTCTGGTGGCATGAACTTTACTGTAATCTTGTCGACTTAAAAAATAGCCACAACCTGAAAGTTGAGAGTTATGTTTTATTTGGCAGAAATTCTTAGGACTTCAAGCCCAGGAGACAGCATTTCAAGTAGCCCTGAGAGAACTGCTTGGAGGAGGCAAGAGGACAAGTTAGGTTATACAGAAATTTTACAACAAAGGGCAGGTAGCCTGAACATCGAGAGATTATTGTAAATTAAAGAAAACTAGATATCCCAAGTTAAGAATTTATCTCTTTTTCCGTGTATGGGAAGATGCAAGAGTCTGGGCTCACTGAAAGATTCCTTTCAAATGCACCTCAAGTATCCTGGGGCTAGTATCCTGCAGTCTGTTTTTGTTCTTTGTTTTAACATTCTGAGTTCCTCAGGGAGGGAGTGGCTGCCTGGATCCCCGAAGGGATTCTCCTTCCTGAGTGCCCCAGAGCTTGAAATCTCTGATGACTCTAAGTGACATCCTTGTTTATCGATATGGCAGGAAATACTCCATTTCTAAATCTTACCTTCCAAAACAAGTCACACATCTGACCCAGGGAACTACAGAATGACAGGCAAAGGGTGTGGATACAGGCAGGTCATTTACTGGGGTCATTATTGCAATCCATCTACCCCAGTCCCAAAGTCTGCTCTGTGGGAGTTGGGGTGTACACAGCTTGCAAAGGTGAGAAAAACCATCTCACTTGGGAAGGCTTGGACAGCTTTGTGATGGAGGAGATTTCCTGAGCCAAACTTTTTTTTTTATTGGATTGCAAAAATGAATCTGATAATTTATTGAAATCTTTCAAGCACAGGCTTTCTTCTGGCCCAAGAAAATCAGAAATTATTTTATGAATACATGTATTAATCTTAGATCCATTAAAAATGTCTATTATGCATCTAAAAAATTTTTTATTGGAGCATGCATTCTGCCAGAAAGCTCAGAGGCCTGATTAGGGCTTGGCACTTTGGAGGAACTGGCAGTAATCAGCAGGCAAGGTAAAACATGAATCGTGAATGCTGAGGTTGAAAGGTTGTGCTCAAGTGCTGAGGGTTTCTATTGTACCCGTCTACCGGAAACCACTGAAGGTTTTTATATTGTTGAATGTGATCTGCCTTCTTTTGGAAAGATAACCTTGTCCCTCGGTTAGGAAGAGGCGGAAGAACTGCACTCCCACCTGATCTGTAAGTCAAGAGAATTTTGTTGTCAAATAATACTCCTTTCTCCACCCACCTGCTTTGTTTAGCCCTTTTGTTCCTCTCAGGGACACAGTTAAGCGCTTCTAATTCACAGATCTGGAAGCCAGCTCTTTTTGTAGTCTTTAGACAATAACCTATCCAGATTCCAGCCACACACACACAAGAACAACAGAAATAATGGCTGGGAGGCGAAGTAAGTCCCCAGTTTGAGGCTCTTTCTTGCTTTCTCCTTCTGAAGCATCTATAATTAGACTTGAGAGCAATACTTTCTTTAATTCATGCTATTTCACGTAAGATCATTAGCAGGATTCGGCCGGATCTTTATTACTCCGGTGCACATGACCTCTGTGAAGTTGAGAGCAATAATGGGGCTCTACCTATCTTCAGGAAGCCAGCCCATTCTTCTGAGGAAGGAAAAATGGCCCCAGCCAGGTTGCCGTAGCCACTGGAGGAGGCTGTCACAGAGCCACAATGTACCTATTTCCCAGTGACGTGCAGAATTAGAGGTGTTGGGGGATCAAGGGAGAGCTAGCCTGATGAAACAAAAGGTCCCTTCAGCCTCTCCTGACATACTTCTTTGCAGAAGCAGCCTCCTGGCACCCTTCTCCTCTCCCCGCCTGCCTGAAGCCAGGTGAACGAATTTACACCCAAAGATGGAGACAGTAATCCCCACCACGTTGGGGTCAATTTCAGAGGCCTTCTTTGAACAATGTCAGTGGCTTCCCATGGCTCCAGAGTTCCTTTTGTATATATATAACTTTGTTTATTTACGTGTATTTTGGTTCTGCTGGGTCTTCACTGATGCACAGGCTTTTCTCTAGTGGCGGCGAGCAGGGGCTACTCTCTACTTGCAGTCCATGGGCTTCTCTTTGAAGTGGCTTCTCTTGTTTCAGAGCATGGGCTCTAGGGTGTCTGGGCTTCAGTAGTTTCAGTTCCCTGGCTCTGAAGCACAGGCTCAGTAGTTGCGGCGCACGAGCTGAGTTGCTCCATGGCACGTGGGATCCTCCCAGATAAGGGATCAAAGCTGTGCCTCCTGCATTGGCGGGTTCTTGATGTGACCCTAAGTCCTGAAAAGTCTCTGTCACCTGCCAGCATCTCCATGTTCTTTAGTCACTCTTGTTACAGCCCAGCTGTTCTCCTTTGAGTTCATAAATATGCAACACATTCTCACCTAGGGGACCTTTGTCCCTGGTGGCCCCCGTTGCTAACTTCTCTCACTCTTGCCTCTTGTGTGACTGGTTTTCCTTCTTTTCCAGGTCTCATGTGAGGTTGCTTTTCCTGGAGATCCTGTCTGAGCGTGTGTGTGTGTGTGTGTGTGTGTGTGTGTGTCTGTTAGTTGCTCAGTCATGTCCGACTCTTTGTGAACCCATAGACTGTAGCCCACCAGTCTCCTCTATCCTTGGGATTTCCCAGGCAAGAATACTGGGGTGGGTTGCCATTTCCTTCTCCAGGGGATCTTTTTGGCCCAGGGATTGAACCTGGGTTTCCTGCATTGCAGACAGATTCTTTACCATCTGAGCCACCAGGGAAGCCTGCCTATCTGAGCATGATTACCTCTGAAAGAGTTCCTTCATCCCAGTTATTCTCCATCATATCGTCTTGGTTCTTGCTCAGTAATTTTCACCATCTATAATTATCTTTTATTTGCTGTTTGTGTTTATGGCTGGTCTCCCCATCTAGGGTGCAATCTGCATAAAGCCAGGTACCTGATAGATGTCTCTGTGCATCTTTGCTTCATTTCCTCCCACAGCAGATGCTGAGGCAAGGAGTCAAGTGCAGATGGTTTTATTTATTTATTTTCAGTTATGCTGGGTCTTTGTTGCTGCACACAGGCTTTCTCTAATTGTAGCAAGTGGGGGCTCCTCTTTAGTTGCCAGTGTGTGGGTTTCTCATTGCGGTGGCTTCTCTTGCTGTGGAGCTTGGGCTCTAGGCACGCGGGCTTCAGTAGTTGTGACAGATGAGCTTAGTAGCCCCGCAGTATGTGGAATCTTTCAGGATCAGGGATCGAGTCCATGTCCCCTGCACTGGCAGGTGGCTTCTTAACCTCTGGACCACCAGGGAAGTCTTGCAAATGGTTTATTTGGGAGGTGAAGAAGGTGCAGTCAGGGGATGAGAGTGAGACAAGGAAAGGAAGACAGTCAATAAAAGTCTGTGATAACAAGGTACCATTCTGAGTGGATTATATACATCAGAAATTTATTTCTGAATGTTCTGAAGGCTGGAGGTCTGAGATCAGGGTGCCAGCAGGGTCAGGGTTGAGCAGGAGCTCTCTTCCAGGTTGCAGATGACCAAATACTCCTTGTATCTTTTCATGGAAGCAGGGGAAGTGAGCTCTCTGGGGTCTCTGGTATAAGAATACTCATCCCATTCATAAAGGCTCCACCCACATGACCTAATCCCTTCCTAAAGTCCTAAACACTATCACGTTGGTTATTAAGTTTTAACATATGAATTTGGAGGCATGCAAACTTTCAGTCTAAGGCGGGTGTGTAAGAGTGAGTTACCACTGGGGCAACTGGAATATGATGCTCCTTGGGACTCTAGGAGCCAGTGTAGACACACATTCAGAGTTGTCCTATGTGAGGGATGAGGGAGCTGGGGTAGTTTTATTATCTCCCATCAGTCATTGAGAGCTCTTTCCAGGGAATGGGAAGTCTTCAGCCTGCTGATTTCCTGGGCATAGCAGGCTCTGGTGGCCAGAGGAAATCTTCAAGTAAAGACTTGTGGATGACAGCACTAAGAGTTGTGTTGTGTATACTATATTGGTAAGACCCAAGAGGGGATCCTGACAGCATCTGTTAGGTGCTTCACAGACATTTGCTGACTGAATGCAAGAATGCATGCATGCATGAATGAATTAATGGATTCTATGCCTTTTGCTGCAGCTAATATCAGACCCTCAAGAAATGTTCAACAACTAGTACATATTGAAGAAGAAACAGCACAGATTTTCTTCTCAAGCTGAGCTGAGTGCAGATCCAGCTGGGCTACTTTAAACAAATTACACAGTCTCTCTGAGTCTCAGTTTACCCACCTATAAAATGGTGATAATAACTCCCACCTCAGAGAATTATTCTAAAATGACTATAGATAGTATAAATGAAGTTCGCAACTGTGTCTGGCATATAGTAGGTGACCAATAAATCTCATCTCTCTTTGCCATGAAGGGGAAGCATGTTCTCTAGGGCAGTATGTGGTTAAGGGCTAAGATGAACAACAAAAATTAGGAGACCCATGAAAGCTGGAGTGGTCATGAGTAGCTTCTAGAAAGGTAGATACATTTTGAAGAATGGGCAGGGTTAGGGTGGATCTGGGCAAGATTTAAGATGAAGAATATTATTCACTTCTACTTATCAGATGCTCACCATGTCTTAGACCCTGTGGGAAAGCACTTTGTATGTGTATTTACTTTTTTTTTTTTTTGCTATACCACATGGCATGTGGATTATTAGTTCCACAACCAGGTATCGAACCTGTGCCCCCTGCAGTGGAAGCATGGAGTCTTAACCACTGGATGGCCAGGAAAGTCCCTGTATATGTATTTCCTAATCTACCAGTATAACTCCATGAGGTACTACCTCCCTGCCCTCAACCCTGAAGATGAAAAAACTAAAGGATAAATTACTTACATGAGGCCACTCAGCAAGTAAGTGGTGGAATATGGGTTAAAAGTAATTGTCTTTGGAGAACTAGCTTTGTTAGGAAAGAGTATAATGTAGTTCTTCCCAGAATGTGGGAGTAGGACATGGGAGTGGAAGCATCTCAATGGGAGTAATGGGAACACGGAAATCAGGGCTGCTCAAAAATATCATGGGAGAAAGACATGTTGGGACTGCACATAAGGGGACACGAGGGTCAACATGCAGTGTTTTTAAATTGAGGTGAAAGTTCCATACAAAAGAGAACACACAGATTGATTTGTTGTTGTTCAGTTGCTAAATCATATCTGACTCTTCACAGTCCCATGGACTGCGGCACACCAGGCTTCCCCATCCTTCACCATCTCCCGGAGCTTGCTCAAACTCATGTCCATTTACTCAGTGATGCCATCCAACCATCTCATCCTCTGTCACCCTCTTCTTCTTCTGCCCTCCATCTTTCCCAGCTTCAGGGTCTCTTCCAATGAGTCGGTTCTTCACATTAAGTGGCCAAAGTATCGGAGCTTCAGCTTCAGCATCAATACTTCCAATGAATATTCACTGTTGATTTCCTTTAGAATTGACTGGTGTGATTTCCTTGTAGTCCAAGGGATTCTCAAGAGTCCTCTCTTACTGTACCCTATTGATGGTACAGCTCAATGAATTTGTGTCTCTGTATACACCTGGCAGGCTACAGTCCATGGGGTCAAAAAGAGTCAGATACGACAGAGTGACAAAGCAAACAGAAGCAAATACACCCATATAACCACCAGATCAAGATATGGAACATTTCCATCCCTCTAGAAATTTCCCTCATGTTCCTTTCCAATCAATAGCTCCCTCTCTGCCTACTCCACCCTCAGGAAATCACTCTTCTGCCTTTTTGTTAATCATCAAAGATTAGATTTTTAAAGTACATATTTTTAATGTATAAAAGAAATATATGCTTGCAGAAAATTCACACAATGACAAAAAATTCAAAAAGAATAATCGAACTCACCCATCATCCTATAGCTCAGAAGTAACTATCTTGAACATTGTGGTTAATTCCTTGATGTCTTTACATTTTTTAAATTTTAACTTGAGATCATACTATATATTCAATTTTGTATGCTGGTTTTTTTTTTTTTTTAATGAATCATTAGGACAGAAGCATTTTCCAGGTGAATTATAAATTCTTTGTGAACTTAATTTTACATGACTTCAATGTTCCATTCAGGAATTCAGCAAAAATACCTACCAGTTCTACACATTAGCTGTTTGAGTTTGCTTCCAACGTTTCATAGTAATGAATGCCTTTTTTGATAAAGTTGTCTGGATTTCAGACTAGTTAGAATGGAAGTGGAAGTACTGGTTGAAATAGTACATATCCTTTTTTTTTCCATTTATTTTTATTCATTGGAGGCTAATTACTTTACAATATTGTAGTGGTTTTTGCAATACATTGACATGAATCAGCCATGGATTTACATGTGTTCCCCATTCCGAGCCCCCCTCCCACCTTCCTCTCCATCCCATCCCTCTGGGTCTTCCCAGTGCACCAGCCCTGAGCACCCATCTCACTATGGAATATTACTCAGCATTAAAAAGAATTCATTTGAATCAGTTCTAATGAGATGGATAAAACTGGAGTCCATTATACAGAGTGAAGTAAGCCAGAATGATCGAGACCAATACAGTATACTGATGCATATATGTGGAATTTAAAAAGATGGTAACAATAACCCTGTATGCAAAACAGAAAAAGAGACACAGATGTACAGAACAGACTTTTAGACTCTGTGGGAGAAGGCGAGGGTGGGATGTTCAGAGAGAACAGCATTGAAACAAGTATACTATCAAGGGTGAAACAGATCACCAGCCTTTTTTTTTTTTTTTTTTTTGGCTGCACTGCATGGCTCTTGTGGGATCTCAGTTCCCTGACCCAGGATTGAACCCAGACCCTCAGCAGTGAAAGCTCAGAGTCCTAACTACTGGACCATGAGGAATTCCCCAAAACAATACCTTTTCTTCAAACCCTTGATACAGAGGCATCAAAAAACTTTCCAGAACAGATAGACTTACATTCTTATCATCTGGGCCCATGATGGGTGCCACTGAATTTCACACTCTTCAGCCTTAAGCACCATGAGGCAGTGGTGTTCAGTTACTAAATCATGTCTGACTCTTGCAACCCCACGGACTGGAGCCCGGCAGGCTCCCCTGTCCAAGGGATTTCCCAGGCAAGAATACTGGAGTGGGTTGCCAGTTCCTTCTCCAGGGGATCTTCCCAACCCAGGGCTTGAACCCAGGTCTCCTGCGCTGCAGTTGGTCTCCTGCATTGCAGGCAGGTTCTTTATTGACTTAACCACCAGTTTGTTACACATGAAGTACCGTCTGGAAAAGCTCCAAAAGGCTGTCCTACTAGAAGCGTCAGTGGCCACGCTGAAGGATGAGGCTGGCCTCTTTCTCCTCTCCTATTCTGTGATGCTGAGATAGTCTCAACAGGTAACCTCAGAAATGACTCTGGTTCAACAGCTGGAGCCATCAAGGAGTCATGAGCAGGGAAGACAGACAGGGACATTTGTGGGCTGCCTTGGAGCAGGGTCACAGATGGCCTCCGGTTATCTAACCTCCTTCTGGAGAGTCCATTCTATCCACCTCTCATTTCATCATGGGCGTGGAGAAGCAAGAAGCTGACAGACCCAGTCTGTGCCTTGGGCAGCTTCAAAGGGGCCCTTTGTGAGGTCGGGAGCTGCGAGAGGACTGATAATTACAGTGGCACTCACAGCCGAGAGGCATAATGATGGGGGCTAACCTAACATTTAGGGCAGACTCCATAATGGCCTTTTGAAGGCTGTTTAAAATCACCCTCCCATCTCCAGGAAATCTGGCCTTTTGCACTGAAATCAAAGGCCAGAGTATGTGTACAAAGTTCTCAATAGGATACTTCCAAACTTGCTTCCAGGAAAACCACTCCAAAGAAAATTCTCCATGAGCAGGAAAACTCACTTCTCACTGACTTTCGAAAGACCTCAAAGAGTAAAGGCAATGATGGCTATTTCTGGGAGCCAGAGGCTCCTGTGAACAGATGGTCTCCTTCCAAACCCACCTTGGAAGCACTGCTTCCTCATTTAAGGTTCATTACCCTTCCAGGAACTAACATAATGTTGTAGGTCCGTTATGCTTAAAAATCAAACAAATGAGTTCATAGAAAAAGTGATCAGATAAGGTTTTCAGAGGCAGGAGGTGAGGGGAAGGGAAACCGGATGAAGGTAGTCAAGATACAAACTTCCAGTTATAAGATAAATAAGTATTAGGGATGTAATGTACAACATGATAAATATAATTAATGCTGCTCTATGTTATATATGAAATCATTAGGAGAGTAAATCCTAAGAGTTCTCTTCACACGGGAAATTTTGTTTCTGTTTTTTAAATATTGCATCTGTATGAGATGATGGATGTTTACTGAACTTATTGTGGTCATCATTTCCTGATGTATGTGAGTCAAATCATTATTCTGTACATGTTAAACTTACACAGTGCTGCATGTCAATAACATCTCCATAAAACTGGAAGAGAAAAAAAGGAGTGTAGATAGCCTTGAGCCTGTGCTTCTTGAAGCATGGAGTCTTAACCACTGGACTGTCAGGAAAATCTCATGGTTGTTTAATTTTCTGAGGGTCTTCCATAACATTGCCCACAGTGGCTGTGCAAATTTCCAGTCCCATCAACAGTGCACAAGTTTTCATTTTCCTCCACATTCACACTAGCATTTATCACTTGACTTTTTGATGATAGCTACAAGACCAGGAGCTGACTATGGCTCAGATCATGAACTCCTTATTGCCAAATTCAGACTTAAACTGAAGAAAGTAGGGAAAACCACTAGACCATTCAGGTATGACCTAAATCAAATCCCTTATGACTATACAGTGGAAGTGAGAAATAGATTTAAAGGACTAGATCTGATTAAGGGACAGAAAGCCTGATGAACTATGGACGGAGGTTCATACATTGTACAGGAGACAGGGATCAAGACCATCCTCATGGAAAAGAAATGCAAAGAGGCAAAATGGTTGTCTGAGGAGGCCTTACAAATAGCTGTAGAAAGAAGAGAAGCCAAAAGCAAAGGAGAAAAGGAAAGATATTCCCATTTGAATGAAGAGTTCCAAAGAATAGCCAGGAGAGATAAGAAAGCCTTCCTCAGTGATCAATGCAAAGAAATAGAGGAAAACAACAGAATGGGAAAGACTAGAGATCTCTTCAAGAAAATTATAGATATCAAGGGAACATTTCAGGTAAAGATGGGTTTGATAAAGGACAGAAATGGTATGGACCTAACAGAAGCAGAAGATATTAAGAAGAGGTGGCAAGAATACACAGAACTGTACAAAAAAGATCTTCACGATCCAGATAATCACAATGGTGTGATCACACACCTAGAGCCAGACATCCTGGAATGTGAAGTCAAGTGGGCCTTAGAAAGCACCACTATGAACAAAGCTAGTGGATGTGGTGGAATTCCACATCAAATTCCAGTTGAGCTATTTCAAATCCTGAAAGATGATGCTGTGCAAGTGCTGCACTCAATATGCCAGCAAATTTGGAAAACTCAGCAGTGGCCACAGGACTGGAAAAGGTCAGTTTTCATTCCAGTCCCTAAGAAAGGCAATCCCAAAGAATGCTCAAACTACCGCACAATTGCCCTCATCTCACACGCTAGTAAAGTAATGCTCAAAATTCTCCAAGCCAGGCTTCAGCAATACATGAACCGAGAACTTCCAGATGTTCAAGCTGGTTTTAGAAAAGGCAGAGAAACCAGAGATCAAATTGCCAATATTCGCTGGATCATCGAAAAAGCAAGAGAGTTCCAGAAAAACATCTATTTCTGCTTTATTGGCTATGCCAAAGCCTTTGACTTTGTGGATCACAATAAACTGTGGAAAATTCTGAAAGAGATGGGAATACCAGACCACCTGACCTGCCTCTTGAAAAACCTGTATGCAGGTCGGGAAGCAACAGTTAGAATTGGACATGGAACAACAGACTAGTTCCAAATAGGAAAAGGAATACGTCAAGGCTGTATATTGTCACCCTGCTTATTTAACTTATATGCAGAGTACATCATGAGAAATGCTGGGCTGGAAGAAGCACAAGCTGGAATCAAGATTGCTGGGAGAAATATCAATAACCTCAGACATGCAGATGACACCACCCTGATGGCAAAGAGTGAAGAGGAACTAAAAAGCCTCTTGATGAAAGTGAAAGAGGAGAGTGAAAAAGTTGGCTTAAAGCTTAACATTCAGAAAACTAAGATCATGGCATCTGGTGCCATCACCTCATGGGAAATAGATGGGGAGACAGTGGAAACAGTGTCAGACTTTATTGTTGGGGGCTCCAAAATCACTGTGGATGGTGACTGCAGCCATGAAATTAAAAGACGCTTACTCCTTGGAAGGAAAGTGATGACCAACCTAGACAGCATATTAAAAAGCAGAAACATTACTTTGCCAACAAAGGTCCGTCTAGTCAAGGCTATGGTTTTTCCAGTGGTCATGTATGGATGTGAGAGTTGGATTGTGAAGAAAGCTGAGCACTGAAAAATTGATGCTTTTGAACTGTGGTTGGAGAAGACTCTTGAGAGTCCCTTGGACTGCAAGGAGATCCAACCAGTCCATCCTGAAGGAGATCAGTCCTGGGTGTTCATTGGAAGGACTGATGCTGAAGCTGAAACTCCAATACTTTGGCTACCTCATGCAAAGAGTTGACTCATTGGAAAAGACCCTGATGCTGGGAGGGATTGGGGGCAGGAGGAGAAGGGGACGACAGAGGATGAGATGGTTGGATGGCATCACCTACTCGATGGGCATGAGTTTGAGTGAACTCCGGGAGTTGGTGATGGACAGGGAGGCCTGGCGTGCTGCGATTCAGGGGGTCACAAAGAGTCGGACACGACTGAGCAACTGAACTGAACTGATCCTTTCAGGTGGAAGGTAATATTTCATTGTGGTTTTATGTGCCTCACTGAACTCGTAACACCAAATTAGATTTTTGGTTTATATAGACTATGAGTGACTTGCAGGCAAAGATCAAATTAGTTCTCCCATATTTGCCGCCATATGGTTTAACTCAGTGTCAAGCACATAGTAGGTGCTCAGCAAATGTTGTTAATATATGAATAAACCTGCAGTCTAGTTCATATAAGCAATAATAATACTTACAATGAGTACTTGCTATCTGCCAGGCAATATTCTATATGCCCTTTTTGAACTCACTAAATCATTACTTGTCCAGGAGGTTTTATTATCATGCTTCATATCTTCCCAACCCAGGGACTGAAGCCATGTCTCCTACATTGCAGGGAGATTCTTTACCAGCTGAGCTGCCAGGGAAGCCCACGAATCCTGGAGTGGGTAGCCTATCCCTTCTCCAGGGGATCTTTCCAACCCAGAAATTGAACTGGAGTCTCATGCATGGCAGGTGGATTCTTTACCAGCTAAGCTACCAGGGAAGCCCCCTTTATCCTTCTAGATAATATTGTATATACTAGATGAGGAAATATATATTATATAGCCCAAAGAGGTTCAGCAACTAGCTCAAAGTCACACAGCCGATACACAGTTGAGTCAGAATTTGCATCCAAGTCACCTGGCTTCATTATTTGATATTATGCCCTGAATGATAATGAAGACCCAGGATTCCATTATAGGAAAGGGGTAGAGGATAAAATGATTTCAAATTGACTTGAAACTAATGCTCCCTTTCCACATCACCAATACATGAGCCAATTTGTGTGCATTCCTTGCTTCCTTCCTTTGCTCCTTCTGCAAATATTTACTGACTTACTACCATGATCCAGGGACTGCTGTAGAAATTGGCTTTCAGTAATGAAGGGGAAAGGACATCAGCCTTTATCTCCACAAAACTCTCAACAAACATCTCCTGAGAACCTCCTTTGTGCCAAGATCATGCTAGGTTCTAGAGATACAAACATGCATCAGGAAGAGTCCAAGTTCCTTGTAGATGGGACAGACACAACAGCAATAATTAAGATGGAAAGAAAAATAAATAAAGAAAATAAGATGCCCTTCCTGAAAGCAATTTCAAAGTAAATGTAGATAGAGAGATGGAGAGAAAGATACATAGATAAAAAGACAGATAGATATACAAATGGAAAGGAGGTAAACAAGAACAGAAATCTGCATAAGGGGAAAAATGAAACAAAAGTGAAAGTCACTCAGTTGTGTCCGACTCTTTGTGACCTCATGGACTGTAGCCTGCCAGGCTCCTCTGTCCATGGGATTCTCCAGACAAGAATACTGGAGTGGGTCACCATTTCTTCTCCAGGGGATCTTCCTGACCCAGGGATTGAATCTGGGTTGCCTGCATTGCAGGCTGATTCTCTACCATCTGGGTCACACTGAACCCAACTCTAGGACTTTCTGGAAGTCTTTCTGGAGAAGATACAGCTGTCCCTGAATCTTTAGGCATCCTCAGATATCAACCAGGTAAAGAAATTTGGACAGCTCCAGTGAAAGCGCAGAGATAAAGAATACTTCTCTGTCTGGCTATCTATAAGTATTTTTATAGGCTAGAGAAACTAAGGCCAGGTGGTAACACTCAAGAACAAAGGAACATGAACCCCAGAACACACTGGAGAAATCAAGAAAATGCTTCCATAAGACGTATGAGACCTTACATTTTTTCTTTACATCTTAGTGAACAAAAATGAAAAGAAAACAGACTGGTCTTCACGGAGGAGAGAGGAGGTGATCTTCCTTCTAAGACAAGTTGTATAAAACTTAAATCTTGGCAGATAGCCATGATGCCAGTGACTCTTGCTTCTCCAGACCAAGAAATACTTCAAATAAGTAGCTGGACTTCCGGGCTGGACTCCTACTTTTGTATGAGAAGGAAACTGCCCTTAAACAAGATTGATGTTCAGGTTATTCCATAAACGACAGAAAATACTGTCGAGAGGGAGAAAAATGAATAAAGACAGGTCTGAGAAGAATAATGAAGGGGCATTAGTGGATGGTTTATGATGCGTGGCATTTTGTTAATGTTAAACTTTCCCAGGTGTGTTATATAAGTCACAGAACAAGGCAATGGGTGGAAGTTTTATTTTCTTGTGTGAACAATGAGTGCCCATGAACTAAATAAAAATAAGGGGCTCGGGAACATGGGGAGTTGATTACCAGGGCATAAAATTGATCATAAGGACTATATCCCGCCATGTACCAACAAAACAACCTGCACCGTTTATGTTGTTTGCTTCTTTGAAGGACGGTTATCAAATGGTTTCACAATGCATTTTTTTTTTTTTTAAGATGTGGAGTCTCTGGCTTTATTTCATCTTTTTTTTGTTTTTGGCCCCACCACGTGACATGTGGTATCTCAGTTCCTTGACCAGTGGTTGAACCCATGCCCCCTGCATCGGCAGCGCAGGGTCTTAACCACTGGACTCAGGGAAATCCCTATCATGCATTATTCATCTGATTTTATCTCAGCCTTGGGAGGGAGAAATTACTTCGTCCCCATTTTACAGATAATGGAGAATGAGCTGGACCCATCTGGCTCAAGATCTTTCAGCCACTAAGGAACCAAGCTGGAATCCAAACTCAGGTGCACTGACTCTAGAATGAATTCATTGTCTGTGCAACGCTTCACAAACCTCTTTATAGCAAACATTTTCTAAAGAAGGTTAGTGAGAACTCTTCCATTCCCCTAGTGTTAAAGTCACATTTGACAATCAGCCTTGATAAGAAGCCTCAACACACACCTGAAACTATCACAACATTGTTAATTGGCTGTACCCCAATACAAAATGTTTTTGGTGTTAACAAAAAATAAAATTAAAAAGAAAAAATGTCTCAACACAGATGAAGTTTGTATATTTGGGGTAGTTGGAATCCCAGTAACTACGTTTTCTACCTTTCTCCAATACACATGTGCATGCTCAGTTGCTCAGTTATGTCCGACTCTTTGTGACCCTATGCACTGTAGCCCACCTGGCTTCTTGGTCCATGGGATTCTTCAGGCAAGAATACTGGAATGGGTTGCCAGGTCCTCTTCTAGGGGATCTTCCTGACCCAGGGATGGAACCTGCATCTCTTGTATTGCAGGCAGATTCTTTACTACTGAGCCACCAGGGAAGCCCAGTGATCTTTCCCCCACCCCCGAAATGTCTTGTCTCAAAAGAAAAGAAATTTGATCAGAAGTCCTCTCATGGCAGACTTAGTACTGTCTTCTCCACTTATAATTCTGGAGAAGGAAATCTGCCTCTCAGAACTGGAGGAGAGAGTAGGGTAAACCACCCAACCTAGTTTTATTTGCAGAGTCTATTGTTTTGAGCCATTTTCTTTCACTTTTAAACTTTTATTTTGAAATTATTATAGATTCACTGGAAGCTACATGAACAGTATGGAGTCTTGTGTACCCTTCACCCAGCTTCCTCCAGTGGTAACAGTCATTGCAACCTCAGTATGCATCAACAGAGGAATGGATAAAGAAGATGTGGTGTGTATATGCAATGGAATATTACCCAGTCATAAAAAGGAACAAAATTGGGTTATTTGTAGAGACATGGATGGACCTAGAGACTCTCATACAGAGTGCGGTAAGTTAGAAAGACAAATATCATATGTTAACATATGTGGAATCTAGAAAAATGGTATAGGTGATCTTATATGCAAAGCAGAAATGAAGGCAAGGACACAAAGATTGAATCTATGGATACCAAGAGAGAAAGAGGGGTGGGATGAATTGGGAGATTGGGATTGACATGTATACACTATTGACACTCTGTATAAAATAGAAACTAATGTGAACCTACGTATAGCACAGGAAGCTCTGCTCAATGCTCTGTGGTGACTTAAATGGGAAGGAAATCCTGAGAGGATATATGTATATAGCTGATTATATATATATATGTATGTATACATATACGCACACACACACACACACACATATAGGCTTCCCAGGTGGCTCAGTGGTAAAGAATCCATCTGCTCATAGAAACACAGGGCATGTTGGTTTGGTCCCTGGGTTGGGAAGATCCCCTGGAGAAGGAAATGGCAACCCACTCCAGTACTCTTGCCTGGAAAATTCCATGGATGGAGGAGTCTGGTGGAATACAGCCCATGAGGTCACAAAGAGTTGGACATGACTGAGCCACTGAGCACAGACATATATATAACTGATTCTAACACAAGATTGAAAGCAATTATACTCCCATAAAAATTAAATATATATTTATATAAATATATATATATATAATTGCAGAGTATTTAATTTTTTTTTCTGAATTAGTTACCAAGATTAAAGCATAACAAGCAAGCAAATGTTAGCAACAAAGCTAGGAGATCTAACAAGAAAGTTAGAGTTCTGGTCTTTTTTGAAAACCTGGAAGATCTGGCAATGTGGTCCTGCCTGGGCAGTAAAGGCAGCTAGTGATGCTGTGCCTTGCCCACAGGCAAGGGCTCAACAGGTCCATGAGGCTTTCTTCACTTGTGTTACCTGCCTGGTCTCTGGAGGCAGCTGAGTTTTCAGTGCATTCTTCAGAAAGGGGAGTTATTTTTATTACTAAGTTACAATTAGCATACAATACTGTATTAGTTTCAGATGTGAAACATAGTGATACAATATTCTTATACACTATGAAATAATCACTACAATAATCCAGTTACCATCTATCACCTTATAAAATTATTACAGTATTAGTGATTACATTTCCTACTATTTATAATAGCCAAGATAAGAAAGTAACTTAAATGTCCATCAACAGATGAATGGATAAAGAAGACGTGAGATATATGTGTATATATATATATATATATATATATATATGAATATGTGAAAGTCACTCAGTCGTGACCCCATGGACTATACAGTCCATGGAATTCTCCAGGCCAGAATACTGGAGTGGGTAGCCTTTCCCTTCTCCAGGGGATCTTCCCAACCCAGGGACAGGACCCAGGTCTCTCATATTGCAGGCAGATTCTTTACCAGCTGAGCCACAAGGGAAGTCCATATAAATATACATAAATTTGAGCCACCTGGGAATCCATGTATTTATATGAATATATATATATGTAAATAAATACATGGGTTCCCAGGTGGCTCAGGTTGTGAAAGCAAATTGACTCCTCTGCCACCTACTGTTCTTCTCCACTCCCTTCCCAGTCCCCATCACTTCATCTAATTATTGCTGTTGTGAGTTGGAGTAATCCTGGGCCTTCGAACATGCCCATATCCCTTCTTAAGACAAAACATATGCAGGCTCTAAGCTAATGAGAAAGATATTTGGAAAGAAAACTGTGAAGCAGAAACCAAAGGAGATTGTTAACAGAATAACTAGGAAACATGCTAAAAGATGGCCAGGGTTGACGTTTCCAAATTTGGATGTCTTGTACTTACTCTGTTTTAAAGCCAGACAATAGCAAAATCCTCCTTTCTTTTTCTTCTCCAATAAAGGGACTTAAGCTCCATCCCTGGTTCCCAGCACAGCAGGGAATTGGACAGATCGAATCCAATGACTGACAACTCTGCCCTGAAGCCAAAGAGAGGAGGAGAGGATAATTACTGGGGAAGTGAAGGTACATTAACAGGATGTGCTAAGTCGTTTCAGTTGTGTCCACTCTTTGTGACCCTGTGGACCATAGCCTGCCAGGTATCTCTGTCCGTGGGATTCTCCAGGCAAGAATACTGGAGAAAACTGCAGTGGGTTCCTATGCCCTCCTCCAGGGGGTCTTCCTGACCTGGGGATCAAACACACACTGCTGAGCCAGCTGAGAAAGCCCGCTAAGGGGATAGGGTGCCACGAACTGGGCTTCCCAGGTGGCTCAGTGGTAACGAATCCACCTGCCAATGCAGGAGACATTGGAGGTGCAGGTTCATCCTCGGGTCAGGAAGATCCCCTGGAGAAGGAAATGGCAACCCACTCCAGGATCCTTGCCTGGAAAATCCCATTGACAGAGGAGCCTGGTGAGCTACAGTCTATGGGATTGCAAAGAGTTGGACATGACTGAGCACGCACACCATCAATCGGAAGTAGAGAAGATATAAAGGGGAGAAGTTTCCTTCTAAGGAAAGGGAGCCCCAAACATCTAAAATGAGTCCCTACACATATACACAGTCACTATTAAGAAACCATCTGTGGGAATTTCCTGGCAGTCCAGTGGTTGAGTCTCTCTGCTTCCAATGCAGGGGACATGGGTTCAATCCCTGGTCAGGGAACTAAAATCCCACCTGGCATGTGGTGCAGCCAAAAAAATTATTTTAATTAAAAAAATGTAAAAGCAAAGATTTAAAAATAAATAAATACATACATACAGAAAGAAGCCATCTGCAAATTCATAATTTCTGTGGGGGCATTTGAGGGTGTAATATTAAGACAGAATTTTCCAGGTCTCTCCTCCTCCAGTAAGTGTAGAAAGAACACGACCCTCCCAGAACATACATCCTCCTCCTTTGTGCCTAAATTTTAACCCAGCCTTGTAATAGCAATTCATCTAATCATAGCCCCAGCTGCCCATGCTGGTAAATGGCTGAGATCACTGCCACTCTAATGGAAAGTTTGGAAGGTCAAAAAGAAGCAGAGCTGGCTCCCAACTGGGCTTTTGAGAGCTGACCTTTTATTTCCTCTGTGGCTCTGCGGCAGAAACAAAGTTTCCTAAGACAGTCCCCATAATTGGGTTTAACACAATGGCTTCAGCAAAGACGCTTGGAAGATGAAGAGTCAGACTCAAATTCAAGGAATTAAAAATTTGAGAGGTGCTTCCCTGGTGGCTCAGTGGTAAAGAATCTGCCTGCCAATGCAAGAGATAAGGGTTGGATCCCTGATCCAGGAAGATCCCACATGCTGTGGACCAGCTAAGCCTGTGCACCACTACTATTGAGCCTGTGCTCTGGGGCCCTGGAGCCGCAACTACTGAGCTCATGCGCTGCTCCTACTGAAGCCTGCGAGCCTGAGAGCATGTGCTGTGCAACAAGAGAAGTCACCACAATGCGAAGTTAGCCCACCACAGCTAGAGAAAAGCCCTCACAGCAATAAAGACTCAGCACAGCCAAAAATAAATAAATACAATTATAAAGAGCTTGAAAGCTCAAGGGACACCCAAAAGGCATGTGGTCCAGTCTCTTGCTTTTGTGCTTCCGTGGTGGCTCAGTTGGTAAAGAACACGCCTGCAATGCAGGAGACCTGGGTTTGATCCCTGGGTTGGGCAGATCCCCTGGAGAAGGGAATGGCTACCCACTGCAGTAGGCTGGCCTGGACTGTATAGTCCATGGGGTTGCAAGGAGTCGGACACAACTGAGTGACTTTCACTTGCTTTCAGTTTCAACCATTCTTCATAGAGAGGTAACAAATCTTTCCTCTTGGCCTCCATATTCCAGGTATGTCACAACTGAAAGATAGGCTCTCCAGGACAGGCATTTCTAGAATCCCTGCAGGTAACCTTTTAAGTGTGTATGCGTGCATGCTCAGTTGCTTCAGCCATGCCCGACTCTTTGTGACCCCATGGACTGTAGCCCACCAGGCTCCTCTGTCCATGGGATTCTTCAGGCAAGAATACTGGAGTGTGTTGCCATGCCCTCCTCCAGGGGATCTTCCTGACCCAGAGATCAACCCCTCATCTCTTATGTCTCCTGCATTGGCAGGCAGGTTCTTAACCACTAGCGCCACTTGAGAAGCCAACCTTTTAAGTGTACTTTATAAAATAAAAATACCCCAAGCACCATGCCTACATACCCTTGGCGTTCTTTTTAAGTCACCTTCTTGAGTTTTCTCATTAGCGGAGATGGAGGCGATCACCTCATTTAGCAATGGGATGAAGACTGTAATTAAGTGGCTATGTCATCTTTTCCTTTCTAGGCTAACTAATCCCAATTATTTTTTAACCTTTTCACATGGGCCCTTTTTTCTGACCTTCGAATGAATTTTCACTGCTTACCTCTGGTCCTTATCTAGAGGTACCACAGGCTTCACAGTTTGCCAAAGTTTTTCCATAGTAATAATGAAATGCTCACTATTTTCTCCCTTTTTGTAAGAGTAGACTCCCATTTTTGAGAAATATCTAACAATTATATGCCTAATTTTCAGCTGCAGTTCTGCAATGGCATTCTTGCCAAATACATCAGCTAGGCTCTCTATTTTTTATTTTTTGCAGCTACATGTTTTATCTACAAAATAAAATGATTATTGAAAGTATTTTCAATACATTATTGAGGTCCTACTATGTATGGAGGAGTGTGCTATGTACTATGTGTGCAGGCTAAGTCACTTCAGTCGTGCCTGGAGTTTGTGATCCCATGGACTATAGCCCATCAGGCTCCTCTGTCCATGGGATTCTCCAGGCCAGAATACTGGAGTGGGTTGCCATTCCTTTCTCCAGAAGATCTTCCTGACCCAGGAATCAAACCTGAGTCTCCTGCACTGGCAGGCAGGTTCTTTACCACTAGCGCCACCTGGGAAGCCCGCTATGTACTGTGTGTGATAGTCGCTCAGTCATTTCCGACTATGCGACCCCATGGACTGTAGCCTACCAGGCTCCTCTGTCCATGAACTTTTCCAGGCAAGAATGCTGGAGTGCATAGCTCCAGTTTCCCTTCTCCAGGGGATCTTCCTGACCCAGGGATTGAACCCAGGTCTCCCACACTGGGGACAGAGTCTTTTCCATCTGAGCCACCAGGAAAACCCCTAATTAAGTGGTAGAAAAGTAATATAAACTCTAACTTGTCTTGCCCGAAAGCCAGTCAGTGGAATTTTCAGGGCTTGGTGGTTTTTGCTGTATTTACATTTATGACCTTGGTACTCTTACCTTACAAGTCAAGCATCACCTTAAAAATACAAAGCTGATATTGTCAGGGGAAGCACACTGACTGAAACCGCCCACCCTGGCCAGGCACCATAGTAACCATTTGCATGAGTTTTATGACTGGAGGTCCTGGTAAGGAACACGGAACTAATAAGCCACCACCAACAGAAAGAGTTCAGGAAAGGTCAAAAGGAGACACCACATGTCCAACCACCTCCCAGAATCCTCCTCTCTGGCATCCATCTTGGCTGAAGGAGATGTGCACCGCCAGGAAGGACTCTGAGTCAGAATGATTGGCTAAAGACAACCCGGAAACTAATCCCACCACCATAAAACCCGAGACTGCAAGCCCAGGTGACAGAGCTGTTCTCCTGGGTTCTCTTACCTGCTGCTCTCCACCCGAGTGCTCTTTCCCAATAAAATCTCTTGCTTTGTCAGCACCTGCGTGTGCTCGGACAATTCATTCCGAGTGTTAGACAAGAGCCCAGTTTCGGGCCCTGGAAGGGGTCCCCCTTCCTGAAACAATATTAATAACTATCAGTGATATGATAAATATCATCTCCAAGAAGCTAATGGGGACAGACTTCCCTGGTGATCCAATGGTTAAGGCTTTGCCTTCCAATGCAGGGGGTCCAGGTCTGATCCCTATTCAGAGAGCTAAGCTCCCACACACCTTGTGGCCAAAAAACTGAAACATAAAACAGAATCAATATGGTAATGAATTCAATAAAGACTTTAAAAATGGTCCACATTAAAAAAAAATTCTTAAAGAAGAAAAGAAAGCCAAGGGGGAGTTTACAGGAGAGAGAATTGAAACCCATCAGGACCTTCTCAATGGAGTCACATGTCCTGTTTGTTCTTCGTGGTACTGGAGGCCATACAGAATGGAGAATGAATGCATGGTCCCTGAGACCAAGCTGATTTCATCCCAACTTCCCCACCTAATGGCTGTGAAGTCTTGGGAAAAATGCTTCTCCTCTCTCTGCTTCCATTTTCCCAACTGTACAACCGAAATATTTGTAGCATTGACCTCGTTGCACTATTGAGTGTATTCATATGTTAAAAGTTCAAAGAACTGAGTCTGAAATAGATGAAGTGCTGAGTAATTAGTGACCATCACTGTCCTAGAAATCTCTTCTCCCCGGGGTGTCCCAGCTTTTAATGTGTATCTTTTCTGGAGTTGTATCGCCTTTATGGTAACCATGGCAAACAGCCCCTGTAGATGTTTCCATGACATTATTTTTTCCTTAAGCAAAAACTTGAAAATCTCTTTTGAAAACCAAAGCTATCTAATTCTTCCAGGCCAAAAGAAATCTAAATTTCCATCAGAGCTGTAAAATGCTTTAAGCAAGGATATGGGGGATTAGAGAGGATGTCCTAAAGCAATTAACTACACAAATGGATGAAGCAAAAATCAAGTCTATCTGAAATACAAGGTCATTGTGCTTTAAAGTGACTGTGGAAACCAGCAGGAATAGAAAATGGAAAGAATTCTAAAGTGTCCTTGCTTATCTGAGTAGTTTATCCCCTTCTGTTTTCTTTTTTTAAAAAATATAGATTTATTTATTTTAATTGGAGGCTAATTACTGTACAATATTGTATTGGTTTTGCCATACATTGACATGAATCTGCCATGGGTGTACATGTGTTCCCCATCCTGAACCCCCACTCCCACCTCCCTACCCATCCCATCCCTCTGGGTCATCCCAGTTTTCTTAAATACAAAATTTGTACAGTAAGTCCTCTACAGACGAACAAGTTCAGTTCCAAAAGCATGATTTTTAAGACAATTTTGTTCATAAATCCAACAAAGGTAGCCTAGGTACCCAACTAACACAATTGGCTATATCATACTGGACTACAGTAGGTTAGTAACACTTTTCACAGAAATAATATGCAAAAAAATGAACACACAAAAAATAAAGAAAATAGTTTAATCTTATAGTGCAGTATCTAGTACAGTACCACAGCTGGCATACAGGGGCTGGCATCGAGTGAACAGGCACGAGGAGTTGCAGACTGGAGGAGGGGTAGGAGGTGGGAGATGGTAGAGCTGAAGGATCGTCAGCAACAGGAGATGGAGGGCAAACTGCGGTTTCACTCATGTCGGACATTGATGGCACAGGTCTTGGTTCCTTGCTGGAATTAGATGCATGCTCACATCTTTGAAAGTTTGAAACTTGAGGGTTTGTATGTAGGGGGCTTACTGTATTGAATTATAACATGTCTATGGGCAAGGGTACAAATCTTAAATCAACTTTAATAACACGAGCACACCCAGATGTAATTGACATTCAGATCAGGGGACAGAACATTGAATGAACCTCTCTCACCTTATTTCACTGTTTTTAATTGTATATATATTAATTGTGTATATATTCATATACACAGCCTAATGAGGAATGACAATATTCAAATGTTTAAAAAGAAACCATTCTGCTTGAACTATCAGAAGCTATGGGAGGAACTAATTTTTTTCCTCAGATTTTAGCCATGGTTGAATCCACCAGAAATAATTTTTTTAATGTCTGGATAGTCTGTATATTATTAATAGCTGCTCGTTGAAAACTACTTTTTCCCAGTTACACACCAATGAACATAAAATTGTTAAAAAAAAAAAAAAAAAGAAAAATTCCCTTTGGAGTAGACATCATTCTTCATTGAACTGGGCTCAATTATGCAGTTGACTGCCTTTTCTCAGGACAGTTTACCATCATTCACCCAGTGCTTTGTTATTCAATTGTTGTGTGTTTAAATTCTCTTTTCAACCACATTTCAGATTCCTGTAGGGGGAATTCTCACTAAACTTCTTTGAAGTCTTTGTAATTCTGAATACTTATGACATAGAGTTATCTCACTATATTTCCTGAAGAAATGATTCAAAGAATGTGTGTATCTATCCTCTCCGGCAATACATATTGTTAAAGTAATAGAAGTTTCGCTACACAAAACAAAAACAGAACCTTGGTACATTCTTGAAAGCTGGTGTTTTCATTAATTAGCATAATGGATCAAGTAAACAGGGAAGAAATTATGTTTGAAAAAGAACAGATTACCTACGGGGCTGAGATCTTGTCATGCGATACATTTGCAGTGTTTGTATATTTTTCATCTTAAAGAGGGATTATTAACGAAACCTAAAGGCATTCTCTGTTCATGGTATATTCAGAAAAATACCAATTTCTTTCCAATCAAAGCAGAATACAACTACTTTGTAATGGGAAGACTGGTTAATAGGTTATTGAATGTTACTGAATTACTTAGCTAAAGTTCTGCTAAAAACCTGGAACACCAGCTCCTATTACTTAATTAATTCTTCATTTCAACAAGAATCATTGAGTAGATACTGTGTACCAGGCATAGCTTGTCTATCACAGACATGTCACCAAACTGACAAAAGCAGACAGTAAATGATCTGGAACCAAAGCGCACATAATCTGTCTACCCTAAGGATATGAGGTTAAGTCAGGTGGGCAAATCCTCCAAGCTGTGCTCAAATGCTTTCTTCTTCATGAACCCATTCATCTATTTCCCCCCGCATTCCTAAAGGTTTTACCCAATACCTTCATTTTCGCTTATTTCCTTTTGTGTTATATTATTGTTACCTTGGATGCTGTGAATCATGGTTGTCAGAATGTGAATTTTACGATCAGATTGAGATTTGCATCCTAGCTTTAATCTTTCCTTGCCCTGTGTCCTTGAGCGTAGGAATCAATCCCTCTGGACCTCAGTTTATTCACCTGTGAAATAGGAATAATTAAAAATTTCCACAAGCTATCATACCCATGGGAATTCCCTGGAAGTGCAGTGGTTAGGACTCTGAGCTTCCAACACCAGAGGCCTGGGTTGAATCCCTGGTCAGGAAACTAAGATCTCACCAGCTATGGGGTGTGGCGAAAAAAATCATAAATGCAGTGTGTTTCACGCACTCAGAGATAATAGTAATTATAATGAACACTTTCAGCACTAACTGTATTTTTATGAATACTTTAGATATATTAACTCATTTAACCCTCACAATAACCCTACAGAATAGGCACTTTGGTTATTTCAGATGAGAAGCTGAGATGCAGAGAGGTTTAGGGAACTTTCCCAACCTGATACAGTGAGTTAAGTGGTGAAATGGAGCTTTGAATTGAGATGTGTTGCCTCTAGTCTTCATGATTGTACCACTCTGTTCTACTGACTTTTCTAGAAGAACATGGTAGGCATAAAATTAATAAGTGGTAGCTATTAATATGGGCTTCCTACGTGGCGCTAGTGGTAAAGAACCTGCTTGCCAATACAGGAGACATAAGACACGTGGGGTTTGATCCCTGGGTTGGGAAGATCCCCTGGAGGAGGGCATGACAACCCACTCCATTTTCTTGCCTAGAGAATCGCATGGACAAGGGGAGCCTGACAGGCTACAGTCCATAGAGTCGCAAAGAGTTGGACACTACTGAAGTGATTTGGCATTCACTGTAATAAACACACTTTTAATCATCTTTTCCCAGCACTATGTTAATAACATAGTGAAACAAAAAGCACATCATATTTATTCATCTGTCTTCCTACTTTTGTGCCCCGCACATAGTAGGTCCACAACATGTGTGTATTGAGTTGAAATGCCTTTCTTAAAAATGAAACAACAGAAGAAAACAAATAAAAACTAACAGATACACTATTTTAAGCTATAATTCTATCAAGTTTTTGAATCAATGTTTCTTCATGACCCTAGAGACAAATGCAAAAATGAAAATTTTTGAGCATTTTAGAATGCCACCCTCCATTTCAATCATTTCACAGCTCATTAGCTTCCAGGTTTTTTTTTTTTCCCCTTTTCTCAGTCCCTCACAATAAGGATTCTTAGAAAATAACTCTCACTTTCCAATCTACATTTGCAGCTTCTGTTTTTGTTTGTTTTGCAACCTAGCAAATAATCACTTGCCCACTGGCACAGGTCAATGGCATCTATTCTAAGACGTTTAAAGAGAATATAGATGTCCTACATATTCTGAACTTGGAAGTACAGAAAAAAGAAATTAGGATGGATTGACCAGCTTTTTCAATTGGTTGTTCAGCTTTTCATCTTTCAGAGACTGTGGGAAAGAAATTCATAACATGAGACTTTACAAGCCTGGGTACAACCTAGAGACATGTTATCTTAATTTTGTTATTGGAATTGAGTAGGTATTTCCTTACAAATCTGAATTCCTCAACAGGTAGGACAACAAAGTCACTGTTGGAACACAGGAAGCTGAGTGAGTCCAAAGGCAGTTGTTTAAGTCCATTGACTCTCAGATTGACCAGGGAAGAAATCATGCTTACTACAAAATGGACCATGGGCATGGAGTTGGAAAATCAAACAAACAACAGCAAAAAAGCTGTACCATTTTTTTTTTTAGATTCCACATATAAGTAACATTATATATTTGTCTTTCTCTGTCTAACTTACTTCATCCAGTATGACAATCACTCGCTCTATCCATGGTGCTGCAAAAGGCATTATTTTGTTCTTTTTTATGGCTGAGTAATATTCCATGATATATATGTGACACACCTTCTTTATCTGTTCCTCTGTGGATGGACACTTAGGTTGCTTCCATGTTCTAGCTATCATGAATAGTCCTCCAATGAACATTGGGGTACATATATCTTTTCCAATTATGGTTTTCTCCAAGTATATGCCCAGGAGTGGGATTGCTAGAGGAACCAAATACATTTGGTTTGTTTGTTTACCCTTTCTTGCTTCAAGCTGTGGTTTTGTTGCTGGATATACAGCCTGATAAGATCTTGGTAAAAATAAGTTGGATATTAGAAAATATAACCACAAACACATCACATATTCCAGTTGGATGAAAATTTATACACAACCAATGTCAGTTTCCTCTCCTAAATCAGAAATCTCTTCTGTCCATTCGATTCTTTCTCCCCTTGACATCTGAGCTTCTACTCAGTTCTAGGTATTATGATGGGAAATGTGTCTAAAGAACTAAACAACTGAGAACAGAAGAAGTTTACCATATAGACGCAGAAAGAGGCAGGTTAACAGGTTAACTGTAAAATCTGGGGAGGTCAAGTTCAAGACACTGAAGTCAGGTTGGACCATGAAGGTGATCACAGACTTTCTCAAGTAGGGACAACTGAGATGGGTCTTGACAGATGTGTAGGAGTTTTCCCCTATCCAGTGAAGGAGGTTTCCCAAACAGCCTCTGCTCAGGCATTCCTCATGAGGAGAGTCTCCCTCCTTTTCTATTAGTTAACCATGTGGGAACAGTTGTTGGAAAACTTCTGGAACCTAAATACACCTTCCTGTAACACTTTTCTTATCTCTGGTTTTATCTTTTGGAAAAACTCTTATTTTTTACAGAGTTCCCATCAGACAGCTGAAGATGGTCTTTGTGTCCATTGTAACTCTCCCTTAAAAAAATAAACATCCTTTCAGGGCCTGTACTAAGCACTTTTGGCTTGTTATCTCCACCCTCACGACAAATCCTTTGAAAGGTTCTTTTTACCCTATTTGTCTATTTGGCTGCGCTGGGTCTTAGCTGCACAAGGGCTCTTTGATTGCAGCATGTGAATTCTAGTTCCCTGACCAGGGTTTGAAGCTGACCCTATTGTTGTTGATGTTGTTTTGGCAAGCTTCTCAGCATGTTGGATCTCAGTTCCCCGACCAGGGATCAAACGCATGACCCCTGCACTGAAAGTGTGGAATCTCGGCTAGTAGACCACCAGGGAAGACCCTTTACCCCATTTATAAATGAGAAAGTGAGGACTTAGAAAAATAGCCTATTCAAAGTAACCCACCAGAGCTCTAGCTTTCAACAGTAACTGCGCCTCCTAGATTCCCACTGATTTCATTAAAATGGTCAAGGCAAAGGCTTGCGGTACCCTTTTCTCCCTTCTAGCTGAGGAAAAGCATGAGATCCAAGAAGTAGGATGCACTTGGAACCAGTTAGGAAAACAAAATGAAGCCCTTATCTATAATTGTACTTGACTTGGCACTCCATGTTCTGGGTAAGGAGGATGATGTTTTTGTTAGAAGCAATGTGGTGTCACCGTCACAAGCACACGGACTCCTCTGTCTAAACAGTGAGGGATAAGTCACAGTGGTATTCATGTCCGATAAACACAGCACATCATGTGCCAGATCTCCCACCACACCCATCCATCTCAGACTCTGAAACCGTGGGGCTCAGCAAGTCACACACCTACAGCCCTGTCTTCCTATCTTTTTGTGTTTTTATACATGTCTCCACCTTCTGCCCTTCATCCTAGAAAATTGAAATGACTGCTTACATATTTTATGAGAAATCACACCATGGGCGATTTCTGCAACATTTGGCAATGTCTAGAGACTTTTCGGTTGTCACAGCTGAGGGTGTGGGGGTGGCGGTAGGTGTAAGTGGCTTCTAGTGAGTGGAGTGATACTGTTAAACATCCTGCAATGGACAGGACAGCCCCGGACAGCAGAGGATGACCCAGCCCCCCAAGTCATGCTGAAGCTGAGAAACCCCACGTTCACTCCTCTGTCTCTCAGTCTTCATTTCCTCTCTCTCTTCCCTCTACTTCCCTTTTCTCCCTTCTTCCATTTTGTTTTTTACTTCCCATTCTTTTCCCCTCCCTTTTCTTTCTAATCCTCTGGTCTGTTCAACTTCCTTCCCCAGCCGATGACAGATAAAGTAAAACTCTGCTTATCATCACTGAACAAAGTTTTCATCTAAAACCCCAATGGTGGGGCTGCCCTCGTGGTCCTATGGTTAAGACTCCATGTTTCCAACGGAGGAGGGCACGGGTTTGATTCCTGGTCAGGAAACTAGGGGCACAACCAAATTTTTTTTTTTAATTTTAATTTTTAAAAGTAAAAACCCCACTGGTAATGGCAGCCAGAAGTAAATAACATGGCGGCATTTAGGATACCAGGTCCTGTTAAGGTGGGTGCCCTATAAATGCTTCTTTCTCTAAGCTTCCAGCCTGCTGGAGTTTGCAGAAAGGCAGCATCAAACTTGTCCTTTGGCAGATTAAGAATCCAGTTCCCTAGAAAGACTCAACATCCCCCACTTTCACATGTTCGGTCCTCTACTGGTCAGGCATCTTAAAGGAGCATCATTAGATTGTTAAGGACTATATCCATCTGCAAGGGTTACCATAACAAAGTGCCACAAGCCGGATGACTTACACAGCAGAAATTTATTTTCTTCCAGTTCTAGATACTGGAAGTCTGAGATCGAAGTTCCTATGGGGTTACATCTTTTGAGACCTCTCTCCTTGGCTTATAGATAACTGTCTTCTCCCAAAATCCTCACATTGTGTTTCTTCTGTGTTTTTTCTGCTCTTCTTTCTTTCTTAATTTTTCCAACTTTATTGGGTACACTTGACAAGTAAAAATTATATGTACTTAAGGTATATAGCTGGAGAAGGCAATGGCAGCCCACTCCAGTATTCTTGCCTGGGAAATCCCATGAACGGAGGAGCCTGGTGGGCTGCCGACTATGGGGTCACACAGAGTCAGACATGACTGAAGTGACTTAGCAGCAGCAAGGTATATAGCATGATGTTTTGATATATGTACACATTGTGAAATGATTACCACAGTCAAGCCAATTAGCATATTCATCACCTCTTCTTTTAAGGATGCCAGTCATTGGATTAAGGCCCACCCTAATGACCTCATCTAACCTTCATTATTTCTTTAAAGGCCCTATGTCCAAATATAGTTGTTTTCTGAGATTATGGGGGCTTAAACATATGAATTTTGGTGAAGGGGGGAATAATTCAGCCCCACATAAGAATGTTGCAACTCATGTTTACCCCTTGCTAAGTTGTAAATTATATATTAATTAATATCTCCTTCATCTGCAAACTATCTTAATTTATAAATAAGAAAAACAAACTCAATTAGTCATCAGGTCAATTATAACTCCAAAAACTCCAAAATGCCTTTGAAATGGGTTCTGTCATGGGTTGTGTCCCCCTGCCCCCACATCCATATGTTGAAGCACTAACATCAATACCTTAGAATGTGACTTTATTTGGAAACTGAGACTTCACAGGCATAATTAGTTAAGATGAGGTGATACAGGAATAGGATGGGCGCCAATTATGATTGGTGTTGTTAGAATAAAGCAAGGTTTGGACACAAAGACAGGCAAGCACAGGGAAGGAGCATGTGAAGACAGAAGGAGCGATTTGGATGTTGCAACAGAAACCAAGGAATGCCAAAGCCTCCCAGCAAACCATTATGAGCTAGGAGTGAGGCACAGAGCAGATTCTCCAGACCTCACAGCCTTCAGAAAGCACTCACATCTGACACCTTGATCTTGAACTTCTAGCCTCCAGAACTGTAACACAGTACATTCCTGTAGTTTAAGCAACCCAATTTGTTGTCCTTTGTTGCAGCAGCCTGAAAAACTAATACAGGTCATCTCCTCTGTATGCTTTGTAAAAAATTAATAAATAGAAATCTCAATTAAATAGAGCTAGGAGACCAGAAGGGGGCGCTCTCACACCCTGCCACGATATAATAGCACAACCCATCAGGAAGAAGACAGACCTCTCTTCTTTCCTGGTGAGGACTCAGCCAATGACCACAGCCCTCCCGACTTCCTTTTCACCTCTTTAAAAGAGTTCTTTTTCTCTGGTCATCTCGGGACTTGTGCATGACTCCCCATGGTTGCAGACCCAAAATTGCAATTCTCTGCTGATCCCCGAAAAAAATCCATCTTTGCTAAAGAAGCATCAGCAGTCTATTTGTTTCAAGTCGACAGCCCAGAACTCCAGGTGAAATTGTTCACCTTTTCATCATTTCTCACCTAGTCTATCCCAGTAAGCTTTAGGTGCTGCTCCCGCTGCAAGACTAACACTGTCTCCTTTAATTTATTCTCCACTCACCTGCATAGTGACCTTTCCACAATTCAAGTGTCACCTTGTACAGAATCCTCACCGTTATCCTCAGGATGTGTGCCAAGATTATCAGCCCGACAAAGTCCCCCATTAATAAAATTACTTCTCTTCCAGGAGCATTATCCCATAGATCTCATGAATTTCTTCTTAGGGTCAGAATTCCCTTGGACATGAAATGGAAAGGAGGACCCAGTCTCAGAAAACTGAATTACCTTTGGGAAGCTAGCATCAGAAACAGATACATCTATCTTTTGTTGTTGTTGCTCAGTCGCTAAGTCATGTCCAACTCTTTGCAACCCTGTGGACTGCAGCACGCCAGGATTCCCTGTCCTTCACTATCTCCCTGAGTTTGCTCAAACTCATGTTCATTGAGTCGATGATGCCATCCAACCATCTCATCCTCTGTTGTCCCCTTCTCCTCCTGCCTTCAATCTTTCCCAGCATCAGGGTCTTTACCAATGAGTCAACTGTTCACATCAGGTGGCCAAATATTGGAGCTTCAGCTTCAGCATCAGTCCTTTCAATGAATATTCAGTATTAATTTCCTTTAGAACTGACTGGTTTGATCTTGCCATCCCAGGGACTCTCAAGAGTCTTCTCCAGCCCCATAGATCAAAAGCATCAATTCTTTGCCGCTCAGCCTTCTTTGTGGTCCAACTCTCACATCTGTACAAGACTACTGGATATCTGTCTTTAGGACTGACAATCACTGGGGCCTCCTAAGGAGACATTCTCCACTCAGGGTGTGTTTATTTGGAGATAAGGAACCCCTAATTGTTTTGAGCTCTTGGTCAGTGTACTTGACAATCCAGCCTGTGTCGTCTTTTTGGTGGCCCAGCCAGGAGGATCCCCAGTGATGGAATCCAACCAAGGGTGTAGCTCAGTGATAAAAGTGTTTGATGACTGCATTTCTCTCATTTCCCCCACCCCCAGCCTTTGCTGGTGATTCTGAGCACGAATAATTGACTTTATTATGCTGGGTTAGGAGAATGCTCTTTCACAGAAAACTACCCGCAGCAAATAAAAACAATTCCATATGGCAGCCCCATTCACTGCAAGACTAGTTAAACCTTAACAGCACAGTTTGTGCTCGTGTGCCATCTTTCTTGTTGCCTTGGCTATTTGCCAGCATGTGGTATTCTGTGTCCCTCGGTGACAAATTCAACCCAGAAAATTCCTTGCAGTGTTCTTTTTATCTCTAGATTTCTAGTAGTTCTTTCTGTTTTGTCTTCAGGGAAGATTCTAAACCTCAAATTGACTTCTCCTAGAAGTCATTCAATGTCCAATAAATATTTATTAAACACCTCTAGTGTGATGTGCCATATATAAAACTCCAGAAATGCTGTACTTCTCTATAAAAGATGATGCTTTTGACTCATTATCGAGTGGGTTGTATCTTCAATGATTTTTTCTGTCTGAATATGAGTTGTTCTAGAATAATACCCTGTTTGCATATCCTTACAGCTTGGAGAGCAAAACCTATAGTCTGTCTCCAGTTTGCCTTGTAAATACCTCATCTCCTGCTTCCTCTCTATTTGTCTCCTCTCAAATCCCCCCTCACACTCTGTCCACACTGCTTTAAATATCCTGCCTTATCACCCACTCTTCCATCTCTATGCATTTACTTCCTTCTATCCTGTACTACCTAGAATGCAAGTTTCCATCTTTCAAGATTCAACGCAAGCCACATCTCCTTCACAAGGCTTTGTCTTTTCTTTTTCAGTTCTTCTACCTCCCAATTAGAATGATTCATCCCTTACAATTCTTTTGAGTTTGATTTTTCAAGTAAACTGCAATTGCCTCAATCTGTTTTGTATGACAGTCATCTGTTTACACTTCTTTATTTAAATTGAAGTATAGTTGATGTACCATATTATATAACTCACAAGTGTACTCTATAGTGATTCACACTTTTTAAAGGTTTTATTCCATTTATGCGTGCGTGTGTGTCACTTCAGTTGTGTCTAACTCCTCGTGACACTGTGGACAGTAGCCCACCAGGCCCCTCTGTCCATAGAATTTCCCAAGCAAGAATACTGATGTGGGTTGCCATACCTTCTTCCAGGGGATCTTCCCAACCCAGAGATCAAACCCATGTCTCCCGTAGCTCCTACACGGCAGGCAGATTCTTTACTGCTGAGCCACTGGGGAAAGCTCCATATTCCATTTATACTTTTTATAAAATAATGGCTATAATCCCCATGTTGTATAATAGATCCTTGTAGCTTATTTTATACATAATAGTGTATATCTCTTAATCCCCTCTGCCTATAGTATTCCCCTTCCCCCCTTCCCTCTCCCTATTGGTAACCACTAGTTTGTTCTCTGTATCTGGTTCTGCTTCTTTTTTGTTACACTTCTTTATCAGAGAGGGAAGAGTGACTTTATCTAGCTATATACCCTGGATAGGCTCCTTAGCTTCTCTTCCCTCCTTTATGAAAGGAAAGATTATAGCACTCACCTTGGAGCAAAGAATTCATTTCTTTCCTTTTCTCATACTGCTCTGGCTGGTGAGTTTGGACTAAAGGGCCATGTGGCATTTCTAGTCTTGAGCATTGAATTGGCGAAGTGAGATGCTCCCAAACTCCCCTACCCTCTGCAAGGCCAAGTAGCAATGTTCCTGAGAGTGCCTGCTCTTCTGCCTGATTTCCAAAGTAGCAGTCTCCAGCTGACTATTATAGATGTACAGCAAGAGTGAGAAATAAACATCTTTTTATAGCCTCTGACATTTGAGGATTGCCTGTTACTGCAGCATAGCCTAGACTATCCTGACTGATGCAGAGGGTTATTATGAGAATTAAATACAATAAGGTAAGAACAATGCTTGGTGGTACTTGGCAGACTGGAAGTGCTCAGTCATCGTTTGTAAAGCACAGAGTGATGAAGAGAGGATGTTGATTCTAAATGATCTATATACAGCCATCCCATTTCAGTGTTACATTTTGATGTGTCTGAAAGATCCTACAAATAAAGGAGCTTTATTAAGTTAGCTCTGTGGCACTTGCTTCCCCCTAATGTTAATTTCCTAGTATGAAATTAAGTCTCCCAGCCTGGCTTAACCTAATGGAGCATCAAGCTAAGTACTTTATTAAGTGATCTTGATCTTAAAATTGATTGACATCTATACACTACTGATACTGTGTATAAAATAGATAACTAATGAGAACCTATGTAGAGTTCAGGGAACCCTATTCAGTGCTCTGTGGTGACCCAAATGGGAAGGAAATTGAAAAAAGGGCAGCACATACATATATATATACATACATATGTGTGTACATAGAACTGATTCACTTTGCTCTACAGTGGAAACTAACAGCATTGTAAAGCAACAATACTCCAATAGATATTAATTTGAAAAAAAATCTCTATGGTGCCCTGAAGAGGAGGGGCTGTTTCCTTCTGTCACCTTGGGAGCAGATGGACTGTACACAGAGAGTGTGTCGCCAGGGACTCGGTCTCCTGGAAGTAGGGGCTCCTTGGTGTAGTGGCTACAGGAAACGGTTTTAGAGTCAGCGAGACCTGTGTTCAACATTGACTCCACTGCTTTCTGGCTCTGTGAACCTGGGGAAACTGATTAACCCCTTGACACTCCAGTTTCCCTTGCATAAAATGGAAAGAGCAATAGTGCCCACCTCAGAGAATTGTTGTGAGAATTAAATGAGATAACACATATAAAACACTTGGCCAAGTGCCTGGTGTGGAGTAAGCTCCCAATAAATGGTAGCTATTATTACTTCAGCAAGATGCAGCTCAAACTACATTTCCTGCCAAATACTCTACACAACCCAATGAACTGTGAAGTTTCTATTATAACAGGAAGGAGAAAGAAGGGAAGTTAACAGAGACCTTTGCTGTTGGTGTAGCAAAGGGTAGATCAGTCTTCCGTTGTCTGCTTCCCACGTGTTAGCTTCCCCTTACAGAGTGGCTATGGGGAGGGGAGCACAGGGAATTTGACCTTGAACCATGCCTAAGAACTCCATCTATATCTACAGGGTCAGCAAAACAACAATAATAACTCTTATTTCTAGTTTCCTGGTCTTTGGGTTGCTTAAGCATTCCCTAGGAGGAAAGAGATGAGTAAATAAAGAGCAACAATGACTTTCAAATTGGTCTTTCCAAAACAATGTTAATTGGGAATGGAAATCAGGACAATAGAAAGCTAGACATGTTTTTCATATCTTTTTAAAAAATATTTATTTGTTTTTGACTGTGCTGGGTCTTCTTTGCTGCGTGGGCTTTCTCTAGTTGTGGCAAGTGGGGGCTACTCTCTGGTTGCGATGGGCAGGCTTCTCATTGCAGTGGGCAATCTCTGCAATTGCCGAAACAAGGCTTCTCTTGTTGGGGAACACAGGATGTAGAGCACAGGCTCAGGAGTTGCAGCACGTGGCCTTAGTTGCCACTCGGCTTGTGGGGTCTTCCAAATCAGGGATCGTACCCACGTCCACAGCAGCTGTCAGGCGGATTCTTAACCACTGGGCCAGCAGGGGAGTTCTATTTTTCATATTAATGTAAATGAGTGGTTCTCTTTCAAAGAAGAGTTTCTCTGAATGTTAGTTTTCCTTTCCTCTGGTGACCTGGGACAGGAGTTTCCTTCAGTCTCAAGGGATAAAGAAAAGACTCGTCATTTCTCACGGCCTCTCTAATGGCTCAGAGTTCCCTTGGAACACTCAGTTATACCCAAATCTGTGTCTTCTGAAATGGTAATTCCTAGGACCTCAAGCAGTTAGAATCAGACATGAAACAACAGACTGGTTCCAAATTGGGAAAGGAGTACATCAAAACTATATTGTCACCCTGCTTATTTAACTTATATGCAGAGTGCATCATGCAAAATGCCAGGTTGGGTGAAGCACAAGCTGGAATCATGATTGCTGGGAGAAATATCAATAACCTCAGGTATACAGATGACACAACCCTAATGGCAGAAAGCAAAGAGGAACTGAAGAGCCTCTTGATGAAGGTGAAAGAGGAGAGTGGAAAAGCTGGTTTAAAACTTAATATTCAGAAAACTAAGATCATGACATCCAGTCCCATCATTTCATGGCAAATAGATGGGGAAAAAAATGGAAACAGTGACAGACTTTATTTTCTTGGGCTCCAAAATCACTGTAGATGGTGGCTGCAACCATGAAATTAAAAGATGCTTGCTCCTTGGAAGAAAAGCTATGACCAACCTAGACAGTATATTAAAAAGCAGAGACATTGCTTTGCCAACAAAGGTCTGTCTAGTCAAAGCTATGGTTTTTCCAGTAGTCATGTATGGATGTGAGAGTTGGACCATAAGGAAGCTGAGTGCTGAAGAATTGATGCTTTTGAACTGCGGTGTTGGAGAAGACGTTTGAGAGTCCCTTGGACAGCAAGAAGATCCAACCAGTCGATCCTAAAGGAAATCAGTCCTGAATATTCCTTAGAAGGACTGATGCTGAAGCTGAAACTCCAATACTTTGGCCACCTGATGGGAAGAGTCTACTCATTTGAAAAGACCCTGTTTTGAAAGACGAGGTGGGAGGAGAAGATGGTGACAGAGGATGAGATGGTTGGATAGCATCACTGACTCAATGGACATGTGTTTGAGCAAGCTCCAAGAGATGGTAAAGGATAGGGAATCCTGGCGTGCTTCAGTCCATGGGATCACAAAGAGTTGGACATGACTAAATGACTAAGCAACAACAACAAAGGACCTCAAATAAAGTTTGGGTTTCCCAGGTGGCACAAGTGGTAAAGATTCTGCCTGCCAATGCAGGAGATGCAAGAGATATGGGTTCAATCCCTGGGTTGGGAAGATTCCCTGGAGTAGGAAATGGTAACCCGCTACAGTATTCTTGCATTAAAGATTCCATGGACAGAGGAGCCCTGGCAGGCTACAGTCCATGGGACCGCAAAGAGTCAGATATGACTAAAGGCCTAAGCAGCAGCAGCAAATAAAGTTCTTTGTTCTTTGCCCAACAATCTTGATACTGATTATTGTTTAACAGGAGACAGACATGGTGAGGGATACAGGCAGTCTCTTGGAGCAGAGAGCAATCCTTGGTTGAAAGACAATAGGAAGCAGGGGCATCAGCCCTACAGTTGCAAAGACCTGAATTCAGCCAACAACTTGAATGACCTTGGAAATGGCTTCATTTCCAGAGCCTCCAAAATGGAACATGACCCAGCTAATGCTTTGATTTCAGCCCCATAAAAGCTTGAGCAGGGTTCTCAGCCATACTCTGCCTGGTTTTGGTTATCAGCTCCCAAATGTGTGATGATTTGTTATGCAGAACTAACACAGGGAAAGTGAGTTACTTTATTTGTATATTAAATGAAAAATTGGCCCCAGAAAACCAAAGAAATTAGGGATGATTTGAGTATATGATAGGAGCTTCCCTGGTGGCTAAAGATAAAGAATGGTAAAGAATCTGCCTCTAATACCAGAGACATGGATTTGATCCCTGGGTCAGAAAGATCCCCTGTAGGAGGGCATGGCTACCCACTCCAGTATCCTAGCCTGGAGAATTCCATAGATAGAGGAACCTGGGTAAATGATGACTCTCACTTGGAAATATTGAAACACAGGTTCACAGAACTTTTCTAACTATTACCATAAGACAAAAATAGGGAGGATGAGCTAAGTTGGTGGAGGAATAGGACAGGGAGACCACTTTATCCCCTACAAATTCATCAAAAGAACATTTGAACGCTGAGCAAACTCCACAGAACAACTTCTGATCACTAGCAGAGGACATCAGGTGCCCAGAAAAGCAGCCCATTGTCTTCGAAAGAAGGTGGGACAAAAGATAAAAGATAAAAAGAGAGACAAAAGAGAAGACAGAGACCTGTCCTGGGAAGGGAGTCCTAATAGAGGAAGTTTCCAAACACCAGGAAACCCTCGTGCTGGCGGGACTGGGGGAAGTTTTCAAATCTCGGAGGGCAACCTAACTGGCAGGAAAAATAAATAAAACCCACAGATTACGTGCGTAAAAGCAACTCCCAGCAGAAAAGTACCCCAGACGCTCACATCCACCACCAGCAAGTGGGGGCTGAACAGAGAGGAGCGGGTGGCATTGCTTAGGGTAAGGACAGGGCCTGAGTGCCCTGAGGGCAATTGGAGGGAGCTAATGTGAGATAGCAACTTAAACTGTGGGATAGCGAGAGAGAGAAAATTAACTAGCCCGAACACACTGCCGGCCATTCGCAGAACAAAGGAAGGACTGAGCAATTCCAGAGAAGAGCTAGCTGGCGGCAGACCGGTCCATCCCCCGCTGGAGGCAGGGGGCAGGGGGGAGGGGAAAGGGGTAAACTCGGCCCCAGAGACGGCACCCCCTACCAAACTGCAAACAGGCCTCCAGTTTCTAACCAAAGACTTCCTGAGATTCTGTATGGTTGACATCCACCGGGAGGGTCGCAGCTAGAGACCAGCTCCCCAGCAGAGACACAAGGCCCACCCGACCTGTGCATGCAGAAACTGAGGCTGGGGCCGCGGAGGGGAGAAGGCGCACCACACCCGGGGAGAGTGCGCTGGTCAAGCTCTTGGCTGCCGGAGCTGCTCCGGCAGGGAAGGTACAAAACGCAGAGGCCTGCGCTTTTGTGGAGAACCCGAAAACCTGAATGTGAGTAGCTTAGGCCTGGGAACTGCACGCAACTCAGGGCCCGCTCCCTACAGAGCAGCCTGGAGCCTGAGCAGGGTAGATGGGGAAAGCACATATGCATCAAGCGGGGGCAAACTCAGTGTGGCCGGAACACTGCGAGCGCTCCCCACACAGGCCAGTGACATTTGTCTGCAGCGCCCCTCACTCCCCGCAGCACGACTGAACAAGCGAACCGAAACAAGAGACCACCTCCACCCGCTTGTGTCAGGGCAGAAATTAGATACTGAAGAGACCTTGCAAACAGAAGCTAAATAAACAAAGGGAACCGCTTTAGAAGTGACCGGTGCACAGATTGAAATCCCTGTAGTTAACACCGACTACACTGGAAGGGGCCTTTAGATATCGAGAAGTGTAAGCTGGAACAAGGAGCTATCTGAAACTGAACCAAACCCACACTGCCCGCAACAGCTCCAGAGAAAATTCCTAGATATATTTTTACTATTTTTTTAATTAAAAAAATATATATTTTTATTTTTAAATTTTTTCTTTAATTTTTTAAAGTCCTCTATTACTCCTTAATTTTCATTTTCATAACCCACTATAACCTTGCAAAAAAAAAAGATCCTATTTTAAAAGCAAACTTTATATATATTTCTTAAATTTTTGTGTTTTTGTTTTCAATATTGTATTTTTAAGAGTCTAACCTCTACTCTAGATTTTTAATCTTTGTTTTTCAGTATTTGATATCAATTTTGGACTTTTAAGAATCCAATATTCAGTACCCATTTTTACTCAGGAGGGTGATGATTACTCTCTCCCCCTTTTGACTCCTTTTTCTCCCCCAGATCACCTCTATTTCCTCTCTCCCCCTTCTCTTCTCAGTCCAATTCTGTGAATCTCTGTGGGTGTTCTGGGCTTTGGAGAACACTTAGGGAATAGAGTACTGTGTAGATCTGTCTCTCTCCTCTTGAGTCCCCCTTTTTCTCCTCCTGCTCATCTCTATCTCCTTCCTCCCTCTCCTCTTCTTCATGTAACTCTGTGAACCTCTCTGGGTGTCCCTCACAGTGGAGAATCTTTTCACCATTAACCTAGAAGTGTTATTATCAGTGCTGTATAGTTGGAGAAGCCTTGAGGCTACTGGAAGAATAAGACTGAAATCCAGAGGCAGGAGACTTAGGTCCAAAACCTGAGAAAACCAGAGAACTCCTGACTACAGGGAACATTAAGTAATTAGAGACCATCCAAAAGCCTCCATACCTACACTGAAACCAACCACCACCCACGAGCCAATAAGTTCCAGAGCAAGACATGCCACACAAATTCTCCAGCAACGCAGGAACATAGCCCTGAGAGTCAACATACAGGCTGCCCAAAGTCACACCAAACACATAGACCCATCTCAAAATTCACTACTGGACACTCCATTGCACTCCAGAGAGAAGAAATCCAGCTCCATGCACCAGAACACCGACGCAAGCTTCCCTAACCAGGAAACCTTGACAAGCCAATCGTCCAACCCCACCCACTAGGAGAAACCTCCACAATAAAAAGGAACCACAGACCACCAGAATACAGAAAGGCCACCCCAAACACAGCAATCTAAACAAGATGAAAAGGCAGAGAAATATCCAGCAGGTAAAGGAACATGAAAAATGCCCACTAAGCCAAACAAAAGAGGAAGAGATAGGGAATCTACCTGAAAAAGAATTTAGAATAATGATGATAAAAATGATCCAAAATCTTGAAAATAAAATGGAGTTACAGATAAATAGCCTGGAGACAAGGTCTGAGAAGATGCAAGAAATGTTTAACAAGGACCTAGGAGAAATAAAAAAGAGTCAATTAAAAATGAATAATGCAATAAATGAGATCAAAAACACTCTGGAGGGAACCACCAGTAGAATAACCGAGGCAGAAGATAGGATAAGTGAGGTAGAAGATAAAATGGTGGAAATAAATGAAGCAGAGAGGAAAAAAGAAAAAAGAATCAAAAGAAATGAGGACAACCTCAGGGACCTCTGGGACAATGTGAAATGCCCCAACATTCGAACCATAGGAGTCCCAGAAGAAGAAGACAAAAAGAAAGGCCATGAGAAGTTACTCAAGGAGATAATAGCTGAAAACTTCCCTAAAATGGGGAAGGAAAATAGTCACACAGGTCCAAGAAACCCAGAGAGTCCCAAACAGGATAAACCCAAGGCAAAACACCACAAGACACATATTAATCAAATAAACAAAGATCAAACACAAAGAACAAATGTTAAAAACAGCACGGGAGAAACAACAAATAACACACAAAGGGATTCCCATAAGGATAACAGCTGATCTATCAATAGAAACTCTTCAGGCCAGAAGGGAATGGCAGGACATACTTAAAGTAATGAAAGAGAATAACCTACAGCCCAGATTACTGTACCCAGCAAGGATCTCATTCAGATATGAAGGAGAATTTAAAAGCTTTACAGACAAGCAAAAGCTGAGAGAATTCAGCACCGCCAAACCAGCTCTTCAACAAATGCTAAAGGATCTTCTCTAGACAAGAAACACAGAAAGGTTGTATAAACACGAACCCAAAACAACAAAGTAAATGGCAACGGGACCATACCTATCAATAATTACCTTAAATGTAAATGGGTTGAATGCCCCAACCAAAAGACAAAGACTGGCTGAATGGATACAAAAACAAGACCCCTATATATGCTGTCTACAAGAGACCCACCTCAAAACAAGGGACACATACAGACTGAAAGTGAAGGGCTGGAAAAAAATATTTCATGCAAACAGAGACCGAAAGAAAGCAGGAGTCTCAATACTCATATCAGATAAAATAGACTTTCAAATAAAGGCTGTGAAAAGAGACAAAGAAGGACACTACATAATGATCAAAGGATCAATCCAAGAAGAAGATATAACAATTATAAATATATATGCACCCAACATAGGAGCACCGCAATATGTAAGGCAAATGCTAACAAGTATGAAAGGGGAAATTAACAATAACACAATAATAGTGGGAGACTTTAATACCCCACTCACACCTATGGATAGATCAACTAAACAGAAAATTAAGAAGGAAATACAAACTCTAAATGACACAATGGACCAGCTAGACCTAATTGATAATCTATAGGACATTTCACCCCAAAACAATCAATTTCACCTTTTTCTCAAGTGCACACGGAACCTTCTCCAGAATAGATCACATCCTGGGCCATAAATCTAGCCTTGGTAAATTTTAAAAAATTGAAATCATTTCAGTCATCTTTTCTGACCACGATGCAGTAAGACTATTACAGGAAAAGAAACTATTAAAAATTCAAACATATGGAGGCTAAATAACATGGTTCTGAATAACCAACAAATCATAGAAGAAATCAAAAAAGAAATCAAAATATGCATAGAAACGAATGAAAAGGAAAACACAACAACCCAAAACCTATGGGACACTGTAAAAGCAGTGCTAAGGGGAAGGTTCATAGTAATACAGGCTTACCTCAAGAAATAAGAAAAAAGTCAAATAAATAACCGAACTCTACACCTAAAGCAACTAGAGAAGGAAGAAATGAAGAACCCCAGGGTTAGTAGAAGGAAAGAAATCTTAAAAATTAGGGCAGAAATAAATGCAAAAGAAACTAAAGGGACCATAGCAAAAATCAACAAAGCTAAAAGCTGTTTTTTTGAAAAGATAAACAAAATTGACAAACCATTAGCAAGACTCGTTAAGAAACAAAGGGAGAAGAACCAAATCAACAAAATTAGAAATGAAAATGGAGAGATCACAACAGACAACACTGAAATACAAAGGATCATAAGAGACTACTACTAGCAGCTCTATGCCAATAAAATGGACAACTTGGAAGAAATGGACAAATTCCTAGAAAAGTATAACTTTCCAAAACTGAACCAGGAAGAAATAGAAGATCTTAACAGACCCATCACAAGCACGGAAATTGAAACTGTAATCAGAAATATTCCAGCAAACAAAGGCCCAGGACCAGATGGCTTCACAGCTGAATTCTACCAAAAATTTAGAGAAGAGCTAACACCTATCTTACTCAAACTCTTCCAGAAAATTGCAGAAGAAGGTAAACTTCCAAACTCATTCTATGAGGCCACCATCACCCTAACTCCAAAACCAGACAAAGATGCCACAAAAATAGAAAACTATAGGCCAATATCACTGATGAACATAGATGCAAAAATCCTTAACAAAATTCTAGCAAACAGACTCCAACAACATATTAAAAAGATCATGCATTATGACCAAGTGGACTTTATCCCAGGAATGCAAGGATTCTTTAACATCTGCAAATCAATCAATGTAATACACCACATTAACAAATTGAAAGATAAAAACCATATGATTATTTCAATAGATGCAGAAAAAGCCTTTGACAAAATTCAACATCCATTTATGATTAAAACTCTCCAGAAAGCAGGAAGAGAAGGAACATACCTCAACATAATAAAAGCTATATATGACAAACCCACAGCAAGCATTATCCTCAATGGTGAAAAATTGAAAGCATTTCCCCTAAAATCAGGAACAAGACAAGGGTGCCCACTCTCACCACTACTATTCAACATAGTTTTGGAAGTTTTGGCCACAGCAATCAGAGCAGAAAAAGAAATAAAAGGAATCCAGATAGGAAAAGAAGAAGTAAAACTCTCACTGTTTGCAGATGACATGATCCTCTACATAGAGAACCCTAAAGACTCTACCAGAAAATTACTAGAGCTAATCAATGAATATAGTAAAGTTGCAGGATATAAAATTAACACACAGAAATTATTATACACTAATAATGAGGAAAAAGAAAGAGAAATTAAGGAAATTTAAAGAAATTCCTTAAAGAAATTAAGGAAAGAATACCATTCACCATTGCAACAAAAAGAATAAAATACATAGGAGTATATCTACCTAAAGAAACAAAAGACCTATACCTAGAAAACTATAAAACACTGATGAAAGAAATCAAAGAGGACACAAATATATGGAGAAATATTCCGTGTTCATGGATTGGAAGAATCAATATTGTGAAAATGAGTATACTACCCAAAGCAATCTATAGATTCAATGCAATCCCTATCAAGCTATCAATGGTATTCTTCACAGAACTAGAACAAATAATTTCACAATTTGTATGGAAATACAAAAAATCTAGACTAGCCAAAGCAATCTTGAGAAAGAAGAATGGAACTGGAGGAATCAACCTCCCTGACTTCAGGCTCTACTACAAAGTTACAGTCATCAAGACAGTATGGTACTGGCACAAAGACAGAAATATAGATCAATGGAACAAAATAGAAAGCCCAAAGATAAACCCACGTACCTATGGATACCTTATCTTCGACAAAGGAGGTGAGAATATACAATGGAAAAAAGACAACCTCTTTAACAAGTGGTGCTGGGAAAACTGGCCAACCACTTGTAAAAGAATGAAACTAGAACACTTTCTAACACCATACACAAAAATAAACTCAAAATGGATTAAAGATCTAAATGTAAGACCAGAAACTATAAAACTCCTAGAGGAGAACATAGGCAAAACACTCTCCGACATAAATCACAGCTGGATCCTCTATGACCCACCTCCCAGAATATTGGAAATAAAAGCAAAAATAAACAAATGGGACCTAATGAAACTTAAAAGCTTTTGCACAACAAAGGAAAATATAAGCAAGGTGAAAAAACAACCTTCAGAATGGGAGAAAATAATAGCAAATGAAGAAACAGACAAAGGATTAATCTCAAAAATATACAAGCAACTCCTGCAGCTCAATTCCAGAAAAATAAATGACCCAATCAAAAAATGGGCCAAAGATCTAAACAGACATTTCTCCAAAGAAGACATACAGATGGCTAACAAACACATGAAAAGATGCTCAACATCACTCATTATCAGAGAAATGCAAATCAAAACCACAATGAGGTACCATTACACACTAGTCAGAATGCTGCTATCCAAAAGTATACAAGCAATAAATGCTGGAGAGGGTATGGAGAAAAGGGAACCCTCTTACACTGTTGGAAATGCAAACTAGTACAGCCACTATGGAGAACAGTGTGGAGATTCCTTAAAAAACTGGAAATAGAACTGCCATATGACCCAGCAATCCCACTCCTGGGCATACACACTGCGGAAACCAGAACCGAAAGAGACACGTGTTCCTCAATGTTCATTGCAGCAGTGTTTATAATAGCCAGGACATGGAAGCAACCTAGATGCCCATCAGCAGACGAATGGATAAGGAAGCTGTGGTACATATACACCATGGAATATTACTCAGCCATTAAAAAGAATACATTTGAATCAGTTCTAATGAGATGGATGAAACTGGAGTCCACTATACAGAGTGAAGTAAGCCAGAAAGATAAACACCAATACAGCATACTAACACATATATATGGAATTTAGAAAGATGGTAACAATAAATCTATATGCAAGACAGAAAAAGAGACACAGATGTATAGAACAGACTTTTGGACTCTATGGGAGAAGGAGAGGGTGGGATGATCTGAGAGAACAGCATCAAAACATGTATATTATCAAGTGTGAAACAGATCGCCAGTCCAGGTTGGATGCATGAGACAAGTGCTCGGGGCTGGTGCACTGGGATGACCCAAAAGGAAGGGATGGGGAGGGAGGTGGAAGGGGGGTTCAGGATGGGGAATACATGTGAATCCATGGCTGATTCATGTGAATGTATGGCAAAAACCACTACAATACTGTAAAGTAATTAGCCTCCAACTAATAAAAATAAATGAAAAAAAAATCATGTGGGAAACAAAAAACAAATGTAGAACAAAAGCATTATTAATAAACATTCTGATTTATCAAAAAAAAAACAAAAAACTTTTTTTTCAGTTAAAAAAACCTTAAGCTGATATAGCAGCAACAACAAATGTTAATTCTGGAAAGGGTCAACAGGTGTCATTAAAAAATTACACTGTGAAAAAAAAAAAAGACAAAAATAAAGGAAGCGATTTCCAGGGAAACACAAGGCAGATGTCAGATGGCCAGAAATAGCAAAATGAGTAGGCAATCCTTTCTGCCCTCCCTGGTAGCTCAAAGCCTTTCTTCTTTTCAGACACACAATTGGATACCTGACCTCTGTGAACTCCTTGATGCCCCGAGCAAGCCGTTTTTATCATTGACTAATAAAACTTGGAGGTGATCAAGCCTATCCCTCTCTTTTTGTAGGTAAACGAACGTGTTCTCAGGGAAACGAATTTATCCAAAGCCATGTAACTGGTTGGTGGTAGAACTAGGGTAGGAATCCAAGCTCCTCCCTCCCCATCCTGCCCTCTTTCCTCTTCACTCCAAAGTTGCCACCGGAACGTTTCCTTTTAGAGCTGCAAGGAATCTCCACTCTCAGCTGGGACAAGATCCTTATTAGGGAGACAAGGAAATAGAGACACGAAATTGGTGTAATGCTGTTACCAAGATCAGTTGCCATAGAGTAGAAGCCACAGGGTTAGAATTCCAATTTCACTCTCTTCCCAATGGTTTATCGATCATTTTGAATGTAGTTCTCTCCAGTCTATTTGAAGGTTGGTGGCATGGAGAAACTTGTTTTTTTAACCTGGTACTTGTGGCAGAGATATAAACATATTTGTCATTTGTTTTCTGCTTTAACCTGGGAGCAGAGTTACACCCCACACACATTTGGCACCTTCCTGCCCCTCTGTGCTGCTTGAGGGGACCATTTGCAGAATGCACCTGAGTATGACATCAAGGGCCACATGTTACTAGGGGGTGAGCCTGGGTCTTTGGAGTGATGCTTCCTGTGACCACAGAGGAAAGGGAAACTGAGCAGGTCCAGCTCAGCTGTCTCTGCCAACTCAGTCCCACAGTAGAAAACATGGGATAGTAATGGCCTATAGGGGCTTCCCTGGGGGCTCAGGTGGTAAAGAATCTGCCTGCAATGAGGGAGACCCAGGTTCAGTCCCTGGGTTAGGAAGATCCCCCAGAGAAGGAAATGGTAACCCACTTACATTTACTTATTTAATGGCCTATATGGGAAAAGATCTAAAACAGAGTGGACATATGTATATGCATAACCAAAACACTTTACTGTATTCTTGAAACCAACACAACATTGTATATCAACTGTACTTCAATTTAAAAAGTAAAAGAAAACATATGGAGTGAAAAGCCCTACGAAGCACTGGGTTGGCCAGAAACTTTTTCATTATGAAGAAACCCAGACAAAATTTTTGGCCAGCCCAATATTTGGGGCCCAATCTAGGCATTCCCTGTGGTTGTCACCAGGCATTCAGCTTTTCCTCTGCCTCCTTCTGGTTAGACGTTTCTTTCAGTGCTCTCACCAAACCAAGTTTGGGTCCTATTGCCCGCTTGCAAGGCGGAAGGAGAAGGGGACGACAGAGGATGAGATGGTTGGATGGCATCACCGACTCAATGGACCTGAGTTTGAGCAAGCTCTGGGAGATGGTGAAGGACAGGGGGGCCTGGCGTGCTGCAGTCCATGGGGTCGCAAAGAGTTGGACACAACTTAGCGATTGAACTGAACTGCCCACTTCTAGTAAAGCTAGTCTACTGACATCCGGTGGTGGGGAAGGAAAGTGCAACATTTACTGCAGGACGCTAAGCAAGGGACTTCCTCTGTGGTCCAATGTCCAAAGTACTTCCAATGCAGGGCGCCTGGGTTCAATCCCTGGTCAGGGAACTAGATCCCAAGTGCTGCAACTAATACTCAGCACAGCCAAATAAATAAATAAATATTTAGCTTCCCCAGTGGCTCAGCAGCTAAAGAATCCCACTGCAATGCTGGAGACACAGGAGACCTGGGTTCGATCCCTGGGTCGAGAAGATCCTTTGGAGAAGGAAATTCTAACCCACTCCAGTATTCCTGTCTGAAAAATTCCACGGATAGAGGAGCCTGGCGGGCTATAGTCCAAAGCGTTGCAAAGAATCAGACACAAGCGACCAAATACACAAAGAGTCCAGGGTAGCTAGGAACCAGGACACCCAAACTCCCCAGTGGGTTTCAGCAAAGCATTTTTAAATGCCAGGTGAGGGAGGTGGGGGGGGGGGGGGGCGGTTACAAGTTATATGATCAGCTTGTGCACAATTCTGTGATTGGTTGTTCGTGAGGTAACAGGGAGGAGTCACAGGGGTTAACATTATCAATCCTTAGGCACTAGGAGGTACTGGATCTATCTGCTCAGTTCAGTTCAGTCACTCAGTTGTGTCTGACTCTTTGTGACCCCATAGACTGCAGCACGTCAGGCTTCCCTGTCCATCACCAACTCCTGGAGCTTGCTCAAACTCATGTCCTTTGAGTCGGTGATGCCAACATACTCAGAGTCATCAAGTAGCTAATTTCATCCATTTTGTAGGGGTTTTAGCCTCTGTAAAACAACTCAGGGAATAGGCATCAGATCCTATTATCTGGGTGCTTCAGAGAAGAGCTACAGCAGAGGATATGGGGGAAGGGGCTATCCTGAGAAGACCCCTGGGGTCCTGCTGGGTTACACAGTGTTATTGGACACGATTTGCTCCAACCTGGCATTTATTTGTGCAGATGCACTCAGGTATTAGGTGAAGTGGGGAAGGCCAGTAAGAGGTTTTATGAGATTTCAGGCAAGAATTGTGTACAGTAGAATGGTCTGGAGGAAAGGGAAGAGAACAAATATTTGCTGATATCCCCTGCACCTCATGCATTGTGAGAGGTCCTTTAACATACAACAGAATTACAGCAATTAAAATGTACTGACAGTTTACTGAGCTCCACTGAATGAAGTTCACGGCTTGGTTCATTAGAGCCGAAGGATGGTATATTGGAATTACGTGGAATAGAGAAAATGACCTGTTGTTGGTTAAGACAGGGATTAGAAATGGCATTGCCTCCAGGAGATCTGAATGCAGTGCAGACTCTCTTATACCTGGCATGGGCCAGGGCTGGGGAGTTCCAGCCAACTGCATATTCTTGATGGAGAAAGCTCACTTCCAAGTGTTCTCTAGGTTTGCATTCACTGGTCCCAGTTTAATCAGTGCTGAAAACCATGTGGAAATCCACTCTCTCCTTGCTTGGTGCATGGGAAGAGCTGCTTTCCCCTGAAGCAGATTTGAGCTGATTGGCTTGGAGTAGCCCTAACATCATCTTCTCATGAGTGGAAGCTTGTCTGGATGAGAGGATTTCACGGTATTTGCTGTTTTCAGAACTTCAGTTGTTTCCAAACAAGGCTGATTATAATACATCCTGAGGCTGGAGAGGCTATGAGCCCGTGCTGGGGCGGGGAGGGGGCAGTCAGGGACACTTCACCGCTTGTGTATTTCTTGGGGTGACTCCAATTTCTCGACACCTCCAATTTTGTCTTTCCCCATTCCTTCCTCCCTCCCTCTCCCTGTTGCCATCAGCCTGAACTTTTATTACTTTCTCTAATGAAACACACTATCTCACCTTGGTGCATTTGAAACAGCTGTTTCTTCTAGATGGAACAATTCTACCCTTCTTCACATCCTTCCTTCCACAAACCATCTATGCTATTCTTCCGGTCTCAGACTAAACCTCACTCCCCCGGGGAAGTCATTTCTGGCTCCTTCATCCTCTAAGATTAGGTGATATCCATTGCATCTTTCCTTCCCACGTCCAGGCATCTCTTCTAGATTGGACACTCTGGGAGAGAAGGGTCACACCTACCTGTTTAGCTTTGTATTCCCATTGACCAGAACAATGCTAGGCACACCTTGACCCTAGAGTAAGTATCTGCTAAATGAACAGCCTTTTCTGGTCTTCTTTTCTTCTTTTTAAAAATTTTTTTATTGAAATCTAGTTGATTGACAATGTTGTATTAGTTTAAGTTGTACAACAAAGTGATTCATATTATATATATGTATGTATGTATATATATGCATGTATATACGTGTGTGTGTGTGTGTATACCCCGCCAGGCTTCTCTGTCCATGGGATTCTCCGGACAAAAATAAAATGGAGTGGATTGCCATGCCCTCCTCCAGGGGATCTTCCCAACTCAGGAATCGAACCTGTGTCTCCTGCATTGCAGGCAGATTCGATGAGCCACTAATATTTCAAAATTCTTTTCCATTATAGATTATTACAAGATATTGAGTATAGTTCTCTGTGTTATACAGTAAGATATTGTTATCTATTTTATATATAGTAATGTGTGTATTTTAATTCCAAACTTTTATCCCTCCCCTGCCTTTCCCCATTAGCAATCATAAATTTGTTTTCTATGACTGTGAGTCTGCTTTGTAAATAAGTTAATTTGTATCATCTTTTTAGATTCCACACATAAGTTATATCTTGTGACATTTGGCTTCTCTGTCTGACTTACTTCACTTAGTGTGATAATCTCTAGGTCTACCCTCGTTGCTGCAAATGGCATTATTTGATTCTCTTTTATGGCTAAGTAACAGTCCAATATATATGGTCATATATGTATGTACACACACATATATGCATATATCTTCTTCTTCTTTATCCATTCATCAGTTGATGGACATTTATGTTGCTTCCATGTCTTGACTACTGTAAACAGTGCTGCTATGAACATAGGGGTGCATGTACTTTTTGAATTATAGTTTTGTCTGGATATATACCAGGAGTGGGATCACTGAATCATATGGGAGCTCTATTTTTAGTTTTTTAAGGAGTCTCCATACTGTTCTCCATAGCTTTTGTATCACATTGTTATCGACAATGCGAAGCTTACAATAGAGCTCAGTAAACACTCACAAGATAAAATAGAATGCCTAGAGCAAGGTTAATTGGGCTCTGGCTCATGTGCCAAATCCAGACTGCTATGTGGTTTTACCGAAACGCAGTCATGTCTGTTTGGTTATGGATCCTCTATGACTGATTGTGTATCACAACAGCAAAGCTGAGCGATTGCAGTAAAGACTGCACAGCCCACCAAGCCAAGGATAGTTTATATAATATCTGTCCAACTCCAGGTCTAGATTCTCTCCTTGCAAGCCCAAGGAGAGATATAAGTAATTAACCACTTCAAAATATCTCCTCGCCTTTTGATTTTTCAATCTCTGCTTATAGCCACATTTAGTTTTCCCATTAATTTTTAAACTGCAGAGTTCCACACATTATACACTAAAAATGTCTAAGGTTTAAGAATTTAAAATGTTTAGGAGAAAAAATAATTGTGTCTTGGGCCAAAAGTCATTAAAAAACATTTCTAGTTTTAAAATTTCTTCCTTTCTCTGCTTCTTCTCCACCTAATTAAATCTTCCCAACTTCCAGAGCACAGATCAAGTTTCCCATTTTCAGGAGGCCCCACTGTTCCCTCCAGCTCTCAGAATGTCTGTTTTCCTTGGAGGTTATTCCTATAAAACTTAATGTGTGAGCCATTTCTTGGGGCTCCCTGGTGACAGCCCTCATATTGTCTTATGCCATTATTTAATGTATATTAATTTTATTTTCCCAATTAGATGCTAAACCCCTGAGGGTGAGGTCATTAAGTACCAAACTTGAACTAAAAATGTTATCAAGTTTAATTTGCTCCTTCATAATCCAGTTTGTTTAAATGGGCTTATATAAGATCAAAAAGTCACATTTCACTAGTTTTGCTTCAACTACTCACAAGGAAACAGCCAGTCTCTATGGAGTGTCCCTAGTTTATGTCTAGGAATCTCCCAAGTGTTGTCTCATTTGTGCTCATTAACCAGGGTGTTAACTTGACCACTGTGTGATAATGTAAATTGTTCTCTCCTGCTCTGCCCTGGGCTGTTTATTCTGCCCCTTGGGTGGACTAATGGTATCCTAGTGTGACATGACAAGCGTTGAGTCCCTGTGTGCCCAAAGCTAGACTGTGACTTGCAGGACTTAAGATGCTCAAGCCATACTGTATTGTTATCAAGTCAAGCAGAAGGTGAATAAAATCACCCCACCCGTGTGCTGCTTTGCCCAGAGAACATCTCTGCTTGGCCCCCCAATTTAGAGCTCCTGCAGCTTCTCTTCTCTCCAGGTACCCAGGCAGGAGTCTCTGGATGTGGTTGGGTGATCCAAACAGGATTCTTGCTATACACATTATTTCCTCTGCACTAATGAATCTCTGAGGACTGGAGTCCCATCACCAAGAACTCCACTTTCTGGTATCTATGCCCTTAAGTTGTCTCATCCCACCGTGAAATGGGGCTAACCCTGTGTAACTCATAGACTGTACCAGAAATGATTCTGTGTGACTTCTAAAGCTAGGTCCTAAGAGGCTTTGCTGTGTTCATCTTGGTCTTGTTGAACACTTGCTCTGGGAGAAGTCAGCTATGGTATATCTAGGTTGAGTATTCTGACACCATCATATTGTGAGGAAACCCAGCCTGGTCACATGAAGAAAGAGCAGTGCTAGTCCACCCCCAAAATGTTTCGGCCGTCTCAGCCCAGACACCAGGCAAGTGAGTGAAGCAGACATCTTCAACAGTCCAGCAGATGCCACAAGGTAAAGAATTGAAGACCCAGAAATACATCCCAGTTGAGATTCCATCATCTCTAGCCATTCAAATTACACCAGACATTGTGGAATGTGGACAAGTATGGACAGACAACCCAAATTCCTGGCCCAAAAAATCATGAGCATATTAAAATGGTCATTCTTTTTTTTTTTTTTTTTTGATGTGGGATCTTAGTTCCCTGACTAGGAATTGAACCAGATACCCTTCACTGGAAGCATGGAGTCTTAACTGCTGAACTGCCAGGGAAGTCTCCAAGTTGGTCATTCTTTTAGCCACTAAGCTTGGGGGCTGTTTTATTATGCAGTGACAAATAACTGGAACAGCCTTTTCTACTCCTTTCTTGAAATTTCATGCTCATGAAAACACATAGGTCAACCCCTGAAACAGCAAATTAGACATGCCTAGACAAGCCATATTCTCAGAGATGACTATAACAGAATTTCAGGGGAGGGCCTCCCCTCTAAAACATGTCAGGTATCTGTTGGATGGATGATGGAGGAAAGGAAGAAAAAAAGGAAGGATTCAAAGAAGGAAGGGGAAGAGGAACAAAATAAGAGGTTCATGGTTTCAGAAAGAAAAATATAAGATGGCACTTATGAAGGGTATCATTTGGCATAAACCTTCCCAAGTGATTTTCAAAGTTTTGCCAGCTTCACCACACCAGTGCTTCAAGCATCCTCTGCTTGACTCCAGTGTTAGGTAGATAAGACATAATGACCTTGTCACTAGGGTAACCTTACCTACCCTCCTTGCTCTGCTCTTCGGAGTTAATCTGCCCATTGTCCCCACTCAGGGAATCTGCGATGGGCTGTTCTTTGTAGGTTGTCTTTGTAGGTGGTACCTCAGTTCAGTTGGTCAGTCGTGTCTGACTCTTTGTGACCCCGTGGACTGCAGCACACCAGGCCTCCCTGTCCATCACCAACTCCCGGAGTTTACTCAAACTCATGTCCATTGAGTTGATGATGCCATCCAACCATCTCATCCTCTGTCATTCCCTTCTCCTCCCACCTTCGATCTTTCCCAGCATCAGGGTCTTTTCAAATGAGTCAGTTCTTTGCATCAGGTAGCCAAAGTATTGGAGTTTCGGCTTCAGCATCAGTCCTGTCAATGAATATTCAGGACTGATTTGTACCTACACAGACAGAAATCTGTGATGGTGACATCTGCCCAATACATGTGACACCCATAACCGTGCCATTCAGTCAAGCTTCTTATAGTTTAGGAACAAGGAACATGGTAGTGGTTAGCAGATCTAAAGGGACCAACAGCCTAGACTTGTAGAAAGAAACAAAGATACCATGCTCAGTCGTGTCCAGCTCTTTGCGACTCCAGGGACTGTTGCCCATGAGGCTCCTCTATCTATGGGATTATCCCAGCAAGAATACTGGAGTGGGTTGCCATTTCCTCCTCCAGGAAGACTCTATGACAGGAACCCAATTGCTAATGAGAGAGAAAGTGAATTCACTGAACAAGTAGCTATTCACTCAGTCTTACTGCTGTTTCTACTCCATGGTTTCCAATCCAGTTCTTAGGAGCAACTCCCTTGTCCTTTTGTGGACAGTTAGCCTCTGATTTTCTCTTTTTTAACTTAAAACCTTCCAAATAACACAAGGGCCAAGAAGAGACTGTTGGTTTCCATTTTCACTTTATAAGTGCCTCCAACTCTGAATTCCTTCAAGTGACAAAACATATCATAAAACATGAAACATACACCATTCTCTCCCTCGGGTGCCAACCATCCTTCAACACATTGTCACGAATCCTGCACTGACGTTAACAGTCCTCTAACATCCTGAAAATGTCTGCATCCATTCACGTCTTCTCCCGTTTCTCCGGAGTGATGGGAGCAGTGATTTATTCAAAAGGAGCCTTCAGCAAAGAAGAAAGTTACAGCCCGCGTGATTTTCTCTGTGGCTGCCCTGAATTTTTGATAAGCAGGCTTTCTCCATCTTAGTTACCATTGGATTTTGATTTAAACATTTCTTCCGGAGATAACTTAAAGGAACTTATCCCAACTTCTTAGGTTTCAGGGTGGTTTTCACAGGAATTAATGTGTGAATCAAAGTCTTCTTGGGTGATCCAGTCTCCCAGAGGCTACATCACATGATAGTTAAGATGTGGACCCTGGAGGCTGGTTGCCTTGGTTTGAGTATCTGCTTTACTGTTTTTCTGCTGTATGGTCTAGGGTAAGTCTTGTTTTCAGTCTTGTTTTACTTTCTAAGGGTGGAATAACAACTGCATTCACTTTGTGAAGTTGAAAGAATTAAATAAATGAGTGCATAAAAATTTGAGACTCTAAGTAAGCCTATGATAAAGTGCCAGTTACTGTTGTTATTTATAAAGGTTTCTGATAGCTACTGTCTATCTTGTTTCTTAACTGTGTGAATTTTTTTTAAACTTTTTGAGATTTTATTCATGTATAATATATGTACAAAAAAGTGCCAAGGTCATAAGAACACCACTCAATGGATTTTCACAAATTGATCGTAGTCATGTGAGCAGCCCCAGAGCAAAAACAGACATCACTAGGACCCAAGAAGCTTTCCCGCTCCCCCCACCCCCTAGTAACTACTTCCCAAAGAGAACTGCACTTCTGATTTCTAATGCCATTGATTAGTTTTGCCTGTTTTTGAATTTTATGTAATCTTCCAGTATGTACCCTTTGGGGACTGGTTTATCTTGCTCAATATTGCATGTGTGTGAGTCACCCATACTTTTGCATGTATAATATCCTGAATGTGTAATATCCCACCGTATGAGTACATTAGGGTTTATTTATCTGTTCTACTGCTGATTGGAATTTGGGTAGCTTCCAGTTTGGAGAGGTTATGAAGAATGTTACAAACATTTTTGAACATTTCTTTGAGTGGACATACATACACGTTACTGTTGGCAATGAAATGAGTGGTCATGGGGAATGGATAAATGTGTAGATTTTTTAAATTTATTTTTGGCTGCCTTGGGTCTTCATTGCTGTGTGCAGGCTCATAGCAGTGGCTTCTCTAGCTGTGGAGCACAGGCTGTAGGGTATGTGGGCTCAGTCGTTGTGGCACATGGACTTAGTTTTTCCACAGCATGTGGGATCTTCCCAGACCAGGGATCAAACCTCTGTCCCCTGCATTGGCAGGTGGACTCTTAACCACGGGATCACCAGGGAAGTCCAATGAATGTGGTTTTACTAGACAACGCCAACAATTTTTCAAAGCTATGGCGCCAATTTACATGCCCACCCCTTGTATATGAGAGCTCTTAGTTCTCTTCATTTTTTGCCACTAGCATTTAACCATTTTGGTAGGTGTGTTGGTTTTGCTTTTGAAGATCCATCTAGCAAAGAACAATGAGAAGAATGCTACAGTAAAAAAATAAATTAAATAAATAAATAAATAAATAAATAAATTTGAGCCCCTAACTCGAAGGTACCAAATCTACTTCCTAGATGTGTGACATGGTGAGTCATTTTACTTCTCTAAGCCTATTTCCCTGAGTTTAAAATGCGGCTAATAATATCCCCAGGGAATTCAAAGCCCTTGTTTCAAGGAATGCTGTGTGGGCATTTGTGAACACCTACTCCATCCTGTTTTCAAGTCCATTTTTCTCCCTGGATGCTAGAACTTACTCATCTGCTAGTGCTATACACCAATAACAAATTGTAATCATTAGGTCAAGGTAGTAATTTCTGTGGTTGACAAGTCAGGGCTTAATGGGTCATGCTGCTCTCTCAACAGGACTTTTGCATGCAAGATTACAACATGGAGAGGTAGTGGAGGCTTTGCTTTCCTCCTATTTACTAAATTAAGAAGTGAAAGCAGAAGCTGGGGATAGCTTAAAACTGTACACATATTTTAGGACACCCAACTCTATCTCATTTGGCAATCAAGTGGCATGTCTCAGCCATGAGAAAGTCAAATTTAACTCATGGGGGAAAAGCCACAAAAAGGATTTACCAAGATAATCCTTAAATGATAGGACTTGGAAAGAAGAGATTAATCTGGCCACAGAAATCCCCTATTGGCTCTGCGGTTGCCTTTATGACTTAGTTGTTGCTACATTTCCAAGATGACTTCTGACAATGTAGTAAAATGGCCCAGGTTTAGCTTAGGGACATCTTGCTTTCTCTTCTGCTTAATCTCCCATTAAGGATATACTCATGGATACCCAGAGTAGCAACTGGCTGATTCAGACATCTGGTAGACCAATTTCTCCACAGCTGTATACAGGCAGACACCTCAAAGCAAGGGGTGCATAGTTAATTATAATCTCATCACCAAAGAGCCTTTCATTCACTCTAAAAGCCAATGTCTTTAATATTTTCAAGAGAGAAATCCTTGTTTCTAGAGCCCAGTGAAGAGCCTCAGAAATAGTTCCATCTGTTTATTACAAATGATAAAATTGATGACAAGAGTGATAAACTGCTTGCTGCTGGGGCTGCTAAGTCGCGTCAATCATGTCCGGCACTGTGCAACCCCATAGACGGCTACACAAGGTTATTTTAGTGACAGGTTTTATTTGTTCAAATTTCCTGATTTTCAATCATCGAATTTTCTTCAAATTCCATAAAGAAATTTGGAGGTGAGCACACAACTGATGGTGTAGATCTTAATTGTGATTATGTGGGGATTTCTTTCTGCATCCTTTGGAGTCAGATTTTCCTTTGCGAGAACTTCCCTGAGTTTTCACTTGATCCAGATGAAATCAATCCCTCCTTTTTCTGTGTGCCTAGGGTAATTCTGCATATTTCTCTACTATACCATTTCACTCATTTGTTTATTATTTGTTTATTCATGTGTGTATGTATGACTGCATTCCCTAAGAACATCACATTTTATTAGATGTTTATCTAATCATCCCTTGTCTTCTTGAATCTGATAGCTGCCTAAAGTCAGGTATCAGGAGGAATTCATCTTTGCATCTTGCATAATGGCTATTGCAGTGAGAGAAATATACAGAGACAGAGAGAGAAAAAAGAAGAGAGGAGGGAGAAAGAGAATGTAGTATGGGGAAATAAGAGAAAAGAAAGAAAAGACAGAGGAGAGAATTTAGGAGGTGTTATGGACATCTGTTGATATTGCCTACTGAGCATCTCTGTCCCCTTCTTCCAGCTCTAGCATGAACATTTTCATCTGGGAAACCAACCCTCTCGCCCAGCCTGTGGACCTCATGTGGGTCTGACCTCACAGTCCCCTAATCCAGGGGTGAGCACACAAAAGAGGCTGTCCAAGCAGCAGGTTTCACCCTTTGACCATAATCGTGGGCACATGTGACCAAGTCAGACTGGTGTCACTCAATTCTGAGAATTTTATGAGAACTACTAAAAGGAGAAGCTCTCTTTTCACAGGTTTCAAGGGAGTGTGTCTGGGTCTACCAGCAGCAATTTTGTCAGCATGAGGGGAAAAATCTGCCAAAGAACAAAACTTCTTCAGATAGAAGCAGAGATGAAAATAGATTCCTGATGCTGTGATTTGAACCCCTGAATCCAGTTGTGCCTGAAGCTGGATTATTTTATGAATCTAGTCATCTTGAGCCAATGCATTTCCATTTTCCTGCTGAAACCAGTTTGAGTTAGGTTTCTTTCATCTGTCTATAATCAACAGAACTCCAATTAACACTAGAGTTATAGAAGGAAAAAAGAGAAAAGAGTAAGGAAAAATAAGAGGACAGGCTTTGGGTACATTTGGGTTCTCCTAGATCCTCTCCACTGATTGAATATTCATGGTCTAACCCAATAACAGGAAGCAACAGTTAGAACTGGATGTGGAACAACAGACTGGTTCCAAATAGGAAAAGGAGTACATCACAGCTGTATATTGTCACCCTGCTTATTTAACTTATATGCAGAGTACATCATGAAAAATGCTGGGCTGGAGGAAGCACAAGCTGGAATCAAGATTGCCGGGAGAAATATCAATAACCTCAGATATGCAGATGACACCACCCTTATGGCAGAAAGTGAAGAAGAATTAAAGAGCCTCTTGATGAAAGTGAAAGAGGAAAGTGAAAAAGTTGGCTTAAAGCTCAATATTCAGAAAACTAAGATTATGGCATCCAGTCCCATCACTTCATGGCAAGTAGATGGGGAAAGAGTGGAAACAGTGGCTGATTTTATTTTTCTGGGCTCCAAAATAACTGCAGATGATGATTGCAGCCATGAAATTAAAAGATGCTTACTCCTTGGAAGGAAGTTATGACCAACCTAGATAGCATGTTAAAAAGCAGAGACATTACTTTGTCAACAAAGATCCGTCTAGTCAAGGCTATGGTTTTTTCAGTGGTCATGTATGGATGTGAGAGTTGGACTGTGAAGAAAGCTGAGCACCGAAGAATTGATGCTTTTGAACTGTGGCATTGGAGAAGTCTCTTGAGAGTCCCTTGGACTGCAAGGAGATCCAACCAGTCCATCCTAAAGGAGATCAGTCCTGGGTGTTTATTGGAAGGATTGATGTTGAAGCTGGAGCTCCAATACTTTGGCCACCTGATGTGAAGATCTGATTCATTTGAAAAGACCCTGATGCTGGGAGGGATTGAGGGCAGGAGGAGAAGGGGACGACAGAGGATGAGATGATTGGATGGCATCACTGACTCAATGGATGTGGGTTTGGGTGGACTCCGAGAGTTGGTGATGGATAGGGAGGCCTGGCGTGCTGCAGTTCATGGGGTCGCAAAGAGTCAGACATGACTGGGTGACTGAACTGAGCTGAACCCAATAACCAGCTTGTGAATGAATTTTCTTGTTAGGTGGGAGGGAAAGACCATGCCAGGGCAGACCCACGTAGGAGGTGTGTTTGGACAATGGCCTCCTCAGCCTTCTGCCATTTATTCTACCTACCTCTCCAGCTAGGCTTCCCAGGTGGTGCTAGAGGTAAAAAAATCTGCCTGCCAATGCAGGCGATTCAAGGGACTCGGTTTTGATTCCTAGATAGGGAAGATCCCCTGGAGGAGGAAATGGCAACCCACTCCAGTATTCTTGCCTGGAGAAGTCCATGGACAGAGGAGCCTGGCAGCCTACAGTCCATGGGGTCACACATAATCAGACACGACTGAGTGACTAATACACACACCTCTCCAGTTAAGAATGACATAACCATGGGTACATCTTTCCCTTCCTTATATATAGCAAGTCTAACAGAGGGGCCTGGTGGACTACAGTCCATGGGGTTGCAAAAGAGTCAGACATGACTTAGCAACTAAACTACAACAACAAACCGTAAAACAAGGATTTGGCCTATATTTTCAAACCCCTTCTATCTTTGACTCCCTGCGTGCCTCATCTGGTTCTCCTGAAGCTCCAAACCAGTCTCATCCCCAGAGGTCTCTCTGAATCCCATGATGGGGCATCTTGGGTGAAAAACCATCTAGCTTTCCCAGGACTTAGAGGGGATCAGGGGACACAGGACTTTTAGTTCTGAAACCCAGAACATCCCAGGAAATTGGGACAAGTTTGGCTCCCTGGACTGACATATTCCCATTAGCTGCTGCAGTCCACGGGTAAGGCTCCCTCTGACAGATCAGACACTGAAGAGCCTAAAATGATGGTAACCTGTCTCCAAGAATATCAGAACTTTGCAATGATGAGTTGTAAAACTCCTTGTATAAAGACATTGTTTAATTGTTAAGTCTCATAATGATAAAAGTTAAGCATGTTATTTATAGAAATGTAGATAGAAATAATGGGAGATTCCCAGGTGGCTCCTATGGTAAAAAATCTACCTACCAATGCAGGACACTCTGGAGACCCGAGTTTGATCCCTGGGTCAGGAAGATCCTCTGGAGGAGGAAATGGCAACCCACTCCAGTATTCTTGCCTAGAGAATTCCACGGACAGAGGAGTCTGGTGGGCTGCAGTCCATGGGGTCACAGAGTCAGACACAACTGAGTGACTGAGCACATAGGCACAGACAGAAATAACAGGGAAGTAGGTTGATAGACAGACAGACAGACAGACAGACAAGGGATATGCCCATATTCGCCTTACTTTTCCTTCATTCATCCTGCTGCTTGGAATTCAGATTGCTGTCAAGCCATCTTTGCTGGTGCAGAAACAAGAACAGCCTAGGGATGGCAGAGCAACGAGAGAGGAGGGTCCTGGAGAGGCCATGCTGGCCTGGACTGCTTGCCTTGCATCTCATCTTTTTTATGTTTAAGTCATTATTATTCTGTGCTATTGATACACACAGGTAAACTAACTAAATCACACATTATCTCATCTGGCCATCGCTGGAGCTGTTTCTGAAGAGAAGTTAAGGACTCTGCCCTTGACCACATACCTGGTTAGTGGCTGACATTCCAGTAGAGTTTAGGCCTGACTCACATACAATTTGGGCTTCTAATCTCCAGGCTTTACTGTCCTTCTCTCTTTTCCTTTTATTCAGTGCCTTCCAGCTTCCCAAGTGTTCCATGATTATTACTCAGTTAAGGGGCAGGAGGAGAAGGGGACGACAGAGGATGAGATGCCTGGATGGCATCACCGACTCGATGGGCATGAGTTTGAGTAAACTCCGGGAGTTGGTGATGGACAGGGAGGCCTGGCGTGCTGCAATTCATGGGGTCGCAAAGAGTTGGACACGACTGAGCGACTGAACTGAACTGAACTGAACTGAAGCAGGCAGGAATTATTACTGTAGTTATTAGCCAGATCACATAGGTATTTGACTAAAATCATCTAGTGAATTAGAGATGGAGCTAGGATAAAAGTCCCAGTCTTTGAAACTTTGCAACATTGCCTCTTTCACTTGACTTTATCTGTCAGGCCCTCTTGGAAGCACCAGACTCCACCAGCCTCTCCTAGTATTTTTTAATTACTCTAAGCCATTCATCCAGATATTAAACTCAGGAATACTAATGACAGCTATTTTCTTTGAATTAAGGTATATTTGACAGGAGAAAATTAATTTGTTGTCAGACATAAATGAAGTTATGGTCAATTTCAGTCTCTCCTCCCACAGAGAGCAGTATCTTTTTCACCTGGTTTATTCAGAATTTTTATTAGTATCAGTGAAATGGAGTTTAAACACTCCCTCTTTAAGCAAACAAATGATCTAATTCAGCCACAACCTGTCACGCTTTGTTTATTGAGATTTAACAGCGGTACCTAATTCTTATAATCAATTTAGCATCCTTGAAACAGTCAACTTCATTCCCCAGTGCTCGACTTTCTGACACTCTATTTTTCTTGCATATTTTCTGAACTGTAGGTTCTAATTCTGTGTTCCAGTTAATTAGCACCGTCTGTAATTTTAGACAACCCATATCTGTTAAGTCACCCAAAATTCCATCTTTGTTTCCAAAGGTGGCTGTTTGTTGAGCCAGAAGGTACTTAGCTGCCGAAATAAATAGATGACGTATCACTTATAAAAAGTGCTGTTGCCTCATTGGGCAGATGTCTGGTGGTGATGGTACCTAAATATAGCATGCCAATTTTAGGGCAAAGATGTAATTTTAAAAAGTAATCATAAAACTATTGATCGGAAAGATATCACTCATTTCCTGTTCACTGCGATTAAAGAAACCTTCATCTTTACCAGGCTTAGGAATTTTTAACCCTTGAAAACTAAAGCCCCATGAACAGATTTCACACCAGAAAACTAAAAGGGATGGTTAGATAGCACCACAGACTCAATGGGCATGAATTTGAGCAAACTCTAGGAGATAGTGAAGGAGAGAGAAGCCTGGCATGCTGCAGTCCATGAGGTCGAAAAAAGTCAGACACAACTTCAAGACTGAAAAGTAACAACCACCCAGAGGGAGAAAAGTGTGGGTCAAAGACTTTTTTCTGCCCTTTAATTCTAGTAATGAAAACATATTAAGGAGGGAAAAAAAGGAGGTGCTATGGGAGGTACCATCTTAAATAATAATAAAACTCCTAAAAATATAATCATTGTTACCATATTTCAAACTTCATCATGTGCCAGACATTGTGATAGCCCTTTATTTATATTGTGGGTTCATTCAGTTCTCAGCATGCCTGTCATCAGAGCAAGATGTATTCATGTGAAGAACACAAAACTTACATTTTAGGGTCCGCTCCCTCATATGGACCATTTCTAAGGCCCTAGTAACATGTTTCCATCATCACACATTGAAAATTTGTAAAAGTAAAATGTTTGACTGGCAGTGGCTTAAGGCTGCAAATTCTCTCTCCTGGGGCTTGTCCTTTATTACATATTCCATCGTGGTTGGTGCTGGAGAGGCTGAGAGCATTTGGGAATTTGGGATTCAGCCGCAGTAACACATCAGGACGGGGTTTTGTGGGATATATTTATGCAGTTCTCACTCATTTCCATGAATAGTTAAGTTACTCTACCCGGGAGTGACTTGCCCCTGTGGTTTCCAGGAGCACTGCTGCCGCCACTGCGCTGACTCATATGATATCTTGATCCAAAGCTGCAGGGGCAGAGGTGGTGCTGCAACGGGGCCAGAAGAAATGCAGGTGCCAGAGGAGAATTTAGGTTGGAAGTTTACGGAGTCAAAAGCTAGTCTATGGGAAATTCTTCCAAAGCTTGTAACCCATATATGAACCAAACTCACGAGAGCTTTCCCCAAATTTAGTGACAACAAAAATTTACATGACATTACTAAAACAGTGAGTTGTGCAGCTGAAACAAAACTTTCTAAACAATCAATAGTCATATAATATTTTATCAACCATGCTAGCAAAAGTTAAAGGGACTTCCCTGGTGGTCCAGTGACTAAGACTTTGAGGTCCCAGTGAAGGAGGCCTGGGTTCAGTCCCTAACCAGCAGTCCCATATGCTGCAAATAAGACCTGGCACAGCCAAATAAATAGTTTTGAAAAGAAAAAGTTAGAATTATTTATTCTCTTTATAGAAATTATCTTTATAATATTATTGTCCTATGAAGACAGAGTAAGCAGCATGAGCATAGAGGATAAAAATATTATAGAGATGCATTAGTCTCTTAGTAAAAACTATTATCTTTAAAAATTTGGTGATGTGGGCATTTATCATCTTTTAAAATTTGAAGTCTGCTGTGGCTTCCTTTTTAATTCTAAATTAGCATTTATTTTTGTACCTAATTTTCATAGTTTTGATTTTGCTTTCTTTTAAAGAGTATATACAACATAGAATAACTTGCAGATCCCATATAATGTAAAAATGGCTAAGCAGTAGAAAGACTTATTTCTCATATGATAAAGCATCTAGAGAAAAATGTTTCAGAGAAAGTAGATTCAGCACCTAGACAATGTCAGGGCTCTGTATGACTTTTCTGTGAGTTTCTTGCTTTTCCCCTCATGACTACAAGATGGCTGCTATAGCACCAACCATCAAAGAATCATTAATGTCTAAAACTATGAAGAAAGGAAGATGGGCTCACTCTTTTCTCCATTCTCTTTCCCTTTGGACTGCATGATCCAGAAATGATTGCATGGCCTAACCTGAATGGACTAGGATTATTATGATCACTCTAAAAGTCAAAATTCATCCCCTGGGACAAGATACCTTGCTTTGAGTGCCTAAATGAAACAACACTCTCTTTTCAACAAAGATGGGATGACTGTTGGTTAGGCAACAGCACAGCAGCATCTCACAGTTTCACAATAGCATCACTGTCTCCTTTCTGTCCCCTTACATAAACAAGTTAAGGCTTAGTGATATAAATAAAGTGTTGTATTTCCAGAGTCACACACCTAGGAAGTTGTGAAGTTAGAAAACCCATATGTGTTTAACTCTGGGACTCAACTGATATCTTATACTATGTCATGTAGCTTTCCCAACCCACGAGGCCACTGGCGTACAAGCTGTAGAACTTTGGGAAGCATGGCTGAGTGGTGAGGAAGGAGTATAGGGCAGCAGAACGCTGGTCAGAAAGTCTCAAAGGTCAAAGAGGGAGAGGGGCCTCTGTTCTGAGTCCAGGGATCAAATTTCAACAGGGACCATTACAGGTACCCAGGCTACATTTTGTTGTTTTTTGAGTGAAGAAGGGCATTTCAGGTAGTGGAGAGGACATAAAGAAAATAATAGTGGAGGGGACATAAAGAAAATAATAGTGGAACGTGAATGGATTAAGGGTAAAGACTGTGTTTGAATCAGAAATCTACCATTTTCAAGATCTGTTGAGTTACTTCCCCTCGCAATATCTTATATTTTCAGAGGGGGGTAGTTGGATGGGGTCAAAGAAAAATCAGAGGAACCACCAGCGTTCTGCCCCTTTTCCCTCACAGGGGAGGAAACTGAGGCCCATAGTGGTAAATTAGTGACTTGCCCCCAAATCCCAACCACTTAGTACCAAAGCCTTCATCTACAAATTTGAGTTACTTGTTTCTCAGCCTGTCTTTTAGAACCTGAACTGGAAAGGCATCATTCTGTACTCAGTTCCTTATACAACCTACTCAGATCATTTAATGCTAATAACATGCTTCTTGCCTTGTGGAAGTATGTCTATGATGACACTTAGCAGCACCATCTAATACTGTGATTAAGTAATGCTTTTGAATTACTGTCTCCATTTCCAATAGGGTGTTTGGGAGATGTCAAACCCAATAGAGATCATGAATAATATTCCACATGAGATTAATATGATAGCTATCAAGGGTGCATTCCACCCTTGAGGGTACCTCTCATTTCTGGTCAGTTACACATCCATTCATTCATTCCACAAGATATACCACACATCAAATATGCTGCTCCAAACTCAGTTTATAATTGTTCAGTTCAGTTGCTCAGTTGTGTCCGACTCTTTGCGACCACATGGACTGCAGCATGCAAGGCTTCCCTGTCCATCACCAACTCCCAGAGCCTACTCATGTCTGTCATGTCCATGCCATCCAAATATCTCATCCTCTGTCATCCCCTTCTCTTCCCGCCTTCAATCTTTCCCAGCATCAGAGTCTTTCCAAATGAGTCAGTTCTTCGCATCAGGTGACCAAAGTATTGGAACTTCAGCTTCAGCCACAGTCCTTCCAATGAATATTCAGGGTTGATTTCCTTTAGGATAAGTTCATTAAGAAGATTAAAGAAATGAAAGTGGGTAAAGAGCTCAGAAGAATAATTGGAGTATAGGTGCCCAATAAATTCTTTTTAAACTTTGGAAGATCCAGCAGTATGTTTATTACTCTGACAACTTATAGTAGTGTTTCCCCAGTGTTGCCAAACTCTCTAGGTCTGGACCTAGAAATATGCATTTTAGTGCACTCCCCAAGTGACATGGACACAGGCTTTTGTTGGAGAATCACCAGCTTACCTGCTAAGAGATGTTGGGTAAATGTATTTGGTTCACAGCAATTTCCTCATTTGGTTCTCAATAAATTAAGTCCACGTCAAGAAGAGAGGGTGCACATCCAGTGTCTTCTAGACTGTGTCCTTCAATAGCTGGCCATTTGGGGTCATGTGATCTGCATGAAATGGAAACAGGCAAGCTGATGTGTTGAGACGTGGAGAGAAGATTTTCAGAATGAATTTTATCTAGTTGAGTCACCATTGTGGGGACCCTGGCAGCAGCTGTCCCCCTTATTGGAGAAAGACGCCGTTGGGAGGCCAAGGAGAGCCGTGGCCGCCCTGCCCCCCTGTCCCCACTGAGAGCTGGTGGGTGGCATCTGAATGTGCCTCCCGTCCATGATCACACTGGGGCTTCCCAAATGGCACCAGTGGTAAAGAGCCCACCTGCCAATGCAGGAGACATAAGAGACTCAGGTTCGATCCCTGGATCAGGAAGATCCCCTGGAGGAGGGCGTGGCCATCCACTCCAGTATTCTTGCCTAGAGAATCCCGTGGACAGAGGAGCCTGGGGGGCTACAGTCCATAGGGTTGCAAAGAGTCAGACGTGAATGAAGCAACTTAACATGAATGATCACACTTGGTCTTTCTGAAAAGAAAAATAGTGACTTTATGTTATAATGATTTGACTCTGCCCAAAATCCAGAAATAGCAAACTTGAAATAACCAAATCAATAAACAGCATTTAGTAAGATGTACTAAATAACAGTATTTAGTATGTTCTTACATACAAGAACAGTTTGTGAATGGGGAACTTTTAGACTTAAAAAGGCTATGAAGCTCAGGGGCATGACTTTACAGGATGGCTTATAAAGTGACAATGAGGAAGCTGTTTAGCCTTTACAGTCATTGCTTATTACAATGGAGATTTCCAGGCATCAGAGGATTGGCTATAAGTGATTATCTTATTCCCTCACCATAGTGAAGATGTGGTTTAAGGGTAGAAACTTGCAGCTAGTAAATAAATAAGTCCTGGAGATCAAAAGCATAGCATAGTGTTTACACACAATAACATTGTAATATAAATATCAAAATGGCTAAGAGACTAGAACTTAATTAGGCTCAGAATACTTATTTCCAGAAATGATAATTATGTGTTGTGATAGAGGTGTTAGCTAAATCTACAATGATCATTATGTTGTGCTATGTAAAAATGTATCAAATTAACAGGTAATATGCCTTAAACTTCTGCAATGTTATAAGTCAAATATATTTCAGTAAAGAAATAAAGTCAATAGACTCACAGACATAGAAAACGAACTTATGGTTACCAAAGAGGAAAGGCGAGGGGAGGGACAAACTAGGGTTTGGGATTAATAGATACACACCCTCCTCATTTCTGTGCTGGAGAACCATGGCGACCCCCAGCTGGCCTGTTATGGAGCACTGAGGTATGGAAGAACTCCCATGGAAGGCCGGAAAGCCACACTCCTGGTAGGAACCAGAAGCAACAGAGTCAGGAGTGATGTGGCAATTTGACCAGGATGTTAGTGATGAGACCTAAGTGGGCTGGTCTTTGAGCACGCGTGAATCATGGCTGGGGCCTCACAAATAGCCAAGGGAGATGGTGGGGAAGGAGAAGGCTGTGTAGTTCTTTGCTGGAGACAAAGAGCCATTGCAATTTAAGTTTTTATGTCAATTTGGCTCCATTTGAGGGTAAGCCAGGTGAAACCTGGATCATTTCAGATATATCTGTGCAAGTTGCTACACTAGACTGTGAACACCTAGAAGGAAGGACTCAGGTCTTGTATGATTTTTTAATCCCAGCATCTGGTGCACAAAGTTGGGGCTTAATCAATACTTGCTAAATGGCCTGATGAACTCCATTTATTAATGTATTCATTCATTCATTCATTTAACAAATAATCAGTGAATATAATATTGTCCAGGCACTGTACTAGAGCTGGGTTAACATTGGTGAAAAAACCACAATGTTAGCTGCCCTTGTGAAGCCTGTAATCTAGTTAGGGATGGACAAGCACATGAAATTAATATATATTGAAAAAATTATGAAAAATGCTTCACGTGGAATATAGGGAGAAGGATAAAGGGAGAAGGAAGATGCCTGCAGATCGAGTACCAGGAAAACGCCCTTTAGAGATTGATGTTTAAGTCAAGAACTTTTGAAGGATGGAAACGTGGAAGGTGGAAGAGCCTTCTCAGCAGCCATCACAGGATGGACAAAGGCCCTGAGGCAAGAATTAACAGAGTGGCACGTGATTTATGGACATGAAGTTGGGCAGACTCCAGGAGATGGTGAAAGACAGGGAAGCCTGGCGTGCTGCAGTTCATGGGGTTGCAAAGAGTCAGATAGGACTTAGTTACCGAACAACAACACAAGATTGATAAGAAATAAAACCCACACCCTAGATTGCTGTTCACTGAACAGCCTTACCCTATTCAAGCAACAGAAATCCTGAAATAAGAGTCAAGCCTGTCTGAGACAAACCAAGTTCTGTTGTGAGCCCTTGGGATTGCTTTAGTTTGTGCTCCTTCACAAAGGGAGAGTCATCCATTTGGAAAATCCAGCCACTGCAGGGTTTGAGTTTCTAGGAGACGTTAGCATCTCAGGGCTCGGCCTAAAATCTCATCTTGTAAAGGTTTTTAATTTGTTATGCTTTCCCCCACTCTTGATCATGGAAGATGAAAGCGTGAGTCATGCGATTTAGAATGTGTCAGTGTCACATTTCAGGGCCACGTTCCAAATAAAAAAGAATATTTTTTTTTCTGAAGATAATGAAAAAGTTCTAGCTCTGCTGTTACTATTTATGTGACCCTGAACCTCTTACCTCAACTTCCCACACCTGGTTGCTTCCTCGCTAAAACTGTCTTTGTGAGCCCCGTGATGTTTATGAGAACCGGTTCAGTTTCATGCAGTAGGAAAGCATTTCTTGAGCACCTAACAGTCAGTCACTCATTTGACAAATGCGTTGATTCCCTCTCTGTATGTTTTAAGCACTGAGTGAAACTCTGGAGATATAACAGAGTAAAACAGGAGCATCCCAGCTGCCAAGAGCTCACGGGCTACCAGGAAAGACAGGCTTAAAGCACAGCAGATGTGAATCTCAGCCCAAAATGTGAGCACTATATATAAAACAGGTAAACAGCAAGGATTTACTGTATACCACAAATATCTTGAAATTTACTGTGTATTGCAAATAATGGAAAAGAATCTAAAGAATTTTTTGGGAATACACACACACACACACACACACACACACACACACACATATTGTTGCTGTTATTTTGTTCCTAAGTCGTGTCTTTTGCAACTCCATGGGCTGTAGCCTGCCAGGCGTCTCTGTCCAGGGGATTTCCCAGGCAAAGATACTAGAGTGGCTTGCCATTTCCTTCTCCAGGAGATCTTCCCTACCCAGGGACTGAGCTCGCATCTTCTGCTTGGCAGGCAGATTCTTTAGCATTGAGCCACTAGGGAAGCCCCATATATATAATCACTTTGCTGTACACTTGAAACTAACGCAATATTGCAAATCAACTATACTCCAGTCAAATTATTTTTTAAAAGTGAGATTGCAAGAAATAGCAAAGATATTTATTGTCTGTAAACCAAGTGAGGGCTCAGTTCAAGCCCCAATTGTGTCTGGTTGGCAGGTAATTCAATCTTGGACATTACCAGGCTCAGTCTCTTAACGTGGGACTTTGCAGAGGACCTTGATTTTATCCCTTGAGACTCCTAGCAGAGAACTTATGCTTGGCCCAGATACCTGACCCTGGGAAATGGTGAGATAATACATTTGTATTGTTTCAAGCCCTTGGATTAGTGGTGGTTTTGCAGCAGTAGAACAAGAATGCAGAGGTCTCCACCCTTCCCTACGTCTCTCCTGGTTTCTGGGAGTGTCCTAGTGTGTGAGCCTTCACGGTTCCTGCTGTGGTTTCCATGACATCTGAGAAACAACCAGTCTTACTGACCAGAAGTCCAGACTTTGTGGTCCAATGTCTCTGGTGCACCAGACCTCCAAGTGCTTGTCCCAAGCATCCATCCCCACTGTTCACCTTCGTTCTGGGGGACTCTCTTGTCTCAAAGATAGACCCCAAAGTCAAGCTCCTCTCTTCCTGTTCCCCTGCTGGGATGAAGCCAGAAATGACTTGGAATTTCATAAGATGCAGGGGGAAAAAAAAAACAAACAAACCCAGATTCTTACTTTGCTTTAAAATGACATGGAGAACCGTCACAGAGCGCTGAGCTAGAGCGGTGGGATGGGGGAGGGAGGTCCAAGGGGGAGGGGCTATGTGTATACATACAGCTGATTCACTTTGTTGGACAGCAGAAACTAACACTGTAAAGCAATTATGTGCTCAGTCGCTCAGTTGTGGCCGGCTCTTTGTGACCCCATGGACTGTAGCCCACCAGGCTCCTCAGCCCATGGAATTCTCCAGGTAAGAATACTGGAGTAGGTAGCCAGTTCCTTCTCCAGTAAAGCAATTATACTCCAATAATAAAATAAATTCATAATCAAACAAACAAACAAAAAATTGACATGGAAGAAGGGGTCCTATAGACAACTTGGGATTAGTGTGGGGGGTTGGGGGGAGTTTGGAAAGGAAAGCATGGCTATTTCTCCTTTGTTCTTATCATTCTACAGAAGTGACAATGAAACACCCATGTCTTAATATATTTTCCTATCAAGCTAATGATGACATTATACACTTTCAAGTGCTATAATAGGAGAAGAACATGGTGCAACAGGGGCATATACCAGGGGCCGTTGGCATTTTCCAGCAAGTCTCATGGAAGATTGTTGGGCTGCACCCAGCAGTCTGCAAGCCCTGTACTTAGCCAGCTTCAGGACAGAAGAAAGAGCTTGGAGTCAGTGACAGAGACATCAATGGTTTAATGAATGGGGGGATCTTACAAGCAAGTTCCTGGAGCGACACCCCACCATGAGGTGGGTGGGACATGGCTGGAGGTTACCAGTTATAGGGGGAATTGACGTCAGATTGGCTCATCCGTTACCAGGGAAACAAGCAGAGGGGCACACCGCTCACCACCCCTTTGATAAGCTATCATGGTTGAGATGTTCTAGTCTGATGATCAGAACAATCACTAGCTGGGGCAGAGGCAAGTATGTAGGAAGGTCAGTCATGTGAGCAGGGTGTAGGTGAAGCAGGCATTGGTCAAACAGGGGATGTACAGAGAGCAAGAGAACAGCCATCTTAGGGGCCTGATCATACAGAAATTTACTGGTGGAAGTGGAATTTAGTCTGAGAGCCAAAGAATGAGGAATTAACCAGACAAAAGGGTAGTGCTCAAAGCCAAGCAAGACATGGTACAGTTAAAGAACGAAAGGACAGAGCATGTGCTGGAGAGAAGGGGATGAAGCTGGGGGGATAAGTCTGGGTAAACAAGAAAGGACCAGCCAGAAAAAGCCTTACAAACCCAGTTAACAACATTTCTGTATCAATCAGCTTTTGCTGTTGTAATCCTGCCTGACAAAAACCTCCCAAACTACTTTCACTATTAAAAAAAAAAAAAAAAACTTTTGGTTTTGCTTATGGGTCTCTGGAGAGGCAGTTGTGTTTCTGGGCTTGACTAGAATCAGCTAGGTTGGGCAGTGGGTTGACCCCACCTGCTTCCTCCTTCTCTTTGGACCAATCGTTAAGTGAGGCATGTTTTTCTCACGGTGATGGCAGAAATGCAACAAGGTGAGAGGAAGCATGTAATGTTTCTTACGGTCTCAGCTGGGAACTGGCACAATGGTAGCTCCATTCAAGTTCCACTGGCCAAGGCCAGTCATCTGGCCAGGGCAGAAATGGTCACTTTGCCCACAGAGGAAGAGACACACGCCATGGAAAAGGGCAGGGAGGTGCGATTTCTAATTCAGGGAGGGAAGAAAGAAGTGGGAACAGTAGCCCAGCTTGTCATCCGAGGGGTAGAAATCCTCGCCAGGGTTTCAAGGAGAGCTATGAATAAAATGATCAGATGAGCAGAACGTTATGCTGATGTGAACAGCCACCACTTTCAAGAGTCCTGAGCGGCGCAGCACTGCCTCCATGGTTCTTGGCCCCACTTGGTCACCTGAACCTCAAAGCTGGGTTCCCTGTTCTCAGAGATTCACACAACCTTTAATAAACTGTTACTTTCCTGGTGGCTCAGAGGTTAAAGCGTCTGCCTACAATGTGGGAGACCCGAGTTCAATCCCTGGGTCGGGAAGATCTCCTGGAGAAGGAAATGGTAACCCACTCCAGTCTTCATGCCTGGAAAATCCCATGGATGGAGGAGCCTGGTGGGCTACAGTCCATGGGGTTGCAAAGGGTCCGACATGACTGAGCGACTTAGCTTTCACTTTCACCCCTTCCTTCAGCTGTGGTCCTTAATAGGACTCACCCAGGAATTGAACCCAGGTCTCCTGCATTGCAAGTGCGTTCTTTACCATCTGAGCCACCAGGGAAGCCCCAACAATACACCAGAGTGGATGTCCAACACAGTCCCCTTCTGCCATCTTCTGTCCCAAATCCCTGGAAATGACCAAAATAATATTACTAAAAGGGAAAACAAATGATCAATGGAAAGCAACAAGAGAGGGACATTAGTGGACCAGAAACAATGAGAAATCACTACGAGCAAGTAAACAGGATGTGACTGAAGGAAGGAAAATTGTGAGAGGCTTGGGGACAGGACTGGTTATAGACTTTGCAGGGCCCCGTGCAAAGTGAAGATGCTGGGCCCAGGTTAAGAAATGATTCAGGATTTCAAGATGGCGACACTAGAGAACAGAAACAAGCCCAGAGCCCTTCTAAGTGCACAGCCCATTGAGAAGAAGAAAGATTCCATTAAGGTGACTAGTCAGTTGACCTTAAGGCAGAGAGAGGATCCTAAGTTATCCAACTGGGCCCATGTAACCATGTGAGCCTCGTGAGACTCTAAGCAGAGAAACCAGCAAGCTAAGCTGCACATAACCTTCTGAAAGATGGAAAGTATGAGGTAATAAATCTATACTGTTTAAAAAAAAAAAAAGAAGGTTCCTTTTATTTTCTGGCAAGGGCTCAGCCAATGAAAAGTCAGACACTGCACAGGTCACATGCCCATGAAGCTGGCCAGCTAAGGGCAGCAGGTACCATGAGCAGGACAGGGCCGAAAGCAACAATTATGGGGATTGGTTTGAAATCAGGTTTATAACCAGGGCAGAATCTCCAGGTGGCACCGTGGTAGAGAATCTGCCTGCCAGTGCAGGAGATGCGGGTTCGATCCCCTGGGTCAGGAAGATCCCCTGGAGGAGGAAATGACAACCCACTCCAGCATTCTTGCCAGGATAATCCCATGGACAGAGGAGGCCGGCAGGCTACAGTCTATGGGGTGGTAAAGAGTTGGACACTACTGAGCGACTGAGCACAGATTACCACTAGAGCAGTTGATTAGTTTAGCATGTGTCTTCTGCCAAAACCCCCCACTTGTTCCCATCAGGTGAAGGATTGGTTCTTCTGGCCTGGACTACTGTCACAGTAACCACACACTGGGTGGCTTAGACAGCAGAGACGCATTGTCTCCCAACTCAGGAGGCTAGAAATCAGGAACTGTGGTGTCAGCAGGGCTGGTTCCTCCTGGAGGTGGTGAGAGAAGTCAGTCCCATGCCTCTTCCCTAGCTTCTGGAGGTCTGGTGGCAATCTTTGGTGTTCCTTGGCTTGTGTCGAGGCATCGCACCTGATCTCTGCCTTCAGCTTCACATGATGAAATGCCCAGGTACATGTGTGCGTCCAAAGTCCCACTTTTCATAAGACACCACTCATACTGGATTAAGGGGAGGGTCCATCCTTCTCCAGTAGGACCTCATCTTAAATAATTTTATCTGCCACGACCCTATTTCTAAACGTCATAGTCTGCTCAATATTTCACAATAATCTATAGAAGAAAAGACTCTGAAAAAGAATATAGATAGATATATAGACAAAACTGAGTCATTTTGCAGTACACGTGAAATTAACACAGCATAGTGAATCAACTGTAGTTCGATGAAAAAAAATAAATTCACATTCTAAAGCACTGGGGGTTAGCCAAACGTCCAATGACAAGTGAACGGAAGATGAAGATGTAATACATATATACAATGGGATACTACTTAGTCATAAAAAGTAACAAAACTGGGTCATTTACAGTGATGTGAATGGACCTAAAGTCTCTCATACAGAGTGAAGTAAGTCAGAAAGAGAAAAAACAAATATTGCATATTAATGCAAATATATGGAATCTATAAAAATAGTGCAGATGAACCTATTTGCAGGACAGGAATAAAGATGCAGATATAGAGAACGAACATATGGACCCAGAGGGGAAGGAGAGGGTGGAATGAACTGGGAGAGTATGATTGACATATATACACTACCATGTGTAAAATGTAGTGTAAAAGGGCTTCCTGTGGAAGCTTCTGTATAGAAGGGCTTCCCTGGTAGATCAGCTGGTAAAGAATCTGCCTGCCATGCGGGAGATCTGGGTTCGATCCCTGGGTTGGGAAGATCCCCTGGAGAAGGGAAAGGCTACCCACTCCAATATTCTGGTCTGCAGAATTCCATGGACTGTATAGTCCATGGGGTCACAAAGAGTCAGACACGACTGAGTAGCTTTCACTTTCACTTCATGTGTAAGATAGATAGCTAGTGGGAAGCTGCCGTTTATAGCACAGGGGACTCAGCTTAGTTCTCTACCTAGATGGATGGGATGGCGGGGTTGGGGGGAGGTCCAAGAAGCAAGGAATGAGAGCTGATTCACTTCACTGTACAGTAGACTCTAACATAACATTGTAAAGGAATTATACTCTAATGATAAAATAAAAATTTAAGGCTCTAGGGGTTAGGAATTTAATGTATGAGTCTGACCAGAGATACAATTCAACCCACAACAGGGGTGTGGTGGGAGCTAGAGGCCGAGGTGCAGGGCCGTGCCCTGGCACAGACTTCTTCACCCCCAGGACACTGGCAGGCAGGCCCCCCCCCCCACCCCCCGCCTCACCCGGCTTCGTTCTGCTCCTCCCGCCACAACCACAGGCAGCAGATGGCCCTAAACAGACAGCGGCAAACCAGGACCATCAAACACCAGGGGCAAACCAAATGTCAGGGAATGAGAAAGTTGCTCATGAAGAATATCATTTGATTAGACCGCATCACTTATCCAAAACAGATGGACATTTCATAGTCCCCTGACGGTTCTGAATTTTTACTGCAATTACCCAACAGGTGCAGCCATCTCTCGCACCACCTTACCCGCTGCAGTCAGATTACAGAGTTTGGAAGCACTGTGGCTTGACTCATCCAAGATCAGAGGTTGTGAACCTCAACTACACACTGGAGTCCCATGGGGGGCTTTGAAAATGCTGCCTGGGCCCCACCATTGAACTGGTCTGGTGGGGGTGGGCTGCAACCTGGATACTGAGACTTTTCTTTTGAAAGCTCCCAGGTGATCACGGTGCATAGCGGAGGCTGAGAACCACTGGCTTGGAACCCTCCCAGAACCTAGCCATCTGCGTAGCTATAATGATGCATATTGATTGCAGATGGCATGGGATAGGTTTGTTGGGGGTTGTCTTTTGTTTGTTGCTTTCGAATGAAATGCATCAATATCTCTATTCTCTAACTCTGCAGGGCCACGTGCTCTATTTTCTTTAGCCTAACTTTGATCGGTTGCTAAGGAGCCAAATCTTTGCCGTATGAAGTCCGCCTTTGGCTTACACAAGCAGCACCTCAGCTGGAAACCAAGGCAGCACAGTGAACTGTAGTAAGACTGGAATAGAACAGAAAATAGGTTTACATTCAGTGCAGTGTACGATCAGGAGTAATCGTGTGGACCACAGCATCTTTTTTCCCCCAAGGAAGCCTACTTGGCTTCCTTGTAGCATCCAAGATGCTTCCAAGTAGCATCTTGCCTACTCTATTCAGCAGAAAACATTGGTCTATGGCCACAGTGCATCTCTCCCTCTGCCTCTCGGGTCCTTTTCCTTTTATTCTCTCTCTCTCTCACTGATTCTCTTCCCATCTTCTCATTTATTCTCATCCTCTTTCTCTTATGTACCTTCTCATGTTGTCTTTCTCTTTCCCTTTCTATCCTCAAAACTCTTACTCTCACCACTTTCACGGGTTGGAGTAGAGGGAGTGTAGGTTCAATAGTTAAAATGCTCTGACAATCAGGACGTTATATGTGTAAACCCTTCGATCTTCTGGACATCTCCTATTGCTTCTTGTAAGAGATGTGAGGAGAAACCACACAACCAAGAGAACTAAGTAGGTCTCTCTTTCCCTCAACCCATGAAGTCTTTCTCTCCCACAGTCTTCTCTTTCCAAATCTGCTATGTCACCCTGTTTGCTGGTCCCAGAAACTACTTAGGGAAGTTGGCTACACAAACTTGGGAAATAATTATAGTGATTGACTAGAGCATGCTTCTTACATGCCGGGCACCCTTCTTAGCACCTCTGACAGATAAGGAGACATAGCCAGAGATGGGGGTAGATTTCAAGCCCAGGCTTTGTGGTCCAGGGTCTTTATATTATGAACATTTCAGAAGGCGAAGTGAGAAAAAAGATTACAGAGAAGGAGAGAGAGACACAATAGAAAGCAGAAAGACGAAAGACAGAGACACGGTGGGGGGGGCGGGTGATGAAGAGAGACAGCCACTAAGATGCAGAGAAGAAGAAACAGGATGGGACCATAAAAACCTCAACAGTAACTATCACAGAGCCAGAGAGAGACCTGGTGAACACACTTCATATTGGCTGTGAATTGGGTAAAAACAATTCCATGTCTGGGGCCAATTTAGCTGAGAATCTCCAACTGTATGAAGTAAAAGTTTGACTTGGGTATGGCTTGAAAGAAAATTCTGATGTCATGGTTCACTGGTTTTGGAAAATGTGTGTTTGTTTCTGGTTCACCTGGTGTCTTTTGAAAAGGGAGAAAAAAAATCCCCTTAAGCCTGAGAAGAAAAAAAAAAGTAAAACATTGTATTTAAGTTTTGTTTAATTTAGCCTTCCGAAAACCAAGGCAAAAATTCAGATATTTTTTCAAGTCTCATCATTGGCACTTGCCAATTGAAATCTTCAAAGACCCTGTTAAATCCAGTGCCTAATCTAGTAGTTTCGTTATAAGTAAGTGGGGATAACAAGGTAGGATGGGGCTGCATTTCCTGGATCTGAAGTTCCAAGAGCACCCATTGTAGGGAAGTAGGGATGGATGGAACCTGTTGGTGGTTATAATTGGTAGAGGTATTGCATTGTGATTTTCAGGCCAATTCCAGTATCCTCAGCTAATCAATTTTATTTCTTTAATTTCATAGTGTGGTAAGTGTTAGGATGCTAGTGACCTAAGACTTATCTTTTGTGGTATGTTCGAGGATGCTAGTGACCTAAGACTTATCTTTTGTGGTATGTTGGTGGGACCCTGAATCATTAACAGGCCTTATTTCCCTTCCAAATGGTCTTGGAATGCTGCTCATTCCATGCTGTGGTCACTTGAGTGTAAGATGGAGACCTAATTTAATTCAATAAAAGTTGTATGTTCTTCAATAGGTGAATGGGTAAGTGAACTATGGTACATCCAGACAGTGGAATATTATTCAGTGTTAAAAAGAAATGACCCATCAAGCCATAAAAAGACATGAAGGAACCTTAATTGCTTGTGACTGTCTAAGTGAAAGAAGCCAATCTAAAAATGCTACATACTATACAGCATTCTTTAAGTTTTGAGGTGAACCTAAAACTGCTCTAAAAAATAGTCTTTATTTTCAAATTGTGGTGCTGGAGAAGACTCTTGAGAGTCCCTTGGACAGCAAGGAGATCAAACCAGTCAATCCTAAAGGAAATTAACCTTGAATATTTATTGGAAGGACTGATGCTGAAGCTGAAGCTCCAGTACTTTGGCCACCTGATGAGAAGAGCCAGCTCACTGGAAAAGACCCTGATGCTGGGAAAGATTGAGGGCAGGAGGAGAATGGGACAACAGAGGGTGAGATGGTTGGATGGCATTACCAACTCAATGGGCATGAGTTTGAGTAAGCTCCAGGAGGTAGTGAAGACAGGAAAGCCTGGTGTGCTGCAGTCCATGGGGTCATAAAGAGCTGGACATGACTTAGCAACTGTACAATAGCACAAACATTTTAAAAAAGATTTATGTATTAAAGACTTAATAATCTCATTTGTTAGGATTCTATTAAACATGAAAATTCCCTTTCCTCTTTGATTTTTCCATCTTCTCTGAATTGGGTCCTATTTTTTGCTCAAATTGATTTTTGATAGAATAACTATTATGAGCCAGGTTTCTCTCTTTTACAAAGGAGACTTAGGCTCGGAAAGGCTATTGATATTTCCAAAGGACACAGTACATAATAGAACCAGGATTTTTCAAACACAAGATTTTCCAAATTCTGAGCTTTCCCACTGCTTCTCCATCCTGAGACTCTGCTAGAGGTTTGGCAGTCATTTCCATGCAGTAGTTTCCTACTTAACTCCTGGGATTGAAAACTTCACTCTCCTGTTCCATGTTGCAATTCACAAAGACTATCCCAGAACTGATACGTGGGAGCCACCAGGACCCAGATTTCAACTAACAGAAATTGCTCCACAGGGCAGAGAGCTCCCCAGGGTAGAATGGACTGCCTCAGTAGTATCGATCTCCCCATCACCACAGATATTCAAGCAGATGATAGAAAAACAAGGATTCTTAAATTGGGATTCACAGATGAACTGTGGACCATCTAAAATTGTCAAATTTTGAGTGTGGAATATACACACATATGGAGGAGAGTTACACTAGGTTTTCACATTTTAGTTTGACCCAATAGTTGAGAACTTTTGAGGCCAAAAGTGGAGGAGAGGGTGGAATGAAATTATATCCCCAAGTTGATCACCCAAGTGTCTCCCTACTGAGTCATTTTCATGAGTGAAAATGAGTCCTCAGGGGTAATATCAGGCCAGGCATCAGCTGGAAGGCTTGAGTCTCCTGTGCTCCATCATAGGAGTCAGTGCTTTCCTAGGGTCAGGGTAAAATGAACTGTAAATTGCATAAAGAATAAGGGATCTTACTAAGGTGATGGAAGTGCTCTAAATGTGTATCATGTATTTCTACTGAAAAAAAAAAAAACCAGCTATATTTGAAAGCACTAAAAACTAATATATAGACTGAAAGGACAGACTTGTGGTTGTCCAGAAGAAGAGGTGCGAAGGAGGAATGGATTGGGAGTCTGGAGTTAGCAGAGGAAAACTATTATGTGTAGAATGGATAAACAGTAAGGTCCTACTGTATAGCACAGGAACAATATTCAATATCCCGTGATAAACCATGGTGGAAACGAATATAAAAATGTATGTATGTGTATAACTGAATCACTTTGCTCTCCAGCAGAAGTTAGCACATTGGAAATCAACTAAATTCCAATGAAATTTTTTTTTAAAACGAATGTGTATTAGTTTCTTAGAGCTTTTGTAGCAAGGTACCACCGACTTGGTGCCTTAAAACAAGAGAAAGTCACATTAAACTAATTATACCTACAACAAGCCTATTATCAAACAAGGTCATATGCTGAGCTCCTGGGGGTCGAGATTTCAATATATCTTGTTTGCTGTACACAATTCAATACACAGCAAAGTAAAACCATAGTTCTGCTTGAAAGTGTATGTAAATTTACAGAGATGGGTATATTTTATAATATGTAAGTTAAACTTCTTGAAAAATTAATTAACAGAAACCTCAATAAAGTAGAGTTGGGAAACCAGAAGGGGGAGCTCTCACGCCCTCTGATGATAGCACAACCCGTAGGCAGGAAGAAAGACTCCTTTTCTTTGCCGGTGAGGACTCAGCCAGTGAAAAGCCACGGAACCTTTGTTTGCTATTACCCCCACTCCCACCCCAACTTGCTTTTCCTCTTTATAAAAGCCTTCTCCTTCTCTTGCTCCTTGGGGACTTGCAGTGACTCAATATGGTTGCAGACCCCAAAGTTAATATTCTCTGCTGATTCCGATTAAACCCATCTTTCATGGAGAAAAAATAGCAGTCTATTTGTTTTAGGTCTACATTTTAAATCAAATAATTCCTAAAGAGTGGCAAGGAGATTTTTCAAACCATTGCTGGGATTCTTAGGTTCATATAGACAGCCCTATATCTTAACATATCTTAACACGCCATCTGAAAGTTTCAAATCATGTTTAGTGAACCAGTTATTCCATTTTTCATATATAGCTCAGAGACACACTTGCATGAGTTTAGATAGCACAAAATTAGGAACAATCTACATCTCTTGGTAAATAGATTGAGATATAGCCAATCATGGAATACTATGCAACAATGACAAAGAATGAGATAATTTGACATTTAGTGACATGGAAAGAAATCCGAGATAGATTGTTGTAAGGAGGAAAAAGCACAAACAGACTGACACAGGAAGCATGCCATTTGAATAAAACACAAAAAGTCAACATCAAAAAAGTATACTACATGAAGTCTGAGGATACAAACGTAAAAAATAATATTGAGCATTTACTATGTTCCAGGCTCTGCTCCAACAGACTGACACATAATAAATTATTAACTTCTCAGAACTAATTAACTACTAGTTATTATAGCCCATTTAATAAAGAAGAAGTTAGGACACAAAGAGGTTAAGTTACATCTCCAAAGATATTATGTGGTGGAATCAGAATTTGAATCTAGGCTTGTCTGAATTTAAAGGACTCTTTTCAACTCCAGGCTGTTTTATGTATTCTGGAAGAATGCACATTAAAATAATGAATGTACTGATACTAACTGGGAATATACTACATACCATTTTATAAATTGCTTTTTTCATTTACAAGTCTATTATGAACACTGCCCCCATTTCATTAACTATTTCTCTTAAAAATGTATTTTGGTTTTTTTCCTTAATAACTCTTAGTCATCATGATAAACCTACTATGTTTGGGGAACTTGCAGGAGAGCTGGAGGTAATGTTAGAGACCACCTGGCTCACCTTCCTCACTTATGAATGCAGCATATTCCCAATGAGTATAAGCACACACACGCACACACCCGTGTGTGTGTGCATGTCTGTGTGGGTATGTGTACAGAAAAATTTCACACATATAAAAAATTATCTGAGTAAGACAAAGCAGATTATTACCAGTGATGGCATTGGAATTACTGATATTTCACTCCTGGCATGTTTTTGCATTTTATAATTTTTCTGTAAGGTATAGGCTTTACTTTATTAGCTGGAAAAAAATAAGTTTTTGTGAATGTTTTCTTCTGATCATTAAGTTAATATGTGTACCTTCTAATAGAGCTAATATTTTGTAACTATGTAATTAGAATTAAATAGCTGACCAAAAAAAACAAAAGTCATGAGCGTTCAGAAATGAGGTAGAGGGGAATTCATGACTCCAGTTAGTAATCAATGGGATTTTAATTTTTTGACTATTGTAGGAAATAATATAGAGAGATTTGTGTATCATTTACTCAGTTTCCCCTAATAATATGATTTTGCGAAATTGTCATAAAATATCATTATCAGGACATTGACATTGGTATAATACACTGATAAATCCACCTATTTTTACTCATTCATGTGTGTGTATTTGGCTCTATGCACTTTTTAAATTTTATCTATTTACTTTTGGCTGTGTTGAGTCTTCGATGCGGTGCGCAGGCTTTCTCTAGTTCTGGTGAAGGAGGGCTACTCTCTAGCTGTGGTGCGCAGGGTTCTCATTTCGGTGGCTCTAGGGCTTTTGGGCTTCAGTAGTTGTGGCTCATGGGGCTTAGTTGCCCCACAGCATGTGGAATTTTCCTGGATGAAAAATCAAAAGTTCCATACATTCCATATGAATTTTAAAATCATTTTTTTACTATCTGTGAAACACTCTGTTGGAATTTTGATAAGATTTGCATTAAGTCTGTAGATTTTGAGGGGGTGGGACAGCATGGACACTTAAATATTTTTCCAGTCTACAAACATGGGATATCTTTCCCTTTATTTTTATGTTATTCAATTTCTTTCATCAATGTTTTATGACTTCCAGTATCAGGTCTTTCACCTCCTTGGTTAAATGTATTCCAGGTCTTTCGATGCCGTAGTTTACTCTTAGCATGTAGAAATATGACTGATTTTTTTCCACGTTGAATTTATATCCTGAAAATTTAATGAATCCCTTTATTAGTTCTAATGGTTTTTCTGGTGGCATCTTCAGGATTTTCTGTATATATACTCATGTCATCTGCAAACAGAGACAGTTTCACTTCTTCCTTTCCTACTTGGGTGCTGTTTGTCTCTTCATCTTGACTAATTACTTCTGGCTAAGACTTCCAATACTATGTCAAGTAGAAATGTTGAGAGTGATACCTTTGTCTTGTTTCTGATCTTAGAGGAAAAAGCTTCAGTTTTTCCCCATTAAAGTATGATGTGAGCTGTGGGTGTGTCACATTTGGCCTTTATTATGTTGACATTCATTTCCTCTATACCTTATCTGCTGAGATTTTTTTAATCATGAGCAGATGTTGAGTTTTAGCAAATGCTTGTTCAGTATCTATTGAAATGAACATATGATTTTTATCCTTCATTCTGTCAGTGTGGTGTATCCTGTATATTGATTTATATATGTTGACTCATTCTTACATTCTGGCAATAAATCCCATTTGATGGTACTGTATGACCCTTTAAATGTGCTGTTGAAATGTGTTTGCTAGTATTGTGTTGAGGTTTTCTGCATTCATACTTATCAGGAATATTGCCCTGGAATTTTCTTTTCTTGGAGATCCTTATCTGAGTTTGATATCAGGGTTCTGTTGGCCTCATAAAATGAGTTTAGGAGCAATTCCTTTCCTCTTCAAATATTTGTAAGAATTTGGGGAGGATTGACATTAATTATTCTTTAAATGTTTGGTAGAATTTACCCATGAAGCCATCTGGTCCTGGGCTTTTCTTTGTTAGGACTTTTTTGATTACTGATTTAATCTCTTTATTAATAATTGATCTGTTTAGATTCCCTATTTCTTCATGATTAAGACTTGGTAGTTCACATGGTTTTAGGAATTTATCCATTTCTTCCAGATTGTCCAATTTGTTGGTATGTAATTGTTCACAGTAGTCTCTTATGATCCTTTGTGTTTCTGTGGCATCAATTGTAATATTATCCTCTTTCATTTTCATTTATTTTAATCACTCTTTGTGTTAGTCTTACTAAAGATTTCTCAATTTCATTTATCTTTACAAAAACTCAACTCATAGTATCATTGACCTTTCTATTATTTTTCTAGTCTCTATTTACATTTATCCAATATAACTATGTGTTCAGTGATCATGAACCTAACTAGGTCATGGCCTAGTTAGTACATATAAGTTTACTGCTGACTTAAGCAGTATACATGGATTATCTTTTCTCAGTAATGTAACTTTATATTTTCTTGGAGTTGATAATTGCTTCAGTTTTTCATTTGCTTAGCTTTCACACTCCAGAAATCACTTTAGCACTGTTTTCCTCACAGTCAAGTGAAACAGTTATACTCATCTCTCTCAAGTGCCTCTGTGTTCCTGTTCTAATCTGTTGTGGCTGTTCCCTGGGCCTAGTTCCCAATGTCATCTAGAGACATCCCCTTAAAACCATTCTTAAAATGACCTCTGTTTCTGCTTTCTGCTGGATCCCCCCCATAGAAATCTTATTTTTCTGTCTTTTGGCTACTTCTTTTTAGAGGAACACTTTGTCCAATAGCTTTCTGAGAACTGACAAATACTAAGAAAAAAAGCTTTCCCTTAATACTTTGTTGCTTGTTTGAATGGCATAGAATTCTTATTCAGAAATTATTATTAGTCAGAGAATTGAAATCATTGCTCTATTGTCTCTTAGTTTCCAGCATCATTGCTAAGAAAACTAATACCATACTCATTTCCAATTCTTTGTACATTGTCTCCTTTTTGTCTCTTTTGAAGCATTTCAGCTTTTCTTTATTCCCCTTGTTTTAAAATTAAATAATGATGTGTCTTAGTTTTATTATTATTATTGTTTTGTTCTGGTCATTGGGTTAGAAAGAGAGTGTTTTTCAAACCTGGAAAATGTTTCTTGTATTTTTTCTTTAATAGGTTTTCCTTTCCCTGTAATTCCTGTTCTATTTTTTTAAAACTCTCTTTAGTAAAATATTGAATCTCTTGGATTGATGCTCAAAGTTAAAGTATGTATATATGTGTTTCTGTGTTTTTATCTTTTGGTACTACTTCCTCTGAGATGTCTTTGATTTTATTTTTCAACTCTTATGTTTATTTTGTTCTTTAAAATGTTTGGTTATGAAATTTTAATTTAAAAGATCTCTTTCATACATCTGATAATTTATCTATGATTTCCTGTTTCATGGATATTTCATGAGTTATAAAGTAAAATTAGCTATAATGATACCTAATATTAGTTGAACCATGGAGAACTTTGTGAAGAAGTTTGTGAAATTAGCTCCTTTAATCCCCAGAACCATGGACTGAGATAAGGGAGTGGTTCTCTAAAACAAAAGAAAGGCATTGATAATTGAAGAAAAGGAAAGGAATGTGGAATGCTAAAAAAGGATAGACAGGCATGACAGAATGATTCAAAGTAATAGGTACCTACCAGGAGAAGGGGACGCCAGAGGATGAGATGGTTGGATGGCATTACCGATTCAATGGACATGAGTTTGAACAAACTCTGAGGGATAGTGAAGGGCAGGGAAGACTGGTGCCCTGTGGTCCATGGGGTTGCAAAGAAGCTCGACAAGACTTAGCAACTGAAAGCAACAACCAGGGCCCAGGCACTGTTGTAGGCCCAGGCGCTGGGACCTTGGAGAGGGTGATAAGGCACCATTCCTGCTGTATTCACGTCCTTTAGGAGAGTTGAAAGCTAATGGCATTTGCCACTTGTCAGCCCCTGATGAATTCCTCCCCCAGTGCCTTGAAGCAGCCAGGAGCTCTGCAGGAAAGGCATCCTGGAACAGGAGGAGGAAAGGGAGGGGACCTTGGAGTTGCTCCTTCTTTGTGAAAAACTTTGATGGGAAAATTGTCAGCTGTACGCCCACTCTCTCTGAAAGTCAGTGTGATGCTGCATCCATCTTAATCACCATCGGAGAGAGCAGGCATTTTAATAAGCAGCATTATTCATGAAAACTGTGTTCTCCTTTCCCACTTCCTTCCAAAATAAGATAGACGTGAACTTGGAATGAACTCCTCATTTGTCTCCTTCTTGCCTCTTCTTTATATTGAAACCTGTTACCTTCCTACCATGGTCTCCATCCTCTGGACATCTCTGGGGAATAAGTGAGGAGCAGCTGTCCACCTGGGGGCAGGGAGGAGGGAGAGTGTGGCTGGGCTTGTCTGGGCCCCTAGAGTGTAGGGACCTGTCACTACAAACTGAGAGGCCAAAGAGATGGGACCCTTGCTGTGGTAGAACATAGATGTCATTCATTGAACCAACGACTTATTTAACAAGTAAATGTGTGCTTTGCTGAGAACACAGTGAATCAGATATGCTTTCTATCTCTGGCATGCATACATGCTAAGTTGCTTCAGTAATGCCTGACTCTTCATGACCGTATGAACTGCAGTCTGCCAGGCTCCTCTGTCAACGGGATTCTCCAGGCAAGAATACTGGAGTGGGTTGCCACTCCCTTCTCCAGGGGATCTTCCCAACCTAGGGATCGAACCCACGTCTCTTATGTCTCCTGCATTGGCAGGCAGGTTCTTTACCACTAGTGCCACCTGGGAAGCCTTCTATCTCCAGAGGAACTATCAATTCATTTAAGAAATAGTTTTGAGCTGTGGAACAGACCCCAGACAAGATTCTTAGTATGCATATGCATTATGCATTGTAATTCATTTCATTTTAGGAACACCTACACATTTTAGGTATTGTACTAGACACTGGGCTTATAGAAACATGAAGAGTCCAAGCCTTTGTTCTATGCAGGGTCTAGAAGAGAAGGTTAGGAAAAGAAAAGAAATCTGTAAAACATATTATATATTGTGGGGGATGACACAGGTAACAGCTCACAACTTCTCCCTTCTAGAGACTTCTCTGTGTGTTTCAGAGGCACTAATCCCACTCTGTGCTCAGAGCTGAGCGCATGAACAGAGGCTGGCCAAGTGGAGCACTGAACCTTCCTGTACATAGTGATTGTTTCAGAGATGGAGCAGGACTCAGACTGAATAATGCAACACTGTGTGGGGACACTGCTGGGACCATTGGAATAAGGCATGTGTTTATATTAGGATTTTTCATTGTGTACCTTGCTACCATATGGAGAGAGTTGTTGTTGAGTCTCTCTGTCATGTCTGGCTCTTTGCGACCCCATGGACTGCGGCCAGGCTTCCCTGTCCTTCACTATCTCTTGGAGTTTGCTCAAACTCATATCCATTGAGTCAGTGATGCCATCCCACCATCTCATCCTCTGTCATCCCTGTCACCTCTTGCCCTCAATCTTTCCCAGCCTCAGGGTCTTTTCCAGTGAGTCTGTTCTATACATTGGGTGGCCAAAGTATTGGAGTTTCAGCTTCAGCATCAGTCCTTCCAGTGAATATTCAGGAGATAGCCTGCCTGAGAATAAAACCCATGAGGAGCAAAATAGAGCAGAGATGAAAAGAGATCAAACCCTTTTGACACTGAGTGCCTGGAACCAGTCATACCTAAAGTAGTCATACAACAGTAATCCTTAAACTCTTGGGGATTTTAGGGAGGCCTCAATTGTTGGGCTTCACTTAACTGTGCATTGTAGATGCTTTTTAAAAATTTTTTTTTACAAACTGAAGATTTATGCAAATCCTACATGCAGCAAGTCTATCATCATCATTTTTCTGACAACATTTGCTCATTTTATGTTTCTGTGCCACATTTTGGTAATTCTCACAATATTTAAAATTTTTCCATATTTTATTTGTTATGATGATCAGTGATCATCATGTTATCAGTGATCTTGGACTTTACTACTTTGGCTCACTGAAGGCTCAAATGACAGTATATTTTTTCAGCAGTACAGTATTTTTAAAAGACAATTCTTTCTTTATTTGGCTGGGCCAGGTCTTAGTGTTGGCATGCAAGATCTTCAGTTGCAGCATGTGGGATCTAGTTCCCTGACCAGGAATGGAACCTGTGCATTGGGAGCACTTGGAGTCTTGGCCACTGGACCACCAGGGAAGTCCCCAGCAGTGAAGTATTTTTAAATTAAGATATACACATTGCTTTCTAAGATATAATGCTATTGCATACACAATAGACTACAGTAGAGTGTAAACATAATGTTTATATGCACTGGGAAACCAAAAAATTTGTGTGACTTGCTTTATTGTGATACTTTACCATTGTTGTTCAGTAACTAAGTCATGTGTGTCTCTGCAGACATGACAGTCATGACAGTCCAACTCCATGGACTTCAGAACACCAGGCTTCCCTGTCCTTCACTATCTCTCAGAGTTTGTCTGTTGAGAAGGTGATTCCATCCAACCATCTCATCCTGTCATCCTCCTCTCCTGCCTTCAATCTTTCCCAGCATCAGGGTCTTTTCCAATGAGTCAGTTCTTCACATCAGGCGGCCAGAGTACTGGAGTTTCAGCTTCAGCATCAGTCCTTCCAATGAATATTCAGGTCTGATTTCCTTTAGAATGGACTGGTTTGATCTCCTTGTAGTCCAAGGGACTCCCAAGAGTCTTCTCCAGCATCACAGTTTGAAAGCATCAATTCTTGGGTGCTCAGCCTTCTTTATGGTTCAACTCTCACATCTGTACACGACTATTAGAAAAATCACAGTTTTCTCTATACACATCTTTGCTGGAAAGTGATGCCTCTGCTATTTAATACACTGCTTAGGTTTGTCATAACTTTTCTTACAAAGAGCAATTATCTTATAAATTTTGTGGCTGCGGTCACCATGCTCAGTGATTTTGGAGCCCAAGAAAATTCACTGTTTCTACTTTTTACCCATCTATTTGCCATGAAGTGATGGGACTGGATGTCATGGTCTTAGTTTTTTGAATGCCAAGTCTTAAGCTAGCTTTTTTACTCTCCTCTTTCACTCTCATCAAGAGGCTCTTTAGTTCCTCTTCACTTTCTGCCATTAGAGTGTTATCATCTGCATATCTGAGGTTGTTGATGTTTCTCCTGGCAATCTTGACTCCAGCTTGTGATTCATCCAGCCTGGCATTTCCCATGATGTGCTCTGCATAGAAGTTAAACAAGCAGGTGACAGGATACAGCCTTGGTGTGCTCTTTTCCCGATTTTGAACCAGTCCATTGTTCCATATCAGGTGCTAACTGTTGCTTCTTGACCTGCAAACAGGTATCTCAGGAGGCAGGTGGTCTGGTATTGCCGTCTCTTGAAGAATTTTCCACAGCTTGTTGTGATCCACACAGTCAAAGGCTTTAGCATAGTCAGTGAAGCAGAAGATGTTTTCTTGGAATCCCCTTGCTTTTTTGGTGATCCAGCAGATGTTGGCAATTTGATCTCTGGTTCCTCTACCTTTTCTAAATTCAGCTTCTGCATGTGGACATTCTCAGTTCATGTACTGTTGAACCTAGCTTGAAGGATTTTGTTCATTACTTTGCTAGCATGTGAAGTTACTGCAATCACTACAGTAGTTTGAGCATTCTTTGGCACTGTCTTTGGGACTGGAATGAAAACTGACCTTTTTCAGTCCTGTGGCCACTGCTCAGTTTTCCAAATTTGCTGGCATATTGCATGTAGCACTTTAACAGCATCATTGCTTTCCTGTGATGTTCACTTTATTGCACTGGTCTAGAACTGAGCCCTCAGTATCTCCCAGGGATGCCTTGATGTGGATCATTAAATCTCCCCTTTGATCTAAGCCAGTTTGAGCTCTGTTCCTAACTAATATAGAATCTGATACATATTAATATTTCCCAACTCTTCAGCCTTTGTAGAATCAAAGAGGGCCATGTGTCAGGTGTCTCCAACTCCTAAAATGAGATTTTATTTTTTATACAGAAAAAAAATAAGAAAAATGAGATCCAGAGAAGTTAATTATTTTCCTAAGCTCACACGATCACAACTCTGCCACATAGCAGAGTTGAGATTTGGATTTAAGTTAGTCTGATTCCAAAGAAAAAGCTCTTCATCATCATGATGGAGGCCCCATATAACTTACACTCAGAAAATATACTCTTGAATCCCAGAGGGCTGGGATGGGGGGCATGGTAGAGAGCTCAAGAGGCAGGGATATATATATATATTTATGACTGATTCAAGTTGTTGTATGGTAGAAATCAGCACAACATTGTAAAGCAATTATCCCCCAATTAAATTTAAAACATAAATAAAATGTACTCTTAACTATCAATCGCCAGAATTTTAAGGGGGTTTCCTGGTGGCTCAGTCAGTAAAGAATCCACCTCCAGTATAGGAGATGCAGGAGACCTGGGTTCAATCCTTGGGTTGGGAAGATTTTCTGGAGAAGGAAATGGAGACCCACTCCAGTAGTCTTGCCTGGGAAATCCCATGGACAGAGGGGCCTGGTGGGCTACCATCCATGGGGCCTCAAAGAGTTGGACATGACTTAATAGAAATTGTGCATGTGTGCATGTGTGTGTATATTATTTAATAATCACAAAATATCTATGAATTGGATATTTTTATGCTCACTTTATAAATGAGAAAACTGAGGTTCAGAGAGTTGACTTGGGCAAGATCACTTACCATTAAGAGGCAAATCATGGATTGGAACTGAAACTGCTCTTGTTCCAAAGGTCCCTTCATGTTCTTTACAGAAAATCAGTTTCCCAAACTTACTCAGTGGTATCTACAGGGGATCTGATTTTATCTCCAGGAATGCCTTGGCTGTGGTGCACAGCTACAGTCCATCTTGCTGCTATTCCAACTCTTCACCCTGCATACCCAAGGGAAGAGAAAGTACCGAGCTTTTTGGGTAAAAATGGCATTTTAAAAAATGCTCTTGGAGAACAAGATGGTGAAGGAGTAGGTGGATGTGAAGTACATCTCTCTCCATGGATACATCAGGAATATACCTTCAGACACAAAAGTGTATGCAGCACACGAGCTGAGAGCAGACAGGAGTACCTGACCAGCGGAAGAGAATATATAGAACCACGCGAAACTCAGGATCAAGCCCTGAGCCCTGGGAGCGGGAGCACTGACTCCAAAACCCTAGACTACCAGATAACTAATCCTCAGTTCATTTCACTTCAGTCGCTCAGTAGTGTCTGACTCTTTGTGACCCCATGAATTGCAGCACACCAGGCCTCCCTGTCCATCACCAACTCCCGGAGTTTACTCAAACTCATGTCCATCGAGTCAGTGATGCCATCCAGCCATCTCATCCTCTGTCGTCCCCTTCTCCTCCTGCCCCCAATCCCTCCCAGCATCAGGGTCTTACCAAATTTAGGAGGGCAGAAACCAAAAGGAAGAAAGAATTCAACCTTAAAGCCTGGAAAAAGGAGACCTCAAACAGTTAAGTTCAAAACAAAAATAATGAAAAGGTAGAGAAATACTGCACAAATGAAGGAACAAACTAGAAACACAGAAGTCCAAATAAATGAAGAGGAAATAAGCAAACTATCTGAAAAAAATTCAGAATAATGAGAGTAAAGATGATTAAAAACTTTGAAAACAGAATGGAGAAAATGCAAGAATCAGTCAACAAGACTTAGAAGAATTAAAGAATAAACATACAGAGACAAACAAAATAATTACTGAAACTAAAAATACTCTAGAAGGAATCAATAGCAGAATATCTGAAGCAGAAGAACAAATCAGTGAGCTGGAAGATAAAATGGTAGAAATAACTTCTGAAGAGCAGAATAAAGTAAAAAGAATGAAAAGAACTGAGGATAGTCTCAGAGACCTCTGGGACAATATCAAATGCAATAACATTTGAATTATAGGGCTCCCAGAAGAAGAAAACAGAAAGAAAGATGAGAAAATTTTTGAAGAGAGTATAGTTGAAAATTTCCCCAACATAGAAAAGGAAATAGTCAATCAAGTCCAAGAGGTGCAAAGTCCCATACAGGATAAACCCAGGGAGAAACAAGCCAAGACACAAATTAATCAAACTAACAAAGATTAACACAAAGAAAGAATATTAAAAGCAGCAAGGGAGAAGCAACAAGTAACATACAAGGGAAACCCCATACACTTAACAGCTGATCTTCCAGCAGAAACTCTGCAGGCCAGAAGGGAATGGCAGGATATATTTAAAGTACTGAAAGGGAAAAATCTACAACCAACACTACTGCATCCAGCAAGGATCTCATTCAAAACTGATGGAGAAATAAAAATCTTTTCAGACAAGCAAAAGTTAAGAGAATTCAGTACCACCAAACCAGCTTTACAACAAATGTTAAAGGGACTTATATGGTCAAGAAATACAAAAGAAGTAAAAGATCTACAAAATCAAGCCCCAAACAATTAAGGATATGGCATTAGGAACACATATATCAATAATTACTTTAAATGTAAATGGATTAAATGCTCCAACCAAAAGACACAGACTTGCTGAAAGGATACAAAAACAAGACCAACATATATGCTGTCTACAAGAAACCCACTTTAGACCTAAAGACACATGTAGACTGAAAGTGAGAGGATGGAAAAATATATTCCATGCAAATGGGAAGCAAAAGAAAGCTGGAGTAGCAATTCTCATATCAGACAAAATAGACCTTAAAATAAAGATTACAGGAGATAAGGAAGGACACTACATAATGATAAAGGGGTCAATCCAAGAGAAACACATAACAATTATAAATATCTATGCACCCAATATAGGAGTACTTCAATACATAAGACAACACTAACAGACAGAAAAGGAGAAATTGACAGTAACAAAATAATAGTAGGAGACTTTGACACCCCACTCACACCAATGGACAGATCATCAAAACAGAAAACAAATAAGGAAACACAAGTCTTAAATGACATATTAGATGAGATGGATCTCATCGATATCTTCAGGACATTCCTTCCAAATGCAGGAGAATACACCTTCTTCTCAAGCACACATGGAACATTCTCCAGGATAGACCACATCTTGGGTCACAAATCAAACCTCAGTAAATTTAAGAAAATTGAAATCATATGAAGCATCTTTTCTGACCACAATGCTATGAGACTAGATATCAATTACAATAAAAAAAAACTGTAAAAAACAGAAACACATGGAGATTAAACAATACATTTTTAAACAATGAACAGGTTACCAAAGAAATCAAAGGGGAAACCAAAAAATTTCTAGAAACAAATGACATGAAAATACAACAACTTAAAACCTGTGAGATGCAGCAAAAGCAATTCTAAGAGGGAAGTTTATAGCAATACAATCCTACCTCAAGAAATAAGAAAAACATCAAATAGACAATTTCTAACTTTACACATAAAAACAACTGAAAAAAGAAGAACAAAAAAAAAACTCCAAAATTAGCAGAAGGAAAGAAGTCATTAAGATCAGAGCAGAAATGAATGAAAGAGAAATGAAAGAAGCAATAGTAAAGATTCATAAAACCAAAAGCTGGTTCTTTGAGAAAATAAACAAAACTGACTACCTTTAGCCAGACTCATCAAGAAAAAAGAGAGAAGAATCAAGTCAACAAAATTAGAAATGAAAAAGGAGAGGTTACAACAGACAATGCAGAAATACAAAGGATTATAAGAGACTATTATGAACAACTATATGGCAATAAAATGGATAACCTGGAAGAAATGGACAGATTCTTAGAAAAATTCAGTCGTCCAAGACTGAACCAGGAAGAAATAGAAATTATGAACAACCCAGTTACAGGCACTGAAATTGAAGCTGTGATCAAAAATCTCCCCCAAAACCAAAGCCCAGGACCAGATGGCTTCACAGGAGAATGCTACCAAACATTTAGAGAAGAGCTAATACCTATCCTACTAAAACTCTTTCAAAAAATTGCAGAAGAAGAGACACTTCCAAACTCATTCTATGAGGACACCACCACCCTGATACCAAAACCAAAGACAACAAAAAAAAGAAAACTACAGACCAATATCATTGATGAACATAGGTGCCAAAATCCTCAACAAAATTTTAGCAAACAGAATTCAACAACACATTGAAAAACTCATACACCATGATCAAGTTGGGCTTATTCCAGGGATGCAAGGATTCTTCAATATATGCAAATCAGTCAATGTGATATACCATATTAACAAATTGAAAGATAAAAACCATATGATAGTCTCAATAGATGCAGAAAAAGCCTTTGACATAATTAAGGGCCCATTTATGATTAAAGCTCTTCAAAAACTGGGCAAAGAAGTAACCTACCTCAACATCGTCAGTTTAGTTGCTCAGTCATGTTTGACTCTTTGCCACCACATGGACTACAGCACATCATGCTTCTCTGTCCATCATCAATTCTTGGAGCTTACTCAGACTCATGTCCATAGAGTTAGTGATGCCATCCAACCATCTCATCCTCTGTAGTCCCCTTCTCTTCCTGCCTTCCATCTTTCCCAGCATCAGGGTCTTTTCCAATGAGTCAGTTCTTCACATCAGGTGGCCAAAGTGTTGGAGTTTCAGCTTCAACATCAGTCCTTCCAATGAGTATTTAGGAATGATTTCATTGAGGATGGACTGGTTGGATATCGTTGTAGTCCAAGGGACTCAAGAGTCTTCTCCAACACCACAGTAGAAAAGCATCAATTCTTCGGCACTCAGCTTTCTTTATAGTCCAACTCTCACATCTATACATGACTACTGGAAGAATTATAGCTTTCACTAGATGGGCCTTTGTTGGCAAAGTAATGTCTCTACTTTTTAATATGCTGTCTAGGTTTTTCATAGCTTTTCTTCTAAGGAGCAAGCGTCTTTTAATTTCATGGCTGCAGTCTCCATTTGCAGTGATTTTGAAACCCAAGAAAATAAAGTCTCTCACTGTTTCCATCTATTTGCCATAAACTGATGGGACCAGATGCCATGATCTTAGTTTTCTGAATGTTGAATTTTAAGCCAACTTTTTCACTCTCCTCTTTTAATTTCATCAAGAAGCTTTTTAGTTCTTTGCTTTCTGCCATAATGGTGGTATCATCTGCATATCTGAGGTTATTAATATTTCTCCCAGCAATCTTGGTTCCAGCTTATGCTTCATCCAGCCAGGTATTTCTCATGATGTACTCTGCATATAAGTTAAATAAGCAGGGTGACAATATACAACCTTATATATAAAGGAAAGTACTCCTTTCCTGATTTGGAACCTGTCTGTTGTTCCATGTCCAGTTCTAACTGTTGCTTCTTGACTTGCATACAGGTTTCTCAGGGTGCAGGTCAAGTGGTCTGGTATTCCCTTCTCTTTAAGAATTTCCCACAGTTTGTTGTGATCCACACAGTCAAAGACTTTGGTGTAGTCAATAAAGCAGAGGTAGATGTTTTTCTGGAACTCTCTTGAGGTTTTGATGATCCAACAGATGTTGGCAATTTGATCTCTGGTTCCTCTGCCTTTTCTAATTCAAGTTTGAAAATCTGGAAGTTCACAGTTCACAAACTGTTGAAGCCTGGCTTGGAGAATTTTGAGCATTACTTTACTGGCACGTGAGATGAGTGCAATTGTGCGGTAGTTTGAGCATTCTTTGGTATTGCCTTTCTTTGGGATTGGAATGAAAACTGATATTTTCCAGTCCTGTGGCCACTGCTGAGCTTTCCAAATTTGCTGGCGTATTGAGTGCAGCACTTGCACAGCATCATCTTTTAGGAGTTGAAATATCTCAGCTGGAATTCCATCACCTCCACTAGCTTTGTTTGTAGTGATGCTTCCTAAGGCCCACTTGACTTTGCATTCCAGCATGTCTGGCTCTAGGTGAGTGATCACACCATTGTGGTTATCTTGGTCATGAAGATAGTAACATAGTAAAGGCCATATATGATAAGCCTACAGCAAACATTATTATCAATGGTAAAAAACTGAAAGCATTCCCCCTAAGATCAGGAACAAGACTGGGGTGTCCACTTTCACCACTATTATTCAACATAGTTTTGGAAGTCCTAGCTACAGCAATCAGAGAAGAAAAAGTAATAAAAGAAATCCAGATTGGAAAAGAAGAAGTAAAGCTCTCACTGTTTGCAGATGACATGATACTGTGCATAGAAAACCCTAAAGATATTATCAGAAAATTACTAGAGCTAATCAGTGAGTTTAGCAAAGTCACAGGATACAAAATCAATACACAGAAATCACTTGCATTTCTATACACTAACATGAAAAATCAGAAAGAGAAATTAAGGAATCAATCCCATCAACCATTGTAACAAAAAGAATTAAATATCTAGGAATTAACTTACCTAAGAAGACAAAAGAACTGTACACAGAAAATTATAAGATACTAATAAAAGAAATAAAAAATGATATAAACAGATGGAGAGATATTCCATGTTCCTGGGTTGGAAGAATCAATATAGTGAAAATGATTATACTACTAGCCATACGCTCTGAGGAAACCAAAATTGAAAAAGACATATGTATTCCATTGTTCGTTGCAGCACTATTTACAATAGCTAGAACATGGAAGCAACCTAGATGTCCATTGACAGATGAATGGATAAAGAAGTTGTGGTACATATACTCAATAGAATATTACTCAGCCATAAAAGGAATGCATATGAGTCAGTTTTAATGAGGTGGATGGATCTAGAACCTGTTTATACAGAGTGAAGTAAATCAGAAAGAGGAAGATAAATATCATATACTAACACATATATATGGAATCTAGAAAAATAGTACTGAGGAATTTATTTGCAGGGCAGCAATGGAGAAATGGACATAGAGAATAGACTTATGGACAGGGGAAGAGGGGAGGAGAGGGTGAGATGTGTGGAGAAAGTAACATGAAAACTTACATTACTATATGTAAAATAGAGAGCCAATGGGAATATGCTGTATGTCTCAGGAAACTCAAACAGGGACTCTATCAATCTAGATGTGTGGGATGGGGAGGGAGATTGGAGGGAGGTTCAAAAGGGAGGGGATATATGTGTAAGCATGGCTGATTCATGCTGAGGTTTGACAGAAAACAACAAAATTCTGTAAAGCAATTATCCTTCAATTAAAAAATAAATAAATTTTTTAAAATGCTCTTTCTACCTCTACCTTCAACGGTCATGGAAATATCACTGTATAGTTTACTTTTAATCTGATTTTCTTCTCTCATTTATTGTTTTTATTTTTAGTTGGAGGATAATTGCCTTATAATGTTATGTTGGTCTGCCTACAATAACATGAATCAACCATAAGTATGTTATATATATGGTAGAATATGTACGTCAATGCTACTTTCTCAGTTCATCCCACCCTCTCTTCCCCTGCTCTGCCCACCAGTCCATTCTCTACATCTGTCTCTCTATTCCTGGTCTGCAAATATTAATAGGTTCATTAGTACCACTTTTCTAGATCCCATATATATGTGTTAATATATGATATTTGTTTTTCTCTTTCTGACTTACTTCATTCTGTATAAAATCTTAGTTTTTAAATAGCACACATGCTAAAACTCAAACAGTACAAAAGTATCTACAATGAAGACTAGGTCTCTCTCCCACCTACAATGCTAGCCCCAAATGTAACAGGGACAGCTACCACCGATGATTCACATGGTTACTCTAAAGGTGATCTGTGCACACGCAAACACTCATAGCCCTTGAGTTCCATGCATCTAGGGCCATTGTTCTTAACCAGCAGTGCTTTTAGCATGCTCTCCCCAGGGGACATCTAGTAATGTCTGGAGATGTATACAGAGTGAAGTAAGTCGAAAGAGAAACACCAATATAGTACATTAACACATATATATGGAATTTAGAAAGACAGTAATAACGACCCTATATGCAAGACAGCAAAAGAAACACAGATGTAAAGAACAGACTTTTGGGCTCTGTGGGAGAAGGCGAGGGTGGGACGGTATGAGAGAATAGCATTGAACCGTGTATATTACCATATGTAAACTGGATGACCGGTGCAAGTTTGATGCATGAAGCAGGGCACTCAAAGCTGGTGCTCTGGGGCAACCCAGAGGGATGGGGTGGGGAGGGAGGTGGGAGGGGGGTTCAGGATGGGGGGACACATGTACGCCCATGTTGATGTATGGCAAAAACCACCATAATGTTGTGAAGTAATTAGCCACCAATTAAAATTAATTGATTTTTAAAATTTTATTTATTTATCTATACATTTGGCTACACTGGGTCTTCGCTGCTGTACATGGGCTTTCTCTAGTTGCCGTGAGCAGGGGCTATTCTCTAATTATGGTGTATGGGATTCTCCTTGCAGTGGAATCTCTAGTTGCAGAGCACAGGTTCTAGGGCACAAAGGCTCAGTAGCTGGAGCTCCCAGGCCCTAGAGCACAGGCTCAGTAGCTGTGGAGCATGGGCTTAGGTGCTCCACAGCTCATGTAGGATCTTCCCAGACCAGGGATCAAACTCATGTCCTTTGCATTGCAAGGTAGATTCTTAGCCATTAGACCACCAGGGAAGTCCTGGAGACATTTCTTATTGTCATGGCTTGAGAAGGGTAGGGATTGCCTCTGGCATCTGGTTGGTAGACGCTGCAGATCGTCCAACAATGCACAGGACAGCCCCTCCACAACAGCGAATTATCTGGTCCAAATGGTCAATAGTGCTGAAGTTGAAAATCTCTCCTCTAAAGGAATCTGTTTCTAACTTGCTTTCAGCACTTAGCCATGTGTTGAGTCTCTTTCCATATCAGCTTACACTGATATTTTTCAGTGTTTTAAATAGCTTCGTGATACTCAGTTACATCGATAGGTCATAGTTCATTTAATTAGCCTTCTGTTGATAAACATTTAGGTTATTTACTGTATAAGACAAGTACAGTACAATACCATGCAGCAAAGAGTCTGAACATGTCTTTGCACCCAGAATTCATGGATCTACAAGATATATTTACAGAGGGTCAATCAACTGAGTCAAAGGGAAAGTATTTTCTCTTTGCTTTGAGAGGTAATTCCAAGTAGCTCTTCAAAGAAGCCCTACTGAATTACACAGCCACGTCCATGAAAAAGAATACCCAATTCCTCACATTCACTCATACTGGGTTTTACCAGCCATTTTAACTTTAGTCCATTTGATAGATAAATAATTGGTGTGTGCTCAGTTGCATCCGACTCTTTGTGAACCCATGGACTGTAGCCCACCAGGCTCCTTTGTCCCTGGGATTTCCCAGCAAGAATATTGGAGTGGGTTGCCATTTCCTAATCCAGAGGATCTTCCCAACTCAGGGATCAAACTTGGGTCTCTTGAATCTCTTGCACTGGCAGATGGATTCTTTACCACTGGCCAACCTGGGAAGCCCCAAATGACTGAATCTAGCTGCTATTCAAAATACCATTTCATTACTAATGAGCATGATTGAACATCTTCAGGGTGCCTAAATTCTGAAGTTCCTAGAAATGGTCCCTTGTTGCTACAGGACCAGGAAACTCATCCTTTCAGAAGGAGGTTTTGCTTTAACACCTCTTTGCCCTGCTCCTAGAGCCTGACTGATTTTCTGGCAGAGCCCTCAGGAAGTGTGAGATGATGTCAATGCACTCATGACTGTATACTTCTTGTGAAAGTGAAAGTGTTAGTCACTCAGTCGTGTCTGACTCTTTGTGAACCCATGGACTGTAGCCCACCAGGCTCCTCTGTCCATGGGATTCTCAAGGCAAGAATACTGGAGTGGGTTGCCATTTCCTTCTCCAGGGGATCTTCCCGACCCAGGAATCGAATCTGGGTCTCCCACATTTCAGGCAGATTCTTTACTGTCTGAGCCACTTAGAAGCCTACATATTAGTTAGAAACAGATGTGGACTCCCTAATGTATCTGAAATCATTCCAGTCCTTATCTTCATGACCAGAGGTGTTTTTTGTTTTTGTTTTTTGTGTATGATGATTCCAAGAGAGATTAAAGTTGCAGAAAACCAGTTGCTTATGCCTCTGAATAAGCAAATTAATTTATTTTAGGCTGATTAAAAACTACATTTCTATTTCCCAGAGTAGAGTTGAGAGAACATTTCTTATTCTATGAAAGATGAGATCTTATATGAAGAAGGCATTTACCCAAAAGGAATGTAAAACAGAAGAAGCTTTAATACCACCTCCCTCCTTTCAGTAGACAGGAGAAACGCAAGGATTACAGTATCTCACCAGCCAGCGAGGGTGCCAGGCTCACCAGTGATAGAGAACAGAGTGAACCCCTGTGAGCCAGACTGTGTCTGGAATGGATAAGGGATAAAGAGATCCTCTACCAATATGGATGGCAATTGCCATGAACAGTCTATACGTACATGAATAGCCTATATGTACCATTGCTCACGCTGCTCAGGAACAGAAAACTATGGGTTGACTTTGTTATGGGGCCATCTGAGTATTGAAAGGAACTAGGTACTAAGGGAATATGCTACCCAGTTTCTGGCATCAATTCTTTTGCCTTGTGTTGCCAACTATCAATCATTTGTTTATATTTTGAATGTCACATTTATTCTTAATTTTAATTTTAAATTTAATTTTAATGCCTCATACATTTGCAGGGAGGAGAAGGCAGAGGATTGTCTGCCATTATGACTTTGTTGTTGTTCAACTGCTAAGTCATGTCTGACACTTTGCAACCCCATGGACTGCAGCATGCCAGTTTCCCCTGTTCTTCACTGTCTCTCAGAGTTTGCTCAAATTCATGTCCATTGAGTCAGTGATGCTATCTAACCATCTCATCCTCTGCCGCCCTCTTCTCCTTTTGCTTTCAATCTTTCCCAGCATCAGGGTCTTTTCCAGTGAGTCGGCTCTTCGCATCAGGTGGCCCAAGTATTGGAGCTTCAGCTTCAGCTTCAGCATCAGTCTTTCCAGTGAATATTCAGGGTTGATTTCCTTTAGGATTGACTGGTTTGATCTCCTTGCAGTCCAAGGGACTATCAAGAGTTTTCTCCAGTGCTACAGTTCTAAAGCATCAATTCTTTGGCGCTTAGTCTTCTTTATGGTCCAAATCTCGTATCTGTAAGAGCCACAGTTTGATATGATTTGAAAAACCGCAGCTTTGACTATTCATATTAGTATGCCATCAATCTAATTGAAATATTGTCCATGGTACATTATATAACTGCTGAAAATATTCACTGCTTCTCTCTAAGGGAAGACTGTACATTTTTCCCACTGATATCAGGCTTGACTGTATGACTTGTTTTGGCAAGTAGAATGTGAACCAAAGTAACATGACCCAGTCATGAACAGAGTCTTCATCTAGTAGTCCACTTCCTCTCCATTTTCTCTGCAACACTATCAGTGACATTCCAGGGTGGACTTCTTCTATCACCTTGGATACTTGTGTTGGTTGCTATAACTTGAAATCAGGAAATGTGAGTACTCCAAATTTTCTGTTTTTCAAGACTGTTTTGGCTGTTTAGGATCCCTTGCATTTCCATATGATTTTTAGTATCAGCTTGTCAACTGCTGCAAAAATGGGAAAAGAATTTTAATAGCACTGTGTTGAATCTGTAGATCAATTTGGGGAGTGTTGTCACCTTAACCGTATGAAGTCTTCTGATCCATGAATGCATTCTATCTTCCCCTCCTTTTTTTTTACTTCTTCAGTTGTGTGCAAGGATGTTTTTCAGTCTTATATTTCTTTTATTAAATTTCCTGAGCATTGTATTATTTTTAAGGCTACTGTTACTGGAATTGTTTTTTCATTTCCTTTTTGAATTGTTCATTACTGGTGTATAAAAATACAACTGATTTTTGCATGTTGATGTTGAATTCTATATCTTGTGGAAGTAATCTGTTAGCTTCAGTCTTTTTTTATTCCTTTGGATATTCTGTGTAAAAGATTTTGTCATTTGCAAAAAGATGCCAAGATGCCAGTTTTACTTCTTTTATTCCAGGATGGACAATTTTATTTCTTTTTCATATCTAATTGCCCTAGTTAGAAACTTTAGTACAATGTTGAATAAAAGTAGCAAAAGTTGGCATCCTTGTCTTGTTCCTGATCTTAAGGGGAAAGCTTTCATTCCTTCACCATTAAGTATGATGTTAGATATGAATTTTTCATAGATATCCTTTATCAAGTTGAGGAAGTTCCTTTCTAGTCCTAGTTTATTGAATATTTTTACTCAGGAAGGAGGATTAGATTTTCTCAAATGCCCTTTCTGCATTTATTGAAATTATCATGTAGTTTTGTCCTTAACTCTATTAGTGTGACATATTACATTGATTGATTTTTCATATGTCCAACCAACATTATATTCCTGGAATAAATTCCACCCGGTTGTGGTGTGCAATCCTTTTTACATTTTGCTGGATATATTTTCTTAGCATTGTGTTGAAGATTTTTGTGACTACATAATACAAGGGATATTAGCTTGTAGTTTTCTTTTCTTGTGATGCCTTTTCCTGGTTTCAGTATCAGAGTGCTATTATCCCAATAGAATGTATTGGAATGTATTCCCTCCTTTTCTATTTTTTAAGATTTTTTTTTTTTAACATTTGGTAGACTTTGCCAGTGAAGCTGTCTGAGTCTGGGATTTGTTTTGTGTATGTTTCTTTCTTAACTTGATATTCAGACCTTCTTGAGTCAATGTCGATAATCTTTGTTTTTCTACAAACTTGCCCATTTCTTCTAGATTTTCTATTTGTTGGCATACAGTTGTACATAATATTGTCTTATAGTTCTTATTTCTATGAGATTCGTATTAATGACCCCACTTTCATTTTTAACTTTAGTAATTCAAGTCTTCTCTTTTTTTCTTGATCAATCTGGATAAAGTTTTGTTACTTTTGTTTATATTTTCCGAGAACCAAGGTTTGTTTTCATTAATAGTTTTCTCTGTAATTTTTCTTTTCTCTACCACCAATTTCTCTCTGATACTTATTATTTCCTTCCATCTGTTTGCTTTGGGTTATTTTGCTCTTCCTTTTCTAGTTTTCTAATATGGAAGACTAAGTTACTGCCTTGAGATCTTTCTGATTCTCCCGCCACATTTTGTTGTTGTTTCTGTCACTGCTGTTCCTGCGGTGTCTTTAGTGACTTTTAGTGACTTCCTGAACTAATTATTTAACATTTCTATTCATTGTTATGTGTAGACATTGAAGTTTCTGTTTGCTTAGCTTAGTAGTCAGTTAATAATCGGACAGAAGTTTTCTTGGATTCTTGGGACCAGTAAGTCACACAGGCTTTGTTTAGGGTCTCTGTCTGTATGTGGAGACCCCCCTTCAGTTCTACGGCAGGCAGTTTACAGCTCTTCCTCGGGCTTCACCTCCTCCTTGTGTAAAGCTTCAAGGTCAGTAGTGAGAACTTAGGGCCTTCCCATTTCTTTCCTCATCATGTGCAGCATTGTTCATCTGTGTGCTCACCTAGATTCTCAGGAACATGTCAGAAGTTTACAAACCCTTCATTGAACATCTCATTTTTCACCTTTTCCTTTTATTTTTTTATTTTTTGGTCAGTTTATTTTCTCAAATTTTTGTTGCTGCCTCAGGCAGCTTCCATGTTAAACAGTTGCCACTAATTGTTTCTGACAAATGCCTAGAGGGAAAGGGGCGTTCACAAAGAGGAGGCTCTGAGACAGGTCAGGCAAATACAAGTTGCCTTAGTGAGTGTTTCCAGGCAATTGTCAGATAGGCCAAAAATGACAATTACCTGAGAATGGTTTTTCTGGAGAGCTCCAAACTGGTTCTTTCCCTTCACTGGCCACTGCGCATGCATGCTAAGTCTCTTCAGTCATGTCTGACTCTTTGTGACCCTCTGGACTGGAGCCCACCAGGCTTCTCTATCCATGGGATTCTCCAGGGAAGAATTCTGGAGTGGGTTGCCATGTACTACTCCAGGGAACCTTCCCGACCTAGGAATCGAACCTGCATCTCTTATGCCTCCTGCATTGGCAGGCAGATTCTTTACCACTAACACCACCTGAAAAGACAGTTTTCACTGTGGTTGCAGGCTTTTATTTTCAAGGCTAGCGTGGAGCTGGAGAGAGGGACTTGAAGGGAGTAAGTTAAAATGCCACAAAACTCTCTATTCTTCTTGATATTTATCTGCTTCTCTTGACAAATATTTCTTAGATTGTTGCAAGCCTTTGGTTAACCTCCAGAGTTCTGAAAAACTTGGGTTTTGACAATTTTCACTAGTGTTGTATATATGGAACAACAGATTTTTGGAAGTTCATTACAAAGCCATTTCCACTGATATCCCTCTGACGGATGTTAAATCTGAGTCTAAATACTTTACTTTTATAATCTTTTATTTTTTAAAGTGTCTCTCTCATTAAACCAGAGGCTGCACAAGGGGAATAATTCAGGTTTTCTTATTTATCATATTCCACTATGTGAAAGTCGCTCAGTTGTGTCCGACTCTTTGTGACCCCATGGACTGTACAGTCCATGGAATTCTCCAGGCTAGAATACTGGAATGGGTAGCCTCTCCCTTCTCCAGTGGATCTTCCCAACCCAGGGATCGAACCCAGGTCTCCCAACTTGCAGGCAGATTCTTTATCAGCTGAGCCACCAGGGAAGCCCATTCCACTGTGTAGTACAATACAATGTAGCAAGCATTCACTACCTATTTGATGTGTCAAGGAATGAATGAATGGTCCCCATAGCCGACCAAGAGGAAATGAAATTTTAGAACTAATCAATTATATATTTACTTCCCCCCACCCCTCCACGACAGTGAACTGAGGTTTCCTTTTCTCTATGCATGCATGCTAAGTCGCTTCAGTCATGTCCAACTCTTTATGACCAACCAGGCTCCTCTGTCCATGGGATTCTCCAGGCAAGAATACTGGGGTGGATTGCCATGCCCTCCTCCAGGGGGTCTTCCCAGCTGAGGGACTGAACCCTTGTCTCCTGCGGCTCCTGCACTGCAGGCAGATTCTTTATCACTGAGCCACCAAGAAGTCCCACTTTTCTCCACATCATCCCAGTTGTTGTTGTTCAGTCACTCAGCAGTGTCCGACTCTTTGTGACACTATGGACTGCGGCATGCCAGGGTTCCCTGTCCTTCACTATCTTCCAGAGTTTGCTCAAACTCGTGTCAATTGAGTCAGTGATGCCATTCTTTCAATATGTGGTGTCTTTTTGATGCTAGACATTCTGACAGCTGTGCAGTGATACCTATTTGTGTTTTTGATTTGCATTTTCCTGGTGATTAGTGATTTTGAGCACCTTTCCATGTGCCTGTTGGCCAGTTGTATTTTTCCTTTGGAAAAAATGTCTTTTCAGGTGTTTTGCTGATTTTTCAATTGAGTTGTTTGGCTTTTTGATACTGAGTTATATGAACTCTTTATATATTTTGGACCCCTTATCAGACATCACACTATGAAAAGCAATATGGTTCCTCAAAAAACTAAAAACAGAACTACCATATGATCCAGCAATTCTACTCCTGAGTATATACACAAAGAAAATGAAAACACTAATTTGAAAATATGTATACACACCAATGTTCATCAGTATAGTTCAGCCATTTAGTCACATCTGACTCTTTTGACCCCATGCACTGCAGCACTCCAGGCTTCCCTGTCCATCACCAACTCCCAGAGATGTTCAAACTCATGTCCATCAAGTCGGTGATGCCATCCAACCATCTCATCCTCTGTCATCCCCTTCTCTTCCCACCTTCAATCTTTCCTAGCATCCGGGTCTTTTCCAATGAGTCAGTTCTTTGCATCAGATGGCCAAAGTATTGGAGCTTCAGCTTCAGCATTGGTCCTTCCAATGAATTTTCAGGTCTGATTTCCTTTAGGATTGACTGGTTTGATCTCCTTGCAGTCCAAGGGACTCTCAGGAGTCTTCTCCAACACCACAGTTCAAAAGCATCAATTCCTCGGTGCTCAGTCCTCTTTATAGTCCAACTATCACATCCACAGTTGACTACTAGAGAAAAAATAGCTTTGACTAGGCAGACCTTTGTTGGCAAAGTAATGTCTCTGCTTTTTAATATGCTGTCTAGGTTTGTCATAGCTTTTCTTCCAAGGAGCAAGCATCTTTTAATTTCATGGCTGTAATCACCATCTGCAGTGATTTTGGAGCCTAAGAAAATAAAGTCTGTCACTGTTTCCATTGTTTCCTCATCTATCTGCCATGAAGTGATGAGACTAGATGCCATGATCTGTTTTTTGCATGTTGAGTTTTAAGCCAGCTTTTTCTCTCTCCTCTTTCACTTTCATCAAGAGGCTCTTTAGTTCCTTTTCACCTTCTGCCATAAGGGTGGTGTTATCTGCCTATCTGAGGTTATTTATATTTCTCCTGGCAAACTTGATTCCAGCTTGTGCTTCATCCAGCCTGGCATTTCGCATGATATACTCTTCTTATAAGTTATATAAGCAGGGTGACAATATACAGCCTTGACGTACTCCTTTCCTGATTTGGAACCAGTCCATTGTTCCAGGTCCAGTTCTAACTGTTGCTTCTTGACCTGCATACAGATTTCTCAAGAGGCAGGTCAGATGGTCTGGTATTCCCATTTCTTTAAGAGTTTTCCACAGTTTGTTGTGATCCACACAGTCAAAGGCTTTGGCATAGTCAATAAAGCAGAAATAGATGTTTTTCTGGAATTCTGGAATTGCTTTTTCTATGATCCAATGGATGTTGACAATTTGATCTCTGGTTCCTCTGCCTTTTCTAAATCCAGCTTGAACATCTGGCAGTTCTCAGTTCACATACTATTGAAGCCTGGCTTGGAGAATTTTGAGCATTACTTTGTTAGCATGTGAGATGAGTGCAATTGTGCTGTAGTTTGAACATTCTTTGGCATTGTCTTTCTTTGGGATTGGAATGAAAACTGACTTTTTCCAGTCCTGTGCCCACTGCTGAATTTTCCAAATTTGCTGGCATACTGAGTGCAGCACTTTCACAGCATCATCTCTTAGGATTTGAAGTAGCTCAGCAGGAATTCCATTACTCCACTAGCTTTGTTTGTAGTGATGCTTCCTAGGCCCACTTAACTTCAATGTTCCTAGGAGTCCCATGTTCATCGGAGCATTATTTACAATAGCCAAGATATGGTAACGACCTAAGGAAGATATGGTACACCTGTATACAATGGAATATTTTTCAGCTTAAAAAAAAGGGATGACTTTTCCCATTTGCAACAACATGAATGGACCTGGAGTTTAGTGAAATAAGTCAAACAGAGACAAATCCTCAATGTTTCCACTTACACATGGAATCCAAAAAAAAAAAAAAAAAAAGAAAGACAAATGGAAACAGATTCACAGGTATAGGGAACAAACCAGTGGTTACCAGAGGGGAGAGAGGTGGAAGAAGAGGCAACATAAGGGTATAGGATTGAAAAATGGACTGCCATATCAGCAAACAAGGATGCCACAGTCATCAGGGATTTCAGCTCTCCAATGTGAACTCCTGAGCCCTAAGGACAATCAAGAAGGAGAATCCCTGCAATCTCAAAGCCACCAGATTCCAGTCACTACCTCTGGGTGAGCCCAAGGGAGCTCAGAATGTAAAAAACACAGGATACTGGCCACAAGGTAGCTGAGAGGCATATGAAAGGAATTAATTCAGTGAACCCAGACTCTTGCATCTTCCAATACATAGAAAAGTGCTAAATTCCTTAACTTGGGAAATCTGGCCTTCTTTAACTGACAATAATCTTTTGATGTTCAGACTATCTGCTCTTTGTTGCAAAACATCTATAAAACCTGACTCGAGCCCTCACCTCCAGAGCAGTTCTCTCAGGGTTACTTGAGATGCTGTCTCCTGGACTTAAAGTCCTAAAAATTCCCGCCAAATAAAACATAACTCTCAACTTTTAGGTTGTGGCTAATTTTTAAGTTGACAAGATTAAGAGATACACACTACTATCTGCAAAGTAAATAAGCTACAAGGATATAATGTACAACATGGGGAACATAATTAATATTTTACAGTAACATCAATGGAGTATAACCTATAAATCTATTGAATTACTATGTGGTACATCCAAAACGAATAGGTCATTGTAAATCAACTTCATAAAAAAAAAATCAATTATCTTACTGAAGTTTACTGTACTTCATGATTCTCATCCCTGGCTGCATATTAGAATCACCTGGGAAGGTTGTGACTCATTGGGGTTGGGGTGGAGCCCATTGGGTGATTCCACAGTGGGAGCCAAGGTTGAGAAGCACTGCTTCAGTACCTTCCAGCTCTGCTTCGATTCAATGGTGTGTTTGTAGTGTCTAAAACTTCAGGTTTCTTGGCTTTAACTGGAGAGCTTGTTTAAAAAACCCAGATGCCAAGAATCCACCCCTGCGCCCATTTTCTCAAAATCCATGGAGGTGAGGAGAGCCATCTGGAATCTAGCAAATCCCTCGGTTGAGAACCACTGATCTGCCTTCATCCTTTTGCTTTACACAGGAAGAAGCAGACGCCCAGAGAGGAAGATGACTTTCCAAGTCTCTCTCTGTTCCTCTCACCAGACACAGTGCTTAACCACAGCAGACACAGAGTAAAAGTTTGATGACTGCATAATTGTTGAATGGCTTTCACCTTATGAATTTAGAGAGGCAGTGCATCATTGTGGTTAAATTAACAGGCTCTGGAGCTAGACTTCTTCATTCAAATCCCAACTCTGCCACATACTAGCTTTGCCGCTTTGGGTGAGTTAACCTAACACTCTGTTTTTTCAACTGTACCATGGGACTTATAATAGACTCTCCCTGATAGGGTTGTAAGGAATAAACGGATCTAATTCACTCAGTGAACTGACAGAATCAGCAAAAAAAAAAAAAAAAAAAATACAGAAATTTACAATACTAAAGAAGCGCTCACTGTTTATCTAAAATCCAAGTTTAACTGGATTTCTTGTTTTTTAATTCACTAAATCTGGCAACTATTATTTAGCATACCCAGCAAGTGCTAATAGATGTTTTCTATGGGTTTTTAAAAAAATTTTTATTATTGAGCCCACTTTGGTCTAAGCCTTTTGCTCAGAGTAAGGAGCAAAGAGCCCTTCAGAACCTTACTAATTTGGCTTCCAATAATATTAAAGCATAATCAAACAGAGGTAGACGGGAGCTTTTCATTACTAAGTAAACACTCTCTCAAAAATAAAATAAATTTATGCTAAAGATAATAAGATCATGGTGGGAACACTTAAAATAGTTAACTGAACAAGATGTTTTAATGAAACGTCTGATGTTTTAGAAACTCTCATTTCCATACAATTAGGATAATTATTAATTATTTTGTGCTTGAAAGAAAGTCCCCTCAAAGGCATCTTCTCAAGCAAGTTCAGAGCTTGAGATATCACCTCTGGAAAATAAACCCTTATTAAGAGAATTTCCTTTAATTTTGTTTCCAAGACGGTGTCAGAAAATCAGCATTTGGCAGAAATGGAGACACAGACATAGATAACAAATATATGGATTACAAGGGGGAAGAGGGTGGAATGAATTGGGAGATAGGGATTGATGTATATACACTATTGATACTATATGTAAAATAGATAACTAGTGAGGACCTACAGTATAGCTCAGGGAACTCTACTCAAAGCTCTGCAGTAACCTAAATGGGAATGAAATCCCAGAAAGAGGGGCTATATGTAAACACAGAGAGATTCACTTTGCTGTCAGTGGAAAGTGACACAACATTAAAGCAACTGTGTGTGTGTGTGTGTGTGTGTGTGTGTGTATTAGTCACTCAGTCGTGTCCTACTCTTTGAGACCCCATGGACTGTAGGCCACCAGACTCCTCTGTCCAAGGGATTCTCCAGTCAAAAATACTGGAGTGGGTGCCATTCCCTTCTCCAGGTGATCTTCCCAACCCAGGGATCAAACCCAGGTCTCCTGCATCACAGGCAGATTCTTTACCATCTGAGCCATCAGGGAAGCCCTATACTCCAATAAAACTTAATAATAATAAAAAAAGAAAATCATCATTTGAATTCTGGATCTGCTACAAATTCACTGCGTGTCTTTGGGTAAAGGTTTATTTCCTCATTTTGAAAATGTTGCCATTCTATCATACAGTCTCAGAGATCCCTTTCAAGGCCAATGATTCTACTATCTATTTCCCACTGAGGTCTGTGTCTGAGCAGAAAATGCACCCAGCAAGGCGCAAGGCGATGTGTATTTATAAACACTGTTTACATTGATTGTTACCAGCCCAGAAGGAGTAGAAACAGACAGAACCCGTGACTGTGGAGCTTTGGAGCACACATAGCCCAGGCTGAACCCTGAAATAAGCTAAGGGACTTTAAATTAAATGCCCACACCAGGTCTCCACTCCCAGGGATGCTGATCCAGTTGTTCTGGATAGGGAGTAGGCACACTGGAGCTGCCCAGGTATTAATGGTAGAGAGCTAGGGCAGAGAACCACTGGCTTAACTGGCCCCCATGATCCCCATTTTTATCCTTCTCTCATATCCCTCTCAAATTCACCCCAAATCCTTCAAGATGAGGCTCATAGGTGATCACAGATCACATTGCTCCAGATCACTTGATTTTCATTTGCACGTGACTAACTAGGATGCTATAAGCGTGAAGAAAAAAGCCCCACCCACCTGGGAGTGCAATAGCACAGCTTAGTCTTGGCCACACCCTCTGCTTCTCTCTTCTAAAATTGTTCCTCAGAGGACACCTGCTTTACAATGCTGTGTTTTTCTGCCCTATGACAATGTGAATCAGCCAGATGCCTCAGTCCACGGAATTCCCCAGGCAAGAATATTGGAGTGAGTAGCCATTCCCTTCTCCAAGAGATCTTCCCAACCCAAGGATCGAACCTGAGTCCCTGCACTGCAGGCAAATTCTTTACCATCTGAGCTACCAGGGAAGCCCAAATCAGCCATAATTATTTATATATAAATCCATATCTCCCGCCTCTGGAGCCTCCCTCCCCTCTTCCATCCTACCCCTCTTAGGTCATCAGAACACTAGGCTGGCCTCCCTCTGTTAAACAGCAGCTTCCCACTAGCTACCTATGTTACACAGGGTAGTGTATATGTGTCAATGCTACTAGGTATCACCTCACAGCAGTCAGAATGGCCTTTGCATCCTCCTTTTGGCTAAACACCCTGTTCATCTCATTTCGACTCACCTCACTCTTGGGGTACCGAGAAAGTCATCTCTGCAGCCTCCCCACACCGTGACTTACAAATCTCACTGTCCAGAATATAGTCTCCTCAATCCACCAGTTTAGCACATTTCCTTTGCTTGATCATTATGAACTATTCGGAATATATGGAAGAGGATAGATTCATTTAATAAGCTAGCAAGCCACCACGCCTCTCTCCCAGACTGAACAAATGCTAATTCTTTGTTCGGACTTCCTTTATGGTCTTTTCTAACTAATTTTCTCTTAATTTCTCTTCTCTTAATTTTCTCCCAGGTGTTACCATTACTCTCAAATTAGTGAGTGTCCCTCTCATTTTTGATGTTAAAACCTTTCTATATACAAATGTTAATAAGTGACCAAGGATATTGTTTTGTGTGTTTGTAAAACTATACATGAATGGAATCACACTGGATATTTATTCTGCAGCTTACTTTTTTCATACAGCATTTTGAGATTTATCTAAATTCAGTTTATTCAGTTTAACACCTCTGTAACGTTCCATTGTGTAACTGTCTAACACTTTATTCATTCTAGTACATTCTCTTTCTACCAACAGAACATTTAAAATCTTTCCAAACACACCTATTCACACAAAGATGATCTTACTGGCTGAAGAGTTTCTTCTTTTCCAGAAAAAAAATGTTGGATTATGCACCCAAATGTGTATGTATTCATTTCTACATTGTGCACTTAGCCCACTGTCAATCACATGTTAAGTATCCATAAGCTTAATTTCCTTCTTTTTTTTAAAAAAACAGCTCTATGTATTTGCTTATTTTATTCTTGGCTGTGCTGGGTCTTCATCGCTGCCCAGGGTTTTCTCCAGTTGCAGTGAGTGGGGCTACTTCGGTGCCTGGGCTACTTCGATGCCTGGGCTTTTCACTGCAGTGTCTTCTCTTGGGTGAAGCGTGTGCTCTAGGGCACGTGGGCTTCAGGAACTGCAGCACATGGGTTCAGTAGTTGGGGCTCAAGGGCTTAGGTGCTTCGCAGCATGTGAGGTCTTCCTGGATCAAGGACTGAACCCACATCTCCTGCATTGGCAGGTGGGTTCTTTACCACTGAGCCACCAGAAAAGCCCCTTAATTTCCATCTTAATTGTGAGTAAACATAAATATTGTTAAAAGTTCTATTAATAATATTTTCTCGCCATAGCCCGATGTGACTTTTTTACACACATTGTCTTGCTTCCGAGGCCATTGCTCTAACAAATGCATCTTTAACTTAACTGAATGGTTTTCTATCTTCTGAAAGAATTCACTTTCACCCCTATAAATTCCTTTATTTTTTTTGTTGGAGGATGATTGCTTTACAATGTTGTGTTTTACACGTGGTAGTGTATTTATGTCACTGCCACTCTCTCAATTTGTCTCACCCTATTTTGATCAATACAACCCTCCATTTTCTCACCAGTTGCGTGTGTCTTTTAATAGGGGAGAGGTAGAGAGGGATAAATTAGGAGTTTGGGATTAAAATATACACACTACTTTTATAAAATGGGCTTCCCTGGTGGTTCAGAGAGTCAAGAATCTGCCTGCAATGCGGGAGACCTGGGTTCGATCCCTGGGTTGGGAAGATCCCATGCAGGAGGGCGTGGCAATCCATTCCAGTATTCTTGCTTGGACAATCACCATGGACAGAGAAGCCTGGCGGGCTATGGTCCATGGGTCTCAAAGAGTCAGACATGACTGAGCGACCAAGCACAGCACAGCATATATAAAATAGATAACCAACAAGGATTTGCTGGATAGCACAGGTAACTATAATCAATAATCTTATAATAGCCTATAATTGAAGAGAATATAAAAAGAATATATATATACACATATGTATAACTATATCACTTTACTATACACCTAAAACTAATGCAGCATTGTAAATCAGCTATATTTCAATAAAAAAAATTTTTAAGTCTTTTATCAGTGTTAAAACAAGCCCATACTGCATTACACACTTTCTCTCTCCTCATCCATGTAGCTTCTCCCTCTCCCGTTCACATTCAAAAACCTTCAACTCCAAACAGGTTCTGAGTCTTTCTTCTGATAGTCCTAAGTCATGTTCCTTGGAATGAGCATGTCTCTGTATACAGAGTTGATACTGATTTAGTGTGAATTTGGTCTGTTGCAACTCCTCAGATAGCAGTTATAAGGAAGACCCTACCTATGCTACCAAAATTCCTTGAAGTTCCCCTCATCCCATCTCCCTCGGACCTCTGGCTCCCCAGGGGGCTAGAAACATGGTTGCAAAATCATCGTCATGATTACACCTACTAGTGCCCATGGCTCAGATATGGCTGATTAGAAACGCCTTTGCAGGTGATTTCAGCCCAATTTTAAGCACTTGTTGATTAACTTGGTTGATTAATCACTTGAAGCACAGTAGGGAATTGCCAGTCTGTGGGTACTTTGGAGAAGCCTTTTCTGAGTTATAGATGATTACAGCCATTGACAACATGGATTTGAATTGCAACTAGGAGGCTAATGGCCTGGAAGACTGTGGGATGCCCAGGGATAAGTAAGGGCTTGTTAGCAGATCTTTCTTCTCCATCCAGATTTTAGGAAAGGAGACTGAGACCAGCTCAGTTGTGTGTGTGTGTTTGTCTGTCTGTCTGCCACCTATTTTGGGAGGGAACTTCATTTTCTCAGCTCGTTCATCTTGTTTTAGGATAAGGAGCAGCATTTTCATTCCAAATGATGCAAAATGCTATAGAAACTGAATAATGAATCAAGAGACTGATGTTTCAATTCTTAGTTTCCCACCCAAGGATGAAGCAAATTTGAGCACACTGCTTGACTTCTCTGCCTCTTGGCCTCCTGTTCTGAAAAATGAGGACAATGATAATATTCTCCTCTTACCATTGTGAGGATTAAGTGGGAGAATGTCTGTAAAGTGCCTGGCACAGCATAAGAGCTTAATAAGTGAGACCCATGGGTGACATCTTTCCTTCCTCTGTTTTATGTATCCATTTTGCCCAAATTCAGATCTCAGCATGATTGGGTACCACAGAGTATACTCTGCGTGGTGTCTGGCATTCAATAAGCATTCCACACACAGCAGTGGATTAAGTTTGATCTCTGAATGGTTGTTGGCACTTGTTGTTGGACATTTATTTAGAAGTTCGCCTGGTAGTTTGTTTAATTCTTTGAGTTTAAATTTTGTTGATTGGAACTCCTTGTTTTTACTGGTTTCACAGATGATTCTTGAGGTTATTAAGGTCTTTGAGAGAGGAGAGAAATGTTGACACATATTAGCTCAGGTATTTACAAGCCTAGATCCTTGATACTCACAGGATACCCTGGGAACCATCAACACTGGCATCACCTGGGAGCTTGTGTACAAATGGAGAATCTCAGCATCCCCAGACCTACTGAATCACAATCTGGATTTTAAGAGAATCCTTGGTGATTTGCTTGCACAATAAAGTTTGAAATGTCTTTACCTAAATATTTATACCACATGTGAAGACACACTTTCACTCTCCTTAGATAGATGTTACCTCAGGTGAACTCAGATGTTACACAGGTGAACTCTGTCTAGAGCTGGCACTACAGAAAGTGAATGGACAAGACTCAGTGTTGCAATAAAGCACTACCTATGAGTTATCGGCAAGATCTTTTCAACTAATGTGAGCCACTTAAACAAGATATTGGATATTTTGTCACAAGGTGAACTGATGGCACTTTTGTATACACCTTCTTCACCTGGCCCTTGAATGATCCTTATTTTCTGGACCCATGGCAAGACAAAATTACCAATATTATACCATGTGATGATAACACCAAAATAAGGGCTCCATGCATTTCAATTCAACGCAATCTAGAAGACTTCAGGGGAGTTTTAACTTTCTACGAGATAAAACTTTCCTGGTGGAAATTTCTTTCTTTAATATTTATTTATTTGGCGGCACAGTGTCTTAGCTGCAGCACGCCGGATCTTTCAGTTGTGGCATGTGGGATCTAATTTCCTGACTGAGGAGCAAACCCAGGCCCCCTGCATAGGGAGAACAGAGTCTTAGCCACTGGACCACCAGGGAAGTGCCCATCCTTGGGGGAAATTTCCTGCTGTCCTCATTTTTTTCAGTGGTTCAAACCCAGGGGTTGTCCATGGAGTCCCATAGACAGATACAAACATGGAAGTCATCCCTGATTCATCACCGTCATCATCCTTTTTGGAACACAAATATGAAGTCCCCAAGTCCTTGTATGTTATGGTCCTCTCCGCCCTCCTCATTGCTGCATGCCCCAAGTGGCTCATTTCCTCATGCTTATCGACCACAGAACTGAGCCCCTAACTCTGACATTGCCCCGCATCATGCTCAAATGAACTGGATTCTCCAACCAAAGAAACTCACCAGATACAGAAGTTTTTATTATAACTGTCACTTGCATTATTCAAAAAGTGATTAATGTCCACGGAAGGAACCCATTCAGAGAGCGCAATTCCTTAGACACCGGGAATCAAGTCTCTTTCAGAGGTTGATCAGAGAATAAGTGAAATATGAAACAATCTCTCAAGAACCTCTTATCATTAAATTCTGTGTTTAATAAAAATATTCCCTGGTGTTCATTATAATTGGGTATTGTCTATTTAATATTGTCTATATGGCATATTGTCTGTTGAATAAAAATACTGAATGGTGTTAATTATATTTGGGTGAAAAGAATCATCTTGCATATTCATTGAAAGACATAAACCACCCAAATTCTGCAAGTTGAGTGAATGCTGAATGGGGAAATATCTCTTGTTGCTGGTTCTAAATTTGCTTCTCTATTTTCTCAAGGCGTCTCTTGTCTTTGTGTGATTCAGTGTCTTTGGCAAAGACACAATTGCTTTTCCCTGTTCCTTGGAGCATGCAAACACCAGAGACTAGCCTTATTCCTCTCTCCCTAGATTCTGGTCTCTTTCATATTGTTTTTAAGAACCTAGTGGACATGGGTCTTTTTGAAGAAGTCCAAGCTAGTTCTAACAGGCAGAGTAAATCTGTTAGCAGGGTGCTAAGCCAATGAGAGTAAAGATAAGGAAACTGTCTAGAGGTGTTACAGTTCCTCAAACTGGGCAGATCATCAAAGATCAGTTTTTGTTTAATTATAGACTTTAAGCCACACATCTTAGATCAGGGGTCTTCACACTTGAGCATGCACCAGAAATCATATGGAGGGACTTTGCTGGTGGTCCAGTGGTTAGGAATCTGCCTGCCAATGCAGGGGATGCAAGTTTGATCCCTGGTCCGGGAGGATCCCACACAACTTGGGGCAACAAAGCTCGTGTGCCACAACTACTGAGCCCACACTCTAGAGCCACCAAGCTGGCTGTGTGGCTGAGCCTGTGAGCCACAGCTACTGAATCCTGCTCACCTAGAACTCATGCTCTGCAACAAGAGAAGCCACTGTAATAAGAAGCCCACACACCTCAATGAAGAGCAGCCCTGCTCACAGCAACTAGAGAAAGCCGATGTACAGCGACGAAGACCCAGTGCAGCCAAACATAACATAATGCATAAATAAAACTTTTAAAAGGAAACTACTATTTAAAACCAGAAATCATATGGAATGCCTGTTAAAATACAGATGCCTGGGCCCCACCAGCTTGAGTGTCTGACTCAGAAAGTCAGAGAGGGTCTGAGACAGTACATTTCTAACGAGTTCTCAGGAGATGCTGACGTGGCTCCTCTGCCCCCAAAGTCCTGCATCAGAGTATTCTGAGACTTGAGAATGCACTATCTATCTCACATGCTATGGAACAGTGCACCCCAAAGGCTAAGACCATCAATGCCATGCAAGCCTATTCTGAAGCCGGCGCTGTGCTAGATTCAGCATCAAGGCTGCAGGAAAGGCTGGGCCCTGCTGGCCTTGGGAACTCTATCCTCTGTCACCCCCAAGCCCTGTCCTACTTCTCCATTTTACCAAGTCACTTGTGCTCTGCGTGTGTGTGTCTGTGTGTGTGCGCGTGTGCACGCGCTTGCGCTCAGTTGCTAAGCCATGTCTGACTCTTTTTGCAACCTTAAAGACTATAGCCCACCAGGATCCTCTGTCCATGGGATTTCCTGGGCAAGAATACTGAAGTGGGTTGTCATTTCTTCCTCCAGGGCATCTTCCCGACCCATGGATGGAACCTGCGTTTCCTGCCTTGCAGGCGAATACTCTACTGTTGAGTAAAGGAAAGCTACTCAACCGGGGAAGCTCACCAAACCACTTGCAGTCCTCCAGATTCAAAAGTATGTCTGCACCTTAGCATTTTTGCACACGCTTTTTTTGATCTGTTCTGAATACTTTCCCCAGTTCTCGGTTTCATGCTTTAGGGCTCAGTTCAGGTGCCATTTTCCTCAGGACCACCCTCCCTTCGGACACTTAGTTCTTCTTCAAGGAAAATCTCGCCCTCAAACAAATGACAATCTGGAGGGAGAATTGGGAAATGAAAAATTCCCAACTGTGACACTGCCTCTGTATTTTGCTTGACACATATTTCAGTGTAGGGCTTACTTTCCAACATTGAAATGGTTGTTTTCTACAGCTGCTTCTCCCCCTAGACTGTGGCCTCCTGGAAGGCCAAATCCACGTCTTTTCATTCCTCTGTACTTAGGTGGTCGTGTGGTTGAGTCTTTTTGAAAGGCTTTCTGAGTTCATCACAACAACCTTATACTAACACTAGTGCAGCAGATGTGGAAACCTTAATTATTTTATTAGGCGGCCTCAGAATTCTTTTTATATGGGCTTGTCTGTTTCCGTTAAGAAGAATCCCTTGAGAAGCCACTTGAGGCTTGAATAAAAGCTCAGAGCATCTGAACTTTGGGGAGAAAATTCAAGGTGATGAAAGAAAAGGGTACTTGGCTCTGTGTGAGACGATGAAAGGAAGGTGGCTTTGCTCCTGGGGTAGGGAGAGAAGGAATATACTAGTAGAAGAAAGGGAAATGGAATAGGACAAGTGATGAGTGAAGGAGATTGGGAAAGAGGGGCATCTGTCACCAGTGAGATGGGCTGAGACTAAGTCATGCGATGGGATGAAGCGGCCAGGGAAAGTTTCTGGTTCCGGGGTGACCAAAGCATTTCAGCAACAGGTGAAGTTTTTATATCACTTTAGGAAGCTGTGTGTGTCCTGTGCAGCCCATGATTTTCAACAAAATCCACCAACTCACAAATGCCTTTTACAAGCACTTTCTGTTAATGTTTGTTTTTGGCAAATAAAGAAAGAGTCTGAGTTGTGTCTGGGTCAGCACATTGAGGACTGGAGCCAAGATTCCTGGAATGACGGTAAGATGATCTTAGAGATAAAGTGATACAGAACGCCAGTCAAGAAATACTCACCGAGCAGGACTGGGTGCTGGTCATGCTTGTAGAACTGGGGATACTGGTGAACACAGCAGGGGAGGAAAGTCTTTGATCCCACAGAATTCACATGCACATGGAGGAGACATTTAACACAACTGGAGTGCTGAGCGCTAAGTAGGAAAATGAAATAGGGCACGATGATGGTGTGATGATGGTCCAGGGTGACTGGGGAAAGCCTCTTCAAGGAGGAAATGATGCAGCAGCTGTGCTGTGCTTCGTGACTCAATCATATCCAACTTTGTGTCCACAGACGTAGCCCGCCAGGCACCTCTATCCATGGCAATTCTCCCTCAAGAATGCGGGAGTGGGTCGCCATGCCCTCCTGCAGGGGATCTTCCCAGTGGAGGGATCGAACCCAGGTCTCCCGCATTGCAGGCGGACTCTTACCAGGGAAGCCCTGATGGAGCAGAGACCTGACTGAAATAAAGAACCACAGGCGATCTGTGTCAGAGACCACTGGGCAGAGGAGAAAGCGAACCAGTCCCCAGGGGGAGAACGGTCCAGCTGAGAACAGCAAGGCTGCCAGCACTTCCGGAGCAGAGTGAATGCGGGGAGGAAAAGAGAGGAGGTCGCCGGACAGCAGGGAGACGATCACTTGGGGTGTTGATTGGCAAGGACTCTGGATTTTACCCTGAGGGGAGGGGGCTGTGTGATGGGGAACCATTGAAGGGTTTAGAGCAGAGAAGTGACATGATCTGATTTGAGTTTTAAAGGCTTCTTCTGGCTGCTGTGTGGAGAACAGACAATAAGAGGTGAGAGTGAGAAGGAGGAGCCCGAATGACCTTCAGAATTCATGGAAATCTTGAGCAAGACTTTGGACTTCCCCTGGTCATGGAATTGAGATTTATATCCATCTCCTACAGATTGCATACAGTTGGGAGACCCTCTTAGCATCTGGATTTGGTGCTACTGCTACTTCTACTATTACTTATTGTTACTACAATTGCAGTGAATAATAATTACTAATAGATAGTGAGGGTGGTAATATTGCTACTAACAGTACTACTGTGACTGGTATAGTTACTGTTGCTTAGTACTTTATTACTAGGAAAGTACTTTGTGATTACTATGCTGCTTTATTACAATAGAGTAATAAGCATGTGGCAGAAACACTGAAGAGTGATTTGCATATTAAAGCAATCTCATCCAGCTCTCTCAACAAACCTATGGGAGAGGAGCTATTTTTAAAATTCATATTTTGCAGATGAGAAAACTAACCCTGGGACATGTTCAGTAAGTTACCTAAGGTCACGTAACTATTAAGTGATGGTAACGGGACATGACCTTAGGCTGTTCTGACTCTAAAGCCCGAAATTCTTTACCTCCTTTCTGTAATGACAAGTGACAATGAATATTTCAGTGTTAATGCAAACAAGAGGTACAAGGGAATTAGTCAGTTAAATAAAGGCCCTTCATTCCATAGACCATTTATGTGAGACTATTGTATTGAAATATGAAACAGAGGAGGCATCAGCTTAGTTGAAGATGGAAGGGAAGCAGCCCTCTGAGAAGGACAGGGTGGAGATACTAGGATGGCAAGGTAGGGGTGTGATGCTCTTAAGATGTACAGGTAGGAACATAGATGGTTAAAATCAGGAGTTCTGCAATTGGGAAATGGATTAACACCCCAGGCCCCACTCACTCACTCAAACATCATTGGGCAAGTTCCTGGACCTCTCTGTGCCTCAATTTCATCATTGGTAAATGTGGGAAAAAACAGTATTGTCCCTACAGGGATGTCAATGAAATTAAGCATGTAAAGTTCATAAGATGCTTAACATTTAGCAAATATTAAAAAAAAAAAAAAAAGGTTAGGGACTTCCCTGGTGGTCCAGTGGCTAAAACTCTGTTCTCCTAATGCAGGGAGCGTGGGTTCACTCCTTGGTCAGGAAGCTAGATCCCACATGCCACAACTAAGAAATCACACGCTGCATTTCAAGATCCCACGTGTTACAACGAAGATTGAAGCTCCCGCACGCCACCACTAAGACCTGGTACAGCCAAATAAATAGTTAAAAAACAAAAGGTTAGCCTTTATTAATTTAGAGGGATGTGGACAAAACAGAGAAATGATTACTATTTGGTGACTGACTCAAGGATGAGAAGAGAATGACTCCCCCCCAGCTTGCCCCGGCCAGTTTTCTGGGTTAAGTTGATAAGGACATCACAGTACCATGAATTAAAACATATGGTCCTGGTAGAGGATCAGGCTTTTTCAAGACAACATATTTTGTAGTTCTGTTTCCCTAAGAATGGAAGAAAGAGAAAGGTGGGCAAAGAGATACAGAAGAAAAGATGATGGTGGATTTTCTCAATCTTTAAGGGAGAAATTGAATCATCTATGAGTGTGGGAAATGAAGGAGGCAGTGGGAGTGTTAGAAAAGAGGAAGAATGAGGTGAGGTGTTAGTTTATATCTCCCCAAGCAGAACCTGAGACAAGGACTCAGGTAGTGTATTGGAGAGGTTATCTTTAAAAGTCAGAAGGGGGGGGGGGGCAGTGCAAATCAGACAAGAAAGGAAGAAAAGCTGCTAACAGGGGCATTATTATCATTGCCACACCATGCAGCATTCTGGACCTTAGTTCCCTGACTGAGGACAGATCCCATGCATCCTGTATTAGGAGTGCCAAGTTTTAGCCTCTGAATCACCAAGGAAGTTCCATGGTAGAGGGGGTGGGGGCAGGCATTATTGAGTTCTTAGCACTGTGGCCAACCAGAAAGATTCCTGCTGGAGAAGCTGAATAGAAGGCACTTCAGAAAGCTCCCTCTCATGACTAGGAGTTGGGGCATTTATCCCCAGACTCTTTGTCCCCCATTGGCTGAGGGTCACCATGCTGGCATTAACTCCACCATGTTTCCATGTGTGATCGGAGTGAGCTGCCACCACCATTAAAAAAAGAAAAAGTCCCTAAGACAGCAAAGTGGGGAGACACTGTAGGGACCTGAAGTCAGACTCTGGCAGTGACCATTCAGCTCAGCTAAAATCAGACCCTGATGCTGGGAAAGATTGAAGGTGGGAGAATAAATGGGTGACACATGATGAGACAGTTGGAAGGCATCACCGGCTCAATGGACATGAGTTTGAGCAAACTCTGGGAGATGGTGAAAGACAAGGAAGCCTGGTGTGCTGCAGTCCATGGGGTCACAAAGAGCTGGACATGACTGAGTGACTGAACAACTACAAAAATCAGAGATGGGCTAAGGGAAAGTGACACATGGGTATGAGTGGCATCTGCTAGGTGGTAGATTGGGGGTTAAACCCACATGGGATGGAATTCAAAACTTGTCTCAGCTACCATGCTGCCAGTCTTCAGCAAAGAACTCTATTAAATTGAAAATGGCAATGGCATTAATGGGCCATTTCTTCCCAGGACTAATTATTGGAATTTTGCTGACACTGTTTTCCAGACCAGGACCTAAAAATACCCATTTCTTGAGAGACCAGACACATGAGAGACTCTAAAGAGGAAAATGAGAGCCACAGTGAATTCAAAATTGGAAATTCTTCTCCAGTTCAAATTTGAGGGATGGGAATTGCATTTCTTAGCCCAATCAAGACATTCTTTACCTCCAATGACTTTATGTAGTCATTAAAGTTCCAGGCTTTTGTCCTTGGAGGAGGAATTCCGAAAATTCCATGTATAATCTGCTTAGCTCAGCATTATCCCCAGTGGATTAAGGTACTTTTCCATTTTCCTCATTCTGACAAATATTTTAACACTGGTCCTAAAAGCACTTTAGGAAATCTTAATAAATCAGTTCTGAATATTCATTGGAAGGACTGATGCTGATGCTGAGGCTCCAATACTTTGGCCATCTAATGCAAAGAACTGACTCATTGGAAAATACCCTGATGTTGGGAAAGATTGAAGGCAGGAGGAGAAGGGGATCACAGAGGATGAAATGGTTGGATGGCATCACCAACTCAATGGACATGAGTTTGAGCATGTTCTGGGAGTTTGTGATGGACAGGGAAATCTGGTGTGCTGCAGTCCATAGCGTCACAAAGAGTTGGACACAACTGAGGAACTGAACTGAACTGAAAAACTCTTTGTCTTCTAGGCCTATCAACCATATCGTGTTTATCTTCTCTAACCTTCAGAATTTCCACTGAATGATTGAACTATTTAGAATTGTGCTGAATTTGAGTTCTGAAAATAGATAAAATTTTCTTATGATTTTCATGTTCTGCAGAATGGAAAGGAAAGGGGAGAGGAAAGCAGAGATAAATTTATTGAGCATTTACTTATGCCCAATACATCTTCATAGATTGCATGCATGCATGTGAAGTCACTTCAGTTGTGTCCAACTCTTTGCAACTCCATGGATCATAGTCTCCCAGGTTCCTCTGTCCATGGGATTCTTCAGGCAAGAATGCTAGAGTGGGTTGCCATGCCTTCCTCCAAGGGATCTTTCCCAACCCAGGGACTGAACCCGCATCTCTTACATCTCCTGCATTGGCAGATGGGTTCTTTACCACTAGTGCCACCTGGGAAGCTCAATTCTTCATAGATTATTTCATCTAATTCTGACAAGTTAATGACTTTTTAAGGTTCAAAAACTCATGCTCACCTTTCTCCACTCATCTTTCATTGGATACTTAGGTTGTCTTCTTGTAATTATAAATGGTACTGCAATGAACATTGGTATACATGTGTCCTTTTGAATAATGGTTTCTCAGGGTATATGGCCAGTAGTGGAATTACTGGGTCATATGATGTTTCTATTTTTAGTGTCTTTAAGGAATATATATACTGTTCTCCCCAGTGGCTGCGTCAATTTACATTCCCACCAACAGTGTAAGAGGATTCCCTTTTCTCCACTCTTCTCCAGCATGTATTGTTTGTACATTTTTTTGATGATGGCTAAGCTAGTGGGAACCTGCCCCAAAGCACAGGAAATTCAGCTCGGTGCTCTGTGATGACCGAGATGGGTGTGGGAGGGAGGTCCGAGACGGAGGGGATATATGTATACATATAGCAGATCCACTTCACCATACAGCAGAAACTGACACGACATTGTAAAGCAATTATATTCCAGTTAAAAACAAACAAACAAACAAACAAGACTCATGCTCAAAGCCAATACTTGGACTCAGTTGCTGTCTGGACAGCAACTATAGCCCCTCATACTGCAAATTCCTCTCCTGCCCTCGCATAGACATCACTAATCAATCAGGCTCTTCAAAATCCTTCTCAGTGTCCCAAATACTCACTACCAATTGAGTAAGAGCCAACTGATACACTTCCCCCTGTTAACCGAAAGCGATAGGATGACTAGTCGCTTTACGAGCAAAACAAGTTTCAGAGAATTTCAGTTCTGGACATTCGACAATGGGGAACCGTGTGCCAGCCTGGTAAAACACAAGAGAGGAAACTCTTTTATAGAGGAGAAGGGGACCTTAGTTGGGAGGGGCTGTTATAAGCTAAAGTCCATTGGAGAAAGCTGGGAGTTTGACATATAGTGACTTTTCTTTGGTTGAGGATGACAGACTCTCATTGGCTAAGCTGTTGCTAGGTCAGGAGAAAAAACATTTTTTCCTCTCTGGCTGGCCATAGTAGAGTCACTTCCTGCCAAAGATGCGAAGTAGTCTCTTCCCATTAGGACTTGTATTGACACCTTGTTATGTGTGTGAGAGCACCCCATTCTGGCTTCCAGATTCCCGAGTTCAATAAGATTTCCCTTTATTAATTTTCACAAGACTTACCAAAGATTTGAGGCCTCCCTGGCTTCCCTTGTGGCTCAGCTGGTAAAGAATCTGCCTGCAATGCGGGGGACCTGGGTTTGATCCCTGGGTTGGGAAGATCCCCTGGAGAAGGGAAAGGCAACCCACTCCAGTATTCTTGCCTGGAAAATTCCCTGGACAGAGGAGCCTGGCAGGCTAAAGTCCATGGGGTCACAAAGAGTCAGACACAACTGAGCAACTGACACCAAAGATTTGCTAGCAGAAAGACGATTCTCCTTCTATGGGAGGCCATGCCTATCACAGAGCCACACCTTCGCTGTCCAGACCAATCTGAAAGGTCATCCCAAGACAACACAGTGTGCCCTAGATTCCTACCGGGATCACACTTTCATGGCAACAAAGAGTGTCGGCGTGTAACACTCCTCCCATCCCCAGCAGCAACCACTGATAACATATTCATACATTTCTTTTCAGTTTATTCTCACTGCAGAAATTTTGCTGTGGACTTGAACTTAACGGTGATCACACCGCAGCTGCATTTCAAATGTTGCCTTTTTCATGTATCATCATAACAAAAGCATTAAACGGACTCTCCTATCATAACACTCTCCATTGGTTCATTTTTATTTCTGCCCCAGTTACAGGAAAACAAAGAAATCAGACCATGCATTCCTTTCTCCCTGTCTTCTGCACCCTGTGGGTAGAATGGATAGCTAGTGGGAAACTGCTGAATTAGCACAGGGAATTTAGCTCGGTGCTCTGTGATGACCTAGCAGGGTGGGATGGAGGGAGGGCGGTCCAACGGGGAGGGGATATATGTATACATATAGCTGATTCACTTCCTTGTGCAGCCGAAACTGACGCGACATTGTAAAGCAATTATACTTCAGTAAAAACAACAAATAGTCATTCTTTTTTTAAAAAAGGAGATCTAAGAAGTGAGCGTTGCTACTCAGCTTGGGCAAAATGAAAGGATTTTTTTTGGGGGGGGGGATGTTTTTGCTAGAAGTTGGAGAAGTTTCTTTCGGCAGTCACTTTTTTCAACTGTCATTGATACTCATCTCTCTAGCCTGCTTTGATGTCAGCAAGACCATTTTATTTGCGCAGGAGCCGGCACTGTGGGCTGATTCCCCCCCTGTTGTCATCCCCTCCCCTGCCCCCGCCAAACTTCAAACTTCTTCCTGCAGAGAATTTAGAAAAACTCTTCACAGGGTAGCCGTGTGTTAGATATGGTGCCACAGTTCCGCATGTTTCATCTTATGTTTTTTCACCTGGAGCTTGTATTTCAGACTAGAGTAAATTATTTACCAGTGCTAGCAACCAAGTCTTGTGTTATTCAAAATATAAACCTGAAATATCAGAGCAATCAGACCTCGCCAGCTGACACTATTTATGCTTTGCAGACAAAGGGACAGATCAAAAGATGAATCATAATTATTCCAACACATCAGTTTTTCTAAGTGAAAGAGGAGGAGATGCAGTCCTCTCTGGTGACCATGAAGTCCAGGAAATAAACACTGATTTGCTCCTCTCCTCCCCAGACCCATCTCAACCAGGAAAGAGGATTGTGGGTGTGGGTGGGCAATTGGGACCTGGGCTGACTCTAAAACTGCTCTGGCTTCCTTTCTTTGCTCTCTCAACCTCCTTGGCACATCAAGAGTCCTTGGTTGTTTTCTGCTCATCACATTGTTTTCTGTCTCCTTTCTCTTCTCTGCCACCCACCAGTCTATGAGTTCCTGAAAGGGCAGAAAACCAAGTTATACAGAAAAGTGTGTTTATGTGGAAGCAGCTGTCATTTGCTTTCCTTGGTAGCTTTAACACTGGCTGGCTAAAAGCCTATTTTATCTACCTGCTGGGCAGACTCCCTTGTGATAGAGAAAAATAAGAGCGGCCTGTGGCAGGCAGTGCCAGTAATTGACTAAGAGACTGGACTTTGGAGTGATGGAGATCTGGGTTTGAGTTCTGTTCTGCTACTTTTTGCTGTGTGACCTTGAGAAAGTTACTTAATCTCTCTGATCCCCAGTGGCCTCATCGGTATAATGGGGGTTGTTAGGGAAATTGAGACAATTCATATAAAATAATTGACTCTAAACCCTTCCCTAGCAGTCCAGTGGTTAAGATTCCACGCTCTCAGTATAGGGGACACAGGTTTGATCCCTGGTCGGAGAATTAAGATCCTGCCCAAAAAAAGAGAAGAATTGACTCCTGTGAAGAATTTACTGCAGGGATTTCCCTGGTGGTCCAATGGATAAGACTCTGTGCTCCCAATGCAGGAAGCCTGGGTTCAATCCCTGGTGAGGGAACTAGATCCCACTTACAGCAACTAAAGATGTTGAATGCCACAACTAAGATCCAGAGCAGCCAAATAAAGAAAGAAGTTTTTTAATAAAAAATTTGAAAAAAGAATTTAGCAGAGTACCTGCACGTGTGTGCTACATCACTTCAGTCATGTCTGACTCTTTGTGACCCAATGCTGTAGGCCACCAGGCTCCTCTGTCCATGGGGATTCTACAGGCAAGAATACTGGAGTGCGTTGCCATGCCCTCCTCCAGGGGATCTTCCCAACCCAGGGATTGAACCCAGGTTTTCTGCATTGGCAGGTGGGTTCTTTACCACTAGCGCTACCCAGGAAGCACTAATCCCTGCATATCAGGGCTTAATAAATGATAGTGATTATTACTGTTGGGACGATCTGCAATGCAAGCCTTTCATGGATCCATGAAGCAGTGTTGGTGGAAGATGTGAGGACATCGTGTTCTCTGGAACAGCTGGGTTCCAGGTGAGATGAGGTCTTCCTTACTCCGACTTTGCCAAAGCCTCTTTTGGAGAATGAAGAGGGATTCTGTGCTATAAGGAGCAACATCTTAAAACCAACCTCTCAATGAGCCATTCAGAGTTAATACTCTGGTGCTCACCCTTTTCCCTCTCTGCCTCTCTCTCTGCAAAGAGGAGCTGAGGTAACTCTTGGAATGACTCGTGCCTCTGGAGCCCAAATGCATTTCTGGAGAGGATCCTTCTCTAAATTCATCTCTGCATTTTGGATGCAGAGACACAGACCTGAAGCTCCCAAGGGTGGCTCTCAGAAGACTGAGACCTGAGGCTGGTTCCAGGCTCACCTCAGTGGACCAAACATATACATTTATCAGTTTTGGAGCCTTTCAGAAAGCTCTAGTGAAAATAATGGATGTTCTAACTTCTGCACTTTTGAAGAATCAGGTCTGTCTTTATATTTGACCTAATCCCTCCCTTTCAGACCAGATAAACACTGGACCCCTTAATCTGCTTCCCTAAACAACAGTAACCATCCCTGCATGAGATTTATTACCACCTTTTCAAGAGTCTAAGATGCCCTATTTGTAAGACATGTCATTGATTTTCTAGCACCTTTCTGGGAAAAACAGAAAAATAAATGTACACATCAATTGTCAGTTGTAACAGGCTTTCAGAAAATAAAATGTAGAAAGAAGTGCTACTTGGAAGAAAAAAAATTCTAGTCATATTAACTAAAGGGCACTTGTTGCAACAGAAATGCTATAACTCTCAATGGATTAGAGAACGAACAAGGTTCCCACGCTCCCAGGCCTTTTTCTATCTCTATTCCATGGTCCTCAGGAACAGGGTACTTGGCCTCCAGAGTGAAAAGCGGAAGTTGCTCAGTCATGTCCAACTCTTCGTGACCCCATGGACTGACTATACAGTCCATGGAATTCTCCAGGCCAGAATACTGGAGTGGGTGGCCTTTCCCTTCTCCAGGGGATCTTCCCAACCCAGGGATTGAGCCCAGGTCTCCTGCATTGCAGGCAGATTCTTTACCAGCTGAGCCACCAGGGAAGCCCTCTTGGCCTCCAGAGACCTGGTACTAAACCAGTGAAGTCACATCTGTAGTATCTGCCCCTTGTGACTCTGACCTCTCTCCTTATCTAGGCAAATTTTATATTTTCTGCAGAATATAAGCCTGCCACTGTAAAAGATCCCTTTTCCTTTAACTCCCCATGTATTCATATTGTGAGTGATTAAGACAAACTGAATATCAGGCAACAGGAAAGTCTAAATTGATGGTGGTTTTGCAACCCTCATTGGCATTTTGTAGGTAGAAACTTGGAGGAAAAAGGGGGTTGATATTTGTTACATAATAGGATCTTCTCCTTTATTTTTAGTAACTGCTGCTCATTTTCTTACTAGACTTTCTCCACCGAACGACACCCAGCAACATTTTGTAAAACATGCTTTAGATTCTCTACTTAATGGATTGTCCAGAGCATGCGGAATGGGAGCTGGTGGCTTAATACTTTAGTTCTGATAATGACTAGCATTTTACTTTATGGTACAAGACAGAAAATGGGAAAATGCAAATGTCTTAAAAAAGCAAAACTGCGCAAGATATAGATCACATGTTGAGGGACTGCCTATGGGAAGGGACAAATGAGATGAGCAGAACTATTGGAGGTCTGGAGATTTAGTGATAGGACGATTAGGGAATTCTCTTCCGTTTCATTAACCGTGAAGTAAGATCATCAGGCAAGAGGAAGGTGGGTTAATGACAATAACAATCATAACAACAGTGATAATATTAACAATAAACATTCACTGAGTAATTCCCATATGCCAGGTAATATTTTAATCATTTTGCATATATTAACTCAGTCATCACAACAACCTTATGCATGTGGATTAGATCCTGGAGAGTAGGAAAGTAAGCTCAGTGGAAATAAAGACTATATAAAAAAAATGATGTTTATATACGTGTGTATGTTAGTTGCTCAGTTGTGTCCAATTCTTTAAGATGCCATGGACTGTAGCCCACCAGGCTCCTCTGTCCATGGGATTTCCCAGGCAAGAATATTGGAGTGGGTAGACTTTTCCTCCTCTAGGGGATCTTCCTGATCCAGGGATCAAAGCTGGGTTTCTTGCATTGGGAGGCGGGTTCTTTACTGTCTGAGCAATCAGGGAAGCCTAAGGTTATTATATGTATGTGTATATGTGTGTGTGTGTGTGTGTGTGTGTGCGTATCTCCCCAACCTAGGACTGATGTTGTAGCTGAAACTCCAATAAATCAGCCACCTGATGTAAAGAGCTGACTCATTTGAAAAGACCCTAATGCTGGGAAAGCTTGAGGGCAGGAAGAAAAGGGGACGACAGAGGATGAGATGGCTGGATGGCACCACCGACTCCATGGACATGAGTTTGGGTGGACTCTGGGAGTTGGTGATGGACAGGGAGGGGTGTGCTGCAGTTCACGGGGTTGCAGAGAGTTGGACACGACTGAGCAACTGAACTGAACTGATCCCCAACCTTGGCTGGGTATGCATAAACTATGCAAATATAGGTATATTAACCACTACTGCCCTGCTGGCTCAGACATTAAAAGAACCTGCCTGCAATGCAGGAGACCCAGGTTTGATCCCTGGGTTGGGAAGATTTCCTACAAATGGAAATTGAAACCCACTCCAGTATTCTTGCCTGGGAAATACCATGGACAGAGGAGGCTAGTGGACTACAGTCCATGGGGTCACAAAAGAGTCAGACACAACTCAATGACTAAACAATAATAACAGTGTGTATGTATGTGTGTGTGTGTGTGTGTGTGTGTGTGTGTGTGTGTATCTGAATCACTTTGCTATACAGTAGAAATTAATACAATATTGTAAATTAGCTATATTTCAACCAAAAAAAAAAAAAAAAGCAAAAACAAAGAGGGGAAAAAAAGAAATACATTACAGAATGTAAGACCAGTATCCTGGTTTTATTTTCTTATTCTTTTAGTCAGCCAGGGGCAGCTACAGAGAAGGCAGAAGGCTTATTGCCTATAGGGTTGGGTTTTACCAGGCAAATACGGTGGAGAGAAAAAAGGAGTCAAGTATATCCAAGATAGTGGGCCTTTGGGAGCAGATAATTGCAAGTGATGGGCCATGATGTCAGGATAAGAATAGGCATGAAGAGAGGCTTAGGAACGTGGAGAACTTGGTGTCAATGGCTTAGGGTCATCATGAAGTTAAAGAATGATCCTATGAGAGTTAGTTGCCTTCAAGCTGGAAGAAGAGGAGTTTGCAGTCACAAAGAAGGGAGATGACATTTGTGATGCCTGTAAATGGGGCAGCGTTCAGGGATCACGAGTCCTAAGATGTGACCCTGATGTGGCAACTGAGGTATAGAGGAGGTGAAATAGTAGACTGATTATTACACCTGATTAGACTCATGTTTAGGAAGATGAACATTATGGAAGGGACAAGATCTTTCTGCTATGAAAGACAGGATCCTTCTATGTTACTTTCAGTGTTTCATCTCCCAGAAGGAGTTTTTGCATTTGACAAGGTTACTAATGAATTCAAATTAAGACCTGTGGTGGGAAAGAGTGTTTCTAGTGGAAATGTGGATACAGAAGTTAGGGAGGGCTTTATAAGGACTGAAGGTAGGATCCTGCCAGCGCTAGACGTAACCAAAGTGCTGCCCTCTGGTTAGGCTGGGTCACCTGCTGAGCCAGAATATAAGTAGCAGCCAATAATGACCACCATGATCTGTTGATGACAAGCCTGTGCTGTGTATTCTCCTTTTTTTAAATATCTAATTTTTTATTGAAGTATGGTTGACATGCAGTTGTTGTGTTAATTTCCACTGCACAGCAAAGTGATTCAGGTATACATGTATAAACATTCTTTTTTATATATTATTTTCCATTATGGTTTATCAAGGATATTGAATATAGTTCTCTGTGCTATACAGTAAGACCTTGCTGTTTACCCATTCTATATATAAAAACTTCTATCTGTTAACCTTAACCTCTGACCTCATCCCTCCTCACGTGTATCCTCCTTTTGAATCACCCTGGAAGAAGAAATCTCTTGGGAGTTTCTCAATTTCCATCTCCTTATAGCAGCAAAAAGGGTCTTATTGGGTTGCAGATAAAAGAACCTCACTCACATAAGATTGAACAAAGCATAGGCATTCAATGAAAGGAGGCTTAGGGCCTCTCACTGAACCTTCAAAAATGTGAAGAAAAGAACACTTTAAGGAGAGTGGTGGTGAGAACCAGGACAAGTCTCAAATCTCAGCAGCTGTAATATGTGGACTTTCTCCCTGTAACTCTATTCATTCCTGGCAAGGAGATTAAACCAGTCAGTCCTAAAGGAAATCAATCCTGAATATTCATTGGAAGGACTGATGCTTAAGCTGAAGTTCCAATACTTTGGCCATCTGATGTGAAGATCTGACTCATTGGAAAAGACCCTGATGCTGGGAAAGATTGAAGGCAGGAGGAGAAGGGGACAAGATGGTTGGATGGCATCATCAACTCAATGGACATGAGTTAGAGTAAACTCCGGGAGTTGGTGATGGACAGGAAAGCCTGATGTGCTGCAGTCCACGGGGTCACAAAGAATTGGATGCGACTGAGCGACCGAACTTAACTTATTCATTCATTAAGCAAGCATTTATTGAGCATCTGTTATGGACAAGGCACTGTGCCAGACACTAGGGATATAGCAGAGAGCAAAAGTGAAGATGACTTCATCCTAATGGAGCCTGGATTCTGCTGGGCGAGACTGTAATCAATCAAATAATCATGCATATACATGTGTAACCACAACTGCAACTTATATTAGGATGAAAAGACACACAGGGCAATGAAAGCCCACAGAACATAAGCTTGACCCAGTCGGGGAGGTGAGCGAAGATTTCCTTGTGAAAGTAACTAGAGAAATGATATAGGAAAGACGAGGAGGAGAGAAGAAGGACTGGTGTTCCAGGCAGAGGGAACAGCATCAGCAAAGACCTTTTAGCAAGAGGACCCATGGTAAGCACAGGGCCAGCGCACGAGCAAGAAAGGTGACACGCTGTGAGATGAGGCCCTGGAGGCCCATGGTGTCTCAGGTCAGACTAAACAGGTCCTTGTTCCAAGAGCCAAGGGGAGCTACAGATGTGTTCAAAGCAGGAAGGAGGTGATTGATTTTCAGGAAGATCGCTCTTGCTGAATTGTGCTACCAGGTTTGGAGGAACTCATCTTCCAGTTCCCACCTCTGCAGAGAGTGAATCTGATTGGATCAGGGGTCCAACTCCAGTCCAGTCATGTAACAGGAGGAGAGGGTCACATGGCTGCCAAGGACCCACTTGCAGGGAAGTTTTCAGAAAAGATGTACTAGACGTGTATGTGGGCCTCGCTGGAGGCTCTGACAGTAAAGAATCTGCCTGCACTGTGGGAGACTCAGGTTCAGTCCCTGGGTTGGGAAGATCCCCTGCAGTAGGGAATGGCTGCCCACTCCAGTATTCTTGTCTGAAAAAATCCCATGGACAGAGGAGCCTGAAGAGCTGCAGTTCATGGGGTTGCAAAGAGTTGGACCCGACTGAGCAACTAACACTTCCACTTTCAGACATGCCTGTGTGTTCAGTTGCTGAGTCATGTCTAACTTTTTGCAACCCCATGAAGTGTAGCCCACCAGGCTCCTCTATCTATGGAGTTTTCAGGCAAGAATACTGGTGTGGTTTGCCATTCCTCTCTTCAGGAGATCTTCCCATCCCAGGGGTCGAACCTGTGTCTCCTGCATTGGCAAGCAGATTCTTTACTGCTGAGCCATCAGGGGAGCCCCAGAATCCGCCAGATAACTGTGACATCCATTCACATGACACCATCACTTTCCATGAATGAAAACCCCATGATTAACACTTCCCCCTAAATGTTTCCAGTGTCCTTCAGAGCAGGCAGCTTCTGGGGAGGGATGAGGGCAAGAGGTTTAGCAAAAGACACTTGGCCAAAATGTTTGTGTGTCAGTACACAAATGGCTGAATCACTCTTACTTCCTCCTCTGCAAAGTCAGAGATCATCACAAGAGCCAATGTGTCCTAAGCTGGCACACCATGATCTCACTGTAATGTCATTTTAATCTCAAGGGGCAGAAGTGACAATCTCTATTCTATAAAAGTAGAAATGAAGGTTGAGTGTATTTTAAAGCAGGAATAACTTCAAAGTCTATATGCTCTTCATCATTTTCCTCCTTAAATCTCTTAACCCTCTACATCAAATGAGAAATTATTATCATTATTATTCTTAACAGCAATAATATCAGGGTTCAATTAATAGTACTGTTATAATGGATGGTTCAGATGTATAGTACATCATGTTATAGGCATGGTTCTAAGCACTTCTGTGTTCGGAATTATTCATTTAACCCTCATAACAATCTATGGGGTAAAATATCATCACCTTTACTTTGCATGTGTGTGCTAAATCGCTTTAGTCATGTCCGGCTGTGCGACCCTGTGGACGGTAGCCCTCCAGGCTCCTCTGTCCATGGGATTCTCCAGGCGAGAATACTGGAGTGGGTTGCCATGCCCCCCTCCAGGGGATCTTCCAGACCCAGGGATTGGACCCTTGTCTCTTATGTCTCCTGCATTGGCAGGCAGGTTCTTTACTACTAGCACTACTTAGAAAGTCCACCTTCACTTCAGTCGCTCAGTCGTGTCCGACTCTTTGCAACCCCATGGACTGCAGCACCCCAGGCCTCCCTGTCCATCACCAACTCCAGGAGTTTACTCAAACTCATGTCCATTGAGTCGGTGATGCATAAATAGCAGAGTCATGGGGGTGGGGTGGGATGGATGGGGTTTTGTGGTGAGTAGACTCAAACTAGTGTATACAGGATGGATAAACAAGGTCTTACTGTATAGGACAGTGAACTAAATTCAAAATCCTTGGATAATCTGTAAGGGAAAGATACACTAAAGAATGTATATATATATATATATATATATATATACATATATGACTGAGTCACTTTTCTGTACAGCAGCAATTACCATAACACTGTAAGTCAACTATATACTTCAATTTAAAAAGTTGAGCAACTTAAGAAAAAAAAATTTTTTTTACTTCAACCATCCTGTGTGCCCACTAGGAGATTTTGTTTTTAAAATTTAAAACAGTGAAGCATTGCAAACTGTGATATATAAAAACAAATAAATAAATAAATTTCAGAGACATAACCTGAACTCCAGATGTTTGGCCTCAGAGTCCAGGTGGTTTACATCATTCTGTTCTGTTCTCATTCATTTTCTTTCTGTCTCTGTCTCCCTCCCTGCTGCCCCCTTCTCCCTCGTTCTCTCATGCTTTCTCTCTCTCAACACACACACACACACACACACACACACACACACACACACACACACCCACACACACCCACACCCACACCCACACACAAACACACACACACACAAACACACACACACACACACACACACACACACATACACATCCCAAACAGGAAAAAAAACAACTAGGACGATTATTATTCATGAATTATTGTCTCAACACTTTTTAAAGAGAAGGCACAAGAGAATATATACTTTGTACAACCACTGTCTTTATACTATTATCATTGCCTCCATTTTACTGATAAGAAAACTGAGGCTCAAAGAGATGGACTCCCCCAGTGGCTCAAGTGGTGAAGAATCTGCCTGCCAGTGAAGGAGACACATGAGACATAAATTCAATCCTTGGGTTGGAAAGATCCCCTGGAGAAGGGAATGGCTACCCATTCCAGTATTCTTGCTTGGAAAATTTCATGGTCACAAAAGAGTTGGACATGACTGAGCTCACATGCCATTTTACTGATAAGGAAACTGAAGCTCATTCAAGATAACACAGATTGTAGCTGAAAGAATCAAGATTCAAATTCAGGTCTATTTTACTCCAAAGTTCTATTGATATGAGAACAGGAAAACAATTTTCCCATCATTCTCTCTCCACTGCTTCCATCGAAGCCCTTCTTGAATGAACTTTGGGACCCTTGCGAGAAAATAAAGACCAAAATGATAAAGTGCCTCTTAGCCCTTAAATTTTGCCAGTTCCCACTCCATGACTCCCATATACCCAGACCAACATGTGTCTGCATTTTCACACAAAAAAGTCACAACACAGGATTAATCTCCAGTATTTTCTGCTTCAGTTATGATTTCTGGCATAGAAGTGAGTTATTTAGATTGTTAGTAGCTGACAGTCCCCATAAATTGCTAGAGGAAGTTCAGCAGGGTAAAAGCTGACTCTGTTTTGCTCTCTGCCATGCAGTATATCTCACTCTCTTTCTCTTTTTCTTTCTCTCTCTCTGGTTACAATCTCTCCATGCAGTTCTGTGTACCGAGTGGCAATGAATTATACATGTACTTTCTGAAGTTAAATGAAAGTTCCCCTACCTATTAAATTGCCAGCTTCCCAAATCTAACATAAATCTAATCCAGATACACTTAGGAAAATATTGTACTGTTTGTTCTTCTATTATTGGGTCTTTTTCTTTATTGTATCATGCATTCAAAGTGCCAAGAGCTTCAGCTTACTATATTTTCAGCAGGGGATTACAGACTAGTCGAATGAGTCTGCAGCATGGCTCAGAGATGTTAGAAATCCACAAAACACAGGCTGAATTATTCCAGCTCATCACACAGGAGAAAGCTAGTCCACTGCTAGTCCACTGTTACCTGGAAGTAACAGGTAGAAAGAGATAGGACTGCAGGAGAGGAGTCAAACTTCCAAATAAAAATCCTAGGGCAGAGAAAGCCAGATTTAAATAAAAGGAAAAGAGTGTTAGGCTATGCAACTAGAAGGAGCTTCCTAGGTGGTGCTAGTGGTAAAGAACCCACCTGCAATTCAGGAGATGCAAGAGACACGGGTTCAGTCTCTGGGTCTGGAAGATCCTCTTTAGTAGGAAATGGCAACCCACTCTGGTATTCTGGAAATTTCCATGGACAGAAGGGCCTGCCAGGCTACAGTCCACAGGGTCACAAAGAGTTGGACATGACTGAGTGCACACACACATGCAACTAGAAGTTCAGGGATGTTGGAAGCTTCAGGCGTGGTTGGATCCAGGAGTTCAAATGCTATCACCAGGACTCAGCTTCCCACCACCTCTCAGCCCTGCTCTTCTCTAAACTGTTGATGTCTTTTTAGATAAGCTTTCTCCCCAAGTCAACAAAAAGGCCCCTGAGAGTACTTGACTCACAACCTATCCCTTCAGCAAAATGAAAACAAAGACTGTGTTTATTTTTTTTCCATACTAGTAGAATATCTTCAAATATTTGCTAAAAATTTCAGTCAAGAGAAAAAAATCAGGCTATTAATGATGGATATCCTGGTTGAGAGTATCTTTGGGAAAGTCAGATGATCTAGCAATATTGGGCCTTGGTTGGCAATGGTAACCATAGGCTGGCTCCTTAGAAGGGCACCCTTGACACAGGGCACATGCTCTCCAGTTGATCGCCATCCCTCCCACACTCTACTGTCTCCCAATCTCTAGAGCCAGGCATCAGTGGTCAGTCTTCACCATACTCTCACTGTTTTTGTTTTAGAAGAAAAATGCTTCTCTGTGGCCACGTCTTTAAGAAAAGTGGGTCAATTAATGAACAACTGAGAGACCCTTGTGAATTTTCTTAGACCTGTTCCACTTCAATTATATAGATTGCCTACCCGGCTTTGGAGGGCGTAGAAGTGCAAGCCTCCGTGGGAAAGACATGCTACTTGGATGGCGTGATGAGGAGGAGAGTAATGTACTCAGAGATCCAGGGTCCAGGAGTGGACAGAATGGTACAGACGGAATGGAAACACTGATGAAAATTCATCCACAGTTTGAATTCACTTCCTTCTCACCCCAAACCAAATTCCCTGCCCAACATTTGGTCCACAGCTAAACTGATAGCTCTTGGTGATGGTCCAAGGGCACATACACAGGGAATGTATTCCTCACCTTCCAAGTTGGTCATCCTCTTGGGATGGAGAGAAAACTCTTCAACTATTTTAAGAAGGCACTGCTGTGGATTGCTACATGCTTTCACCAAGGAAGCTTCCTTTCTGGGATCAGAATGATTCATTGCCTGCTTTTTGTCTGGGACCAGCAAAAAAAAAAATTAACATCTTTTATATGAATCTGGGCCCTGTTATACCTAAACAGAGACTTGGGTTCATAATAGGAATCCTCAAGGGTGCATTTATTAAATTATTGATTATTTACTGCTTCCTTTCGTGATCTGGGGTCTTCATTGGCTCTTTATTTGGCATAGAGGCCACTACCGTTGACTCCTTTTTAAAATAAGGAACATTATCAATAATATCCCTCTGTGTTTAAGTTGGAGAAAGTTGGTTCTGGGAAGATGGGATGGCATGCCTGAACATGCCTGGGTGAGTCTGAGAAAAGTAACCTCACAACCTTTCCACTAGGCTCCTGGAAAAGGGGTTCTGATCTGATGAGGCTCTGTGCTGGAAGCCCTGCCTTCAGTATTTAACTATAATTAGCGAGAACCATCCATATGGCGACTCTTCTCAGGCCAGATGGGTGGTTGTCAGGTGGCACATGATCTTTGCTTCACTTTGAAGGAGACGTGAGTAATCCTGGGGATATTAATCCAGCAAGGGCTATATTTATCTCTGTTTCTTTGGTTGATAACACATCTCTGTTTCTTCTCTAGGCATCTGGGGAGGGATAGGGGACACAGGACCCAAGTACCAAGATGATCCTGCCCAGAGCTGATGCCTCCACTCTGTGGTTCCCACCTGATTCCACGGCCCCACCCTGCAGTGACCTCAGACACCCTCGAAGGCACAGAGCACCAGAACCTGGCGGGATGTCAGAGCCTCAGAGCTTGTCCAGGCGGTTTGACAGATGAAGAGACTGGGGCTCAGAAAGGGTGTGGGATGGTCCACAGCAAGTTAAGGATCAGCTGGTGTAACAGTCACATGACCTCTCTCTAGTTTCACGTGGGAGTGACAACCTATTTTGCATGTGCTGAAGCAAAGCATGAAAAACTATATGGTTGCCATATTTTAAGAGGCTACAGTTCCTTTAAAGGGAACCAGAGGGGGTAGACATTTTCAGCATATAAATGGCATAAACGGAACCAGAAAAGCTGTCACACATCAGGGTAGTTCCATAAGCAACCTGTTCCACCCATTCCCCTCTTTCTCCCTAATTATGGCTCTGCATCTCATCTCAACTCTGTCATCCTCTCCTAACTGGTCCCTAACTAACTCCCACCTAACTGGCCCTCTTCATGTTTTATGGGCCACATTCCCCAGGAGGCTGGTCTGATTGGCTCTGCTGATAGCCATCAACTCCTCTGGCCATTCTACTTTGCCTTGTTGGTCGTTGGCCAGCAGATGGACAAACTACAGACCCCAGATTCAATACCCCACAGAGTCGGCAGCCTAGCTGAGTAAGGACTGAGGCAGGGGCCATTTTAGCTAGAAGGGGGTGTTGTGCATGGTGAACTTTGCGTTGAAAAAGGTAGGGTCCTTCTTGGGATTTTGTTAATGACTTTATTACTAACATTCTTTGTTAAAATCATAATGTTATAAGAAGTACCTAGAATAGTCATAGAGTCAGAATGTACACTGGTAGACACCAGGGTCTGGGGATGTTGGGGGGGCGGGTACTTAGTTTTCAATGGGAACAGAGTTTCAGTTTAAGAAGGTGAAAAATTCAGGAGATGGCCGATAGTGAGAGTTGCACAACGATGTGAATGTCCTTGATGCCACTGAAATGTGTAGTTAAATATGGTTAAAATATTATCTTTTATATTAAGTGAATTTTACCACCAAAAACATTAAAAAATTATAACATATTTTTGAATGCTTCCTGACCCCAGTTTAAGATTACTTTCTTAATCTCCACACAATCCTATAGGGTATGTATATTCTCATTTTATAGATAAGGAAATGGGGGTCCAGAAATTCCACAATTTGCTGAAGGTAATGCTAATGCAGCTTTTAAAATGCTGTCTTGACCCAGTTTGGAGGCCCCGGCTAGAGGTTAATTAGTTCTTTCTGAGCAGAAACGTCTGCACCCAAGCACCTCTGTAGTGGGCTCATACTCCAGGCAGATCTGTCCACCCCAACGGCCCTAGACCAGGTAGCCTGGGAGAGCAATGATGCCCCAGAGCCTGCTGAAATTATTCAGTGAGCCAATCTTACACCTGCTTACTCTGCCTCTCCTTTTCCTTCCTGAAGAAACCACAGTAAAGGAGTGTGACTACAGTCTCCCTCTCCCCCTGCCTCACGACGGACTGGCTGCCTCCCCAGGTGGCCCTACATGGCATGCTCTTTCTCCCCAGGGAGCTGTGAGTGTGACAAATCACAAAACTCTACCTGTTTCTCTCTCTTGATCTGCATCTGCTCACACCATACCTGACCCAAAGTAATATGATTAAAAGTGACATAACTGGGAAGAAGTGAAGCTGGGGGTTGAACCCAAGCAGCCTGGCATGATGAGCCACACACACGATTATGTTGCCCTATCTCTCACTCACTGCCAGCCACACCCTCCAGGGATGGGGTACCACCAACTTGTTAATCTGTGTTGACTCTGACCTTGGCATAGACAGAACTGCTATAAACAGCTTCAGCCCCGCCTTCCAAGAGTATCTTTTACCTCTGTTTCTAGTCTGGGTATCTATTAGTTCCTACCTTGAAGGTCCTTGATAGCAAGTAAAAATTTCAGTCGACATGACCTGGCAAAGTTTATGGAATCTTTCCTGTTTCTTATAGTTGTTATTGCTGTTATCATTTTGCATTTTATTCATATCTTATTATTTTGTATTTTCTGATTGTTGTTATTTTGCAATTTATTGGTAGTCTGGAAAGCCTTCAAGGTCTAATATTATGAACTTTATACTAGAAAAGAAAAAGGAAGAGACTCAAAATGCAGGTAACACATATCCATGACTTTGGACAAGTTATTTTTCTGAGTGTCAGTGTCTTTATCTGTAAAATGAGAACAATACTTCCTACCTTATGAGTTATTGTGAGGGTGAATGAGAAAAGGCCCATGAAGTACCTAGGAGAGTCTCTGGAGCCTAGTACTTGCTCAGTAAGTATTTCTCTCCTGGCTTGAATAAGCCCTTCAGTTCAGTTCAGTTCAGTCGCTCAGTCATGTCCAAATCTTTGCTACCCCATGAATTGCAGCACACCAGGCCTCCCTGTCCATCACAAACTCCCGGAGTTTACTCAGACTCATGCCCATCGAGTCGGTGATGCCATCCAGCCATCTCATCCTCTGTCGTCCCCTTCTCCTCCTGCCCCCAATCCCTCCCAGCATCAGGGTCTTTTCCAATGAGTCAACTCTTCGCATGAGGTGGCCAAAGTATTGGAGTTTCAGCTTCAGCATCAGTCCTTCCAATGAACACCCAGGACTGACCTCCTTTAGGATGGACTGGTTGGATCTCCTTGCAGTCCAAGGGACTCTCAAGAGTCTTCTTCAGGACCACAGTTCAAAAGCATCAAATTTTCGGTGCTCAGCTTGCTTCACAGTCCAACTCTCACATCCATACATGACCACTGGAAAACCACAGCCTTGACCAGACGGATAAGTCCTTAGGCAGCACCAAAGTGCCATCTATGTGGGTCTCCAATGTGAGGCATCATTATCCTTCTTTGTCCTGACACTTCCCTATAAGTTCTCTCTCCAGGGTACCTGAATTAATTATCCCTGGGTCTGATTTATTTACCTACTTACATTTTCTCCCATTTCTGATCTCAACTAGCCCTTCACACCTAAAGCTCTACTCTTCCTCCCCACTATGGACATCCGATTTTGGGATAAATGACTTGCTTCCTCTTTGCTCAAGAAAAGAGAAGACAGTTAAGGTCTTCTGTTTTTTTCCTGAGCTATAGATAGCAAATATCTTTCATACAAGCTGGAATCAAGATTGCTGGGAAAAATATAAAAAACCTCAGATATGCAGATGATACCATCCTTTTGGCAGAAAGCAAAGAAGAACTAATGAGCCTCTTGATGAAAATGAAAGAGGAGAGTGAAAAAGGTGGGTTAAAACTCAACATTCAGAAAACTAAGATCATGGCATCTGGTTCCATCACTTCATGGCAAATAGATGGGGAAACAGTAGAAACAGTGACAGACTTTATTTTGGGGGGCTCCAAAATCACTGCAGATGGTGACTGCAGCCATAAAATTAAAAGATGCTTACTCCTTGGGAAAAAAGTTATGACCAACCCAGACAGCATATTAAAAAGAAATATTACCTTGCCAACAAAGGTCCATCTAGTCAAGGCTATGGTTTTTCCAGTAGTCATGAATGGATGTGAGAGTGGATTATAAAGAAAGCTGAGCACCAAAGAATTGATGCTTTTGAACTGTGGTGTTGGAGAAGACTCTTCAGAGTCCCTTGGACTGCAAGGAGATCAAACCAGTCCATCCTAAAGGAAATCAGTCCTAAATATTCATTGGAAGGACTGATGCTGAAGCTGAAACTCCAGTCCTTTGGCCACCTGATGTGAAGAACTGACTCATTGGAAAAGACCCTGATGCTGGGAAAGATTGAAGGTGGGAAAAGGGGACAACAGAGGATGAGATGGTTGGATGGCATCACTGACTCAACGGACATGAGTTTGAGTAAACTATGGGAGTTGGTAATGGACAGGGAGGCCTGGCGTGCTGCAGTTCAGGGAGTCACAAAGAGTCGGACACGACTGAGTGACTGAACTGAACTGATTTTTCATACTGAAGGCTGACTGTGATTATATGAGAGTGGCTGGGTTCTTAAGATGCTAAGTCCATGAAAAGATTCTGTGGGAAGGATTTCCATAATTGATTGGCCATGTCTGCCTGGGCACAGAGTGGAGAGTGACAACCTATGTTCCATTTTTCCCCTGTGCTTTTGATGCTGATTTATTCCTAGAATTGTCACAATATGCTCTTGGTCAGGATGAAGGTGATGTTATGGGCAAACACCAAATGCAGAAGCCTCCATCACCACTAAACAAACCATTCAAATGCTTTCACTCCTGGTTTATAGAAAGTCCATCTTCATATGCAAAAATGCACATTGTGCAGATGAAGAAAAGACTCATTGTACCATCTTTCATGAGTAGTTGAAGGATTTAGGCCAATTGGTTCTCTATCTTTTTCAAATGTTTTTAATGAGCCATGCAATTAGGAAAGAAAACCTGGGAAAACAAGGTGTGATCGTTTCATTCTTTAGGACACAATAGCAATGGCACTATTAATAACTACTTTTTAAGGGGTCCCACAGCTATCTAGTTAACACTGTAATTAAAACAATTGGTGGTCCAGTGGTTAGGAATCTACTTTGCAGAGCAGGGGACACAGATTCATTCCCTGGTCAGGGAACTAAGACCCCACATGTCATGGAGCAACTGAGTCTGTGCACCACAATTCGAGAGTCCATGCATTATGACGAAAGATCCTGCATGATGCAGTGACAATCCCACATGCCTCAACTAAGACCCAAGGCCCGTGGAAGTGCCTAGGAAAGTCTCTGGAACCTAGTACTTGCTCAGCAAGTATTTCTCTCCTGGCTTGAATAAGTCTTTAGGTAGCACCAATATGTCATCTATGTGGGTCTCCATTCTATGGCTTCTCATTCAACATTGCAACAACCTTATGAGGTCAATACTATTAGTATTTCATTTTACAGGTGAGGAACTTGTCCACGTTCACACTGCAGCTGAACAGTAGAGCTGGACTTTACCCTGGCTGCTGCCAGTAGCCAAAATCTGAGCTCTTCCCAAAATACCGGGTTTCTGAGCAAGGGTCTGGAAGATGTTGTCTGTCAGGTCAGCCCTCCTGAACTGACTATGCCCTTTCCTCATTTGTTGTTTAATAGACATTTGAGACAGAGACTCTGTGTGTGTGCATGTGCGTGTGTGTGTGTGTGTGAGCTTCTGCACTCAGCTTGGCTTTCTGAAATAGATTGAATTTAGATTTGGGCAGAAGAGGCTGGGCAATGAAGCATGCATTAGCTGGGTCATAGCACGGAAGCCGTGAAAGAATTCTAAATTGAACCTCACCCCCAAACCAGAAAGACCTAGGTGAGCCCATATCCAGCTTCCGGTGTATTTGTTTCCTAGGGCTGCCATGGTAAAGTAGCATGAATTAGGCCACTTAAAACATCACAAATGCATTATATCACAGTTCCAGAGGCCAAACATCCAAAATCAAGGTGTGGGCAGAACTATGATCTCTCTGAAAACACTAGGGAGGGAACTGCTCCAGGCCCTTCTTCTAGCTTCTGGCCTCAGGGCCCCCCTCCAGTTACAGATGCGTCACTCCTGTCTCATGGCCGTCTTCTCCCTTTGTGTCTGCTCATTACCTTCCTTCTGTGTGTCAGTTTCTGTGTCCAAATTCCCTCTTTTTACAAGGATGCCAGTCATAGGCCATGGGGGTTTAGGGATCCCCTTTATGAGGTCTCCCTGGTGGCTCAGCAGTAAAGAACCTCCCTGACGATGCAGGAGACACAGGTTCGATCCCTGGGTCAGGAAGATGCTATGGAAAAGGAAATAGCAACCTACTCCAGTATTCTTGACTGGGAAAATCTCATGGACAGAGGAGCTTGGCAGACTACTGTCCATGGAGTCTGAAGAGTTGGACATGACGGAAGTGACTAAACAGCAGTGACTTCACGTTACCTTGATTACCTCTGTGAAGATCTTACCTCCAAGTAAGGTCACATTCTCAAATACCGAGAGTTAGGACTTCCATGTGTAATAAGAGGTTGGGGGATAAGATGCGGCCCATAACTCTTGGGTCCTCTGTATGGTAATCAGAATTCAGGAATTGTTCTTCCCATGGAAAGAACTAATCCCATGGACAGGGGAGCTTGGTGGGCTACAGACCATGGAGTCCAGAGAGTCAGACACAACTGAGCAACTAAGCGCAGCACCTGCAAAGAACCAGAAGAATCAGGAAACTTTGCTAAAATCAAGGATGGGATTCATATAGCCTCTTAGAACCCTTAGGACCATAGTATATAGAACTGGAGTAGAATATCCAACTCTAGGAAGGGTGGGCAGGTAACATTTGCTGAGCACCTACTGTGTGCTGGGATCCTTTACACTTTACAATCCATACCCTATTTAGCTCACTGAGCAATGGGTAAATAAATATGCATATCTGTTCATCAATCTTTCAGAACAAAATCTTGGGTAGGAGATCCTATTGTCTCCATTTTACAGAAGAGAAAAACGAAATTCAGAGAAGGGAGAATGCCTCAGCTGGCAGGATTAGATTTCCAGATCTGGAGCAGTGAAGTGCTTCTCCCCATGGCCATCAGTCTTGAGGACTGGTAGGACCAACACCAGCTCAGACTTCAGACAACTGGGCCAATGACCACCAGGAAGCATATTCTTCCTCTGAGGAATGGTGAAAACATGAAAAACCCAAGAAAGAGAAAACCAAGCCCAGAGTTCATTGATGAGTGCCAACTGTATCCCCAATGAGGAGAGAAAAGGAATTGAATTTCTCTTCTTGATGTTCAACTTTGACATTATAAATTTTGAAACTTGGCCTGAAAATCCAAAGATCAACAAACCCCAGTTTTCTCATCCTGAAAACTGGGGGCGTGAACTTGGTTGGGGAAATCAAATGGACTGAGATGAATGTAAAAAACAGAAGCAAAAGGTAAGGGAGAAAGGAAAAGATATACCCAACTGAATCCAGGATTCCAAAGAATAGCAAGGAGAGATAAGAAATCCTTAAGTGAACAATGTAAAGATATAAAGGAAAACAATAGAATGGGAAAGACCAGAAATCTCTTCAAGAAAATTGGAGCTATCAAGGGAATATTTCATGCAAGGATGGGCATGATAAAGCACAGAATCAGTAAGGAACTAACAGAAGCAAAAGAGATTGAGAAGAGGTGGCAAGAATAAACAGAACTATACAAAGAAAGGAATTAATGATCCAGATAACCACGATGGTTTGGTCACTCACCTAGAGTGAGACATCCTGGAGTATGGAGTCAAGTGGGCCTTAGGAAGCAATGCTATGAACAAAGTTAGTGGAGGTGATGGAATTCCAGCTAAGCTATTTAAAATCCTAAAAAAATGATGTTGTTAATGTGCTGCACTCAATATGTCAGCAAATTTGGAAAATTCAGGCATGGCCACAGGACTGGAAAAGGTCAGTTTTCATTTCAGTCCTAAATAAGGGCAATGCCAAAGAATGTTCAAACTACCATATACAGCCGCGCTCATTTCATATGCTAGCAAAGTAATGCTCAAAATCCTTCAAGCTAGGCTTCAGTAGTACATGAACTGAGAACTTCTAGATGTACAAGCTGGAGTTAGAAAAGGCAAAAGAAGCAGAGATCAAATTGTCAACATCTGTTGGATCACAGAGAAAGCAAGGGAATTCCAAAAAAGCATCTCCTTCTGCTTCATTGACTATGTTAAAGCCTTTGACTGTGTGGATCATAACAAACTGTGGAAAGTTCTTAAAGAGATGGGGACACCAGACCACCTTACTTGCCTCCTGAGAAACCTGTATGCAGGCTAAGAGGCAACGGTTAGAACAAGATGTGGAACAAAATACTGCTTCAAAATTGGGAAAAGAGTATATCAAGGTTGTATATTGTCATCTTGCTTGTTTAATTTATATGCAGAGTATATCATGTGTAATGCTGGGCTGGATGAATCACAAGTTGGAATCAAGATTGCCAGGAGAAATATCAACAACTTCAGATATGCAGATGATGACACCACTTTAATGGCAGAAAGTGAAGAAGAACTAAAGAACCTCTTGATGAGGGTGAAAGGAGAGTGAAAAAGCTGCCTTAAAACTCAACATTCAAAAAATTAATCATGCCATCCAGTCCCATCACTTCATGGCAAATAGAAGGGAAAATAGAGGAGACAGTGACAGATTTTATTTTCTTGGGTTCCAAAATCACTGTGGATGGTAACTGCAGCCATGAAATTAAAAGACACTTGCTCCTTGGAAGGAAAGCTATGACAAATCTAGACAATGTATTAAAAATCAGAGACATCACTTTGGCAACAAAGGTCCATCTAGTCAAAGCTATGTTTTTTCCATTAATCATGTATGAATGTGAGAGTTGAACACTATAGAAGCCTGAGCACTGAAGAATTGATGTTTTCAAATTGTGGTGCTGGAGAAGACTCTCGAGAGTCCCTTGGACAGCAAGGAGATCAAAACTGTCAGTCCTAAAGGAAATCAACCCTGAATATTCATTGGAAGGACTGATGCTGAAGCTGCAGCTCCAATCCTTTGGCTGCCTGATGCAAACGGCTGACTCACCGGAAAAGACCCTGATGCTGGGAAAGATCGAAAGCAGGAGAAGGGAGCAACAGAGGATGAGATGGTTGGATGGCATCACCAGCTCAGTGGACATAAGTTTAAGCAAACTCTGGAAGATAATGAAGGACGGGGAACCCTGGCGCACTGCAGTCATGGGATTGCAAAGAGTTAGACAAGACTTAGCAACTGAACAACAACAAAAACAGAAAAATATGATGAAAAGGTTGATCTTTTTAATCTCCATGGTTGGAGTTAGAGCAGAAATGGTTTGGAGCTAGATAAGATGATCTTTTCTGAGAGATGAGGCCTTTGTTATTCTATGTAACAAGGTTATGGAGTTTTCTGCCTTTGATTTTTTTTATTGGATGATTTTTTTTTTTACTGTGATGCATTAGTTTCTGCTGTATAACAACATGGATCAGCCATGTGTACACAAGAATTTCCTCTCTTGAGTCTCCCTCCCACCCCCCATACCACCCTCCCACCCTCTAGGTCATCACAGAGCACTGAGCTGAGGTCCCTGTGATATATAGCAGCTTCCCGCTAGTTGTCTGTTTTCCAACACATGGTAATGTGTATATGTCAGTGCAGTCTCTCAATTTGTCCCATCCTCTCTTTTTCCCCCATGCCCATGAGTCCATTCTCTATATCTGTGTCTCTACTCATGCCCTGCAAATAGGTTCATCAGTATCATTTTTCCAGATTCCATACATATACACACACACACACACACATATATACACATAAATATATGATATTTGTTTTTCTCTTTCCAACTCACTTCATTTTGTGAGGTCTATCCACGTGGCTGCAATGGCATTATTTCATTCTTTTCTTGGCTGACTAATACTCCATTGTATATATGTACCACATCTTCTTTACAAATTCTTCTGTCTGTGGGCAACTAGTTGCTTCCATGTCCTGACTACTGTATGCAGTGCTGCCGTGAAATAGGGGTGCTTGTATCTTTTTTAATTATAGTTTTGTTTTCAACAAAGCAGCAGAAATTATGTCACAGCAGGGGCACCAGAGAACTCCTCCACCTCCATGTGTTTTTTGCTGAAGTTTTTTTGATGCTAAAAAAAACTGGATGGTTACCTTATGACCAGGTAGTTTCATTTCAGTTCAGTTCAGTTGCTCAGTTGTGTCCGATTCTTTGCAACCCCATGAATCGCAGCACGCCAGGCCTCCCTGTCCATCACCAGCTCCCGGAGTTTACTCAAACTCATGCTCATCGAGTCGGTGATGCCATCCAGTCATCTCATCCTCTGTTGTCCCCTTCTCCTCCTGCCCCCAATCCCTCCCAGCATCTGGGTCTTTTCCAATGAGTCAACTCTTCGCATGAGGTGGCCAAAGTACTGGAGTTTCAGCTTCAGCATCAGTCCTTCTAATGAACACCCAGGACTGATCTCCTTTAGGATGGACTGGTTGGATCTCCTTGCAGTCCAAGGGACTCTCAAGAGTCTTCTCCAACACCACAGTTCAAGAGCATCAATTTTTCGGCGTTCAGCTTTCTTCACAGTCCAACTCTCACATCCATACATGACCACTGGAAAAACCATAGCCTTGACTAGATGGACCTTTGTTGGCATAGTAATGTCTCTGCTTTTTAAAATGCTATCTAGGTTGGTCATAACTTTCCTTCCAAAGAGTAAGCGTCTTTTAATTTCAGGGCTGCAGTCACCATCTGCAGTGATTTTGGAGCCCAAAAAATAAAGTATGACACTGTTTCCACTGTCTCCCCATCTATTTCCCATGAGGTGATGGGACCAGATGCCATGATCTTAGTTTTCTGAATGTTAAACTTTAAGCCAACTTTTTCACTCTCCTCTTTCACTTCCATCAAGAGGCTTTTTAGTTCCTCTTCACTCTCTGCCATAAGGGTGGTGTCATCTGCATATCTGAGGTTATTGATATTTCTTCCGACAATCTTGATCCCAGTTTGTGATTCTTCCAGCCCAGCATTTCTCATGATGTACTCTGCATATAAGTTAAATAAGCAGGGTGACAATATACAGCCTTGACGTACTCCTTTTCCGATTTGGAACCAGTCTGTTGTTCCATGTCCAGTTCTAACTGTTGCTTTCTGACCTGCAAACAGGTTTCTCAAGAGGCAGGTCAGGTGGTCTGGTATTCCCATCTCTTTCAGAATTTTCCATAGTTTATTGTGATTCACACAGTCGAAGGCTTTGGCGTAGTCAATAAAGCAGAAATAGATGTTTTTCTGGAATTCTCTTGCTTTTTCGATGATCCAGCAGATATTGACAATGTGATCTCTGGTTCTTCTGCCTTTTCTAAAACCAGCTTGAACATCTGGAAGTTCACAGTATAGGTACCAGATATTTACACAGTGATTTTCATTCTGTTTCCATTTGGGGACATCCTTGCTAATCTCTCTCTTCCATCTTTCCCAAATGTTTTAGTGAGTAAATGCATTATTATCTCTCAAAGTTAGACAACTTGTTCCTTCAAATGCAGGATGTGACTCTTGGCTCTGAGTGTGAGATTGTTAGAAGATGTCCAGAAGCTCCATTCATCCTGGATGCCATAAAATATGTATGCACCAAAATAGGCAGACTTGACAACACCCCCTCCCTCCTGCATGTCAGAAGGGTAATGTTTGTGATCTATATGCATCTTGGTCAATTGGACATCTGGGGATCAGTTTGAGACTTATCGATAATTTCATCAGGGTGATAACATTTCACACATTACCCAAACCAGCTTCCTCCTTTCCAGATGATCTGAAGAAGCAGGTGAAACTTTGATTGCAGCTGAAAAAGCTCCAGATCCAAAGTGGCCCTGCCTGCCCCTGGCTATGGTTTTACTTCCCTTCCCTTGAAAGAGAGAAGTCAGGCTGTTTTGTGTTTGGATGGATGTTCCAATCACACATGTGCTCTGATGACCCCTAATTGGCAGGGTCCAAGGGCTGGACCAGAGAACATCCTCCTATCTGCACTGAAGAATGTTCTCCTTTCTGCACTGAAGAATAGCTCTTCCTGGCCTCTGACTTCTGAAGACAGACACTGCAGAGGACCTCTTGCCAAGAAAAGAAGCAGGATGAAGGGCCAGATATCTTTTTTGAAAGTTTTTTTTAAATTGTTTGTTTATTTATTTATTTATGACTGCACTGGGTCTTCATTGCTAGACATGGGCTTTCTCTTTGCGGTGAGTGGGGGGCGCCTATTCTCTAGTTATGATACACAGGCTTCTCATTGCAATGGCTTCTCTTGTCACTACGCAGGGGCTCTAGGCATGTGGGTTTCAGTAGTTGCAGCTTGCAGGTTCTAGAGTGTGGGCTCACTAGTCATGGCACATGGGCTTAGTTGCCCTGTGGCATGTGGGATCTTCCAGGACCAGGGATCAAACCCATGTCTCCTGCATTGGCACGTGAATTCTCAACCACTGGACCACCAGGGATGCCCAGGGTTGGATATCTTTAAGTGTTAGTTGCTCAGTTGTGTCCGACTCTGCGACCCCACGGACTGTAGCCCACTAGGCTCCTCTGTCCATGGGGTTTCCCAGGCAAGAACACTGGAGTGGGCTGCTGTGCCCCCTCCAGGTGATCTTCCCTGCCCAAGGACTGAACCCCAGTCTCCTGCATCTCCTGCATTGGCAGTGGGGTTCTTTACCACTAGTGCCACTTGGGAAGCCCCAATATAACTACAGTGTATGTGTGTGTGTGTGTGTTAGTTGCTCAGTCGTGTCTGACTCTTTGCGACCCCATGGACTGTAGCCTACCAGGTTCCTCTGCCCATGGGATTCTCCAGGCAAGAATACTGGAGTGGGTTGCCATTTGGATTTCTCATTTTTTTCTGGAGGCACCTCTTGGCTTAAGATCTACCTCCAGTCATTTCTCTAGACTTCAGCCATCCCCCTCTTTCTTTTTCTAAATATCACTATCCAATTTATATCCCCAACAAGATTAGCAAGAAGGACAATGAACCCAAGATCATGGGGAGTGTTTTCTGAAGGATGTTAGGGAATAGAGATAGAACATGAAGCCAGTCGAATGCACGTCAAGAACTGTACCAGCTATTTAATGCATACCAGGTTATCATGGCAACCTGGGGTAAGTGTTATAGTTACAATTATAGTATTACTGTTTCCATCCTCCAGACAGGAAAATAAAGACCAGGAAGATTCAATGACCTGTTGGAAGCTTTACTGAAAACATATAGTGGAACTGGAATCAGAACCCAGGATTGGTCTGGAGAATAGACAAGGACCAGGACCTTTTGGAAGGGAAGCTTGAGATTACAGCTATAAAATATCCCAAAATGTTGAAGCCAGGGAGAAAAAAAAAAAAAAAACCACTGTGATGGAGGAGAGCAGATGAAGCAAAAATGTGGGAAAACTGAAATATATGCATTTCTCATTTTTTTTTTTTTAATTTAACACTCTTTATGGAACTTAAGTCATTTTGTAAGCTTTGAAACATAAAAATGTATTATGTATAATGTGCTTTGCTCATAAAATTATCATGTTTGGTGTATTTAAAGACGTGAGAACATGGGAAGAAGGAGAAGAGTTTGAGGGGAATAGTTTTTTTTCCTTTTTTTTTTTTGAAAAATGTTAAAAGGTTTTGAAGGGGAAAAAAATGTTAAATAAAAATTTTCTATTCTTTTCACCAGATGTTCATGATCCTATTTGCAGCCATTAACTTCTCCCTTTTTCTGTTAACTTTCAGGAACCCTCAAACTAACCCTCAGAGGTTCCTCCATCTGCCCCAGGCCCAAAGTTCAGCATCACTATCCCCACCCCCTGGGGATATCCCCTCCTTCTCCCTAGTTGTGGACACTCCACAACTCTGGCATCCTTCATTTTTCTGTCCCTTTCTCGAGTACCAGCCTCCATCAGGCTTCCTGTTCAGTAGCTGTTGCTTGGTTCTGCCTCTTCTTGATAAACTACTCCTTCTGAGTAGTTAGTGTCTGTACAGTTCACAGTGGCTTCTAGTCATCTCCCTGCGATGATTTGTGATCCTTGGGATTGGCTGGGTTCTAGGTAAAGAGGACTGCTTCTCTAAGACTTTTAGAGGGGTCAGGCCAGGGAACCCCCCTTATTCCACCTGTACGTCTGGGGGACGCAGTCCTACTCTAGGGTTCCTGGGCTGATGAATGGAGTGTGGGCTTGAATGTCACTCCCAGTTGGTCTCTTGGTCAAGTGCCCATCCCCTCTGTCCCAGATCAAGCCAAGGTTTTCAAAACAATTCTGCTAAAGTGCAAATAACCTAAAAAGCTAAAATAGGGTTGTTTAAATTATGACGTATCCACAACGTGGGATGTGTGTGCCTCAGTCGCTTCTCATGTCCAACTCTTTGCGACCCTATGGACTGTTGCCTCTGTCCATGGGATTCTCCAGGCAAGAATACTGGAGTGGGTAGCCATGCCTTCCTCCAGGGGCTCTTCCTGACCCAGGGATCAAACCTGCATCTCCTGCTAAAATGGGATGATATGCAGCTATCAAAATATTAAGACAGAGCTATGTCTACCAGATATGGTACCATCCTTAAGGAAATTTAACTGATACAGGTAAAATACAAAGTTATGTGGAACTATTTCTTATTTACATAAGAAAGAGTAGAAATGCATTGATAGGTGCATTTTGCTTATATGTCCATAAGATATCTTACAATCTTTACAAGCCCCAGGAAACTGTGACAGAGAGGTGACCTAGAGGATGAAAGATAAGGAGCAGGAGAGATTTAATTTTGACTAAATATTATTTAGAGTGCTCGCTTTCTATCACTTATATGTATTACTTTTTGATAACTGGCGAATCAGATAGCTAGGTAAACGAATAAATAAATGAAAATTTAAAGGTAGTGAGTCAAATATTGTATGCATTGAGTAAGTTTGCTATAAATTTATTAAATGAAAAATTTGCTAATTGAACAAGTCACCGCCGCATAAGGGATAGCAGGCATATAGTCTAGTAAATCTGAAAATCCTGTTTGTGTCTGTGGAAGGAAGGCAAATGAACTTGCCTCTAGATGGTCTCTCAGTCATTTCAGTATTTCTACAACAAACATAAACTGAGAACTCACATGTTCCAGCACACTGAGGTATACACTTGTACTGCAAAGGTGAATAAGACACAGCTGATCCGTCTGGATCTCAAAGTGAACAGGAGAGGTGAACACCTCAATACATCACTAGCTCGACACAATAAAAGCTCAACCCAAAGATCCTGGGGGATAATCCACTAATGGGATTATGGGAGGTCTGGAGAAGACATTGAATAACTTCAGAGATGAAAGATCCTTAGGAATCTTCTAGTTCAATCTCTTGTAGAAAAAGTAGAAGAAACAGACATGACCAAAGTCAAGCAGGAACAAAATGACAGAACTGGATGTATAAGCCAAATTGGACTTGTGCTCAATTGCTCAATTTTGTCTGTGCGATCCCATGGGCTGGAGCCCACCAGGCTCCTCTGTCTATGGGATTTTCCCAGAATGAATACTGGAGTGGGTTGCCATTTCCTCCTCCAGAAGATCTTCCCAAGCCAGAGATCGAACCAGTGTCTGCTGCATTGGCAGGCAGATTCTTACCACTGAGTCATCTAGGAAGCCCATGAGCCAAAATATAAATGTTGGATTCTGCTGCATGACAAATATCCTCAATATCTCAACAACATGCAGTAATAAGCATCTATGTAGCTCCAGTTCTGTGGGTTGGCTGGGAGTGGGCAAGGTGGCTCTGTTCTGCTCTGTGTGCCTTTCATCTATTGCACTACCCTGGGCATGTTCCTCTCCTGGCATGGAAGAGATGCAAGAAAGCAAAGAGAAGCATGCAAGGCCTCAGAAGGCATAATTTCAGAACTGGTACCACGTCATTTCTGCTTCATTCCCTTGACTAAAGGAAGTTTCTTGGCTGAACCTAAATTAGAGGAATGGGAAATTATTTTCCACTCCTTTGGTGGAAGAACATAAAAGTCATAAGCAAGGGGCATGGTTAGAGAGAAGGGTGAAGAAGAGTCAACAATAAAATCCAGCACACGAATTTTAACTCACATCTTTTGGTCCCAAGCCCAATGCAGTAGCTTACCTCTTAGGAAAAATAGTCGCTAATGTAGGGCAGTCCTGTAGACTAGGCCCTTGTAATCACATTGGTATAGTTAAGGAGTAAAATAGATCCTTTCTAGGAAGCCGGCATCTGGAAATTGATCTTTTCCTCTTTCAAATCTATTGCAACCTGTCCAAGGTTTTGCAGAAGTGTGCAGGGACTAGAAAGGTTGGTGGTGAGGGGCACCTGCTCTAGGCCAGCTTGAAATGGAGAGAAGAGAGAAGGGGGGCCAGGAGAGACAACACTCTTCTCTTTGCATAATTGTTAAAAGAATCTTTACAGATATTTGTTCAGGTAACATATGAATATATGGATATGTGAGAATGATGAATCATTTCAGATGAGACAAGTGTCAAAGTACAGCTTTGGGGCTCAAAGAAACACAAGATCTAGTGCCTTTAAGTGAGCTGGCTGATCTGCCAACCAGAAGGCTCCATTCCACCCCAACAGGCCCCACCCCTAACAGGCCCCATCTCCAAGAAGCTGCAACTCTAACAGACTCCAATCAATCAGGCTCCACCCCCAGCAGGCCCCGCCCCCAGGCTCTCCTTCCTCCCTGGTTAGGACTTGGCTGGGCCTTCAGTGGGTTGGGCAAGGAGAAGGGTTACTAGGACTCGACCAGTTCTATTAGGAAGCATAACCTGGAGCATTACTTTCACAGAGTGATAATGCCTAGTGTTTCCTGCAGGCAAGACTTCTAAAAATTGGTAAACACTGTGGCAAGAACTGAAATAACTGTTATCACACTGTTTAGCACCTAAATTGTGTATATTGTTGCTGGGGAAGAAGCAAATTTGGCTGGTGGGTGTTGAGGAGGTTGTTTTCAAGATAATCAGGTTGCAAAGACATTTTATGATGAGTCACTGAGTTACTGATAATAAGGCACAGAGAGGAGAGAGACAAAAATAATAACAATAGCTACCACACAGGGAACACCTATGATGTGCTGGGTATTGCTGCCAGATTATTTTTCTCACTACCTCAATACAGTAGGGACAATATCAACTAATTCGATTCTTTCCAGGGACTCTGACTCTTAAGTGAAATGGTGCAAGGACCATGGAAACCACTAAGGTTTGTTTATTCCAGTATTAGCATCTGGATGAGACCACTGGTTAATTTTATGTGTCAACTTGACTAGATCAGTGGCTGGTTTGAATAAACTGGATTGCTACTCTCAATGTGGATGGGCCTCAGCCAATCAGTTGGAGACCTGAATAGAAAAATAGAGTCTTCCTTGGTGGCTGAGATGGTAAAGAATCTGCCTGCAATGCAGGAGACCTGAGTTCGATCCCTGAGTTAGGAAGATCCCCTGGAGAAAGGAATGGCAACCTACTGCAGTATTCTTGCCTGGGGAATTCCATGAACAGAGGAACCTGGTGGGCTATAGTCAATGGGGTTGCAAAGAGTCAGACATGACTGAGCAACAAACACTGTCCTTTTTTATAAGGGAAAATGCGCTCTCTTCCTGTTTTCAAGCTGGAACATTGGTCTATAACATCAGAATGGAACTTAGTCAACTCCCTTATTTCCCAGGCCTTCGAACTTGGATTGGAATTACACTGCCAGCTTTTATGAGTCTACAGTAGAAAGTGGGACTTCTCAAACTCTATAATTATGTGAGCCAATTTCATATAATAAATTTCTTTGATAGCTAGGTGATAGGTAGGTAGATGAAAGATAGATAGATAGATAGATAAACAGATAGATAGTTGCTGTTTTTCAGTTTCTAAGTCATGTCTGACTCTTTGTGACCCCATGGACTGCAGCATGCCAGGCACCCCTGTCCTTCAGTATCTCCCAGAGTTTGCTCAAATTCATGTCCATTGAGTCAGTGATGCCATCTCATCCTTTGCTGCCCTCTTCTCCTTTTGCTTTCAATCTTTCCCAGCATCTATTGACTCTTTCTCTGGAAAATCCTGGCTGATGTAATCATCTACCAAGACCTTTTGGAGAGGCCCAGACACTTTTTACTGTCTGCTTTGTTCTATACTGGAAGTTACTCCTTGTATTTTTAATTAATTAATTTTTAAATTAATTTTTAATTAATTCCTTTTGGCTTAAGTGATTCAGAGCCAGATTCTGTTGCTTGTGACCAAAGAATCATAGCTTCTGATGCAACATTAGTAGATTGGTAAATACTACTCCTCTCTAAAGATAAAAACAAACAAAAGCAAAACAAACAGAAACCCCACAAAATCAATTGCAAGTCGTAGAGGTGAAGCTATGTCACACAGTTAATGAGCGGTGGGCTTGTGATTTGAAATCAAGACCCTGAGCTCTTCTCCCTTTGTCCTTTGGGGTTGCCAATCAAAAGGTGACTGGAAACTGGTCTGGGATTCTAGAAGAGGCTCTTGACCAACTCTGAGCTACAGAAACGTCCAGAGGCAGATGACCTGGCTCATTCTGAAGCAAGGGAGATATTCACAGGTCAAAAGTTCATAGCATAAAGGGTGTCAAACCTGACTCAGTGCCAAGCGCTGAACCTGGGGTCTTCCACTAAGTTACTAGAGGCTCTCTTACTAAGCCAAACTTGGGTTTCCTTGCCTGCATGCAGTAAAGCCAATCTACTGACACCAAGTTATGGTGAAGGAAAGTGCAATGTTTGTTGCAAGCACTAAGCAAGGAGTCCAGGATAGCTAATAGTCAAAAAGCCCAATCTCCTCAATGGGTTTTAGCAAAGCATATTTAAAGGCTAAGGGACAGAGGGGCATCCCAGGGGCTGCGATCAGTTCATGCACAGTTCTCTGATTGGCTGATGGTGAGGTCACAGGGGTTAACATTATCAGTCCTTAGGCTCCAATAGGCCTGGGGGCTATGTGCTCATAGTCATCAAGTTGCTAATGTCTTCCATTTGGTGATCGTTTCATCATCTGTAAAACAACCCAGGAAATGTGCATTAGACACTGTTATCTAGGTCCTTCAGAAAGGAGCTAAAGTGGAGAAAATGGAGGAAGGGACTGTCCAGGAAAGGCCCCATAGGGTCCTGCTCCATTATAGAACCTGAATTGGAACCTGAGCCTCTTAACCCCAGAGCCCATTGCTGTTTTGTTCCACGCTAACCTACCATTTCACTTGAGAGTTTCATTTTAACAGGATAAGAAGCTATTATAATTGCAGATTTTCCTTTTTCCTGGCCTTGCTTCAAATTCAAATATCAAAACAAATGTAAAACCAAAGTTTAAACAAGAACCATCCCTGCTGGAAAAGCCACACGTGTTCTGTTCTTCACCCTGTTTTTTTTTTTCTTCACCCTGTTTTTATCAGCTCTGTGCACATCTCTGTGCTGAAGTCCCTAGAAAAACCTTTGTTGGGACCTAGATGGACCCCAGAAGAGTCTGAGCTGAGAGCCCAGGCTTCCTGCTATCAACTCAGGGCTGCACCTAGTGGACAGGTGGTTATTGTTTAGTCGCTCAGTTGTGTCCGACTCATTTGCAACCCCATGGACTGTAGCCCACCAGGCTCCTCTGTTCATGGGTTTTCCTAGGCAAAAATACTGGAGTGGGTTGCCTTGTACTAAGCTTACTGGATAAAAATCTCTGGAACTGACCAAGCCCCATAGCAACTGTTGCCATGAGCCTCCAGATCTAAACCCACCAGTTCCCTGACCCCGTATTAGGTAAAATACCCACCCTACAGTATCCTAGTCTTCCCTGGTGGGTCAGTCGGTAAAGGGTCTGCAAACAGTGCAGGAGACCTGGGTTCAATCCCTGGGTTGGAAAGATCCCCTGAAAAAGAAAATGGCAACCCACTCCAATATTCTTGCCTGGGAAATCCCACAGAGAGAGGAGCGTGGCGGGTGACAGTTCATGGGGTCCCAAGAGTTGGACATGACAGAGACCAAAGCTACCTGCCTGTAGCATCTTAACCAATCACCTAATGCCACCATTTCAGCAGGAATTTTCTCTGTCTTGAGGCTAGAAAAATTGGCTACTAGCCTGCGGAAGTGTTCAGCTCTCCCTTGAGCTGGTCCACTGTCCTAACAGCGTCTCCCACTCTAATAAACTTTATTCTCCCCTCATTCTGCCTCATGTCTGGAAATTCTTTTCCAACCTGCGTGGACTGCGACAATTTCCTTCTCCAGGGGATCTTCCTGACCTAGGGGTTGAACCCACGTCTCTTGCAATGGCAGGCAGATTCTCTACCACTGAACCGCCTGGGAAGCCCAGCGGACAGATATGAAAAGCCTTAAAATTCAGACCTGGAGACCAACACCCTCACACACATATACACACACACACTCATCCCCTTCCCAAGGTCAGGGAGCCAGAAACAAATGAAGGAAGGCGTTCTTGAACTTCGGCTCTTTCCAACCAGAGCCTTCGCTGTACTGTTTCAAATCTGTGTCAGGCAAGGAGAAGAGTCAGCTTTATTCTCGTGTGATAAATCCTTATCATTGCTTATTCATGTAGGGTTTTCCTCTTAGTGTCACGTTAGTGACAGAGATATTTGTTTGGGAGTTCTCCAAACAGATCTCTTAGGGCAGGAAAAATGCAGCTGGCTGGAGAGCTTTCTTGCCAAACAGTTTGGTTTGTTTTGCAAAAAATAAATATGGTGAAATGAGTCTGTGAGGACTGCCTTAGTCTTCATCGGTGCACGAGACTGAGAATATAGGCTGGACCCGCATCTTGCAGGGCTTTGGATGTCTGCTGAGGAGTCTGTACTTGACTTAGCAAGTGATAGGGGGCAGTGGAGGTGGGGTTTTGTTGGTTTGTTATATTTCTAGTGGAAGATGGCTATGATTCAGGTTTATTTGAGCATTTTGCAAATATTAGGCACCTACTACATTCCAGTTACTCATTCAGGGCCTGGAAATTTTATAGAGGATGAACCAGACAGACATAAGTAGGTTATTCTGAAACTTTGATTCATCTACAATAGTGGTTTTCAACCAGGGGCAATACTGCCTTCCCAGGGGGCATTTGGAAATGTCTGCAGGCATTTTTGGTTTTCATAACTAGGGAGGGGGAGGCAAATTTGCTACTGGCAGATAGGAATGAAGACCATGGATCCTACAGAACACAGGACAAGCCCCAGAACCAAGAACTGACAAAATAGCCAATGATTCAAAGGTTAGAAATCCCTGACCTAATAAGTCATAAGCTCATGAATGATAAAGATACTTTCTCCTGGCACATAAATCATAGACACTACTGAAGTGCTAGACACAGAGGATAAACAGTGGAGAAAATTAAATAAGGCACACTTAGGCTTTAGAAATTAGTCATTTATTCAGTCTCTACTACAAAGCCACAGTCATCAAGACAGTGTGGTACTGGCAAAAAGACAGAAATATAGATCAATGGAACAAAATAGAAAGCCCAGAGATAAATTCACACACCTATGGACACCTTATCTTTGACAAAGGAGGCAAGAATATACAATGGAGAAAAGACAACCTCTTTAACAAGTGGTGCTAGGAAAAAATGCTAGGAAAACTGGTCAATCACTTGTAAAAGAATGAAACTAGAACACTTTCTAACACCATACACAAAAATAAACTCAAAATGGATTAAAGATCTAAATGTAAGGCCAGAAACTATAAAACTCCTAGAGGAAAACATAGGCAAAACACTCTCTGACATAAACCACAGCAGGATCCTCTATGACCCACCTCCCAGAATATTGGAAATAAAAGCAAAAATAAACAAATGGGACATAATTAAAGTTAAAAGCTTATGCACAACAAAGGAAACAATAAGTAAAGTGAAAAGACAGCCCTCAGATTGGGAAAAAATAATAGCAAATGAAGCAATGAACAAATAATTCCTCTCAAAAATATACAAGCAACTTCTGCAGCTCAATTCCAAAAATATAAAAGACCCAGTCAAAAAGTGGGCCAAAGAACTAAACAGACATTTCTCCAAAGAAGACATACAGATGACTAACAAACACATGAAAAGATGCTCAACATCACTCATTATCAGATAAATACCACAATGAGGTACCACTTCACGCCAGTCAGAATGACTGCTATCCAAAAGTCTACAAGCAATAAATGCTGGAGAGGGTGTGGAGAAAAGGGAACCCTCTTACACTGTTGGTGGGAATGCAAACTAGTACAGCCACTATGGAGAAGAGTGTGGAGATTCCTTAAAAAACTGGAAATAGAACTGCCATATGACCCAGCAATCCCACTCCTGGGCATACACACCGAGGAAACCAGATCTGAAAGAGACACATGCACCCCAATATTCATCACAGCACTGTTTATAATAGCCAGGGCATGGAAGCAACCTAGATGTCTATCAGCAGACAAATGGATAAGAAAACTGTGGTACATATACACCATGGAATATTATTCAGCCATTAAAAAGAATTCATTTGAATCAGTTCTAATGAGGTGGATGAAACTGGAGCCTATTATACAGAGTGAAGTAAGCCAGAAAGAAAAACACCAATACAGTATACTAACGTATATGTATGGAATTTAGCAAGATGGCAACGATAACCCTGTATGCGAGACAGCAAGAGAGACACAGATGTATTGAACAGTCTTTTGGACTTTGTGGGAGAGGGCAAGGGCGGGATGATACGGGAGAATGGCATTGAAACATGTAAATTATTATATGTGAAACGAATCACCAGTCCAGGTTCGATGCATGATACAGGATGCTTGGGGCTGGTGCACTGGGATGACCCAGAGAGATGGGATGGGGAGGGAGGTGGGAGGGGGCTTCAGGATGCGGAACACATGTACACCCATGGCAGATTCAAGTCAATATATGGCAAAACCAATACAATGTTATAAAGTAAAACAAATAAATTAATTAATTTTAAAGAGAAAGAAATTAGTCATTTATATACCATTTATATAGTCATTTATATACCAATAAAGTAGTCATTTATTAGACATTACATATAGTCATTTATATATATGTGTATATATAGTCATTATATACAGTCAAATATTGGGTATTTCAGATAGAAACTCTGAGCACCTAATGAGCTCGAGAAAGTCAAACATGAGGTGTTTCCAACCTGAAGGTCTCAGAATACTTTTGGGGAAAAAAAACAACGCATGAAACTCTGGATATCAGGAAGATTCTACAACAAAAAGCCATTGCCTTTGATGTTTGCTGTGTGAGTAGACAATCGTAATTATCATTTATTAAGCACTTAGTATATGCAAGTGTGTGATAAGTCCCGCTTCAGTCATGTCTGACTCTGTGTGACCCTATGGACTACAGCCTGCCAGTCTCTGTCCATGGGATTCTCCAGGCAAGAATAATAGAGTGGGTTGCTATACCCTCCTCCAGGGGATCTTCCTGACTCAGGGATTGAACTTGCATCTCTTACATCTACCTGCATTGTCTGATGGGTTCTTTGCTGCTAGTGCCACCTGGGAAGCCCGATATATGCAGAGTGTGATGCATTACCCCTTGCTTTCCACTGCCCCCTCAACAACAACCCTGTGGGTTAAGGCTGTTATGATCTCCATGTTACAGATGAAGGAACAGAGGTACAGAGGGATTAGGTAACTTGTCCAAGATCACCCCATTTGCAGGCAAAGCCAGTCTTGCAAGAGAGAAGGCAGCTGGACTCCAGAGTCTGCACTCTTCACCCAAACTTCCTCTTGGGGGAACTCCCACTGTGCTTGATATTGGGAGCCACCAGTGAGCATCACCTGCCATAACTCACAACAGGCCACCTGGACTTTCTGGCCTGGAAATTTCTCTCTTTAACTTTGTGACAATGAAACAGAAACGGTTGATCGATTTCCCCTCAAGCAGTTGCAACCAGACTCCTTGTGTTGCCCTGGGTCCCACTTTCCTGTCCATTCTGCTAACTACCTCCTTTCTCACCAATAAACTCCACCTTCTGCTAATGCAGGTCATTGCTCATTTCTACTGTTTGCAACCAGAGATTTCTGGTACAGGAAAAGATCCAGGAAAGGAATTATGGATGTCCTGGGCCCTACTGGCCTCTTAAAGCAGCTAGAAAGTCAGTCTGTGGAGCAGGGGAGGCTGGAAGCTGTGAAGACAGGCCCGAGGCTCAGTTGAGGAAGGAGAAGTAGGAGATTAAAGGAGCCAGAGAGCATTCTGCCTCACGTACCTGGAGAGCAGATGACCTGCAGCTTCCTGGAAGCGCATTGCCTCGCACCAAGCTGCCTAGAGTTAAACTATGGCTCTCTTTTACTGACTTCCCTGGGTGGCTCAGTCAGTAAAGAGTGGGTCTACAGTCCAAGAGACCCGAGTTCAATCCCCGCTTTGGGAAGATCCCCTGGAGAAGGAAATGGTAACCCACTCCAGTATTCTTGCCTGGGAAATCCCATGGACAGAGCCGGGCAGGCAACAGCCCATGGGGTCACAAGAGTCAGACATGACTGAGTGATTAAACCTACTTACCTACCTCTCTCTTACTAGCTGTATAACTTTGACAAGCTGTTTAACGTTTTGGAACCAGTTTCCTCTTCTTGAAGGAGGTGTGTATTAATATCTGTTTTGTAGAGTTGACAGACAGACCAAATGAGCTAACAGTGCATTCATCACTTCTGTGGCGTACATTTACCACATTTTATCATCTTTAAATATTGGAAGGTGGCTTACAATACAATACAGATTACTAGATGGGGTGTTTTTTTTCTTAGTGGTACATGAAATAAAAGTAAGTTATTGCTGTCATCTTAGATTCAGTGATATAGCCTAGATTTACAGCTTAAAATATTAGGAATTATTATTCCTATTTGTATCACCAGCTCCTAGCATATCATAAGCACCCAGTGACTGTGAGATTGAAGAAGATCCCTCTTGAGCTCGAACTTGACCTGAAGATGTATTTGAACACCTACACCCAGTGAAGGTCAAGGAGCAGCTACACTTGGGCTCCTTTTATGGGGAGAGAGGTCGACACGAATGTACAAACAGAAGCCCCTAGCCAGGAAGAAATGATGAAACTCTGGTTGCAATAAATCATCCTGGACAGGTTATCTGTGTTTTCAGGGAACTGTTGCAATCATATTTCTCTTTTGTTCCATAATTTGCAATACAAAACCACTGACCCTTCCACCTCTGCTTCCTGGCACACTGCCAAGCCATCCAGACTCTAGGTAGCAAGCAGGAAGTCGACAGGAAGTGATTGCTTCATATCCAGGCTTTGCAGGACCAGTGATAAGCCCTTTCTAAATGCCATTACTCATCTTCAGCTTGGCCACGAAATTAGGCATTTGCAACTCTCTGGTTGTCATTGATGTAATTGTTCTGCTCACAGCACTTCTTATCAGATTTTATTTCCTCTGACCTAAATATGCAATTCTACAGGAACATACAGTTCACTGGGGCATTTTTATCAGTATTCACTCAAAAGTTAGCTAGGGAGATGGAAAATATAGCATGATGATTAAGAAACAAGTGCTTGTATGTCATTGTACAGGATCATAGCTTTACTCCTAAATAGGTGACCAAATAGGAAAATACCCAACAGCTTTCAGGCTCAGTGACCTCAGCTATAAGACAAGAATAATAATATCTAACAATATTATGGACTAGACATTGCTCCATGTGTTTAACACACAACTGTTTATTTGCTCCTCACAGCCATCTCTGAGCTGGGCATGCTATTAACGTCCCCACTTAACAGATGTAAAAAGGGATGTTTCAAGAGGTTCTGGAAGTTGCCCAGTGAATGACAATGGCAGGCTGGCAGTCTCCGGGTTATGTGCTCTTAACTGTAACTTTATGTTGTAACCTAAGCCCAATAGAAATGCCTCCCCAATGGCAGGAGTGTGGTAAGATTCAACAAGATAATGAATGCAAATATATAGCTTAATGCCAGGTTTTATAAACACAAGAACATTTAACGTTGTCATGACAGCTTTCATTTGTCAAGCACTGATCATTTGCCACACACTGTGCGATGGCCTTGACCATGCAATCTCTCTCATCCTCACAGTGACCCTAGGAAATAAGAATTTTTATTACCTCCTTTTAAAGATGAGAAGCTAGGTTCAGAGAGGTTTTGTCCTTACAATTACTATGGACCAGTCACCATTGCACATGTTGTCCGAGAGTGGAGTGCAGGGCACACAACTACTGAGTAGCTAGGTCTACTGGACTCTAAGACCCATTCTCTCTCCATTTACCCATGGCTCCAACAGTAGGCTTTATTTATCTGATAAGGATGCTGAGATCATTTCAAGGGGACCAAGCAAGGTTTAGGGACCATGATGATCAAAGGTTAGGAGTTCTTCCCAGTACATATTAAGTTATTTGGGCTTCCCAGGTGGAGCAGTTGGTAAAGAATTTGCCTGACAATGCAGGAGACACATGAGACACAAGTTCAATCCCTGCGTCAGGAAGATCCCCTAGAGTGGGAAATGGCAACCTACTCCAGTATTCTTGCTTGGAAGATTCCATGGCAGAAGAGCCTGGTGGGCTGTAGTCCACAGGGTCACAAAGAGTTGAACATGACTGAGCACACACAGTAAGTTGCCCTGAAACTGATTCCAAGATGCCAGAATAAGAAGCAAGCTTTGACAATCATTTAGTTCCAACCTTCTTTTTGCAGCAGAAGGGAGCCTGGAGGCCTGCCTGAAGGACAGAGCTCTTTAGCAGAACCAGGGCAAAACCCGATGGCTTCCCAGCAGAACCATCCGTTTTGCCAACCGCTCAACACAAGGGACTTCCCTGGTGGCTCAGATGGTAAAGAATCTGCCTGGAATGAAGGAGACCTGAGTTTGCTCCCTGGGTCAGGAAGATCCCCTGGAGAAGGGAATGGCTACCCAATACAGTATTCTTGCCTGGAGAATTCCATGGACAGAGGAGCCTGGTGACTAACACTTTCACTTTCAACACAAAGAGAATGGCAAACTGCACTGAAGGTCTTCCACTCAAGTCTTTTAATATATGGTTTATTTTGGAATTATAAAAGCTGTGCATGTTTGCCATAGAAAATTGGGATAATGCAGAAACAAAGAAAGTTGTGACAAAAATAAAATGATCCTGTTTCCCACCACCCAGAGAGCTGTAGATAACTTGGCATGTTTCCTTCTAGGACTCTTCCTATGCATAGCTTTTTGTTTGTTTTCTTTTTAGTTTTTAGATACTTGTGAAGGCTCTGTGTATGCAATTTGTTACCAGCCTTCCCACTTAAATTATAAATATTTCCCCATGTTATTACAGTCTCTTTGTAAACAATTTTCCTTTTCAATAATCAAGTGCAATAGTCTCCTGCTCTGTGCCTACACCCTACCCTGCACACACATGCATCTATTGCGATCCCCTTGGGAACCGCTTTCAACCATCTGTGTTTAAAGTTTTTCTGTTACCTCCATACAGCTTAATATGTGACTTCTAGATTTTTCTACTTCATAATTACCTGTTGCTTTCCTGCTTTGATAGATGGGAATTGAGTTTATTTCTATCACCAACTCTTGATATATATTTTTCTCCTTATTCTTCTCCCAATAATTATAATAATAATTATGCCATTATTTTTCTCATTTCCTGCTTGGTCACCATGATAATTGTAAATAACATGCCTAACTCTCACTTTCAAGATCTTTGTCTTGTTTTCCTCCTTACACTTCTGAACTTCTAATAACTCTAGTTTTCATTTCCTTTTTATTTAAAAAATTTTTATTTTATTTTACTTTTGACTGCACCATGCAGCATGTGAGATCTTAGTTTCTGCACCAGAGATTGAACCCATGACCCCTGCAGGAGAAAGGTAGAGTCTTAAGCACTGGACTGCCAGTGGAAATCCTGACTAGTTTTTCTTTTAATTTGTCAGTTTTGATAATGCTTATATTTTCTCCTCACTCCATAATTAAGACATCAATGCTTTCTTTATAGGTTGATTCTGAACTTTGAAAACAAATAAGCAACATTTACGTTAGTAGGAAAAATGGGCATCTGTTGTGACTGCATAATATTCCCTTGGATGATGTTTTTGTTTCTCAATTTCCCTATTAAATGCTTAAGTTGGATTAAAAGAGGCTTTTTTCCCCTAATTATTCACTGTTACAAATTACACTGTGATAAAAGGCTTTGATTTTTGTGTTTGTCTGAATATCCTTCTCTGATGGTTTCTTTAGAAGAGATACCCAATATTAGCCAGTAGGGCTACTATTCACACTGACATCCTGGGAATTCTCAATCAATATTCGTGAAAGCAATGAATAAAGTGTGGTGGATGTGAACAGTTTTAAGACTCTCATTAATAACTAATGAGAACTTACTGTATAGCACAGGAAATGCTAATCAGTGCTCTGTGGTGACCTTACTTAGGATCCAGAAGAGAAGGGACATATGTATATTCACTGACATACGTATATGTATCGCTGATTCATTCTGCTGTGCAGTAGAAACTAACACAAAATTGTAAAGCAACTATGCCAATAAAAACCAATAAAAATTACTTTTTAAAAAAAGATGACAAAACTGCTTGCCTGGAATTATTCTAAATATTCACCACTGAATGTCCCTGAAATCCATGATAGAGATTGGGGATAAGAAAAATAATTAATACAAGCTCATTTGAAAAAAAAAAGAAAAAGTGGGTGCTTGTGATGCTGGAAGGGCTAGAGCAGGGGTCAGCAAATTATGGTCTGCCCACCAAATCGAGGCTACCACCTGCTTTCATAAATAAAGTTTTATTGGAACACAACCATGACCATATGTTTATAAATTCAGAGGCTGCTACAGCAGCTTGGTCGAGTCACTGTAACAAAAACCCAGTAACTGATGAAGTCTAAAATATTTACAACCTGGGCCTTTAGGGAAATATTCGTAGACTTCTGGACTTCAAGATTTGGAAGAATAAAGCTGAAGGTTGGGTTACGGTGGTTTTAGTAAATGAAACTAGTTCCCTGTCCCTCTTCCTAGACATCCTTCCTGAAAAACCACTGTTATTGCAGGAGAAAAATAACACACAGTTGTAAAATTTTACTATTTTTCAAGCAGGGTACTAAGGACTTCACATATCATCCACTCATTTAATTTTTACAACAATCTATGAAATAGTTACTATTATCATAACCTCATTTTTGTTGATAAGGAAACTGACATCAAATAACTTGCACGGGATGATAGCACTGGTGAGTGATGGAGGGAGAAATCATGGCTGGAAGGCAGACTCCAGAGCCTGGGCTCCTAACTACCACATTATAACACAGTGTCCTAGAGAAATGAAAGCAGAAGGGACCAAAGAGAGCAATCTCCACTAGCTTGTAAACACAGATTTTTTAGGAGTGGAAATTTTGTATCTTCCTACCTCACAGTCACCTTCCTTATTTGCTCCCCTCACCCCCCGATGGCCTTCTAGAAGCCCTGCTTAATCAACATGACTCAGTCCAGAGCTGATTTTAAAAAAAAAAAAATCCTCCAAGTCACTGTCCAAGTGAGCTGGACCAATTAGAGTCCTTTCCCTCCCAGGAACTGAGAGGGAGCGAAAGCCCATCTCTTCATGGGGTTGGGCTTAAAATATGTATTGTAGAACCTACTTAGAATGGCCAGATAAAACAGGATTCCCACTGAAATTTGGATTTTTGACAAAAAATACAGAATTTGTTTATGTGTGTCCAAATATTGGATAGAAAACACACTTAAAAAAAAAACCTTTCCTTTTAAATCTGAAATTCAAATTTACCTGAGTGTCATAATACACACATATATATACATACAACATACTAAATAAAAGATATAATATGTAATATATAAAATATAGTATATATGAATATGTATATATAGAGGTAAACATGTATATGGGGCTTCCCTGGTGGCTCAGTGGTAAAGAATCTGCCAGCACAGGAGATGCAGGTTTGATCCCTGGGTCAAGAAGATCCCCTGGAGAAGAAAATGGCAACCCACTTCCAGGATTGCCTGGGAAACCCCATGGACAGAGGAGCCTGGAGGGCTATAGTCCATGGTGTTGCAAAGAGTCAGACACGACTTAGCAACTAAACCAACACCACGATACATGTGTGTATATATATATATATACACAAACATACATACATTATATAGATACATATACACACACACACATATACTCATACATATGTGGTTGGACAGCATCACCGACTTGATGGGCATGGGTTTGGGTAGACTCTGGGAGTTGGTGATGGACAGGGAGGCCTGGCGTGCTGCAGTTCATGGGGTCGCAAAGAGTCAGACACGACTGAGTGACTGAGCTGAACCGAACTGATGTTGTTGTTCAGTGGCTAAGTCATGTCTGACTTTGTGACCCCATGGACTGCAGCACATCAGGCTTCCCTGTCCTGCATTATCTCCCAGAGTTTGCTCAAATTCATGCCCATTGACTTGGTGATGCTATCAAACCATATTATCCTCTGCCACCCTCTTCTCCTTTTGCCTTCAATCTTTCCCAGCATGAGGTCTTTTACAACGAGACGACTCTCTTGGCATCAGGTGGCCAAAATGTTGGAGCTTCAGCTTCTAGGAGCCCTGCGAATACCCTTGTTTTGGAGAAAGTCTGCATGCTGAGCAGGAAAGATCAAACAGACACATGGAGAGAAGCAGAGACATGAGAGAGAGAAGTATCTCCAAGACTCTGACTCGGTTCCTTCGGACATTCTCAGTCTTGGATTCCACCTAGGCTCCCCCCCCCCCACCCATTTACAACCAAAGCACCCTTAGAAAATAACCCTTCAGTAGAAAATGTGAATGTTCAAGTGTGAAATTAATGCCATTCGCTATAGCACAGTGGAGGATTGAGATCCAACATTCAAACCATCTCTCAATTGTTTTTTTTTTTTAGAATTCTTCAAAATAGTCTGGTTTAAATGGACATACAATTGCACAAAAATACTCTTTCTTTCATCCCTATCTTAATGAGTTAGAATTCCTCCGTTAAACAAACATGCCTCTAGGAATGATAACATAAAAATCAAGATAGCAATTCTGTGGGTCGACAGGGCAAAATGAGGCTAAGGAAGTGCCTCAGTTAAATTTATGTTGTTTTACTTCTTAAACTATGTGGTAAAGACCTGGAAGCTCACTAAAATATTTTTTACACTTGTTTTGTGTCCTAAATATTTCACAGTAAAAAAAAAAAAAAAGCTTTTTTAAGCCTGATCGCAGTTCTTGAACTTAGTTAAAACTGTCTAAGTATGGGTTGGGTAGAAAAGATTTAAAAATATCTTTGCAGTTTATTTGATATTTAAAATACAACAGCTTGCATTTTTTTTAAGGTTTGGTCTGTAGTCCCAGGAGCATTATCATGACGTATTTGGAATATAAGCTTTCGTAATAAAAAGGTTTCAGCATCTAGAACAGTGCCTGGCAAATGGTAAGTATTCCGTGTACAATGATTGGGTTTCCCTGGTGGCTTAGATGGTAAAGAATCTGAGATGGTATAATGATTAAATGGATGGCAAAACACTAAAATCATCACTGCACACCCTCTTTTATGTGAAGGTTTTCTGCATCTCTTCCCATATGCCTTGTCTCCCAAGGTATGGCTATGTGCGTACTAAGTCACTTCAGTCGTATCTGACTCTGCATGACCCTATGGACTATGACCCACCAGGCTCCTCTGTCCACGGGATTCTCCAGGCAAGAATACTGGAGTGGGTTGCCATGCCCTCCTCCAGGGCATCTTCCCAACCTAGGGATTGAATGCATGTCTCTTATGTCTCCTGCATTGGCAGCTAGCTTCTTTACCACTAGTGCTACCTGGGAAGTCCAAGGTATGGCTCTGCTAGGGGTTATACTGGAAATGGAACAGGGTTGGCAGGAGAGAATTTGAAGGAGCTGCAGTTTTGTGATGTCCAGAATGTTTGCCTGAGACCCATGCTGAAGATACACTATGTGGTTGACATCATCTCCACCCGTTTTCCTTTCTAAATGGTCTAATTTGAATGTTACCTTGGGCTGCTCAGCACGATGGTTAGAGGATATGGAGAAAGATGAGGTCAGGACAGCCGGGGCAAGTCTCTTGTCTTGCCCTTTCACCTCAATAAACAATGACAGCTGAAATGCATCTGATGCTTTTCTTCCACATCCTCACTTATAAGCATCGGAACAAGATTCTCCTCCAAGAGGATGATCCTGGAACAAAGACTACTTTGATGAATATAATAGAGCAGTTCATATGATCTGCTGCTTTCGGAGGTAAAAAGTCCCAGAACATTCTATTCCTTTTTTTCCCACAGTTCTATTATTCATGTGATGCCTCAAAATAATTATTTTCTAAGAGGATTTTAGCATCGCAGATGCACTTTGAATGTCATGAAAGAGCAGAGGAAACATAAGCCTGAGATGAAGCACAAGGGAAGAACACAAACTGCCCGGGTCTGTGATGTGTGGTGCCCGGAATAAACACAGGGAGTTCTGTGAAAGCCAGTTCATTTTCTGTACAAGGCGATCCAACTTTAGTTGCTGGCAAGACCATTAGCCGTCCTCACCTAATCATGGAAACAATGAAGTGAAAGTGTCAGTCACTCAGTTGTGCCCCACTCTGTGTGACCCATGGACTGTAGACCCCAGGCTCCTCTGTCCATGGGATTCTCCAGGCAAGAACACTGGAGTAGGTTGCCATTCCCTTCTCCAAGGGATCTTCATGACCCAGGGATTGAACCCTGGTCTCCTGCATTGCAGGCAGATTCCTTACCATCTGAGCCACCAGGGAAGCCTGTCATGGAAATGAGTCCATCTAAATTTTCCTGAAAATTCCAACTCACAGAGTGGATTAAAAGGATGGTCTTTTTATTTTAAAGATAAGACATTTAAAAGTCGCTTTCATAAAGTGGCAAAACCCACTTTTTGTTCTTTTCCTCTCTATTAAATGTGTCTAAACAACTTATCGATTCCTGTAAGAGAAAGTGCAGGGAAAAAAAAAATCATGTACAAATTGAATAAAGACATAGGGGTTTATTACACTAGAGCTATAATTCAAACAGGCTTTGAAAAGAACTTTTGTCTAATTAGTCATTGTAATCAGGTATCTATGGGAATAAGTGTTAATGCTCGGAATAGACAACCAATTAATCATGTCTACAGTCAGCATAATAACTGGCATCAGGTTCTGTGTTTTTTAGACTTTTTAAACAGCAAGTACAAAACAGGCAGCTCTCCTGCGCTTTTCATGGAACAGAAAGCAAACCCCCTTCCTGCACTGGAAGGCCCCTCAGATAGCTCATCCCTGGATGTCTGAATCCTTACAGCCTCAACCATAAGTCAAGGGAAAAAACGGCAGGTAAAGTACAGGAGAGGCCCGTCCATTCAGGAATACATGGCCCCTCCATTTAGAATATTTACGATAATTGACATTCATATAGTAATTCTATGTGCCAGGCAGCGGACTAAGTCCTGAGCATACATCAGATTCTTTAATCTTTATAACAACTCTGATATGTAAGTGTGCTGTGATTCTCTTTACAGATGATGAAACTGGGCTGTGGAGTATTAGTTGCCTTGATCAAGTTTGTGCAAATGGAACCAGGGTCAAACTCAAGTCGGTCTGACTGCAAAGTATATGATGTATCTATTTCTTAATACCATGGAACTATGCTTTACCGTTTTTGTGGGTCAGGAATCTCGTGTGATTTCGTTCAGTCATTTAGCTCAAGGTGCCTCAGAAAACTGTGGTCTTCATCTCAAGGATGAACAGTCCATGTCCAGATTCACTCACGTGGCTGTTAGAAGCCACAGGTCCTGACTGCCACTTGGACTGCCCCCTGGGGCAGCTGACAACGCAGCAGGTGGATTCCATCCGAGAGAGCAGGGGAGAGAGGGAATGAGCGAGAGAGGGTAAGTGAGGTGGAACCAGAGTCTGTAACCTAATCTCAGGAGGACAGCCCATCACTTTGGCCACATATTTATTAGAAGCCAAGTAACCAGGTCAGCCTGAAGAACTGATGCTTTCAAATTGTGGTGCTGGAGAAGACTCTTGAGAGTCCCTTGGACTGCAAGGAGATCAAACCGGTCAATCTCAAAGGAAATCAACCCTGAATATTCATTGGAAGGACTGATGCTGAAGCTGAAGCTCCAATATTTTGGCCACCTGAAGCAAACAGCCAACTCGTTTGAAAAGACCCTGATGCTGGGAAAGACTGAAGGCAAGAGAAGAAGGGGATCACAGAGGATGAGGTGGTTGGATGGCATCACTGGCTTAATGGACATGAGTTTGAGCAAATTCCTGGAGATAGTGAAGGACAGGGAAGCCTGGAGTTCTGTGGTTCATGGGGTCGCAAAGAGTCAGACATTAGAGACTGAACAACAATAAAAACCAGACCAGCCCAGAGAGATGATTAAATGGGAGCCTAAATATCTGGGAATGGGGATCACTGGGAGATACTGCCTTGAATATTTTGACCTTGTCTCTCAAAACAGGTCCAGACTAGGATGTCCATCACCTGCTTTCATCTGCTTTCTCTAAGAACCATCTTGAACTCCTGCTGTGCACCCTTCCCAGAAAACAGGAGCCAACTCCTCTACTCCTGGGTATTCAGTGGATGGCACTCCATCTCTAAACACAGTTCATCTATGCATTAATTCTGTGTTTCAGCCTTGGCCATGTTGCTTAACCTCACTCATGCTCTAAATCCCCATTTGTAAAATGGGGTTAATAGTAGAACTCATTTTGTAAGTGTTGTGTGAGGACTAAAAATGCACATAAAAACTCGTAGAGTGGTTCTCAAAGCAATTTAACTCCTCAGTAAACAAAAGCAAACTTTACTTATTTTTTATATTTATTTTTATTTGGTTTTTATTTTTTGGCTGTACTGTGCAGCATGTGGGGTCTTAGTTCCCCACCCAGGGATGGAACTCACGTCCCCTGCATTGGAAGCATGGAGTCTTATCCACTGGGCCACCAGGAAAGTTCAGCAACATTTACTGTTGTTGTTATCATAATTATTAACATTTTGTCCATGAAGGTCAAGATATCTGAAAGGGATCTTCTGCATGGTGGAAGACACCGCTATACAAATCTTCCCAGAACTAGAAATTGAAAATTACAAGGAAGGAACTGCAAGACCCCATTGGCGCCCCAAGAGTGTAGATGGCCCAAGATAGAGATTGGAAGTGGATTAAGAATCAGATCCCACAAAACTGTAGTATAGGCAGAAATCAGGGTGGAGAGGGTTTTTTTTTTGTACATTTCCTTCTTTAAAAGAATTTCATTTGGTTTTCCTGAACAATTAATGGGTGGTGGTGGTTTAGTTGCTAAGTTGTGTACAATAAGTGTTGGACCCAAAGGGTTATAGCCCTCCAGGCTCCTCTGTCCGTGGGATTTCCCAGGAAAGAATTGCTTTGCAGGTGGATTATTTTCTTTACTGCAGAGCCACCAGGAAATTCCCTATGCAATTAATACAGTCTTTTAAAATTTAAGGATAACCCAGCTACGTTAAGAGAACCCAGGGATGTGATCTGTACAGTCTGTAAAAAGATTAAGTCTGGGAAGAGAAAGGGAAACAGTATTTATCGAGTGACAATTGTTAAGCCACAGAGTGCATTCGAGTTCCACTTGCATTTCACTGTCACCCAATCATGTTAGCGGGTAGTTTTTCTTATCCCCCCATTTTAAAAACAATGGTGAATTTCACCATAATAAAATCACATAATAAAAGTAACCATTTTAAAGTGAACAACTCAGTGGCATTTAGTACAGTCACAATATTGTGTAACCACCATCTCTACATAGATGCAAATAATTCTCATCACCCTAAAAGGAAAACCCTGTTCCCATTATGCATTTTTTCTCCAATTCCTTCCCACCCCACATTCAGCCCCCGGCAACCTCCGACCTGCAGTCTGTCTTTATGGATTTACCTCTTCTAGATATTTCACATTAATGGAATCACACATAGGTGACTTTTTGTGTCTGGTTTCTCTCACATAACGTTTCTGAGGTTCATCCACACTGTAGCATGTACTGGTACTGCTTTCCATTTTATGGCTAATATTATATGCTAATAAAATAATAATATGGCTAATATTATAATATATAAATATATTATATAATTTCCATTATTATGGCTAATAATATTCCCTTGCACGGATATAGCACAATTTGTTTATCTGTTCATCCTTTGACGGATATTTGGGCTCTTTCCATCTTTTAGGAACTGTGAATAATGCTGCTGTGAACAGGATTTTTTTATTGAAGTGTAATTGCTTTACAATGTTGTGTGAGTTTCTGCCCTACAACATGGGGAATCAGCTGTAAGTATACACATATCCCCTCTCTCTTGAGCCTCCCTCCCAACCCGCCCCATCCTACCCCTCTAGGTCATCACAGAGCACTGAGCTAAGCTCCCTGTGCTATAAAACAGCTTCTCACTAGCTAGCTATTTTTGTGTGTACAGGAATTTGTGCATCTGTTTTTTGGTTCTTTGGTATATATTTCTAGGAGCAGAATTGTCATGTGAAATGCCGACTCATTGGAAAAGACCCCGATGCAGGGAAAGACTGAAGGCAGGAGAAGAGGGCGATGGAGGATGAGATGGTTGGATGGCATCACCAACTCAGTGGACATGAGTTTGAGCAAGCTCCAGGAGATCGTGAAGAACAGATAAGCCTGGCATGCTGCAGTCCATGGGGTGGCAAAGAGCTGTTGAACAACAATAGTAGTTCTGTTTAATGTTTTGAGGAACTGCTTCATATCACTTTTTACAGGTGGATAAAAAAACTTGAATGCTTCAAGTTTAGAGTCATCAGGCCTCTGAGGCATAAAAGTCATTGCCATTTTCACTGATCACTGAAAGCTGCATGAAGGAAGGCTTCCTGGAGGAGGTGAGACTATCTCAGGGAAGCAAGTTGCTCCTGTGGGATAGAGCAGGGCAGAAAGGGTGCTGATGCTAGGATGATATGAACAGAGGCAGAGGCAGGCAGCTTAGTCTGGTTGCAGCCAAGTTCCTGCCTGGAAAGAACTCAGGCCACAAGGCTCCATTCACACCATTGATTCCTCCCTGAGTATCTGCCTGCTCATATCTTTATTTACATTTCAGAGTCAGAGGAACTAATCTCTGTCAGGTTGAGTAAGAACTATGTATCCCAGGATAGGCTTTGGACTCTGTCCAGCTCACACAGGGACACAAGCTATGGACTTTGATTTCTTTTTTAAAAAGAAGCAGGGGTGGGTTAATTTCCGGCCTGCACACCTCAGTTCTTTAGGGGCAGAAACAAGAGATTACACAGACAGATTGCCGGCTCTCCTGGTTTCCCATTAACAATCATGACTCAGCCGGGCCAAGAGACAAAAGTCTAGGTCCTCCAGCACCACGAGGAAGGAAATGAGCAGGCTAGATCCCACCACCCGACTCTCTAACAAAACCTTCTCCTGCTGCCCAACATCTTTAAACATCAGTGTATTCTCTTCACCCCAGACACTCCAATTCCTCTGCAACAGCAAAATTGCACCATTATCCCCATCAGTTCAGTCTCTACTTTGTGTCAGGCACATTCTACACACTATCTTCTTTAGCCTTCACAATAACTCTGCAAGGTACACAAGATTACCCTCATTTGACAGGGAGAACGCTGAGGTTCAAAGAAAATAAATTGGGCGGAATCGGGTTCCGAGCCCATGTCTTGGCCAAATTTCAAAACCCGTGTTCCTTCTGCTGCCCTGTGCATCCAGGTTCCTTCACCCTGCTGCATGAAAAGTGAAAGGGTCAGTCGCTCAGTCATGTCCAACTTTGTGTGACCCCATGGACTGTAGCCCACCCGGCTCCTGTCCTTGAAATTCTCCAGGCAGGAGTACTGGAGTGAGTTGCCATTCCCCTCTCCAGGGGATCTTCCTGACCCAGGGATCGAACCCACATCTCTTATGTCTCCTGCATTGGCATTCTTTACCATCTGAGCCACCAGGGGAAGCCCTGTGGCTGTCTCCATAACTTATTTACCTTGAGTACTAAACTTCGTAAACTTTGACCAATTTCTCCCTCCAGCCCCTAGTAACCACCATTCTGCCCTCTGCTTCTATGAATTTGGCTATTTTAACAGCATGTTTTTTTAAAAAGAAGAGAAGCAATGATTCCATAAGCTTTAGTGTTCTGTTGCTGGAAGATACTTTTCGGATTTGTTTGTTTTGCTTGGCTGTGCCACGTGGGATCTTAGTTCCCTGACCAGGGATGGAACCCACGCCCCTGCTGTGGTAGTGCAGAGCCTTAAGTGTTAAAGTCTTAGCTGGAACGTCAGGGAAGTCCCCTAATGGTATTTTCGAAAGAAGCAAAGGAAGAGGTAGAGAAAAGAAAAGAGGGGAGGAGGAGCCAGAGGGAATATGGACAAAGAAAGGAAGACGCTCCTTGAATGGAGGGGGCGGAGGATATGGGGAGGAGGAAAGAGAGCGATCCTATCACAGGGCTGAGAAGAGCCCTCCCTTTGTGTGGTTGGCAGAACCCCCATTTCTCTGAAAGGAAACCTGGTCCCTCTGAACGACTTCCCCCCAGGCTGGGAGCATGCAGCCAGGAGGCAATGACACAGGCACACTCATTGATGCTAAATAGACTCCGCTGGGAGCACATCAGAATGATTTTCAGGATTCAATTGAATCGACTCGTTCTTTAAATTAAATTCTTTCATTGCAGCTCAGCTCCTCCACAATCACCCAGTTCTCTCCTAAAGGGGCTCCGATTCCCAATTAGTAAATGAGATCTCCAGTAATGCCCGTGTGCGTTTTGCCAATGGGGGTGGACTAGGCGGTGGAGGGGAAATGCAAGGAACACTGCACCTCTCTGCTTTTCCTCCTGGAGGGCCCATGTGGATGAGCTAGTCTGGGGGAAGGGTGGGGAAGGAACAGGGTCACATTTGCAGGGAAGCTCCAAAACCAGGTCCTTGTTCCTGGGAAGCCGGCTTGTCTTTGCGGTCTGTTACATCATGGGGTCCCACTCAGAAATGGGATTGGGGGTTGATCAAGTCTGGGAAGTCAGCACCTCATGAAATTCAGGATTGTTAGAGGAAAAGGTGGGCAAGAGCCCACTACATCTGGGCTCTTGTTCCCCTTCCCTCCATCACCTTGAATTCTTTCTTTTGCTTCAATCGGGAAAGTTTCACATCCTGGAGGACAGAAATAGCTGGACTGCTTTTTTGTTGTTGCTGTTGTTTTTTTGTTTTTTAAATGTTTTGGCTGCACCGCACTGCATGTGGGATCTTAGTTCCCCAACCAGGGACTGAACCTGTGCCCCTTGCAGTGAGATATCTCCAAGACAGTGAAGGACAGGGAAGCCTGGTGTGCTGCAGTCCTTGGGGTAGCAAAGAATTGGGCATGACTTAGCAACTGAACAACCCCTGCAGTGAAGCACAGTCTTAACTACTGGACCAACAGGAACGTTCCTCCACCGCTTCGAAACAGGGGCATGGAAATGGAAATGGAGGCTGGACAGAAAACTTGGGGGGTGAGTCCTTTTGGGAAATCACACTCTTCCCTGGAGCTTCATATCTGCCATTTCACTGAATCCTCACAGTAATCTGATGGCGCAGGTAGAACTGGCACCTGCATTTCACTGATGGGGAAACTGAGGCGCAGGAGTCTTCAAGGCTGTGCCCACAAAGGCAGAGGGGGAGGGGGATGAGGGATAGCCAGGATGAGGACCTGGATCTGCTCATCTCAGTTCTACAGAACAGTTAAGAGTATGAGTCTACACGTCCATTCTTTGCACCTGTGTCTGGGGAACTGGGAGAGCTGGATGGACATGTATACACTACCATGCGTAAAATAGATTGCTAGAGGGAGGCTGTTGTGTAACACAGGGAGCTAGGCTCGGTGCTCTGTGATGACCTAGAGGGGTGAGATGGGGGGAAGGACTGGGAGGCGGGCTCGGGAGGGTGGGGATATATATATATATATATATACATACACATATATATATATATATATATACACTTATGGCTGAATCACACTGATGTGCAGCAGAAGCTAGCACAACACTGTAAAGCACTTATACTCCAATTTTTAAAACATAGTAGATAAATAAAACATGATTCTGGAGCCACTCAATCTACATTTGAATCTGAGCTCTTGCCCCTATTCCTGTGTGACCCCGAGCAAGTTACATAATGTCTCTGTGCCTGATGAGTGAAAACAATGTGAGACGCTCAGCTGTGTCTGACTCTTTGTGACCCCACGAACTGTAACCCACCAGTCCAGGGAACTCTCCAGGCAAGATTACTGGAGTGGGTAGCCAGCCGTTCCCTTCTCCTGGGGGTCTTCCCAACCCAGGATCGAGCTGAGGTTTCCTCCACTGCAGGCAGATCTTTACCATGTGAACCAGCAGAGAAGCCCTGCCTGATGAGTATCTAAATGATTAGAGCAGTGATTGCCTTATGAAGTATGTGCTAATGAGAGTGTGGCAGATGAATTTTTACATTCTGAGCCACCAAGTGACATTCAGTACAATAAAGGAGTGAGTGATTGTCTTTGGAGGGTGTGGTTTAGATGAAGGGGGGAGGAATATCTCAGCTGGACTTTATCACGTGAGCAGGAAGTCTTCCGGCTGCCCTTCTGAGCATCTTTCTGCGGGTCCCCTTCAAGGCAGTCTTTGCCTAACTCTTGCAGCTCCAAGGGGAGCCTAGGAGACTGCTCATTTGATCCAAGTGGATCTGGGGACAGGCCTCCAGGCACCTTGCCCAGGGAGCCTCCCACTCCATCAGTGACCAGAACCCAGTGGCAAGCGGCAGGGGGCTGGACGTGCCCTTCTGACACACTGAGCCTTCCCCAGGCTCTGAGAACCAGAATGAGGCCAGGTCCCAGCACGGCGGCCAGGCTGCAGGCTGCGTTAGACGGGAGTTTCCAGCCCTCCTTCCCCAGGGCCTAGTTAACTGGATAAACTCTTCCCAAAGGCCGCACATCAGCAATTCACTAGATAAACTCTGGCTCGGACAGAGCTCCCTCCGTGAGGCAAATCGAAAGGCAGAGTTTATGAGACAGAAGTGGGTTCAAACCCCGCTCCAGGAACGTCCAGTTCTGTGCTTGTGGGGAAACGGCTGAGCCACTCTAGACCCCGGTTTCCTCTTTCTCTGTAACGTTAGGACAATGACCCTCCTGACTTCTTCCTTTGTATATAGTTTTTTCTTTTGGCTGTACCTGTGGTTTATGGGCTCCCATTTCCCTGACGAGGGATTGAACTTGGACCACAGCAGTGAAAACCCAGAATCTTTCCCAGTAGGCCACCAGGAAACTCCCATCACTGACTTCTTAAGCTTGTCATAGTGATGAAAATGAGATAATCCATGTAAAACTTTTAGCAGAATGCCTGGGAGATCATCGCTTAGTATTTGTGAGTTATTATTTTCATTATTGATAATATATTGATGTCAATCATTAGTAAAGTTAATAAATTAATGGAAATTAGAGTTTTCAGAGGGGGACTTTTCCAGCAAGAGTTTCATCATCAGTTCCTTTTGGCTTAGTGGGGTCCCTCAAAGTCTACAACCTCCGTGAACTTCTGAACCATCAGAAGGACAGGGTTGGCCAGGAAGCCTGCGGAGAGCTCCCATGAGGAAGGGAGCATCTTTATATAGTAAATCCCCTGCCCAGGTGGTGCTAGTGGTAAAGAAGCTGCCTGCCAGTGCAGGAGAAATAAGACTTGGTTTCAATCCTTAGATCAGGAAGATCCCCTGGAGGAGGCCTTGGCATCCCACTTCAGTATTCTTCAGGGCTTCCCAGGTGGCTTAGTGGGTAATGAATCTGTCTGCAATGCAGGAGATGTGGATTCGATTCCTAGGTCAGGAAGATCCCCTGGAGGAGGGCATGGCAACCCACTCCAGTATTCTTGCCTGGAGAATCCCATGGACAGAGGAGCCTGGAGGGTTACAGTCCATAGAGTTGCAAAGAGTTGGACACGACTGAAGCAAGTGAGCAGGCACGCTGCATAAGAATGAGTTCCGTTCTAAGAGCACATTTGTAAGTTCAGCAAAGTTAGCCTAGTACCAAGCTAACACAATCAGCTATATAGTACTGTACCGTAATAGATTTATAATAATTTTCATACAAATAATATATTTTTTAAAAGCACAAAAAATAAAGAAGACATTTTTAATCTCACAGTGCAGCACCTTGAAAAGTACCAGCTATGTCACTGATGCTTTTACTCTCTCTCCTGGACATTCTGGGCTTGAAATAGAGATAACTGTACTACTGTATTCTATACAGAGCAGTAAAGTACATACAAGCAAAACAACCTGTAGAGGATTCGTGCACAGGATGATGTTAGCCACACACATGAATTAACTTTGTGATTGGACATGGGAATGCATGTTTGCATCTTTGAAAGATCACAACTTGAAGGTTCACATGTGTGGGGACTCACTGTATTTGAATAAAAATCTCCCTTTTTTCAGTTGAGTGGCAGGCATCCATGATTTGGATCAGACACCTGAGCATATTTCCCTACCTTCCAGCACGTGCATCGAAGGTAAGTGTCTCAGAAAACCCTGAGAACTGCGTCAGCAGGGAGCTGCTGCTGCTGCTGCTAAGTCACATCAGTCGTGTCCGACTCTGTGCGACCCCGTAGACGGCAGCCCACCAGGCTCCGCCACCCCTGGGATTCTCCAGGCAAGAACACTGGAGTGGGTTGCCATTTCCTTCTCCAATGCATGAAAGTGAAAAGTGAAAGTGAAGTCAGTCGTGTTCGACTCTTAGCGACACCATGGACTGCAGCCTACCAGGCTTCTCCATCCATGGGATTCTCCAGGCAAGAGTACTGGAGTGGGGTGCCATTGCCTTCTCTGCAGCAGGGAGCACCTGAGGTTAATTTCCCCTTCTTGTTCTCTCAGGAAGCATGAAGCCGATAGTCAGACCACCCTGCTTATTCTTCTTTGCTAAATCAAACCTTTGCTGCCTGGGAAACTTTGTATCTGCTCTATCCTTGTGGAGACTGCTTCCTTTAGATGGGTGGATGGCTCTTTCTCACCTCATTCAGCTGTCTGTCACTGTCCTGGTCAGTATGGGCTGCTGTAACAGAACATCATAGACCCAGTGGCTTATGCACAACATACATTTGTTTCTCACAGTTCCAGAGGCTGGAAGTCTGGAATCAGGGTGCCAGCACGGCCTGGTCCTCTTCTTTTTTATTGGAGTCGCGTCGGTCTACAATGTTGTGTGAGTTTCTTGTGTACAACAGAGTGAATTAGCTATACACATATAAGGTGGCTGTTGTTGTTTGGTCACTAAGTTGTGTCCAACTCTTTGCAACCCCATGGACTGCAGCACGCCAGGCCTCCCTGCCCCCCAACGTCTCCCAGAGTTCACCCAAGTTCGTGTCCATTGAATCAGTGATGCCATCCAACCATTTTGTATACACATATATCCCCTCTTTTTTAGATTTCCTTCCCATTTAGGTCAGCACAGGGCACTGAGAAGGGCTCCCTGTTCTCTATAGTACGTCCTCATTAGTCATCTATTTTACGCATAGTAGTGTATATACGTCAGCCCCAATCTTCTAATTCACGCTACCCTTCCTTCCCCACTTGGTCTGGGTCTGATGAGCGCTGTCTTCTGCCATGCGCCAAGCTGACTTCTTGCTGTATACCCACGTGGTAGGGAGCAGGGAGAGAAAGCACTGTCCCTCTCTTGTGACCCTTAAAAGGGCACTAATTCCACTTATCAGGGCTCCACCCTCATAACTTCATCTGGTCCTTATTACTTCTTGAAGGCCCTGCCTCCTAATACCATTCAATTACAAGGTAAGGTTTCAACATATGAGTCTGGGGGTCACAGACATTCAGTCCATAACAGTCACATAGGAACACCATCCCTGACTATGCTATTATACATCCAAACCCCACCACAGCATTCTCTATTTCTCAAAATGTTTTCTCCCCTCAGGACAAAGGGAAGCCCCTAATATAGACTGATATAGACCCAGTCTCAGAAGACCTCACAGTATAAATTTGTACCACTTTCTTACAAAATCATCAATAGACTTGAAAAACAAATATTGTATATTAATGCATATGTATGGAATCTAGAAAAATGGTCCTGATGAACCTATTTGCAGGATGGGAATAGAGACACAGAGATAGAGAACAGACTTTTGAACACAGAAGAGGGAGGAGAGGGTGGGAAGAATTGAGAGAGTGGCTTTGAAACGTAGACATTACCATATGTAAAATAGATAGCTAGTTGCTGTATACACAGGAAGTTGAATCTAGTGCTCTGTGACAACCTCGAAAGGTGGAATGGGGTGGGGGGTGGGAGACAGGTTCAAGATGGAGGGGACACATGTATACTTACGGCTGATTTATGTTATTGTATGGCAGAAGAATTTCTTTTCCAAATAAGATAAAAAGAAAAGAAAAAAATCTGTTCCGTCTGACTCATTCAAATAACCTAAGGTAATAACATGAGATCCAAAGAATGAGAAGCAGGAATATTTATCCAAGTAGCATTTATGGAAGCAAAACATTGGAAATCACCTAAATATCGAACCACAAGGGGATGGATTAAAATGTTATTGCACATCAGAGTGTCGGAACACCATGCAGACGTTTTAAGTCTTTAATACTGTGGGGATGCTATTAGAGTAAAAAATAAATCTGGATATTAATATTTACTTACAGTGTTCTGAAGAGGTGCAAGGGAGACTATATTTCAAAGTGCTAAATGTCTCGCTGAAGGAAAGAAACACAGGAGAATATTCTCTTCATCTCTTTTATAGTTTCTAAGATACATTTACAACGAAAACTCATTACACTTATAAGGAAATAATATTATAAGGTATGTGAGATTTTTATTTATTTATTTTTAAATGAAGGATAATTGCTTTACAATATTACTTTGGTTTCTGCCATACACCATCATGAATCAGCCATAGGTGTACATATGTCCCCTCCCCCTTGAATCTCCCTCCCACCTTCCACCCGTCCCCACCCCTCTAGGGTGTTTCAGAGCCCCAGTTCAAGTTCCCTACAGCGAATTTCCATCGACTGTCTATCCATCTTACATGTAGTGGTGTATATGCTTCTATCCTACGCTATCCATTCATCTCATCTCTCCTTCCTCCCCTCCGCCCTGTGCTACATAAACAGTTGAGGTTTTTGTTTTTTTTTTTTCACATATCCCATCATGTGTTTTGTTGCCATGAATACAATCATCAGTCCCACCAACAGAATGGGGTCCCCTAAAAGAATATTATCAGCCACTTTCCCAGAGTTTCTGGACACGGTGAGGCAGGAACCTGTTCCTCCCCACCCCCCGCTGTGCTGTTGACAATACAGCAGGCATAGCAAATCACAACCACCCAGATAACACAGGTGGGTAAATATTGATAGGATTTGTTACATGAAATGCTAAAAAAAAATATAGCTTGAGGATGTAACCACTTATTTTCCCACCTTCAGAAATCCCGGTATCTGTTTCTGCCAAAAAGATGGAGGGTGGGGAATTTTGCAGAGAAAAAACAAAAAAATTCAAAAATCTCTTCTTTTAAAGTGACAGAGGAAGAGGTGGGGTTGATCATGAAGGAAATGCACTAACTCATTTGGCTGTTATCATTCCTGAAAGCACAAGTGAGCTGGATTTTGCAGCATGAGAGAGGCAGGTGAGACCGACAGAAGGACTGGGGATTAAGAGACACTTTTCAGATTTGCAACGAAGGCAGGGAAAATCCTTCATCTTCTCTAATGGATAGACACACACAGTCTGACACAAGCTTAACAGACATAGCCTGATTCCACCAGGACTTGTCATGTGATTTGGGACAATTCAAGGAAAGGCTCAAAGAAAAGGAGGGGAAAAGTTCTCTCTGAATCAATGTTCCATCCTGTGCATTTTCAAACTTTCCCTCTGGCACACCCTGGGCATTGTTCATCTCTGTGCATTGTGTGATCAATTTTTCATCATCCTTTGGACTTCCTTGGGGTTTTCCTCCTTCTAATCCCTCTCTCCACCCTGCCAATTCTTGACAACAATGTTAAGCCACACCTGCCTGGCACCTGAGACATCTCTTACCTGCTCATGTCCCTGAAGGAAGGTAAAACATTCAAGGTGAAAAGGCTGTCAGCAAATTCCAAGACTGATCTGCAAACCAAGGCCAGTCTCTGCCTTGGGTTCAATTTCTAACACCCTCTCAAGGATGGGCCAGCGTCAAGCAGTGACTGCCTAATATCCTGGACCAATCAATGCCCAAGCAGGAGATTCAGCCAGAGTTTCATGGAGACACTGCTGGGATCTTGGGGACTGACTTTTGAAGCTTTGATGGCATTCAGTACTTTTCCAGAAGAATAGGAGACCTGGAGTGTCTGGGCAGCAGCCCTGGATTCAAGATGATAAAATTGTCCTGAACAGACCAACCCTCTAGAACAGTGATCTTAAACTAGAGGTCCACAGCCAAATTCTGTCCATAAGTATATTTTCCTTGGTCTGCACAGCTGAATTTCGTTTATTTAAATGACTTGTCAAGATGTAAATCGTGAATGATTGCATGTGAAAATCCGCATTTCTGATTTAAAAAACAAAAAAGATTTGATTGTAGCTGTGTTGCGCTGTGCTTACTCACTGAGCCATGTCCAACTCTTCGGGACCCCATGGACTGTAGCCCCCCAGGCCCCTCTGTCCATGGGGCTTCTCCAGGCAAGAATACTGGAGTGGGTTTCTGTGCCCTCCTCCAGGGGATCTTCCCAACCCAGGGATTGAACCCAGGTCTCCCACATCACAGGCTGATTCTATACCATCGGAGCCACCAGTGAGCCCAAGAATACTGAAGTAGGTAGCCTATCCCTTCTCCAGGGGATCTTTCTGACCCAGGAATTGAACCGGGGTCTCCTGTATTGCAGGCAGATTTTTTACCAGCTGAGCTACCAGGCAAGCCCTTTGGTTGTAGAGTACCATGTTTGAGAATGTGAACTCTGGGGCCAGACTTCCTGGTTTAGAATCCTAGCTCCGTGATGGAGAGCAAAGTACCAAACCTCTCTGTGCCTGAATTTTCTCGTCCAAAAAATGGAAATAATAATAATAATACCTGTCTTGTTATTGTTGTGAAGATTAAATAAACTAATATAAGCAATTTAAAAAATTTAATTATTTCTTCTTAGCTTCCCGCCCAGGGATTGAGTTGCTGACTCTGGGTAGTGAAAGTGTGGAGTACTAACCACTGGACCACCAGAGACTTGCCTAAGCAACTTTTTAAAAACAGTGTCTAGCATATATAAGTATTAGAACAATTACCACACCACAGTGGGTTGGGGGTTGGGAAGATCCCCTGGAGAAGGAACTGGCAACCCACTCCATATTCTGGCCTGGGAAACCCCATAGACAGGGGAACCTGTTGGGCTACAGTCCACGGAGTCGCCAAGAGCTGGACACTACTGAGGGGCTCACACACACACACACACACACACACACACACACACACACACATGTTGCTATTAACAAGGGTGGGGCATTCAGTGGTTACCGCCCTCACTCAAGGTAGGATATAACCTCCCCTTTTCCTTATGCTTTTCACCCACTCAATTCACTCATTATTTTGTATTATATTAGCTTCCTGACCTCTAGATCAGTGGTAAAGAATCCATTCACCATTGCAGGAGACACAAGAAATCCAGGTCCGATCCCTGGGTTGGGAAGATTCCGTGGAGGAGGAAATGGCAACCCATCCCCCCGCCCCAGTATTCTCACCTGGAAAATCCCATGGACAGAGGAGCCTGGTGGGCTACAGTCCATGGGGTCACAAAGAGTTGGACACAACTGAGCGCCCATGCACACACATTGTATTGTATTACCTTCCTGACCTTTGTAAGCAATTGAGTTTGAGACTCGTGGTTTCAAATGATATAGGATTTGCCAATGGTGGGACCTTTGTAGATCCATGAGGGTAGCACTACCTTGGGCAGTAACCAAGAGATCCCCCAGGTGCAAATGTCCTCACACAAAGAAATCTAGGAGCATAATAGGTGAACGTCACGATTGACGTTCATGCTCATGATTGATCATTATTTAAGGAACAATCTTACGAATTAGGTAATGTTGCTCCCTCACTTTTACAGCTGATGATGTTGAGGTCCAAGTGATGCAGCTACAAATGATAGACTGAAGCCCAGGAAGTCTAGATCTGTATCTGGGCTCCTAACTACTGCATGATTCTGCTCCTGCATTACTTAAGAGCTTTGCAAATTATAGAATTAGCAGAACTTAGTGGTTGATCACCCATAGAGGTGAAGAACAGGGAGTTCAAAACTGTTCAAAAACAACCTGATCTTCTCCTTTGTTTTAGGGAAGAATGTGTGTCCTGTGTGTGCGGGTACCAGTTTACAGTGACAAACAAGAAAAATTCCACTAAGAAGAGAGGATCCATGGGAGAATGATTACTGTCAACAAACATTTTGTGGATTGTCACATATTCAGTTCTGACTTGTTCTCTGGGGATCGAGGAATCAGAACAGAGACCAAGGGGTGGGAAGAGTTTTGAAAGGAGGAGGAGTTTGATTTGAACATTTGAAATAATTTTCATTGGTCAGAACTTTACATGGACAGGATGAGCTGTTCTGGAGATACACAGATGTCTGGCATTGCAGTTGTCTAAGCAGGAAATTGACATCACTTGGCAGGAATAATGAATAGGAGAAGCTAGCAGTGGGGTGTGTGTGAGTGTGTGTGAGAGAGAGAGAAAAAAAAAAGAGAGCGTGTGATAAACAAATTGTTTTTGTTGTTCAGTCTCTAAGTCATATCCAGCTCTTTGTGTCTCCATGGACTGCAGCACACCAGCTTTCCCTGTCCTTCACCATTTCCCAGAGTTTGCTCAAACTCATGCCCATTGAGTCAATGATGCCATCCAACCATCTCATCCTCTGATGCTTCTTTCTCCTCCTGCCCTCAAAATTTCCCAGCATCAGGGAAATTTTTCCAATGAATCGGCTTTTTGCATCAGGTGGCCAAAGTTTCGGAGTTTCAGCTTCAGCATTAGTCATTCCAGTGAATATGCAGGACTGATTTCTTTCAGAATTGACTAGTTTGACCTCCTTGATGTCCAAGGGACTTTCAGAAGCCTCTTCCAGCACCATAATTCAAAAGCATCAGTTCCTCAGTGCTCAGCCTTCTTTATGGTCCAACTCTCACATCCATACATAAACAAATAAATTCCTTAAAACAATCACTGGCTCATTTTGGGACAACTTCTAAGTTGTCTACTGCAGCTGAGAACTTGTTTCAATCTTTTGGAGGCTATTTAAAATCTGTTTGCTGCTTTGATTTTTCTAGTTAATACAGTAGCCAAGACTCAGCAAGATAAACAACTATTTGGAAGGGGAAAAGCCTGGGTATTCTTGGCTTTGTTAGGTTCTTTAAAAAAAAAATAAAAAAGTTCTTATTTGATGCAGAGCAGCATTCTTTCTCTCTAGAGCAGAGATCAATAATGACTTTTCTGCTAAAGGTAGCATGTATATTTTCTTTATTTCCAAGGGATGAATGTTGGCAGCAAGGAGACAGAGAATCCTCATTCAACTTGATGCTCTAGAACTTTTGCTCCTTGACAAAAATTTTGGAAGAGGTCACCTTTTGAGATAGGCTGTCAGGCTCAGAGTCTTTTGCTTTCTCCCTGCCCTTGTATTGAAGTTAAGCTTTCTTTCTCTATAACCTTGTCCTAGTGACTGGTGCCATCTGGTAGGAATCAGATGGCCAATTACAGGACTAAGAGGGGATCTCTCAGACTTTCTCCTCATTACATGATGGAGGATACCAGTAATAGGGAGATCAGTGGAAATTTGAGATGGAATTCAAAAGGTGGGGGAAAAGAACTCAGAAAATCTGTCATGTGGTTTGGTGTGAGCACAGAGCTGGGTAACAGAGTCTGAATAGAAAGATCAGAGAAGTGAAAACACGGCGGTATTCTGAGTGGGGCCGTACAAAGACAAGAATAGAGAAACCCAAGCCTTTCTTGATGAACTCAACCGGGACACCTCACTTCTCTGTTGCAGGGCTCCGAATATCTGATATGAGAGAGAGTGTGTCAGAAGTGGCCTGGGTTTTTTATTATTGTTATTAATTGTATTGGATATAGTTGCTTTACAACGTTATGTTAGTTCCCACTGTACAGCAAACTGAGTCAGCTATACCTAAACACATATTCCCTCTTTTTTGGATTTCCTTCCCATTTAGGCCACCACAGAGCACAGAGTACAGTTCCTGAGCTATCCAGTAGGTTCTCATTAGTCATCTATTTTATATATAGGATCATTAGTCTATATATGTCAATCCCAGTCTCCCAACCCATCCCATTACCTCTTTTCCCCCTTGGTGTCCATACATCTGTTTTCTATGTCTGTGTCTCTATTTCAGTGTTGCAAATAAGAGCATCTATGCCATTTTCCTAGATTCCATGTGTGTGTTTGTGCGTGTGTGGATTAGTCACTCAGTCATGTCCAACTCTTTGTGGTCCCGTGGACTGCAGCCCATAAGGCTCCTCTGTCCATGGAATTCTCCAGGCAAGAATACTGGAGTGGGTTGCCATTCCCTTCTGCCATTCTCCTTGACCCAGGGATCAAATCTGGATTTCTGCATTATAGGCAGATTCTTTACTATCTGAGCCACTAGGGAACCCCAGATTTCACATATACGCCTTAATATATGATATTTGTTTTTCCTCTTTCTGACTTCTTTCCTCTTGTATGCCCATCCTCTTCCCTACAAATGACCCAGTTCCATTCCTTTTTATGACAGCAATATTTCCATCGTATATCTTCTTGATCCATTCCTCTGTTGATGGACATTGAGGTTGCTTCCATGTCCTGCCTATTGTAAATAGTGCTGCAATGGGGGGTGGCCTGGTTTAGAAGCAGCAGTCAGGACAAACACACACATATTCTGAGTCATAACTGGCTTCTGTCAGTCACAACCTAGAGGATCTTAGAAATCAGGGGCTCAGTCCACCTTTGGCTTTTCCCTAGTTCAGCACCAAGGACAGAACACAGAGACCACGGTGACTTCAAGGTTAGTCTCTGCTTTTCATTAAAGTCACATTTTAAAACAAAACTGAAATTGATCATAGGGAAGTTCCATTCAAGCTATGAATGGAAAAAGCGTAGAAACTTATATGAGTAGGCCATGAAATCTGATAGAGGGAATGCATGTGACCAGAGACTCTATGTGACCAGAGATTCTATGACCAAGAAATGAAAACTCACTACTTTGTCCATCTGCCTCTAGATCAGTCCTGTGTTGCGCTTTTCATAGAGTCTCCTGGGAAGCTTAGATTCAAATTTGTAGTTTGTCTATCAATTGTGGGTAGGGATAGGGACTTCCCTGGTGGTCCAAAGGCTAAGACTCTGTGTTCCCAATGCAGGGGGCTTGGGTTCCATCCCTGGTCAGGGAACTAGATCCCACATGCCACAACTAAGAGTTCACATGCTGCAACTAAGCAGCTAAAAATCCCATGTGGTACAGCTAAAGACTCCATGTGCTGCAACTAAGACCTGGCACAGCCTAATTAATTATTTTTAAAAGTGACTAAGGAAGTACGACCAACCTAGATAGCATATTAAAAAGCAGAGACATTACTTTGCCAACAAAGGTCCATCTGGTCAAGGCTATGGTTTTTCCAGTGGTCATGTATGGGTGTGAGAGTTGGACTCTGAAGAAAGCTGAGCGCCAAAAAATTGATGCTTTTGAACTGTGGTGTTGGAGAAGACTCTTGAGAGTCCCTTGGACTGCAAGGAGATCCAACCAGTCCATTCTAAAGGAGATAAGTCCTGGGTGTTCATTGGAAGGACTGATGCTGAAGCTGAAACTCCAATACTTTGGCCACCTCATGTGAAGAGTTGACTCATTGGAAAAGACCCTGATGCTGGGAGGGATTGGGGGCAGGAGTAGAAGGGGACGACAGAGGATGAGATGGCTGGGTGGCATCACCTACTCCATGGGAATGAGTTTGAGTAAACTCCGGGAGTTTGTGATGGACAGGGAGGCCTGGTGTGCTGCGATTCATGGGGTTGCAAAGAGTTGGACACAACTGAGCGACTGAACTGAACTGAAGGACATAAGGCTACACTTTTAAAGTCATTTCTGACTCCATTTTCTTGCTCTTCTGTTTGTAAAATGATCTTTCATCTATTTTGAATTTGGGCTTTCTCTTTTGATATTACATATTCTTTTGTGTCATATGTCTTGTGAAAGTAAAAGTGTTAGTCACTTCAGTCGTGTCTGACTCTTTGCGACCCCATGGACTGTAGCCCGCCAGGCTCCTCTGTCCATGGGATTCTCCAGGCAAGGACACTGGAGTGGGTTGCCATGCCCCCAGGGGATCTTCCTGACCCAGGGATCAAACCCACATCTTCTGTGTCTCCTGCATTGCAGGCAGATTCTTTACCACTGAGCCACTGGGAAAGCCCCCATATCTCTCCTCTGTAGGAGAAGAAATGCTGTGAAAGTAGAATTCTGTGATACAGCAGGAAAGGGACAACGCTGAGGGTCAAAAGACAAGAGCTTTAGTCCCAGCTCAGTCAACAACTTTCTGGGTTGTTGCTGTTCAATCGCTCAGTTGTTTCCAACTCTTTGCGACTCCATGGACTGCAGTATACAAGGCTTCCCTATCTTTCACTGTCTCCTGGAGTTTGCTCAAACATGTCCACTGAGTTGGTGATGCCATCCAACCACCTCATCCACTGTTATCCTCTTCTCCTCCTGCCTTCAATCTTTCCCAGCATCAAAGTCTTTTCCAATGAGTTGGCTGTTTGCATCAGGTGGCCAAAGTATTAGAGCTTCAGCTTCTGCATCAGTCCTTCCAAAGAATATTCAAGGTTGATTTCCTTTAGGATTGACTGGTTTGATCTCTTTGCTGTCCAAGGGATCCTCAAGAGTCTTCTCCAGCACCATAGTTCAAAAGCATCAGTTCTTCAATGCTCAGCCCTCTTTTATGGTCCAACTCTCACATCCATATATGATTACTGGAAAAACCATAGCTTTGACTAGATGGACGCTTGTCAGCAAAATGATATCTCTGCTTTTTAATATGCTGCTTGGATTTGTCACAGCTTTTCTTCCAAGGAACAGGCATTTTTTAATTTCATGGTTGCAGTCACCATCCGCAGTGATTTTGGAGCTCAAGAAAATAAAGTCTGTCACTGTTTCCTTTTTTCCCCATCTATTTGCCATGAAGCTCCTCTTCACTTTTTGCCATTACAGTGGTGTCATCTGCATATCTAATGTTATTGATATTTCTTGCAGCAATCTTAATTCCAATGTGTGCTTCATCCTGCCTGGCCTTTCACATGATGTACCCTGCATATAAGTTAAATAAGCAGCCTGACAACATACAGCCTTGATCTGTAAGCAAATGAAGTGAACTTTCTGGACCTCCACCCCCGCATGTGTGGGCTGAGCAGGTTGGAGAAGCGAGTCCCCAGTAATATTTATTTATTTGTGGCTGCACTGGGTCTTTGTTGCTGGGAGTTTTCTCTAGTTGTGATGAGCAGGGGCTGCTCTAGTTGTGGTGTGTGGACCTCTCATTGCAGTAACTTCTCTCGTGGCAAAGCCTGGGTTCCCAGGCACTCGGGCTTTCATAGTCGCAGCATGCAAGCTCAGTTGTGGCCCATGGGCTTATTTGCTCTGTGGCATGTGGAATCTTCCCAGACCAGGCATGGAACCCATGTCCCCTGCAGTGGCAGACAGATTCTTACCCACTGTACAACCAAGATGTCCCAAAGCCCCTTTAAGTTCTCATAGTCCCTATTTGTCTGACTCTAAAGCATCCTTCTCAGCCCCTTAGTCATGGCAGGAGCTCAGGGATTTTATCATGACAGGCGGGAAGCCAGTGAGGGGGAGGCTGGGGGTTGCATTTCATTCTGTCAGCTCCCCTTCTTCTAAAGGGTAACATTGTCACTCACAGCTTATCTTGCTGAGAACTTTCCTTAATGGTTTAGTTGGATTCAGGCTCAGATTAATCATCCCGGGCAACAGGCAACAGGACAAACTCATCACTAATTAATTGGCAGCAACACAAGATACCACACTCCCTGGTGCAGAAGGTCTGTTTCCATATCAGCCTCCATCCTCCCAGGTTCTAACAATGGTGCACCTTTTCATCCTCCGTGTGCTCATCCTGGTTAAAAGCGTAAGTGAATGCTCACTATGGGGAAGAATGACAAGAAGAAGATTCAATTCGGGAATGTGTGTTTCTGTTTACATCTTCATTCCCCAAACCACTGTTGTAGTTAAGGGAGAAGTTCTGGTTTGGCCATCTTCCACAAATGAAAATGTTTGCCCTTGCAGTGTTAAGCAAAAATTCAATATTATTGCTTCACATGCAATACTGTAGATGTGAAGATTAGGTCATCCCATAAACAGGCTCTAAATTTTGATGTTCAGCCAAATTTTTTATCGAAGAGGTTTATTCACATTCAGATATAGATATGTATCACCTGTGTGTGCATGCATTCATGAGTCATGTCTGACTCATTGCGACCCCCAGAGACTATAGCCCATCAGGCTCCTCTGTCCATGGGATTCTCCAGGCAAGAATACTGGAGTGGGTTGCCATTTCCTTCCCCAGGGGATCTTCCCAACTCAGGGAGTGAATTCACATCTCCTGTGTCTCCTGCATTGGATCTGGTCGATGCTAAATCACCCAGTACACAGAAGAGTAAATGTTTCTTGTAGAAAAGGAGGAACCTCTCTTACAAAACAACCACACTACTTTCTCACCTTTAATTGATTCCTCAGATTACAGTGTTCTTGTTTCATCTCTACCCCAACAAACTCAGTATTGGTCAGGAGTCTTTAAACATTTTAGGAGCATAAACACAACTCTAACTTGTTTAAAGAAAAGAGGGAATTTTTGGATTGTGTGGCTGGAAAGAAAACTGGGAAGCTTACAGTGATCCAAGAAAAAGATTTGGGAAACATTCTGAAATTCTGTGCTGCCAGAAAGCAATCCATCGACAAACCAATCCCGCCACCCCCATCCTCTCGGTCTCCACCATGTCCAGACAAGCAAGAAGGTGGCTGTATGTAAACCATGAAGCCGGAGGTGAGTTCTCACCAGAACCCAACCATTTGGGCACCCTGATCTGGGGCTTCCAGTCTCCAGAATTGTGAGAAAATAGATTTTTGTCATTTAAGCCACCCAGTCTGTGGCATTTTATATGGTAGCCTGAGCTAACACATCAGTCTAAACTAGTTTTCTTCTTATCTCTTTGAAATTTTTTCTCTTTATACTCTCTTTGGGGTTGAATTTTACCTCATCCCATGTTTTCAACTGACTGATGCTTTTGAACTGTGGTGTTGGAGAAGACTCTTGAGAGTTCCCTGGACTGCAAGGAGATCAAACCAGTCAATTTTAAAGGAAATCAATCCTGAATTTTCACTGGAAGGACTGATGCTGAAGCTGAAGCTCCAATACTTTGGCCACCTGATGCGAAGAACTGACTGAAGAACTGACTCACTGGAAAGACCCTGATGCTGGGAAAGACTGAAGGCAGCAGGAGAAGGGGGTGACAGAGAATGAGATGGTTGCATGGCATCACTGGCTCAATGGATATGAATTTGAGCAGGCTCTGGGAGTTGGTGATGGACAGGGAAGCCTGGAGTGCTGCAGTCCATGGGGTCGCAAAGAGTCAGACACGACTGAGTGACTAAACTGATGTTTTCAATTGTCACTACCATTTAGGTCCCCCAGATGTAATGTGCAGCTCATATTTCCCACAGGAGCTACATATGAACATGTCTTGCTACTCACTGCATACTCCACTGGTGCCTCCTGCCCCAAACTGAAATATTATCTTCTTCCAAAGCCATCATTGTTCCCATCCACACTCATCATCTCTGTGACTCAGTATCACAGTGAAAGAGTATCAACACTGATGCAATCTTTTACCCCACCATCAAGTGCAAACATCAGATTCTTAGTATAACTATTAAGTAGTTCTAGAACTCTTCTGTTTACCTTCACTTAACGTGGACAATGCCTTAGTGAAAATGAACCACCACTGCTCACCTGGATTTTTCCGACACTCTCCTAAGAGGTCTCCATGACTTCAGGTCTGCTCTCTGTAATCCGTTCTACATTCTGCAGTCAAACTTGACCATGCTATCCCTCTGCCAGAAACTCAGCACAAATCAAAGTGTTGGACTTACCTTTCCAGCATTATTTCTTGCTCTTTTCCTCTCACAGTCTTTATTTCAGTCATGTGGCACGCATGGATGTTAAGCCGTGTCTGATTCTTTGCCACCCCATGGACTGTAGCCCACCAGGAGTCTCTGCTCATAGGATTCTCCAGGCAAGAAAACTGGAGTGGGTTTCCAAGCCCTCCTGCAGGGGATCTTCCCAACCCAGGTATCGAACCCACGTCTCATGTCTTCTGCAATGGCAGGCGGGTTCCTTACCACTAGCAGCGCCTGGGAAACCCTGAGTCATGTGGATCTACTTACAATTCTTTTGGACCATCTAATTCTCACTAATGCCTCTGAATGTTTGAACATCTCTTCTATCTAAAAAATCTTTTCTATTGCTCTTTACCTGATTACTTCCTACTGGTCCTGCTTGTTTCAGTTCCTCTTCCTTTGAGAAGCCATCTCTTTTCCCCAATTTAACTAGGTTCTTATGGGATCTCATAGACCACATTATTAATCTTACTGTAGGATCAATTTACAGTATCCTAAACAATGTGCTTACTTTTCTCCTCTTCTGTTAGACTGTGAATTCCTTCACTGTAGGCATAGTGTTTGGTGTCCATTTTGAATACTTAATTTGTATTTGTTTAATGAGTACATCAATAAAGTAATGAGTGAAAAAATATGCAAACCTATCCCCACCCCCTAATTGTTTGGTGACCATAATTCCTTTAGCTCAGCTCTTACAAAAATATAAATAAAAACCAAACAAATTCCACAGTTTTACCTTTTTAATAGGGAAATGTAAGAAGTATCATTTTATGGCTTTATATAGAAGATCAAGAAGTTTATGTGTCTTATATGCTAATTCCATTACTACCTTCTTGAAAATCTATTCTGTCCATCAATTTCTGCTGTTCTAAGCAGAAGGAAGATATGTTTCATCAACAGTTGTCCCCTACGGATACATAAAAACACATTAAATGCCTCAGATGGACTTTGCCAATGACATGTTCCTTCTTGTTACTCTTTTTCCTAATATTGGTTTAATTGTTTCATCATCATTGTGGAAGAAACAAACATTGGCTGTTACATTTTGCTCAGACAAGTGGCTCACTCAGATCTGTTTGCTTGTTTTATTTGGGCTTCCTGAGTCTGATTTTTACCTGGGTGTGAATACATTTAGTGACAAAAAAAAAAAATGCTTGGGGACAAGTGGTAACTGAAAAGAGGATATAAAATTGTACGTAGAGACTTGTTGGTTGAGTATGCAGCACTGAAATGGCAGAAGAGAATCACACACGTTTTAAAAAATCCATAGCAGATCTGGAAAGATGGGAAGGGTACCATGAAAACAACCTGATGGAAGAGAAAAGGGGCTGGAAAGGACTGACAGTGGGAGAAGTGGAGATAAAGGACAAATGGCCATGGGTTCTTAGTAGAGTGAGTAGTTATAAGGTAGAGAAATTAAGACAAGCTCTGCATAGCAGGAGGTCTTTATCTGACATTTGTCCCCAGGACAATGTTTTACATATCATCTTTGACCCTGAAACTCTGACAAAGGCTCCCAGAGAGAGATGTTTGGCCAGTGAGATGAGACTGTGCCTCAGATAAATTACAGCTTCCAGGAAAGACAAAGAGGTCACATATTGAAAGTGAAAAGCTCATTCTCCACTTACACATCTTAAAGGAAATCCCACTTGGCCTCCCATCGCTTCTTCCATTCCCTTCTCCTACAAAAACACTGACGTTAAGGTGCTTGTGATCTAAATCTGCCTTCATTACCAAGAGAAAGACAAATTTCACTTGGACAGAGGAATTACTCCCCGGCTGCCAACATTGCTCAATTTAGATGTCATCAGTGATTATGGACAGCAGCTAATAAATGCCATACATTTGAAGAAACCTAACAGTGTGAAGAGGAATTTCAAAATACAATAAATAACAAATTAATGTGGGAGGAAACAGTTAACACAATAAGCTGAAGGAAATTTATCAAGCTATTTCATATCAGCAAGAAAGAACAGGCTGCAAAGGAAAGGAAACATCAGAACTCTCAAAAACAAAATCCCACCCATGGGCATATATTTAGAGAAAACTCTAACTCAAAAAGATACATGTATCCCAGGGTTCATAGCAGCACTATTTACAGATATAGCCAGGACATGGAAGCAACCTAAATGTTCATCGATAGATGAATGGATAAAGAAGCTATGGGAGCCCAGTAGGTATCTCCAAATCAGAAACTGACCCACAGACATAGAGAACAGGCTTGTGGTTGCCAAGGGGGTATTGGGTCGGGGAGGGATGGATTGGGAGTTTGGGATTAGCAGATGCAAACTATTGTATATAGGATGGATAAGCAATAAGGTCTTACTATATAGCACAGAGAACTATATTTCTTATAGTAAACCATAATGGAAAAGAATATAAAAACAAATATATACGTATATATGTGTAACTGAATCACTTTGCTGTACAGAAGAAATTAATACCACATTGTAAATCAACTCACCTTCAATGAAATAAAATTTAAAAATATAGTGGCATATAGAAAATGCTAAAATAGTGAAGAAAAAAGAAAACATTTATATAAAAAGAAATCAGAACTATATTGACATCATCTTTTAGAGCAATAGAGCCATGTCTTGAGTTCTTATAGAATATGATGTTGAATTCTTATTTCTATATCAGACAAAATTGTATATGCAGTGCCATCTCAATTATGTAAAAATATGCATAGGAAATATTGAAAAGAAATGTGTGTTGAACACCTAACCAGTTCCAGTATTAAGGGTTTTAGACATATCACACTTGATCCTCTCAGGATAGGGACCGTTTTCCTTGTTGCTGGTCAATCTCATAGGGCTGGTGGAGAACAGAGCTAAAGTCAGACCATGCCTTCTGTCGAGGAGGAAGTTAGACTGCCCACCTCGTCATCAGGTTTTAGAAATTTACACTTGATGTTGAATGACAGATACTCCTGTAACATCAAATGACCAGTGCTCCCACTACAAATGGGCACAATGCCCAGCATGCTGGGCCAGATGTCCAGTGGAACTAGGGAATTTGTGCTTGATAAGAGGACAACTGGGCTTCCAAGGCAGCGCTAGTAGTAAAGAATCCACCTGCTGATAGAGGAGACACAAGAGATGCGGGTTCAACCCCTGGGTCAGGAAGATCCTCTGGAGTAGGAAATGGCAACCCACTCCAGTATTCTTGCCTGGAAAATTCCACGATGGGTAGAGGTGCCCAGGCGGGTAGTACAGTCCACGGGGTCCCAAAGAGTGGGACACAACTGAGCAATTGAGCACTCACACAAGAGGACGATGACTAGATTCGCTGCATGGGCTAATGTCTTTCTGCATCTGGGAATTAGCAAGTTCTCCCTGAAACCTGTTTTATTCTACTAGGTTTCCTCCAAAGGGATGGCTATCATTGCTAAGTGGCTTTTCTAGCTTCAAGGCAGCGTGAACAACTTTTTCAGGCATTCTGATTCCACACAGAGTGGGCATGGAATTTGAACCACTTGACGTAATCGAGGGCCTTCTCTTTCCTTTGCCTTTCACAGTCAGCCAGCAGTACTGTGGCTCCCTTCCATCTGCCCACATCGTCTCTACCAGGGGGAATTAACAACCACTTCACTAGCACGGCTCCTCCTGCTGCTGCTGCTGCTAAGTCGCTTCAGTCGTGTCTGACTCTGTGCGACCCCATGGACAGCAGCCCACCAGGCTCCTCCTTGCATGGGATCTTCCAGGCAAGAGTACTGGAGTGGGGTGTCATTGCCTTCTCGGAGCACAGCTCCTAGAGGCTGGAATAATTCATTAAAATTTAAAATAAAACCATTTACAAGCCTTTGCATCTGAAACAATAGGAGTCGGTAACCTCTTCAAGGCATTGCAACTGATTCGCAAGGAAAGAAAAGTTTGTTTTCCAGAGGATATTAGCAGTATAAGTGATTTCTTAAGCATATATATAAATAATCAAACCACAAAAGCTGACATTAAAGCCGAAAAATCTTGGTGTGTACAACAATTAGAAATTTATCCAGAGAATCAAGATGGATTCATGGGCGGCAAGTAAGGGCTAGGCTACTAAGTGAAAAATGTGGATGAAAAAAAGTGACAAATCAAAATGATAACTGGTCCAGCTTTACCTTTTATGAGGTGCTCCCCAGTTATTGGAATAGTCCAATAACTGATGGACAGAATACAGTTTTATGTTTTGATTTTATGAAGCTTCAAATGAGAAGGAAGCAAGCTAACGGCATGTGTTATAGACACTTGTCCAGCCAAATTTGTTACTTTGGCCTAGATGAGGAAACTAAGATATCTTTCTTTGGTCACTGGAGTGACCTTCTCAAGGTCGTTACAACAAATGATTCGTTCCTAGAAACAATCTTGCTGGAAGAGCCCAGATTCACTTTCAACATTTGTATTTTCAGTTCCAGCTCACTCAGAATGACGCTTGATTGATGACCCAGATATGCCAGTTATGCAAATGCTTTCTGATCTCAGAGACATGGATAGCCATGAACTTTGACAGCTGGACAATATTACACTTCTGTAATTTTTCTGAGGCTTGGGGAAGAGGATGACTCTTCACTGTGCTTGGACTCTTTGTATATTATGATCTCATTGAATTTCACTTTTAAAATATTTATATTTTATTATCACAAAATATTTATTTTATTCAATAGTAAACTAAATTGAATGAATGCATATGTCCATAGTAGTTACTCTATGTTTCACTATTTTAACAAGTTGAATAATCTATTTTTTAAATTCTTATGTTTATTTATTTATGGCTGTGCCACGCAGCATGCGGGATTCTAGTTCCCTGATCAGGGATTGAACCAGAACTCCCTGCAGTGGAAGTGCAGAGTCTCAACCACTGTATAACTGCCTTGTGCAATAGGCATTGCATATTTACAGACCATGACAAAGTTTGGAGTTAAGCAACTTGCGCACAGTCATTCTTTTGCATTCCCATGGCCTGTAGCCTGCCAGGCTCCTCTGTTCACGGGATTTGCCAGGCAGGAATACTGGAGTGGGGTGCCATTTCCTTCTCTAGGGGACCTTCCTGACCCGGGTCTCCTGCATTGGCAGGCAGTTTCTTCACCACTGAGCTAGCAGGAGTAAACTCTGGGGGATAGTGGAGGACAGAAGAGCCTGCAGGCGACAGCCCATGGGGTCGCAAGGGGTCGGACACCACCTAGCAGCTGAACAACCACCATAGTCACACGGCTGCTCAACTGAAGCCTGAGATTTCAAAATGCCTCGATCAGGTCACACCATCCACATGTCTCTGCGAGGTCTCTGCTTACACCAGTGTGACCAGGTGCATAGGCAGAAATCGGGTCTTCAGAAGTACTTCAGTAGACTGTTCACAGCTGATGGGCTGAATCAATGTAATGCAGTGAAAGCTACCAATTCTGGTGGTAATCAGCTCAGGGCTTGGCCAAATCACCATCACTGTGCTGATTTCCTGGCTTTCCCAGTTTAGAAAATGAGGGAAAGCAGTGGCTTTAGTTCTCCCAAGAGTTTAAATATCCCGAATTAAGACAGAGGGGGAGAGAGAGGGAGAGAGGTTATCAGCAAGTCTAACAGAAACGTCTACAGGACTGACACATAGAATCGCACAGGTGATTCTAAAGGCTGTGGGGGCGGGGGGGAATCCCATTTGATAACATGGATAGTTCTGATGGTAAACAATGGGATGGGAGTAGGTGGTAAAGAGAAAGACAATGGGTTTTGCCTGAGGAAAAGCAGACACTGTTGTATATCTTCCTCCTGTCTATGCTCTCTACCCATATCATTTCAACATGTGTCATTTCATTAATGCTCACAAAGCTGGTGTCAGCTCTTCTATAAACTTATTCTGAAAATATGGTGATAATTATTTTATTTTTCTGAGGAATCAGGGAGTCCTCACCTACTAGATTGGGGAAAAAAAATCTGATTGTCTTCTCATGGATCTCCCTATCAATTTCACAAACCCCAGAAAGAACTGGGGCTTACATCTACATGTGGTGGAGGTAGGGGAGGGAGTGGGTGGTTGTTCAATTTCCACACTCCAGCAGAAACATTCACAGCTTTCAAACAGCTCACCATCACCATTGCTTCTGGCTGCCTCATCGCACTGCTTTTATAAACAACTTTATTAAGGTAGAGTTGCTGATTAGGAAATCCATCCATCTCAATTAGACGCTTTGATGATTTTAGTAACTTTACTAAGTGGACTAACCATCATCATCAGTCAGTTTGAGAACATTTACACACTCACAGCACACACACACACACACACACACACACGCACCCCCTGTAAGGTCCCTAAAATGCCCATTAACAGATAATCATTATTCCCACTCCCAGCTCCAGGAAATCACTAATCTACTTTCTCTTTTATATTCTTTCTGGACATTTTATATAAATAGGTTTTTATCTGTGGTCTCTGTATCTGTCTTATTTTTCTTTTTTTTTCTTTTTTTTTATTTTTATTTTTTTCCCATTTATTTTTATTAGTTGGAGGCTAATTACAACATTGCAGTGGTTTTTGTCATACATTGAAATGAATTAGCCATGGATTTACATGTATTCCCCATTTTCACATCAAGCCTTGTGTTTGAGACCCATCATTGATGGAGTGTGTCTGTAGCTTGTTCCTTTTTAACCATTGAAAAGCATCCCTTTGTACAGATAGACCACACTTTTCCACTGATCAGTGTCCACAGACTTGCACATGGATGTTCTCAGCAGCATTACTCGTTGTTGTAGCTGTTCAGTTGCTAAGTCATTTCTGACTCTTTGTGACTCCATGAAATGCAGCATTCAGGCTCTCCTGTCCTTCGCTATCTCCCTGAGTTTGCTTAAACTCTTGTCAATGAGTCAGTGATGCCATCCAACCATCTCATCTTCTCTCACCCCCTTCTCCTTCTGCCCTCAATCTTTCCTAGCATCAGGTCTTTTCCAACAAGTCAGGTCTTTGCATTAGGAGGGCAAAGTATTGGAGCTTCAGCCCAGAACTTCCAATGAATATTCAGAGTTGATTTCCTTTAGGAATGACTGGCTTGATCTCCTTACAGTGTTGGAGAGTCTTCTTCAACACCACAGTTCAAAAGCATTAATTCTCTAGAGCTCAACCTTCTTTATGGTCCAACTCTCACATCCATACATGACTACTGAAAAAAATCATAGCTTTGACTATACGAATCTTTGTCAGCAAATGGATATCTCTGCTTTATAACACACTGTCTAGATTTGTCACAGCTATTCTTCCAAGGAGCAAACATTTCTTAATTTCATGGTTGCAGTCACCATCCACATTGATTTTGAAGCCCAAGAAAATGAAATCGGACACCGTTTCCACATTTTCCCCATCTATTTGCCATGAAGTGATAGGACCCGATGCCATGATCTTCGTTGACTGAATATTGAGTTTTAAACCAGCTTTTTCACTTTCCTCTTTCACTTTCATCAAAAAGGCTCTTTAGTTCCTCTTCACTCTCTGCCATTAAAGTAGTATCATGTGCATATTTGAGGTTGTTGTTGATATTTCCTCCAGCAATCTTGATTCCATCTTGTGATTCATCCTGCCCAGCATTTTGCATGATGTACTCTACATATAAGTTAAATAAGCAGGGTGACAATATACAGCCTTGACTTATAAAAGCTACAAATTGAAAACAATCTAATGCTTTTTAAAACTGGTCTACACCTGTGGTTTTCAAGCCTGGATCTGCATGATGATTTTGATTTAATAGACCTGGGGTAGAGACACATATTGGTTTTCAGAGCTTTCCAGATGAGTCTGTGGAGATGTGAACTGTGAACTTCCAGATGTTCAAGTTGGTTTTAGAAAAGGCAGAAGAACCAGAGGTCAACTTGCCAACATCTGCTGGATCATTGAAAAAGCAAGAGAGTTCCAGAAAAACATCTACCTCTGCTTTGTTGACTATGTCAAAACCTTTGACTGTGTGGATTACAACAAACTGTGGAAAATTCTTCAAGAGATGGGAATACCAGACCACCTGACCTGCCTCTTGAGAAACATGTATGCAGGTCAGGAAGCAAGTTAGAACTGGACATGGAACAATAGACAAGTTCCAAATAGGAAAAGGAAAATATACATCAAGGCTGTATATTGTCACCCTGCTTATTTAACATATATGCAGAGTACATCATGAGAAACGCTGGGCTGGAGGAAGCACAAGTTGAAATCAAGATTGCTGGGAGAAATATCAATAACCTCAGATATGCAGATGACACCACTCTTATGGCAGAAAGTGAAGACGAACTAAAGAACCTCTTGATGAAATTGAAAGGCGAGAGTGAAAAAGTTGGCTTAAAGCTCAACATTCAGAAAACTAAAATCATGGCATCCAGTCCCATCACTTCATGGCAAACAGATGGGAAACAGTGGAAACAGTGTCAGACTTTATTTTTTTGGGCTCCAAAATCACTGCAGATGGTGATTGCAGCCATGAAATTAAAAGACGCTTACTCCTTGGAAGGAAAGTTATGACCAACCCAGATAGCATATTAAAAAGCAGAGACATTACTTTGTCAACAAAAGTCCGTCTAGTCAAGGCTATGGTTTTTCCAGTAGTCATGTATGGATGTGAGGGTTGGACTATAAAGAAAGCTGAGTACAGAAGAATTGATGCTTTTGAACTGTGGTGTTGGAGAAGACTCTTGAGAGTCCCTTGAACTGCAAGGAGATCCAACCAGTCCATCCTAAAGGAGATCAGTCGTGGGTGTTCATTGGAAGGACTGATGTTGAAGCTGAAACTCCAATACTTTGGCCACCTGCTGCGAAGAACTGACTCATTTGAAAAGACGCTGATACTGGGAAAGATTGAGGGCGGGAGGAGAAGGGGATGACAGAGGATGAGATGGTTGGATGGCATCACTGACTCAATGAACATGAATTTGGGTGGACTCTGGGAGTTGGCGATGGACAGGGAGGCCAGACGTGTTGCGGTTCATAGGGTCACAAAGAGTCAGACAGGACTGAGCGATTGAACTGAACTGAACTGAACAGATGATGTTTGTCCTCTCTCTCTCCATTGATGTTACAGTTCCTGGATCACCAATGTGGTTGTCTGATCTCACTCCTTCTGAATTGAGCTTGGCCAAAGATGTCCAAAGGTGAGCTCTATATTATAGAATTTTACTTGTGTCACATTTAGGACATCACCCTGCTCTCCACAGAACCCCAAAGTGCCATCCATTTCTACTCCCCAGGTCTGAGATCAGTGGCTTTCTCTTAAACTCTTATAATCCAAATATCTTACATATGCCCCCATTCCTGCAGAATGGGAGCACCTGTCTACTTTCCAAGTGAAGCTCCAGACCCTACTCTTCTCTCTAGAGATACCACTTTTAATGGATCAGAAGCCAATTCTCTCTCAGGGAAACTCGAGTTGATTCCAAATTGCCACCTACTATACTACTAATTAGAGGCTACTTTTATGATTCCAAGATGCTCTGCATCTCCCTCTTCCTGTTGATTGTACATGTTTCTTGGTTAATAAAGCAGAAAAAAAAATATATTCGGTGACTGCTGTGTCACAACCTGCATAATCACACCATCGTGTAAGTATATTATTATCCTTATTTTCAGACATTGCTTCCCAGCTAGGTTAATTGGCCAGGGTTATACAGCTGATAATTGCAGATCAACACTTTAACTCAAGTCTTCTTGCCTCCAAAGCCTGTGTCACCTTCTAACTTTCTACCACAATCTGCTGGCTTCTCTCTACCAGGCTTCTTTGCAGAGTAAGGATTTCCACATTCCCTTTAAAATGCAATTTAATTGTAAATACATTCTGGCAAAGGCTCATCCTATCTCCCTCATTTTCTCCTCTCATTTCTCGTCTCCTAAGAGAGACTCATTAGGAAGGTACATTCTGTTTCTAAGTCTGCTTTGCCTCGTACAAAAGGTCTTCTTTCAAAAACTCGGTGGGGGTGCATTGGAGAGTCAACAATGATGTCCTGACACACTCCCTGTTAGGTCTGCAGAATCTCAGAGCCTTGAGGAGTACATCAACCCAGTGTTACAAAGTTTTACTCCCTTCTCAGCCAGGCTGCAGCCTACAGACCCTCACCATTGGGGGGAAATGGCCATTAAAGGCAAATTGTATTTTTCATCAAATAAACAGTTGGATTTTGATGGAGTCTACTGAGCAAGGCAGGGCATTGCTCTATTGAAGCCTTTATCAGAGCCTAGCAAACACTTCCTCCCCATGTAGCTGGCTTTAAATGTTCTGTAATAGGGAGAGTGATGATAATTAAGTCAGCCTGTTAGGGTCTTATGCCAACCTTCTTGTATCCAACCAGCTTTTGGCAAATGTCCACCTTGCTGCTCAGGTGGGGTGAGGGAAGCTTTCTGGAGGTCAAGTCTCATTCATCTATAGTTGATTGCAGGGACAGAGATTTTGGTAACTTTGTCAATGTTGCTCAGTGGCTAAGTTGCATCTAACTCTTTGCAACCTGATAGACTGTAGCAGGCCAGGCTTCCCTGCCCTTCACTATCTCCCTGAGTTTGCTCAAACTGAGCCAGTGATATTATCCAACCACCTCATCTTCTGTTACCCCATTCTCCTCTTGCCCTCAATCTTTCTCAGCATCAGCATCTTTCCCAGTAAATCAGCTCTTTGCATCAGGTGGCCAAAATATTGGAACTCCAACTTCAACATCAGTGCTTCCAATGAATATTCAAGGTTGATTTCCTTTAGGATTGACTGGTTTGTTCTCCTTACAGTCCAAGGGACTCTCAAGAGTCTTTTACAGCACCACAGTTTGAAATCATCAGTTCTTCGGTGCTCAGTCTTCTATATGATACAACTCATAGTAGCTTGGAACTGGAATCAAATCTCACCCCTGTTTACAAGGTATATGGCCTTCTGTGTGTGTGTGTGTATGTGTGTGTGTGTGTGTGTGTGTGTGTGTGTGAGGGTTAGTTGCTCAGTTGTGTCCCACTCTTTGTGACCCCGTGGATTCTACCCTGCTAGGTTCCTTTGTCCACAGAATTCTCCAGGCATGAATACTAGAGTGGGTTGCCAGTTCCTTTCCTACAGGATCTTCCTGATCCAGGGATAAAACCTGGGTCTCCCACATTGCAGGCAGATTCTTTACCATCTGAGCCACCAAGAAAGCCTTGGGCAACTCTACTGAGTCACAGATGCCCACCTACTTCTGCAGATTTAGTTCAGTCATTGCCTCCTTTATTCTTTCTCTTCACCCATTTGCCTCAAATATAGCACCCCAGGACCTCTGCACATACTGTTTTCTCTTTCTGAAACATGCATAAAACATTATAGCTGACACAGGCCTTTGTGCCTGCCACCCTCATTTTATAGGTGAGGAAACTGAAGTTTTGAGAAGGGAAGTGATTTTTCCAAGACCACACAGTGAATCAGTAGCAGAAAAATACAACTGGCAGAGTCCCATTGTTAAGAGGACAGAGAGGGGCAGGCCTGGGAGACAGTCTGGCATCTGGGACACTTTGCTGCAGTGCTTGCAACCTGGACAAATCTCTTTGAGCCACAAAATACAAGGAAACTATAAGGGATTATAAATATCTGCATGCCTGTGCAGGTGAGGCAAATTATGGACAAGATACCAAAAGACCAAAAACCACCGCCACTGCTGAGGAGTTCAGAACAAAAGTAGGGTGTTGGGAGCAAAAGCAGAGTACTGTGAATGTACCCTGCACACAGCATCACCAAGGAGGTGGGCAGACCAAGCCACTCCTCCAGCCCAACCCTACCCTCATCCCATATAAGGACCTCCAGACCTGCTCCCACCCTCATCCCATATAAGGACCCAGATCGCTCCATCATCACCACCACCCCCAGGGAGGGAGCTAAGGAACCTGTTACTTGTTTTCTATTCCTCATACTGCAGCAGGAGTCCCAATAAAACCTTGCCTGAATTTCCTGTTTGGCTTCTTATCAATTTCTACTGATTAAGAAATCCAAGAACCCTGATGGGTAACACACGGAGCTAGCTAAGCATAAAAGTCTTCAGCTTATGAAAAGTACTTTCTATTTATGATCACCAGAAATCTGAGCATTCCTGGACACATAGAAGAGAAAGATCTTGTGCTATATATGCCCCATAGTGTAAGTATTGGTTTTCCCATCTTAGAAATGAGAAAAGCGAGGCTTAGGGAGAGCGGTTAGCATTTTCATTTGACACAGCTGGTAACTGACTGAGCTAGGATTTAATCCAGGCTCTGCCTTCAAAGTCCTCCTTATATGCCCTAGAGGATACAGCATCACCTACCTTGCTTTGCTTTCAAACATTCACAGACTTACTCCCCTCTCAAAGATCAGCTCAAATTCACCACCTCTTGAAACATCTCTTGGTGCGTTTTCCCTAACAGTTTTTTCTCTTGCACCATTGCACTTTGATGTGGCTCTCCTAAACATCATGTCATAATTATTTCTTGACCTGGATGTTTTCACCTCTCAATCATTTCTTGTGGAGGACCAAGACCATGTATTAACTTCCACATCTGCCCATTACAGACACATAATAGCTATATCCAGAGCTGATAATAGATATATAGGTATAACTGGTATTATGTGTCTAGGTGGGCACATAATAGGTATTCATCAAATACCTGCTGAATGTGTCACAAAGCTAGCGATGGTGATTTTCTCCAAGAACTGTGATTTATTCTGGCTGCAAGTTGACTTTCTTTTATTAAAAGATTTCCAGGATTGATACGAAGACATTTTATCTCATTAAGAAAAAATATCACAGGTAACTGTCAACCATAGGAAAAAGGAAAACATGTTGACATGGAAGATGGAAACAAGACCACGAGCACTACAGAGAGAGGTTCACGCTTTCTCCTGAACATGGAGAACATTAGGTGCTGATAAGCATGCTCAAAGAGAAAAGTTATCATTGAACATAGGAATGACTTATTCATCTCCACCTTCTAAACATCTCCACAACCCTTACCCCTGCCCTCAATGCCAAGCACAAGACACCTGTCGCAATTGAATTGGGAAAGTTTCCATAGAAACAGGAGGGAGGAAGGGAGGTATGTGGCATCCTTCAGCCCCTTCCCTCGTAGATTCATGTAGCAGCTGCATCTTCTCTGGCCCCTGAGTACTGTCATCCTTTACTCTCTATGCACAGCTTCCTGGTGTCTACTTAAAAAAAAAAAAAAAAAGCACAATGTGAGAATTGCGAGTTAAGTTTTATTTGTAGCAAAATGAGGACTGCGGTCTGGGAGACAGCACCTCGGACAGCTCTGAGAAACTGCTTCAGAGAGGTGGGGGGTGGAGGAAGAGGTCAATAAATGAGATTCTGGTGAACGGGGAGTTCACGCAGTCAAGCACGTGCCTTTACAAAAGGTTTTCCACTAGTCACGAGGAGCTGATGTCACCATGAAGGGATTTGGTGCTTTTCTAGATACGAGAAGATGCAAGGATTGGGCTCATAAGATCAGCTCCTGAAAACGTCTAGCTATCTGAAGACCTGGAACATGGAGTGCCTCGTTCCTATTCTCCACCCTGAACTCCCTTCAGGGTGTGTTGAAGGTCAACAGCGGTAGCAACACATGATTTAATCCTTGTATTAATAGAAGCAGGTGGCAAGTGCCCATGGCAAACGCCAGTTTGTAATTGACCCTGGTGAAATCCTCTGGACACAGGGACTCTTTGAGTCACAGGAATATCTATCCTAACACTTGGAAGTAGAGTGCTAGCTGCAAAGTCATAAAAGGCTGAGAAACAAGAAAAGCACGCTTGGTCCATGGACCAACTACTAAGCTAAAATTCTCACCACCACCCTCCAGTGCGCCCATTTTAGAGATGATAAGGCAGTATGGTCAGAAATGTAAACAGCATTCCCTGGGACACATGGAAGTTAAAAAAGGAACAAATCCAGGTTGGTTGGACTCGTTACTAACAGCTAGAATAATCCAGCAAATGTATTCCAACATTTATGTAAGTATTCCCCCTCCTGTTATACACTTTGCTGTTGTTCAGTTAGTAAGTCGTGTCCAATTCTGTGACCTCATGGACTGCAGCACACCAGGCTCCCCTGTCTTTCACCATCTCCCACAGTTCGCTCAAATTCATGTCCATTGAGTCGGTGATGCCATCCAACCATCTCTTCTTCTGTCGTCCCCTTCTCCTCCTGCCTTCAATCTTTCTCGGCATCAGGGCCTTTTTCAATGAGTCAGTTCTTCACATCAGGTGGCCTAAGTATTGGAGTTTCAGCATCAGTCCTTCCAGTGAATATCCAGGTTTGATTTCCTTTAGGACTGATTGGTTTGATCTCCTTGTTGTCCATTGCCTTCTCCTTTTCACCACTGTAAACAACAGTGCAAGGAAGTTGTGTGTGCTTTTTTTTCCATCTATTTTTATTAGTTGGAGGCTAATTACTTTACAATATTGTAGTGGTTTTTGTCATACATTGACATGAATCAGCCATGGATTTACATGTATTCCCCATCCCAATCCCCCCTCCCACCTCCCTCAGAAGTTTTTTAATACAAGAAGTTTTGGCTGCATTTAGGATTGCTGCCTTGGAGGTAGAATCATTGAATTAAGAAGCATGGGTGTTTTTAAGGATCTTGATATGCAATGCCAAATTGCTTTCCAAAAGGACTGCATGAACTCACATTGCCTCCAGCAGTGCATGCGAGTATCAGTTTTACCACACCCCCATCAGTTTGGGTATTCTGGTTTTTTGGAAAGGTTACATACACATTTGCTAGCTGAAAATAGTATCTCCATTTTAATTTGCATTTCTTTGATTACTAGCAAGGTTGAACATTTTCCCATATGTTTTTCAAGCCATTTTGTTTCCTCTTTGTGATTTTTATTTTCCTGTCTATTTTAGCTTGCAGCATCTTGGTGATTTTCATAATAATTTTATAAGCCCTTTTATGTTAAGAATATCAAGACTGGGTTTGTCAGCTTCACTTAGAATATTGTCCCCTTTTGCTTCCTTTTAACAATTTTTAAACCAAAGATTTTCAAGATCTATAATTAAATACATCAATCTTTTATTTTGTGCCTTTATCCACCCATATCCTCTCTGTCTCCGCAACTCAATAAATGTTCAATTTTACTTTGTTCTGGTGCTTGTTTTTACTAAAAATGTTAAGGCTTTGACTCTATCTGAAAGGCTTTTTCTTTTCTTTTTTTTCCAGTGTTAAATCCGACGTGAGGGATCAACCTGAGCTTGTGCCAAAATGCTAACCAACATTTCTCCCAGCAGTGTGCACTAAACAACCCCTCAGCTTTCCCATGGCTTGTTATATATTAAGGCCTTGTTCCTGGGAGTGACTGCTTTTCATCCTTGCCTTCGCTGAGTTGTACCGAGTTAGGCTGCCCTGGGATCCTTTGCTGCAGTGCTTGCACCTGGACAAACACCTCCTCCAGCCACAAAATACAAAGAAACTATAAGGGATTGAAAATATCTGCATGGCTGTGCAGGTGGGGCAAACTATGGACAACAAGATACAAAAAGATCAGAAACCCAACTGCCACTTTTGAAGAAGTGGGAGCAAGAGCAGGGTGTTAGGAGCAGAAGCAGGGTATTAGGCATGCCCCCTGCACATGATACCCCCAAAGGGGTGTGCAAACCACCTCAGCCACCCCTTCAGGCTGACCTCTGGACTGGCCCCTGAAAGGGGAAGTGAAAAGTGTTAGTCGCTTAGTCGTGTCCCACTCTTGGCGACCCCATGGACTGTAAAGCCTGCCAGGCTCCTCTGTCTATGGAATTCTTCAGGCAAGAATACTGGAGTGAGTAGCCATTCCCTTCCTCAGGGGATCTTCCTGACTCAGGGATTGAACCTGGGTCTCCTGGGTCTCCTGCACTGCAGGCAGACTCTTTACCCACTCAGCCATTAGGGAAGCCCTGGACTGGCCCCTCCCCTCACTCTATATAAGGAAACAGTTTGCCCTTCCTCCTCAAGTGAGCAAGGGAACCTGTTACTTGTTTCTTGCTCCCCACCCCTGCTACAGGAGTGGCCCCAATAAAACGTTGCCTCAATTTCTTGTCTGGCCTCTTGTTAATTTCTGTTGATTAAGGAGGGCCAAGAACCCTGGTTGGCAATAATAACAGGGGCCATACAGATGTCCTTGCTCATCTCTGCTCCACCCACTACCACCTACTCACTTCCCCCTCCAGCAGGGTCCTCAGAGCTATCCTTGGACATCCAGCCAAATAGTTTTCCATCCCAAAGGTTCTTTGGAAAGCATTTGCAAGGCTGGCCTGACTTCCTGGAGGCCGAGACCTCGCTGAGAAATTCCAACTGGGAAACAGCAATAGTTAGTGCCCATAGGAAGGCAAATTGAGTCGTTTGTTTAATATATATTTATGCAGAAGTTTATTACTATGAACATTAAAGCATATTAATATTAATACAAGACAAATGTTTCATATCAGTAATAGGCAGATTGTATCTTTGAGCCTGGCAACACTGCTCCCATCAAAGCTCTCTCTCTCTCTCTAGCCTGGACAAGCCTCATGGTGGGAACAGACTGTGTGGAATTCTGAGAAGCACTATAGGCTCTAAGAATCACAGAATCCTCATCTTAGTCTAAGATTAAGAGAAGAACTCACTCCAGTATGAGAGAACTAAACCCTTATCTTCCCAAAGAGAGAAATCAATAAATAATACCTGGGGAAAATTAATCAAGAAATAGCAAACCATGCATATTTAGAAATATAGAGTTAACCATTAAAAATCTTTGCCTATGAGAAGGTACCCAAGAAGGGAGAACAGGACACATAAGGAAAGAGGACCTCTGATTTTCCTTCTAAAACTGATATTTTTTACTCCATGCATGAAATTGCTTTGATACAAAATTAACACATCTTAAAAAGCATCCTCTGAACATGACAATGCAAACAAAACAAAACAAAACAGGGATTTACTTTCTTATCTGCTGTCTGGTGAGCAGAATTGAATCCTTCTTTTCCAATCCCATGTCTTAAGGACAGAAATTCTCACCACCCAGGCCTGCAGATGGAGATGAATTAGAGTTTAGAAGATTGATTACAGTGTGAATTGGTGGCCAAAACACTCTGGATGTTGGCAACGACCCTTTTAAAAGAAAAAATCTCCTAAAGTTGCTTGCTTTTGTTTGATTGTCTTCTGCCTAGAAAGGAGTAGTTCCTGTCTCCCACACTAAACTCTGCACTTTTGGAGAAAAGGGATCAGGTATCTTTAGTTTACATATCCTCTGCACATGCCTGATGAATATTTGTTGAATGAATTGATGGAGAGGATAGGATGGAATAGAACAGGAGAATTCTCTTGGTCCTCAGGAAGTCAATGTGTCCACTCCCTATCCTCCACATGGAAATACATTAAAAACTCCAATGACAGAGACTATCTTACTTCTGCTTTGGGTCTAATGTAGCCAGAGTGCTGTGAGAGCTAAAGGAAACTAGTGTGTTCAGGGAAGGAGGGAGCTGAGACATGAGGCTGAAACTCACCAGAAGGTTGTGGATTCCAGAATCAGGAATTTGCAATTTTAATGATAATTCATGAAAACCAACACATTCTGGCTGTGATCACCTGTGTAGGAGCTCAAGCCACCTCACATCAATCTACAGCCAGTATCAACTCCATTTTTTTCTTATGGATCAGAGCACATTCGGACCAGTTTTCCTCTCTGGATGATTGACAGCCTGTTGTTTTGCCAGATTGTCTGAGGGCATTTGAGGGTGGTGGGGGTGTTTGTTTCCTTTCACTCTGAACCTCAGTGGGAACTCATGGCTCTTTTTTCACTTTCTGAGTCATTGTAGGGGGATCTTACCTGAGAAGGTTGATTTAATTAATGTATCTGTTATCTACCTGCCACCTTTGAAGCTGCTGTCTTGTTGCTGGAGTTCAAGCTACACAGTGACACCCCTGTGGGCTACACCTGCCAGCAAACTCCCATCTACTGTCATCCTTAGCTGCGGAACCTAGAGGCAAGGCAAGGGATGCTTTGATCTTGAGGATGTTCATGTCTCATCCTGAGCGAGTTGACCACAGATAGGTTTAAATCTCACTAACTTCCATTTTAGGGCTTTCCAGATGGTTCATCAGTAAAGAATCCACCTGCAGTGCAGGAGACGCAGGAGATGAGGGTCTGATCTGTGGGTTGGGAAGATCCCCTGGAGAAAAAAATGGCAGCCCACTCCAGTATTCTTGCCTGAAAAATCCCATGGACAGAGGACCCTGGCAGGCTACAGCCCAAAGGGTCACAATGAGTGGGACATGACTGAGCAACTGAGCACAGATGCAACTTCCATCTCACAGTTTTCTTTGTCAGTCATCCCAAACTCATGAAAGCCATGGTCACCAGCCCATCTCCATTCCAGGTGACAGAAAGGATTCATGATCATGTGGCCTTAGCACATGGTGTTGAGTAGACAGGCGACACCATGAACCCACCAGCTTCTTCCTGTGTGAATTTATTAAAATGTTGAAAACAGTACATTTGGATGGTAAGAAAGCATATTGTAAATATCATCAAAGTACATGACTTGGAAACCCACATTTCATCCTTGTTTCATTTCAGAGTAAATCCTCAATCTCTGTTAACTTGGAAAGACCTGGTGAGAGTCTTGGCCCCTGAAGTTAGGAAGAACCTCAGTTTTGAATGAACTCTGACACTTAACAGCTATGTGGCCTTGGTCAAGTCAGTTAATGCCAGTGCTCAGTATAAAATGTGAATGCTGCCCTTATCATCATCATCATCATCAGAGTTATGATCACTACCATCATCATCAGTATCACCATTAGAATTCCATCTATAATCTACAAATTAATCCAGGCTGGGTTAGATTCCTCTCCTAGGGTTGGCACTAGTGGTGAAGAACCCACCTGCCAATGCAGGAGACATAAGAGATGTGGATTTGATTCTTGGGTTGGGACAATCCCCTGGAGAAGGGCAAGGCAACCCACTCCAGTATTCTTGCCTGGAAAATTCCATGACAGAGGAACCTGATGGGCTACAGTCCATTGGGTCACAGAGAGTCAGACACGACTGTAGAGACTTAGCATGGACTCCCCAAGCACCTTAAATTTCCCCATCTTAGAACACTCCACATGTTACGACTAGACTTCTGAAGAGCATGGAAAATGCAGTTTTGCTTGCAAAAAAGTAGAAGAGGAGGGAACCAACTCTTATTGAAACTCTATTATATGCCGTATGCTTTGCAAATGTATCCCTAATCCTCAAAGTAATCTTTCAATATTTCCATTTCTATCCCCATTTCTTGGTTGGAGAAATGAAGACCCTGGAAAGTTAACTTGACCACAGAAGCATAGTTAATATTAATAAGTGTCAGTGACAGTACTGAGAAACTGTCTGCCCAATGATCTTTTTCTACTGGATGATTCCCTAATGAACCAGAAAACTTATTTATTCAGAATCTTTTTTACTCTGACTCTTGTAGGTAATCAAAGTTTTACTGTTTCCCCATGGGGTCATAGGGGAGAGCACTCAGGATGGGGAAGAGACTGGCAGATGGTGTCAGGAAGACTAAATTACATGGCCTTAGGGCTGCTAAGATTTTCTAGTCAATCTCCAACCACTTAGAATTAAGAAATTGCACATCCCCACCCCCACCCCCATTTGCAAAGCTATCCGTGGACACAGGGTGTGCTGAGCAATCTGGTCATGATGTTTTTATTTGCAGAGGGCTGCTTTCAAAATCCAGAGTTCTTTGCAAAGAAAATGGCAAACACAGGTTTAAATCACCAATAAAATTAAGTGTTTAAACAAGATTTTCTACAAATAGCACATAATGGACAGATTTCAGATTTCATCAGCTTCAAGTAGCACAGAAGGGAGCCTAAAACATTAAGGCAAGAAGAAGCAGTCCAACTCTAAAGGTCAAGTTAAGGGCTTTTACAAGCAATGCTTGATTCCAGGTGAACACGCATATAGAGGTGATAACATCTGCCAAGACATCTGGGTTGTTCCTCAGAAGCACAATATTTAAATTTGTGGAAATGACACCTGGAGGGAATGACATATTCCAGCAACCTTCTTGCTTTACAAAAAGGAATGATCAAAATAAGATAATATTGTAAAGGTAAAGTATCACATAGTCAGATCAAGAGATCTGAATCTTAGGTATAATAATGATGGGTGGTGATGATGACATGATATTTTACCATGTATCACAACTAGATATTGTCCTAGTCACCATCCTTGAGTGTTATCTATTTAACACCTTGTGAGTCTGTTATTATTAGCCCAGTCTTAGTGATGAGGAAAGAGAGTTCCAGAAGATAAGTAACCGGTCACATAATTAATAAGAGGTAGGCCAAATGTAACTTAGACCAACCAGCGTAATTACATTCAATTACCCTATGCAATATCTCTAAGGATTAATCAAGTCACTCTCTAGGGTGATAATAAAGCATGTTATATCAGCAGCAACACAGAAAGAAAACATTTTTAGAAAGGTTCCCACATCAGTGACCAAAGTCTTCACCCAAGAGAGAATGTGATGTCCCAGGGAAAACAGAAACACAGAGTTCTCATCCAATTTCTGCTCCTATATAATTGTTCTAAATGGACAGAGATTCTCTGACAGAGCATTTGTTTCCTGATGCCATTTCTAGAGATGGAGTTCTTACTAATGAGTTTAAGAGATCCAGACATTTAAAATTATTTTCAAATTCCCTACAGCTATATCAGATATATTGTGTGTGTGTTTTCTGGGGAAATGGTTGCATCAGATGCTCAGAGGGATCTAAAATATCCCCTGTTGCCCTCAAAGGAAGGTTCTCTGTCCCTAGGTCTTTCAAACCACAAACTGTCCCCTGTCCTCAGTGAGTCCTGGACTACTCAATGATCAGAAAAAGGTGTAGTAAAAGTACCATTTATTCATTTACTCATTCATTTGGGTATTAATCCATCACCTTCCTTAATACCCTGTCCAAGGCAGTGGGAATTCACAGACAAAGTCAATTTTAAGGAGCTTCTGATCTAACAGAAAGATACCTAAGTAGATGATTATAAGGCAGTGTTATAATTTCAGTAATACATATTTACAGGCCATGAGGAGGAGCATCTAATCCAGCCTGAGAGGGTTGGAAAGATTCTGATCTGAGTGTTAAGTAATGAGCACAGTTAACCAGATGTAGAAGGAAAGGCATTCCAGACAGAGGAAAGAACCAGGCCAGGTAGGAAGAAACAGGATGGTGGATTCACGGGGGAACTTCCAACAGCCTAATTTTCCTAGAATATGAAAATGTAGAGAATGAGAAAAGATGAGTCTGGGGAGATTTCAGGGCAGGCAATGGAGGTTGTCACATGACTCATCTTTATCCTACAAGGAGGAGACCCTGTGAAAGGGTTTAAACAAAACTGTAGGTAATGTAGCTGCAGTATGGACAGCAGATTTAGAAAAAATTTCACTGATTAGCCCAGGCATGAAGTCATAAAAAATGTATACAAAGATAGTGGTGTGCCATTCCAAGTAGACTTGGATCACATCTTATTCATCATTTTTGTTACCTGTCCCAAACCTACTACAGATATCAATTGGAGCTCAAGTAGCACAGCGTGAATGAATGAATGAATAGGAAGGATGGAGAGGTGGAGGTCATGTTTGAGAAATATTTCAAGTATTAGATTGGCAGGAACTGGCAATTAACTAGACATGATAAGTGAAGAAGAGTGAGACCGAGGCAGCTTCTAACAGCACAAGCATTGGAGTCTGCCAAACGTGGGTGGAACTTCTGTCCTTTGAACTTGAATGGTGCTTGTTTGAGACAACACAGGCAGGAATGGAAGGTGGTAGTGATGGCTTCACGTGGACTGTTCTTGAGATAGAATGAATCCTTTGTATGTATGTGAAAAAGAGAGAGAATGAAACAGAGAGGCAGAGGAGACAGAATCCCAAAGACAGAGAGCCAGAGAAGAGAAATAGAAAGAGACTAGACAGAGGAGAATTTTAAAGAAAGAAAGGAAGAGAAGACAAGGAAGGAAGAGAGGGAGGAAGGAAAGGAGAGAGGGAGGGAAGAAAGAGAAAAGAAGGAAGGAAAGGCGCAAAATTAAGTTAAAGGAAAGGAACAGCAGTGATAAACGGTATGGGGTAGAATGATACAGGAAGGAGCAGAAGCACAACAGAGGAGAGAAAGAGAAAGGATGAGAAAGCAGTGGGAAGGCCAGGAGTTTCAGTGGGTGTCAATAATGCTCCTGACCTGGTACAGTCAGGTATATGGGTGTGTGGACACTGAGAGGGTGAGTAGAGACAGAAAAAGAAGAGAAAAAGCAGACTCCCCTGGTGGTCCAGGGGTTAAGAACCTGCCTGCCCAGGCAGGCAACACAGGATCGACCCCTGGTCTGGGAAGTTCCCACGTACTTCAAAGCAACTAATTCCATGAACCGCAACTACTGAAGCCCATGAGACTAGAGTCTGTGATCTGCAACAAGAGAAGTCTGCAATGAGAGCCCCGCTCATCGCAACTAGAGAGTAGCCCCCACTCGCCACAACTAGAGAAAGCCCTGCACAAGAATAAATAAATGATTATCGTTACCATCTTTCTAAATTCCATATATATGCATTAGTATACTGAATAAATAAATAAATATTAAAAAAAAAAAAAAAAGAAGCGAGAAAGGAGAGTGATAGAGACTCAGGCGGGGAGGAGAGGGAGCAGCCTGCATCCTCTTTTGTTATGCAGACAAGAGCTCACACCTGATCCTGTTACCTAGTACTAGTCTGCTGATCTCTCACAGGACCATGTTGCCTCTGGGCACACCTGCTCAATGAGAAGACTGGCACTTAACAAGCCTGGAAGGGACTGTTCCTCCCCTGGCAAGAGTGTGGCTCTCTCACTTTGCCCCCAAGGTGTCCACTGAGGATTCTCAGGCAAGCCCCAGAAACAGCTGAAGTCTAAAGTCACATCAGTAGGATTTGCTCCAAGATTCTGTTCCATTCTGGGTGAGGTGATTAGCCAGACCAAGAGGTCTCTTTCTGGAAAGAACCCCGTGGTGATTGCTGACAGTCCCCGGATCCATAGATGGAAAAGTTCAGGAATAAGAAAATAATGAATAAGCAATCAGTCTATTCTTGGATCTGCTATTACTGCCCTTCTAACTGGGTGTCTCAGAGTCTCCTGGGATTCCCTAAACGATAGCACTGTTCCCAGAGAGACTGAGAATCCGAGGCCGAAGACATAATAACTCACAACCAAAATTCGGATCGGGATGGATAGCCATTCTGGAAGTGGTGACGAGTTGTCTTATTGTCTTGTTGTCTCTCCTAAAGATCCCCTGTGAGGGCTGGACAGAAAAAATCCCTGACCAGAGAATAGACCTGTGTGATTCAGCCAAAGTGAGTCCTTGGTCTGCCCGTCTCCAGCTGTGTGGCTTCGGGCCAATCACTTCACCAGCCTGAGCCTCACTTTCCTCCTCTAAAATTAGGGTGACTAGTTCCCACCTCATATGACTTTTGTGAAGACTGGTGCTAATGTATGCAAATTGCCTGGCATGAAGTACACTTTCAATAAATGATAGCTATTAGGATTATTATGATGGAGGGCATCTTTGGCAATGACGCAAGGACTGGCTGCCTGACAAATAAGAAGCCTGAGCCACATTTTGAAAGCTGCTACCAAAGTGTGCAGTAGCCCTAATTAGAATTCTCATTAAGTCCTGATAATGAGAAATATGCGAGAAGACACTTTTCAATCTCCCAAGAGAAAACAGGAAGTGGGAGGATTTTTTAAAAAAGTGAAGAAAAGTAACTTTCAGTGGCATCTCATTTTCGTCTTCTTAATCTTAGAGAGTGTTAGGAGAAATTAAATGAAATCGCTCTTCTGTGCTCACCTTTTTGACCTCATGGGGGTGTTTCATAATACTCTTGGTCCAAGGATAAGGAATGCCCAAGTGGATACAGTTCCTTGCCAGTTTAAGTACTGATGGGTCCTCGAAATAACTGAATAAGTTATAAGGGGGAGCATGATGTGAGTTCGACCCTTGGGTTAGAAGATCACCTGGAGAAGAAAATGGCAACCCACTCCAGTCTTCTTGCCTGGGAAATCCCATGGACAGAGGAGCCTGGCAGGATACAGACCATGGCATGGCAAGAGTCAGACCTGACTTAGCAGCTAAATAACAAAATGGTGTGAGCCAGTGGGTTTGAGCTGCAATTTTTCTTTTTGGTGGTGTCTTTGACTAGTCTTGGTACTAGAGTGATGATGGCTTCATAGAATGATTTTGGGAGTGTTCCCTCTTCTTCAGTCCTTGAGAGAGTTTGAGAACGATTGGCATAAGTTCTTTGTCTATTTGGGAGAATTCCCCAGTGAAGCCACCCAGCCCTGGACTTTCGTTTGCAGGGAGTTTGTTTGTTTGTTTTCTTGGTTTTTCACTGAAGTGTTGCTAATTTACAGAGTTGTGTTAATTACCGTTATACAGCAAAGTGATTTAGTTATACCTATATATACATTCTTTTTTTATATTCTTTTTCATTGTAGTTTATCACAGGATATTGAATATAGTTCCAATGGGAGTCTTTTTTCTTTATTACAAATTCTATTTCACTTTTATTTCACTTGATTGGTCTGTTCAAATGCTTTGTTTTTCTTGATTCAGTTTTGGCAGGCTGTATGTGTCTAAAAATTTGTCCATTTCTTCTAGGTTGTCCAGGTGGGTTTGCATAAGAGGTTCAGAATTAAGGTTGTAATCGGCAGAACAGCTTTAGAGAACCCATTTATATGAGGTTTGCCATATGACATGTGGGTGCCCCAGGTGGCTCAGTGTAAAGAATCCACCTGCCAAACAGGAGTTGTAGGTCCCATCCCTGGGTCGGGAACATCCCCTGGGGAAGGGAATGGCAACCCACTCCAGTCTTCTTGCCTGGGAAATCCCATGGACAGAGGAGCCTAGTGGGCTATAGTCCATGAAGTCACAAAAGGGTTGAACATGACTTAGTGACTAAATAACAACAATATGACATTGGTACAAAGTAGAAGCTTCAAGGTAGTTCTTTCAGGAAGTGATCCTAAGGAAAAGAAGAGGGGACTGGGCAGAAGAAACAGGGAGGGAAGAAAAGCCAAAGACAGAGGGATTCATGGACCTGAAAACCAGAGTCCATGGGGTCCAGCCTGCTGGGACCTCTGCAGAGCTGATGGAATGTACTCAGAATTGTCTGCCCAAGAGACAGAAGGGCATAATACATATCACTGACATGCCTCCCACTGGTCATGGTTTGGACCATGAGGTGTGAATTCCTCACACTTTCAGAATCACACATGCTTCTGAATGACTGGACTGGTTCCTGACCTTGTCTTACCCGATGAAGGCAGAAAGGCATTGAGACAGAAAATATGAGCTCTGCAGAATATTAGTGCTCTCTGGGGAGACCTGCCAACTGGTTGCCACAGCCATGGCTCAAGTAAAACCAAATGACCGAGAGGAAGTGAAGTGGGGCTTAAGAGGTGTCTGATGTAGCAAATACAGCCAGGGGCTGAAGTGTTTACGTGAATATACTTTGCCTGAAGTTCCCTGGTCTCTGAGAATAGAGAGGTGGGACCTTGGGGCTGGTGCAACCTCACACACAAAGGCCATCACCTTTGACTCTTAGAATTTTCCCATCTGCCATTTCAATGGTTCCTGATAGAAATCCTGCAGAATGCAGGGCAGGGATGAACAGCCCTGTTGTGCAGACAAGGAGATATGCTCAGAGGCCTTCTACAACTATGCTGGAGCTTTGGGAGCAGAGCCAAGCCCAGGTGTCTAGAAGTGATTCTCAAACTGTGGTCCATCAATCACCCACCTAAGAGTTCTTGGTGTGTTTCTGAAAACACTGATCCCAGGGCCCCTAGACCAACTGCATTTTTTTAAACTTCCTCAGGCTAATTTTTTTCAACTTGTTAATTCATATTAGAGTATTAGAGTTGATTAACAATGTTGTGACAGTTTCAGGTAGACAGCAAAGGGATTCGGCCATACATCCACAAGTGTCCATTCTCCTCCAAACTCCCCTCCCACGCAGGCTGTCATATAACACCAAGCCGAGTTCCCTGTGTTCTACAGTAGGACCTTGTTGGGTATCTGTTTTAAATATGGCAGTGTGTACATGTCCATCCCAAACTCCCTAACTATTTGAGTCTGAATACTGTCTTATACAAGCCACCAACGTTTTCCTTTCCACCCAGAGCAGCTGCCCTAAACGTCACAAGAAAATGGTACCTGGATTCCAGCCAAAGAGTCTGTTTCCATAAGACCTTTCTCAAGCCCAAAGCTACTCATCCTCCAGAATCTGAGAATGGAAAAAAAAAAAGAAAAAGCTGATTGTTACTCTGGGAGCACCTCATGGGTGCCTTTCCAGGACTGAAACCCAATGTAGGGAGGAATTGGAGATTTTTGACAGCGGAATTCCTGGCCAAGAAGATTGGAGCCGTCCTTAAAGATCACAGCCTCTCTATCATGTGGATGAGGAAAAACAACATCCAAGTTCAATCCCAGTGCTAGAAGCAAAACTACAAATTGCCCGATCCCTACCCCAGGGCACTTGGGAGGCCACCCATCTGCAAAACAGGAGGAAAAATCACCTTTTGTCCAGACCCTCTCCCCACCCCTGGCCCTCATCCTCCCAAAGTAATGAGCCATATATTCTACCTGTTAGTTCTCATGGCTGCCTACCTGGGGTGCTAATTTCATTCACCCCCCAACCCATCCTCCCCATGCCCAAGCTTTAACTGACACTCTGGATGGTTTTCTGTTGTCTCTAAGAAACCCTCTGTTACACCTGTGGGTTTGCCTTGAATTGAATCTCCCAGAACTTCACAGATTCTGCAACCTTCAGAGGGGCCTTGGAAAATAACAGCGGGAGGCAGGAGCTTCATAGGGCTGAAGGTTGGATATCGTCCAGTTGAAAGAAAGAACTAGGTCTGTGTGGTAGGAGGATGCAAGACAGAACCGTAGAGAGGAAGTGAAGGAGGAAGGAAGTGGGGTGGAAGGAAGGCGAGAAGGGATAGCATCAAAAAATAAAACATTAACGCATATATGTGGAATCTAGAAAAATGGTACAGATGAACCCGTTTGCAAAGCAGAAATAGAGACACAGATGTAGAGGACAAACGTATGGACATCGAGGGGGGAAGTGGGGGACTAGATGAATTGGGAGATTGGGATTGACCTATATACACTATTTTTAAAAAATTTTAATTGGAGGATAATTGCTTTACAATGTTGTGTTCGCTTCTTCGGTACACCATGTGAATTAGCTGTAAAATATATATATATTTATATATATATCCCTCCCTCACGAGCCTCCCTCCCACCCCCTCCCCATCCCACCCCTCACAGAGTGCCAAGCTGAACTCCCGGTGTAATATAGCATCTTCCCACTAGCTATCTGTTTTACCCAGGGTAATGTATACATGTCAATGCTACTGTCTAGATTCTTCTCACCCTCTGCTTTCCCCGCCATGTCCACAAGTCCGATCTCCATGTCTGCATCTCTGTTCCTGCTCTGCAGATAGGTTCATCACTACCATTTTTCTAGCTCCCATATATATGCACTAACATACCATATTTGTTTCTCTGACTTACTTCACTCTGTATACTATATGCATTATTGATGCTATGTATATCTAGGGTGAAACGGATAACCAGCTCAGGTTGGGTACATGAGACAAGTGCTCGGGCCTGGTGCACTGGGAAGACCCAGAGGGATCGGGTGGAGAGGAAGGTGGGAGGGGGGACTGGGATGGGGAATACATGTAAATCCATGGCTAATTCATATCAATGTATAACAAAAACTACTGTAATGATGTAAAGTAATTAGCCTCCAACTAATAAAAATTAAAAAAAAAAAAATGGAGAACTAATGAGAACCTACCATACAATGCAGGGAACTCTACTCGATGAGAGGGAGATGGAGAGAGAGAGAGCATACAGGAAGGACAGTCTGTAATGGATATATCTGCCTCCCCCACCCAGTGGCAAGGTCTCGGGAGGCAATACCTATGTCTGATTCATTTCAGGACACTGATGCTTAGCCCTAAGCCTACCTATAGCAACTGCTCCGTAGATAGACTGCCAAAGAAATCAGTAAACATAAAGGCATCTCAGCCCAGAACAAAACTACACCAAGTATATCATTATTCTGTTTACAAATGAGAAATTTTAAGTTAGGCTGAATCAATTCCCTACAAGCTGCAAAAAGATAGGCTGAGATTTTCTCTTGAATCAGGCTGACCCCAAAGCTATGCCCCAATGCCTCCCATTAGCCAAATTTGGACAGATAAATCCTTCAAACTTCCTGTTGGGTCGGGGTTAATGTCCTCCTGAAGTCAGAAAAGGGAGGTATAACCGACAAAGTTGGTGTTTCACCCAGATTTCCTCATGTGTGATCATCACTCAGTCGTGTCTGACTCTTTTGACCCCATGGACTGTAGTCTGCCAGGCTACTCTGTCCTTGGGGTTTTTCCAAATAAGCATACTGGAGTGGGTTGCCATTTCCTCCTCCAGTGAATCTTCCCAACCCCAGGATCAAACCTGTGTTTCTTTTGTCTTCGGCATTGGCAGGCGGGTTCTTTACCACTAGCGCCGCCTGGGACTAGTGGTACCACTTCCCCTCACATGCGGTGAGTCAGTGTTCTTGAGGTTGCCACCCCTTTGGCTAATGATTGGCAGGTGTAAGAATGGAAGAAGAAAAAGCCCAGCTTCTGTGCTCGGGGTAATTGCAAATTCTGAAGAGTGGTACACATTGGAGTACCCCACATGGGATATTCCCTGAAATTGCATCCTTGTTTGACTTCTTCCCCTTGTGTCTAACTTCTACTATTCCCTTCCACTTTCTCCCGGGATCCCCTTGAAACTTGAACATGTCTTGTCTTGAAATCTGTCTCTGGAGATCCTAACATAAACAAAAGGCAAAACCCAAGCTGGTCTCCAATGAGTAGGAATCAATGATAAACAAGCGTTTCATATTAATATCACCTCCAGTTTCTGGAGCATCCACCATCACTGAATGTTTCACACACCTTATCTCAGATGCTCAAACAATACTGCAAGGTAGGTATGATTGTGTCCATTCTAGGGATGAGAAAACCTAGGCTCTGAAAAAGCTCAGTCCTTTCCCCTGGGTCACATGGCTTGAAGTGCTAGGAGGAAATTTGAACCCAAGGCTATCTGACATCAAGGATTTCCTCTACCCATGGTGTCTCTCTATACAGTACTTGCGTTTCCATTTGTCCATCTTCCATCTTCTCTTGTTTTTTAAGGGAAGGGATGGTGGCAGATGGTCCTTGTATCCTCAAGGACTAGTATAACACTTGGCACACGGTAGATGTTTTGTATTTTGTTGGATGACTATGAGGTGCTTTGAGAGGAACCAAATTCTTCCCTGGCTTCCCAGGTGGCTCAGTGGTAAAGAATCTGCCTGTCAATGCAGGAGAAGCAGGTTTGATCCCTGGGTCAGGAAGATCCCCTGGAGAAGGAAATGGCAACCCACTCCCATATTCTGGCCTGGGAAATCCCAGGGACAGAGGAGCCTGGCGGACTGCAATCCATGAGGTCAGAAAGAGTCGGCCATGACTGAGCACTGAACACTTTGGGGAAATTCTCAGAAGTCTCTGTATTTTCACTCAAATTTTGTTGAATCAGTTTGAAAAAGTATTGCGTAACCATGAAACAGATACCCACAGCAAATAAAGAGACCCAGGGGGAAGGCTTTAAGACCCACATGGTGTTAACTTTTGGCACCTTGAACTGTGGGGACTCCAGTGACACCCAACCTATAGAATTCTTGTACATTCAGCTCAACTGCCTTTGATAAGTGGACAGTGAGACATAAAAATGAAATTACAGCATCAAAAACAGCTTCCAATTACCAGAAAATAAGGCACCTGCACATCACAAATTACCTCTCTAAAATCTTCCCACTTTGTCCCTTTTAAGACAAAGACAACGAACCATTCTATTTGGACGCTGAGATTTTTAAAAATGAGCTGTGCTTTTATAACGTTTTAAAGACAGGCATTATAAGATTTGAATCTAACTGAAACCTCTGAACTTGCAAAGAGGAAAATTTCAAGAGGATGTGACAAAATTATTTCTAGCAACCATGACATTTCTTGATGTGAAATGCTTTCTTTGAACTGCACAACACAGCACAAGTTCGGATTGGAAATCTGACAAGAAAATAAGTGAGATGCCAAGCTGACGATGTAGATAATTCTCCTACAAAGGTTTTACCTCCATAACTGGGTCCAGATCATACCAGAAACTTTGAGAGGGCTAAGTGGGATGCGAGAAACGGTGGAACCAGAGCCATAAGTGAGGTTTCAAGTAGCACGCCAGCACTTGCTCTGTGACCTCAAATAAGTCATTTAACTTATCAATTTCCTTATCTATGAAATGGAGTTACAAATACTGGTTGCTAGGTGGATTAGAGAGGTGTGTAAATTTCTTAGCACAGAGTAGAAGTTTAGTTAATTAAGATGATGATGATGGGGGCCACCCTGGTAGTCCAGTGGCTGGGATTCCCCACTTGCAATGTGGGGGACCCTGATTCAATCTCTGGAGGGAGGACTGGATCCCACATGCCACAGCCGAAGGATCCAACATGCCACAGCTAAGACCTGGTGAAAATGGAAGTGCTAGTTGCTCAGTCGTGTCTGACTCTTAGTGACGTTGTGGACTATAGCCCACCAGGCTCCTCTGTCCATGGGATTCTCCAGGCAAGAATACTGGAGTGGGTTGCCATGCCCTTCTTCAGGGGATCTTTCCAACCTAGGCATCGAACCTAGGTCTTTCATATTTCAGGCAGATTCTTTACCATGGTGTTGCCAAGTAAATAAATACATAAAAATAGATGATAAAAAAAAAGATGATGGCGGTGGTTGTGGCAGAGGTAACAGGGGACATTTACTGACCAGAGCCCTCAGCCCAACAATCATAAAGGAACTGAGCTGACGAGCAGATCATTCCCCTCATGAGCCTTCAGATGAGACTTGAAACTTGGCTGAAACACTAACTGCAGATTCGTGGGATGTCCCTAAGCCGTGCTCAGATTCTTGACTCCTGACAATAAATGTGTGCTGTTTTTTAAGCTAAGTTTTGGAGTAATTGCATAGTTGTGCTGCAATTGATGGGTTCGATCCCTGAGTTGGGAAGATTCCTTGGACAAGGAAATGGCAACCCACTCGAATATTCTCACCTGGAAAATGCCATGGACAGAGGAGCCTGGTGGGCCCCAGTCCATGGGGTCACAAAGAGTTGTACATGACTGAGCAACTGAGCTGCAATTGACAGTGATTCTAAAGCCAGGCGTTCACAACCATGTTTACTACCATGGATCTCTTTAATTATGACTTATCACCTATAGACCTCTAGATCTCAAAAATTCCTTCTACCAAGAAAACCACATTGAGCAAAAATTTATTTTCTTTCCCAGTTTTTAAATTCATCATAACTATATCTAATTGGATCTGCAGTAAAATCAACTCCTTACCATGCTCATGGCATCACCAACAGCCAAAGAATTGGAGGAAAAAGCACCCAGTGAGGTTCAGATATGTCTCACCCAAAGTAAAGAAGTGTGATATTTATTCTAATCCCTTCTGCAGGGCCTGGGTATATGATAATTTCTGGATGAGGTTTTAAAATACTGAAAACATTACCTGTGAGCTGTGCTCAGAACTTTATCTAAATTGTCTCATTTCATTCTCATAATAACTCTCCGACAGATGCTATTATTATGCCCACTTGGATTCAGACGTGGATCCTTGAACTTCAGAGGTCCTACTCTTATCCAAAAGATTCGTCCAGAGAGGGGAAGTGACTTTTGCAAAGTCATTCAAAATAAAGGCATACTAAGTTAAAATTCCTAGTTTCTGATCTGCTTGCCCTTTCTGGCCCTGTTTTCTTTCTATCTCACAGACCCTAAAGCATTCTGAAGATCAAGTCTGTTTTGTTGGAGAGCAGACTTGAGGACGTGAAGGACAGAGTCATCAACCGAGGCAGCATCAGGCCAAGTGCAATGCCTCCAGCCCAGTGACAACTCACAGGATGAATAGTGACCAGTGGATACTGCCTGACCCAGAGGAGTCTGTATTCCCCCAGACTTAGCTGTATCTCCTTGAAACAATTTTAGTTTGCATTAAAGTTCCCAATTATGTATCCCAAAGGTAGGAAGCACAGATATGGATCATGTAAGAATGTGGATTGTTGTGATAATGTCGGCTTTGGAATCATAAAAATCTGGGTTTCGATTTCAACCCTGCCATTCATGTAAGATCTTGGATGATCCATTCCACCTCTCTGAGCCTCAGTTTTCTTCATCTCAAAAAGGGGATTGATGCCTCTTCCTCAGAGGACTGTTGAAAGGAGGAAACAAGGCAATGTGTGTGCAGTGCCTGAACCAGAAGGAATTGTTACCAGAACTGATACCAGAAGGAATTGTTGCTATTATTATCATTATGATGATTATTATATCTTTCAAGACTGAGAATGTCTGAATTGATAAGACATACTTATTTCAGTCTTAGGTGATAAATAGATTTCTAAAGGAAGTGAGTTTTTAAATAAAAGAACCTGAAAATTTCCAGGACAGTGAGGTCCCTGTAATTGGAATCTGCTAAGCACTGGGGCTGGGGAGAGCTTATTTTGAATGGGAGGACATTATTAGAAACTCTCTCCAATATGCCTTTAAAAAATGGTCCTCAGACAAATCTGACAGGAGCTTCCTGAATTTCTGAAACCTGCCTTTTTCCTTGGGGAGGGGAGAAACACTGGAAACTTCACTGGGAGACACCCCAGGTTCTGACTGGCCTCACTCCAGGGAGTAGTGAGGACATTTAATTGCCCCCCCCCCAAAAAAAAGTATACCCCATGGTATGTGGTCAAGGACTTAAGTTTCCATCACAAAGACCTGGATTTCATTCAGCCCTGGCACTGACTCGCTGTGTGACTGTGCTAATGTAATCTCTCTGAGGGGCTTCCCAGGGCTTGCTAGTGAATTCACCTGCCCATGCAGGAGACTCAAGAGACACAGGTTTGATCCTGGGTTGGAAAGATCCCCTGGAGTAGGAAATGGCAACCCACTCCAGTATTCTTGCCCGGAGAACTCCATGGACAGAGGAGCCTGGTGGGCTACAGTCCATGGGTCGCAAAGAGTCAGACATGACTGAGCAACTGAGTGCACAGTATGCAATCTCTCTGAGCCTGTTTCCTCTGGGAGTGGTGAATAATAAAATGCTATTTCCTAGGGTTATCATGAGGATTCACTGAAATAATAATCAGGATAAGAGAAGCCAACTCAAGTGTTTACTGAGTTAATCAATGCCTTTTAATCTATTGTTTTATTTCTCATAACAGCCATTAATAAAGATACTCTACTTTTTCTTATTTTTAAAAGATGAGAAAACAGAAGTATGGAGAAAATAGGTAAGTAGCTCCAAGTCCCATGAATCCATGAGAGCTTAACCCAGACTTGCAGACCATCAAGGGGATCTATGGATAGAATTTAGTGGGCCTGGGAACTTGGATGGTACAAAATGACATCTTTACATTCGGTTCACTAGCCTATCATTGAAATGTAGTATGTCCCTCAACTGGTGATGATGTCACCAACAGAAGAACAGATACTGTCACATCAAATTGCAGGGGTAGCAGAGAGCTCAAAGGATTGTTTGTGCTTACTGCATATTGAAACTTATCATTAGGTCTTGTTATTGAATGCATGAATTAAAAATTGAATATATTACTATACGACATGTGGATTTTAAAATATTTTTATCAGTGTTATTTCAAGATGATAGGTTTATTTTGTAATCCTATGCATTTTGTTCTATGCATTTAAAAATCATTGTTTTGAGAAAGGACTGTAGGTGTCACCAGACCATCAAAGGGGTCCATGACTCATAAAAAGTTAAGAACCTCCACCATAGCACATAGCTGGTGTGTGTGTGTGTGTGTGTGTGTGTGTGTGTGTGCGCGCGCGCACGCGCGCGCGCACATTCAGCCATGTCTGACTCTTTGCGACCCCATGGACTGTAGCCCACCAGGCTCCTCTGTCCATAGTATTTTCCAGGCAAGAAAACTGAAGTGGGTTGCCATTTCCTACTCCAGAATCTTCCCAACCCAGGGATCAAACCCACATCTCTAGCATCTCCTGCACTGGTGGGCAGATTCTTTATCACTGCACCACCTGGGAAGCCCCACATAACTGTTGGAGCAATGAAACGCCTTTAGCATAGAGCTAGGTATAGAGCAAGTGTTCAGTGCACAAAAGTCATTACCATAGTGATTGTTATTACACCCAGCAAAATCTTATTTATCTAGGAGAAAACTTTGGAACTAGTAGCATTGAAAGGAGTCAATGCTACTAATGATACCAGATGACACAGTGATGGGGAAGAAGACCATTCAGTCGAGTGAGACAGCAGACTTGGAGATTATCCATCCCAGCTTCTTCCTTCTTGGGATGAAGAAATAGAGTCCCAAGTGGGCTATTTTCAGGGCTCAGAGCATATGGAAAATTAGTGCTGGAATCAATACCAGCAACCAGCTCTTCAAGAGTCTGTCCTCTGTCCGTCAGAGGACACGACCTTCCAACATTGGACTTGAAACTGAAGGGTGAAGGTCCCTCTCTTTGGAAGCATACATCTTCCTTCCATTTCCTCCTGCATCCCAAGGTCCACAGGGTGAGCCCACAGATACTGGATGATCAGGAAGCTGGCGTCATACAAATGTGTGAGGGCCCCACTGAATCTGGGGCCCCATTCAGACTGATGGAGCTTGGGAACCATTATCTTTATTAAGTGTCCCCACTGACTCACAGCCTCATGCTAATGAGCACCACTGTGTGGGATTTAAAGCATGAGGTCTGGAGTTTGAATCCTAGTTCTACTACTTAATAGTTGAATGGCTTTCACAAAATTACTCATATTTTTGGTTTCCTTGGTGGCTCAGTGGTAAAATAATTCAGCTTGCCAATGCAGGAAACATGGGTTTGATCCCTGGGCTGGGAAGATCCCCTGGAGGAGGAAATGGCAACCCACTCCAGTGTTCTTGCCTGGGAAATCCCATGGGCCGAGGAACCTAGCGGGTTGCAGTCCAAGGGGTCACAAAAGAGGTGGACTCCACTCAGCAACTAAACAACAACTCAAGTTTTAGATAAATCTCTCACCTCCAAAGCTAATAGCGCCTGCCTTATGCAGTTGTGAGGGTCCAGTATGACAGTCCCACCTAGCCTTCAGCAGTGGCTCATCCTGAGAGCTCTACAAATATAATTTATAAGGTGGTGGCTGTTGTTATTGTCAGTGTTTTGTAGCCAAGATTCACTGATGGAAGACTCTGTCACTGCCCCCCACTGCCCACAGAGGTATGAGTCTGTCCTAGGAGAGCATCTGTGGGGAAGGGGTGTGCTGTTCAATGCCTCCATGGATCTGAACCGTTCCCAAGTGCTGGAAAAGCATCCTCTGCCATCCAGGCTTCTCTGATGACCATAGCTATGTCCCAGGGAGAAAGCCATGACATCTGCTCTGGGAGATACCAAGTGACCCACGACTAGTGTAGGATCCCAGATCCCAGACTGAGGACCCTCACTCTGACTGCAGTTTGGGGTCCACAATCCTCACGGACAACTTCTCCAAGTATCCAGAGGGTGGAAGCTTCATTCCCAGGAGGTTCTAGACATCTGGGTGTGAACAGCTCCTGTGAGCCCCTGCCCCCATCCCTGTGTCTTTAAGACTTCCCATTAGCATCAGGGCGTGGGTGGGGAAGGGCTTTCCAGGTGGTTCATTGGTAATGAAAGCCACCTGCCAATGCAGGAGCCACAGGAGACCCAGGTTCGATTCCTGGGTCGGGAAGATCCCCTGGAGGAGGAGATGCCAACACACTCCCATGGGCAGAGGAGCCTGGCGGGCTATGGTCCATGGGGTCACAAAGAGTGGGACATCACTGAGTGACTGAGCATGCACACATGCATGAGTCGGGAAAAGATAGTCCCGTTGCTTTGTCCTTTGTCCTGTTCTCTCTTCTAAGCCTCCTCACCCTACCATCCCTGTGTGTGGGGCTTTCTCTACCACCATGGAAATCCCTCTGTCCTTGCACATGATGGCCTGGGGCTGTGTGAACATGAACACCTCTGAAAGCAATGCTCACATGAGGTCTGATGGGAGTTGGTGTGTAAGCACCCCAGCTCCACGCCCACTTGGGTGGGATAATTCTCCCAGTTTCCCTGCAGCATTAAACTCTAGTCACTCAGAGCGGTAGCTGACATGATCGAGCATCCTTTATGGGCTGGTTTCCTTCCCATGTTTCTTTCATTTCCTCACACCTTACCAGTGTTCCCTTCATGTCTCAAATAAACTCTGCACCAAATCCTTCTCTTGGAACACCTCCCCGGTAGAACTACATTAAGGCAGGTTTCTACCTGAGCATTCAAACTTAATGCTATTGGAAGCCAGACAGGAAAAGAAATTCAGTAAATAGTAGAAGAATCCAGTCTCCCATACTTTTTCAATATTTGTGTCTTTTACAAACCTCATCACTGGTAACAGCAAAAGTGCAAATCTCAGCAAGATTCCTGACCATGTTGAATAGATTTAGTGATCATAAGAGAGATTGATCTGTGTTATACACTTCAAGGCAGGAAGTGAAGTAAGAGACAGGACAGACTCTTCCCCAAAACCTTTCAAAGTCTCCCAAAGAATTTGTCACAGTTAATTAAAAATTTCCTTTACCTGTAATGATTTCCCATATATTTAGAGTATTAAACATTTAGTTCTCAATACTGCTGTTCATTGGTGAAAACTCAGATCAGGATGTAGGGCCCTAGAAAGATACATGGCAACCCCCAAAGCATCACATATAATCAGTTTTATTGCCAGGTAAGAAATTCATATTAATATAGTGAATACATATGTTTACAAATAAACATTCTTAGAAAACAAACAAATGTTTTTTTCATCATTGTAGGAAGTATTATTGGTATCATAAACTCTGCAGTTGTTGACAAGTATTAACACAGGTTTACTTGCAGAACATACAGTTACTAAAATATTTGCACATTAAAATATGCTCCATTTACACACAAAAAGAACCTGGGGAGAGTTAGATGGGGATGCCAGGTGGAGCCCAAGGTGGATGAAGGATGAGATATTCTGGGAAGGCAAAGAGAAGTCAGATTCTGGTCCCACTGGGTTGGAAGTGGGGGCGTAGCTAAGAGTAAGTAGAGGCAAGAGCCAGGGCATGGGATGAGAAGGTGGTCTCCCTGCTGTGTTCCGGTTTCTGTCTTCTAAGTGTCCGCATTCTAGCTAGAGGATCCTTGCTGATACATGGCCATCATAGTTCTACAGGTCACCCTTCAGGGTACTCTTTCAGTATCAAAACGTCTGTCCACTCTCCCTAGAAGAAGCCAAAAAATGAACTTCTCTGTTAAAACTCCCTCACTCCCCCAACATGAGTTCAGCTCCCAAAGCCAAGAGGAAGGTAACGAGGCTAAGTATTGGGTTTGCCAAAAAGTTTGTAACACCTCGCGGAAAAACCCAAATGAAAATTTTGGCCAACCCAATACTGTTCTTGGATTCTCACCACTGCTACTTCTTATGGACCATACTGCAACTTCACTGCCAAAATTATCGCTGCGGACTCCCAACTAACAAAATTCACTGGAGGCAGTTTACTTGGAAGAGAAGGAACATGACAGATGCATCCTGTAGATTCAGAGACCAAGAAAGATCCTTAATCAGGGCTGGGGTAAAGGTCCCACAATAGGGATTAAGGGCAGGGAGCAGAAACCAGCTAAATGGGAGACTAGAATGAGAGAACTTTTGAGCTGAAGGAAACCTCACCAAATGAGCCAATCCTGTATTTCCTGAAGCATGTGCTGTGTACCACTAGCAAATGCAAGACGAATTTAGGCAGTACATGCATAGGGCACTAATTAACATTTTCACGTAGGAAATGATTCCTTTTTCACTTTCGTCAGTCCATTTGATTCCTTCAAAGAGAAAGTCTCCACTGGGGGCTAGAATATCTTCAGCGACTCTTGAATGTCTGCTAATCTGTTTTTTAATAAAGAAAAGGGCTTCCCTGATGTCTCAGTGGTAAAGAGTCCACTTGCCAGCAGGAAATGAGGATTCGATCCCTGGATCAGGAAGATCCCTTGGAGAAGGAAATGGCAACCCACTTCAGTATGCTTGCCTGGGAAATCCCATGGACAGAGGAGCCTGGCGGGCTACAGTCCATGGGGTCGCGAAGGGTCAGACATGACTAAGCAACTGAAAAACAGCAATAACAATAAAGAAAAGGGGAGAGGAAGAGAGGAGGGAAGGAAGGAAGAGAAAGTGGGAAGCAAAGGCCAGGCTCGAACCCTTCCATGAGCAATAGTCTGTAATCAGAACTTAATAATTTTACACTTACTTCCTGTTTAGGATGGCTGCCATTGACGAATACTGGTTTTCTATTTATGATACTGGCAGGAAGTTTTCCTTTCAGAAGGTAAATGTATTAAAAATGCACCGATTTATCACTGAAATTAAGCAGGTCTCTGGGTAATGTAAGCAAATAACACTTCCTGCTCCACTGACTCTTAACACCAGCACTTTATACATTCTTTATTCAAAGCCACTAGACTCAGGACACATAGAGCCATATACTAAATAAATGTCACTGAAGATTACAAGGGAAGGTCTAATATTCTCTAAATCTGATTTCAAATAACTTATTTATTGAAGTTAGAACACTAATAATGAAAACCCATAAGACATAGAAGATACTATATGCATGAAAAATGGCCCTCATATTATAAATAACTATGCATTTCCCTCCATTCCCACTTGGAAAGAAATGAGTCTGAGACCTTCCTTTGTCAGAAATGTCTTGGAGTTCTGTGTAGTTAATGCTAGATGGTTGTTGTGTATATGTTTAACAAATGTTGATATCCTTTCATTTTAAGTATCCGTGCTGTTTTCTGGCTGTTTCTTTTTTAGGTACATGACAATGCTGTTTACATGGTCATTTAAAAAATTATGAAAAATGCATCAATTTAGGTACAAGTATTGTGACAGGGACACACAGACATGCCAGAAGTGTGTGGCAAGTACACAGATAACTAACATCAAGGAGACACTGACCAAGCCCCATGGTGTTTACTCTACAGTGGGGAGCGCTGGGACTTCAGCCGAGAGACTGAGAAAGCAAGCACTGAAACCCCCATCTCTGCTTCGTCTAGCACAGAGCCTCGGTCTGCACAGGTATCCAACAGGAGGTCTTCTGGGCACGATGTCATTTTTTTTCATTTTCATTTTCAGAAACCTTGAAAATCTTGATCTCTCCCCAATTCCCCATATAGTAAATGGAAGACTAAAGCCCAGAGAGATGAAATGCATGGTGCATATCCCCAGATCAGCTGGGAGTAAGGAATAAACAGCTGGTTTCCCTGATCCCATGATGTTAGAGTGCAGAGATGAGGAGGCAGAATGCCGAAGTCCAGCATTCCAGGAAGGGTCTTGTCGGACCAGACCACCTTTAGTTTCTGACAACTGAAGACCTAGGTGTCTCTCCGAGGCTCCTGTTAATTAGCCAAACCCTTGAGGGACTGATTGAAAACTTCTCACCTTAAATGCAAATCTCTTCTCTGTCAGTTCCCCTCTTTGGACTTCCACTAAACAAATCAGCTTCCTTCATGGTTCAGTGGCAAAGAAGCTGCCTGCCAATGCAGGAAATGCAAGTTTGATCCCTGGATGAGCAAGATCTCCTGGAGAAGGAAATGGCAACCCACTCCATATTCTTGCCTAGGAAAACCCATGGATGAAGTAACCTGGCAGGCTATAATCCATGTGATGGCAAGAGTCGGACATGACTTAATGACTAAACCACCACCACCAAGCAAATCAAACTAGCAGGAAAACTGTCTTTGTTGGGACATCCTTTAGCCATGAGAACCAATAGGAACACCCACCTCAGGGGATCATGAATGGGGGATGAATGCACCACAATATCTGGGGAGGTGGTTTGGAGGGACAGTGGGAATGATGGGACCCAGAAATGCTTGGGCAGCTAAAAGATCATGGGACTCATGGAGTTTTGAGGGTGTGGGTGGTAAGGAGGTCTTGGTCTTTGCAAATTGCAACAGCCCCCGCAGATTGTGTGATGGGGTGGGCTCACCAACAAAAGAAGGATGGAAACAACTTCTACTACTGCAGAAAGACAGGAGGGAGGAAGGTGAAAGAACACAGGTTGCACTTGAGAAACAAGACTGTCATTCAACAGTGACACATTGAAGGCACCACCCACGCTTATGACATTTTCAGTCCAAAGCAGTTGAAATTCGGCAGCGGCGGCGGCAGCAACAGGCTGAAAGGGAAGGGAGTCAGGGATAGACAGTTAACAGAGAACTGGGGTTTATGTCTGTTTCTTATCTCAGAGGCAAGGGGGCAATGCCAGAGATCACAGGCTTTGTGTCCCCTTCTCGCCTCTCGTTGACATCTCAACTGTGAATTTTGTTTGTTCTTGATGATGTTGTTGATTTCCTAGGTCTTGAAAATGTTGGACCAAAATTACTTTGCTGTTCTTGTCTGTGTGGTAGTGGGATCCTATTGTATTTTTCTTTTTTAAAAAATAGTTATCGAAGACTCTCTGGACCCTCTTCCTGCCATACAAGCCTACCCCTCCCATTTCCATGGTCTTTATGGGAGTTGTCTAAAAATGTCCTCTCTTTCCCATCACTGTAGGTGGGTTCAGGGTCTGTTTATTTTTTGTGAGTTTGAGTGTATGTTGTTTTTGCTTCCAACCTTGATGATATGAAAAGTACTAAAAGCATGGTGGTGGTGGTGGGGTCCAGTTACTATCTCATGCTTAGCAAAGTTTTGTGTCCATATCACTACTTCCTGGGATTAGGAAATGCTTATCACGGGGACACACGACCCCTTTTCTCTACCCCACCCTTTCCACCCTTTTCTCACTTTTTCACCCAGAAACAGACAACACGTGGTAAATGGTATATGTGCTCAACGGGACAATTTCTCTAAATTGTGCTACCTTTTTTTTTTTTTTCCATCATGGATTTCAGTTTCAAGTTAGGAGGAAAAGAAAAAAATCAGCCCCATGGTTTGGGCGTGTGAGTCGGCCACCTCAGCCCTGAAGTTGAAAGAGGGTGCCTCAAGTTACCCCTTGGCTGTACCGTGGACCGTCCACGCTCCAGTCTTGCTCAGCTGCCCGCCGACACACATTAGGCAGGACGCAGGAAAAGCATGATTCCATGTCACCAGTAGGTTTATCATCAGTTGGTGTGGAGGGTGAGTGTAAAGGTGGGTGTGCTGGCGGGGGGCAGGGAAGACGTGGGCTGGGGTATTTTTTGCCTCTCTCAGTTGAGTGTGGTCTCCAGGATGTCCCCTGTGGCGACAGCTCAGACAGTCACTTCCGTTTTGCTGTTGGTGATGAAGTATGGCTGTGGGGGTGGGTAATGCGGGGTGCGAGTTCCCAAGGGGTCGCTGGAGCCTGACTCAGCCGTGCCAAGCTTGCCCTTGTTCCCATAAGCCTGTTGCCGCCGGAGAGACTGATCCTTGGGGTCCCAGCTCTTAAAGTTGGCGGTGGAGTTGTAGGCCAGGGGGTGGGGGGGCGTCTTGTTGGTGCGGGACTTCTGTCCATTCTGCTTGGCGGGGCCGTGCTCAGGGCTGAAAGCCCGTGGCTCATCCTCCACTCTCACAGGATGCAGTGGTAAGTTCCCCTTGGCAGCCAGCTCAGCCAGGTGCCGCCGCTTGGAGTAGAAGTCATCGTTTACCTTGTCGGCTGTACCAGGGGACAGGTAGGTGGACGAAGGAGGGGACGAGAGAGCAGAGAGAAGGAGAGAGAGGAGAGAGAGAAAGACAGTTAGGGATCGGCCAGGTCAACCCAAGAACAGCATCTCAGTGGGCCAACAGTCCAACGAGACACACACTAGAAACACCACCTGGAGCAGACAGAAGGAAGGAAGACAGGGCCATGTGTTCTTCACAAACAAGACCACGACCAAGAAGGTGAGGGCATCCCCAGTGGAATCTCTAGCTTCCCCCACCTCAATCCTTCTTCCCTCACCATCACACCTAGCACTCTGTCCTCCTTGCCTTTCTCATAAAATGCCAATGTTCCTTCATCATGATGAAAATGATACCTCCTCATTACAGAAAATATTGAACACATGAAAAATATTCATATCTATCAGCTACTGCCCCAAACAATTGATATCAATACTTGTGTATATTTTCTCTTGGTTTTCTCAACAGCTTCCTTTGGAATATGCATTAGTGCTTTCATATTTTGCTTTCAGCAGTTAAACAGACTGGTGTTCAAATCCCACTTCTGACACCTACTAGCAGTGTAACTTTGATAAATAACTTTTATTACCATCAGCTTCTGCATCAGCAAAGTGGCTTCAATAAAAAGACTATTTCATAGGTTTGTTTAGTGGGTTAAGTGATATGCAATGTGCTTAGATGTTAGTCACCATTATTATCATCATTGTTATGAGTAATTGTAATTTCCCACTTTCTAACAAGCATTTCTACATACTTTTATGAATCACTAACAAAGAGCACTCTAATACCTACATAATATTTCAGTGAACAGAACTACAAAAATCAATCAATTGTCCTATTGATGAACATTCAAGCGGTGCCAACATTTTGCTAATATAAATGAAGCTGAAATGAGAATTTTCTAGACAAAAGCTCTCTTTGTACTTAGAATTCTGAATGTAAAATCATTCTTAAAATATCTGTCAATCTATATCAGAGGATGGAAAACTATAGCCCACAGATCAATCTAGCTCCCACCAGTTTTTGTAAATAGTTTTACTGGAATCATCCCCAGACCCATTCTGTTACCTACTGTGGCCACTGTTGCTCTGCAGAAGCAGATTTGAGTACTTGTGACAGAGACTGCATAGGTTACATAGCCTGAAATATTTACTATCCAGCCCTGAAATGAATGATCTGAAGTATAATTACTTGGCCAAAGGGCATAAACATTATTAAGGCCCTTTACACATATTGACAACTTCGCTACAAAAGAATTACACCAATTTCCACTTCATTTATCCTTTACAGCACTGAATGACTCACTTCTTTCTTTTTTTGTTGTTCTTCCTTCCCTCCCTTCTTTCTTCTTCCCTTTCCTTCTCGCTCAATTTATTTAATAAACTTCTGAGACCTTTATATTTTATTTTCTCTCACAATTCTTTTATTAGGAGAGCTGCTATACCTTTAAAATTACCATGTTATCAATAAACTTTTGAGCTTACATCTCTCAGGAGCCCAGAAAAATGTGCTGCTCTTTTATCCACACTTCTAACATCTCATACTGTTCCATGTGTGAATGTATGTAAATTCATGGAGGTCATTGCCCTTCTATATTTATTTTCTCATTTGATCCTTTAACTACAAGAGGTGGTAAAGATGGGGATTATGACACCTGCTTGACAAATTAGGAAACTTTCAAGCTAAGGCATGTGAAATTATTTAACTGAGGTTACTCACCGCTTGTGACTGAGCTAAAGTAGAACCTAACTCCAATAGATGCTATCTGATGCTTTTGAAAGGTTGGAGAGAGAAAGGTTTGCTTTCAGGAATAAGCGGACAAATATGCCCCCCTGCCCCCCTCTGCTTCTGTAGCAGAAAGCACTCATTGAGCTCTTTCCTAGTAGGTGTGGCCTGTACTTAAACTCTTCAGCACAGTGCCCCAAGAAGCCACATGTTAACTTTCTAGGCTCCATACAGTTTAATTTGGGTTTCTGTCCATGTTTAATGCAAACATCCCTGCAAAAATGCAATCTTTCAAGAGAATGCTCCCCTCTTCCTTGAATTCTAGAGCTGTCTGAAGACACAGAATATCAATTCCAAAAGGAACCATGGGATAGCTACCGACATGGGAATGAGTTATTCAAGTCAATAGTAAAACTGCTGTCTTCTAGAGGAAAGTTCTAGGTTTCCAGTGTCATAATGTTTCAACAGAAGGATGCTCTGACACTGTCTCCTTGGACTTCAAAATTCATGTAGCCAGTTATCTTCAGGACAGAGTAACTGGCATTTCCCACTCAAGGTGGCCAAGCCTGCATACATCAACACCACTCAGTCTGTTTCTTCAGGTTCTTCCTTCTCTTGAGAGTGGGAATACCAACTCTCTGGTTACTCAAGTTAGGAACACAGGAGCAGGTGCTGATGCCATCTTCCTCTTCTCCCCAGCACAACTGCTAACCCACAGGTCCTTCCAGCTGTATCTGCCAAATGTTCCTCTGGCCTATACAGCCAAAGGCATATTTCTAAATGCAAAATAGACCATCTACCGAAACCTCTCCAAGCAATTTTGTTTAGTCATTCATCAAATAGGCATGGGCCAGGTGACAGACACTGAAAATATAAGGGAGAATCAGAAAAAGACAGTCCCCAACCTCATGGAGTGGATATTCTGCTAAGGAGGACAGAAAGTAACCAAATAGTCCCACAAATGACATCAAAGTAGAAATATGATAAGTGTCGTGAGCTATCAAATCTTTTGAGTATTTATAATAAGGTCTCTGAGCTGGTCAGAGAACCAGAAGTTGGAGCTGACATGTCTCACCCCTTCATTTACACCAGATGCTCTGATATTCATCTTTCAAGACTAAGCTAAGGTGTCATTTCCTGATTCCCCAAGCTCCCTCAGCAACCCCTGCTCTCTCTGTCATAGCACTGACTGTGCTGTTTTATAATTTTCCATTTTCCATCTATTTGCTCTCACTAGACTGTGAGTGCTTAGAGAGCAAAAACCTTATCTTTCCATTTGTGGGGCTCAGTGATTCTCCATACTGGCAGTGCATGGGAATCACATGGGAGAACTTTTAGAGCATTCATTTCTTCTTTTCCAATTTAGGTTCCTTTTAATTCTTTTTCTTGTCTGATTGCTGTGGCTAGGACTCCCAATATTATGTTGAATAAAAGTGGCAAGAGCGGGCATCCTTGTCCTGTTCCTGATTTTAGCAGAAATGCTTTTAGCTTTTCACCATTGAATATGATGTTAGCTGTGGCTTTGTCATTTATGGTTTTTATTATGTTGAGGTATGTTCCCTCTATGCCCACTTTCTGGAGAGTTTTTGTCATAAACGGATGTTGAATTTTATCAAAAGCTGTTTTTTCCATCACTGACTCAATGGACATGAGTTTGAGCAAACTCTGGGAGTTGGTGATGGACAGGGAAGCCTGGCGTGCTGCCGTCCATGGGGTCACAAAAAGTCAGACACAACTGAGTGACTGACCTGAACTGATTGAGAAGACCCTATGGATTTTATTCTTCAGTTTGTTAATGTGATGTATCATTCTGATTGATTTGCAGATACTGAAAAATCTTTTCATCCCTGAGATAAATCCCACTTGACCATGGTATGATATTTATAGAATTACAGATTCCTGGATCCCTCTCCCAAGCAATTTCATCAGAATCTCTGAGGGCGTGGCCCAGGCATTTTTCTTTAAAGACTCCCTGGATGATTCTAATGTACAGCCCAAATTGAGAACCACAGATACAGCCCTGGTGTCTAGCATGCTCTCTGTACATATTTTTTTTGAAAAAATTAGAAAAGAAATGAGTAGTCACTTTACTTTTCTTATCTCCAGCTGCCTCCCAGCTCAGGCACCCCTCCTTCATATAAAGTTTGACAAAGTCAGATCCCTCCAAGACAGGTCATTCTCCAGGGCATGTGTCACAGCTGCCTTTCTACATTTGTTTATTCAGGTCATTTATTATTGTCTAACTCTTCCACTAGAGTTTCAAGAAAGAGAGCCTGGGTCTGATTTTTGCCCACCACTGTATAAGCAATGTCCAACCTAGTTCCTAACAGATGTTAGATATGCAATAATTATTCAGTGAATAAATTATGATCAAAATACAAAGCACAGGTAATATCAGGACAACAGTAGGAGTGGAAGTTCTTTTCTTTGTTTCAGTCTCTTGATAAAACTCTCACCCACCATCATTCGGCACCCCCAGCATCATTCAGAACCATTTATCCCCATATTCTTCTTTCCAATCAATAGACTAGTCTAATATCAGCTCAGATCAAGGGATGCATTTGAGAATTCCTGTTTCTGACAAACCCAGGAAACTGAATATGAAGCAGGTGTGCCAATAAATTGGCAAGTTGATATCCTCTCAAAAAATTCTAGATAAAAAAAGAAAGAAGGCTGAGCACCAAAGAATTAATGCCTGAGAGTCCCCTTGGACTGCAAGGAAATCAAATTAGTCAACCCTAAATGAAATCAACCCTGGATATTCATTGAAAGGACTGATGCTAAAGCTGAAGCTCCAATATTTGGCCACCTGGTGTGAAGAGCTGACCCATTGGAAAAGACCCTGATGCTGGGAAAGATTGAGGGCAGGAGGAAAAGCAGACAACAGAGGGTGAGATGGTTGGATGGCATCACTGACTCAATGGACATGAGTTTGAGCAAACTCTGGGAGATAGTCAAGGACAGGGAAGCCAGGCATGCTGCAGTTCATGGTGTTGCAGAATCAGACACAACTTAATAACTGAACAACAAAAATAGTCATGGGGCAACTCTTGCCATATCAGTGCTGGTGTGAGAAGCAGCCCCCACTAAGAAATCATGGAGTGCCACATGGAGAACCTACATCCTTCTCCACACTCAGCCCTGAATAGGTCTCTTGGTGAACTCGGCACTGGGAAACCCCTGAGCTCTGAAAATGTCTGGTATGCGGTACAAAGGTGGGACAGAAAAGTCTGTAGGCTTTGGAATCAGAACCTGAGTATACGAGATGTTGGTAATTTCAACCTCCTATATTGCTAATTCTTTTGGTGTAAAATGAGGATAAAATAAGAAATCTGAGGTTTATTGTTAGGAATAAATTATATGAGACATAGAAGCTCTATAGCATAATTCTGAAAGAGAGTAACTATTCAAGACATCTATTTTGTCTGTCTTCTGGTTTATGAAGGAGGCATTGGATTAAATCCAACATTTACTGAGCACTCTGTGCCAGACATCCTGCTAAGCACAAAGGAAGCAGTCATCCAAACCAACCATCCTTACTTCCTTTCTTCTTCCCCTCTTTGCTTCCTTCCACCTGCCATGTGTGATGGGTGCCTAGTTCTCACTATGAGATGACATAAGAAGGGGCTTTTTCCACTTGGGATGAGGGGCTGGTTAAGGAATGCATCCTTGTGGATGCTCTTTTAGGTGGCATCTGAAGGTAAAAAGTAGCAGAAACAGCACCCAGGTTGAAGGCACATAAGGTATGTTGCAAAAGTAGCTATAATACTTTGCAATTTCTTCCAGTAGGACGTAGAGTCTATTTCCCCACCTTTGGAATATGACCTGACCTTGCCATTGGCTTTAATTAGTAGACTTTAGCAGAAATGATGTCATGCACATCCCAAATCTGTGCTTTTAAAAGTTCTACCGCTTCTGCTATCAGGCTCTTGGAACCCTTCCTCCATGTGCAAAAAGAAGCCCAAGTTAGCCTCCTGAAGGATGAGAAAGCTGCATTCCAGTTGCCCACATTCACCATAGCCAACAGCAGCCTGGTACCTGCCAGATACCAAGTGAGACCATCCTGGACCATTAGCCCACCTGCCATTAGCCATACAGACACCATACAGCCATTAGCCCACCTGCCAGCTAACCACAGATACCAAGAAGGCCTGGACAAGAACAGCCAGGTCAGCCCAAACCAGAATAATTGCCCAGCTAAGCCAGAACCACAAGCCGTATAAGCAGTTTCGATGTTAAGCCATTAAGTTTGGGGGTAATTTGTTATGCAGCAGTAGATAACTGATACAGAACAACATTTACAAAAGCCCTGAGGTGGGAAGTAGCATGGCAGTTTCAAAAACTGAAAGGATATCTATGTAATAAAGTGGAGAAAACAAGGGGTTATCAGATCATCTAATGTTCTGTAGGGAGGACTGTATTACTCACATCTGTTGTCTGATACCCTCCCTTCACAAGACTCAGAGGTGTTTTCTAAAAGTGCAGAGCAAGTACAGACTTGCTGCCTGGGGTGTGAAACTGTCCTTCAAAGAGTTATTTTCGAGATTATTTCAACAAGGATGTGGTTGGTGGTGAGGTGGATGAACTGTTCCCATAGCCAGAAAATGCAATTTTCGTGGAATCCTCTTTCTCATCCCCTCTGATTTAGGTATTGAGGACAGGAAAGAAATGCTTACCTGGCCACTCTCAGCACTGTGCATTATGGTCCCTGTCTTAATATATTAAAAAGCTACTTGTGAGAGAAATCACAGATTCATTGAGCAGCTTTGTAAGCCCCGTTAATAAATGCATTAACCTAATCATCTTGGGTATCTCATGGGCAGATGGCTAACAAGCCGACCAGGAAACAGATGTGTGAGGCTTTCAACAACACTGGTCCTCTCCGTTTTGATTTTTCTTCATTTAAAGAGAGGAAGAAAGAATGAAAAAGGTGCTTTCCTTCCAATAAGCCTAATTGCCTTGAAAGAACTAAGGCTATAAAATTAAACTGTACCTTCCTCCATCTGTCTCTCTCTTAATTAGCAGCAGACACTGGTACAGGTGCTGGGTGGGATGGAGCTTTGCCTCCGTGGATGCCAAGAGTCAGGGTAATAACTAGTTTTGAAAACAAGCTACATAGCTGAGGGTCTCAGCAGGTGGCCTCCCACCTACCTTCTTTCCTTGGGACAAAGGTATCTTAAGGAGAAGTTCCCACAGCTCTTTCTCAGTTGGTGTTCATCTTGGGTCTCAGGTGATGGATTTCACCTGGTAAGCAATGTCCCAACCTAGGCTTTCACTAATTCCCCCACATATCCCTATCCTTGGTCCAAGAATATAGCGAAATAAGCTTCCCATCACATTTACAAATCAAATCCAAATGATTTGGATGACTTGGTCTGCCTAACCTGATCCCTGGCTGTTGGTTCACCCTCATCCTTCCCACACTTGCTATGACCTCACTTAGTGTACTGGTTTCCCAAGGCTGCCACAGCACAAGTTGCCACAAACTAGGCAACTCCAAACAACAGGAATGGATTCTTTCCCAGTTCTGGAGGCCAGGTGTCAGTGGGTCTGTGCTCCTTTTGCAGGCTCTAGTGAGGCATCCTTCCTTGTCTCTTCCAGCTTCCAGTGGTGGCGGTAATCCTGGCATTCTCTGACTGTAGCAGCATCTCCTGTCTTTGCCTCTGACTTCACAGGGCTCTCCACTGTGTGTGTGTCCAGCTTCCAATTTGTTCTGTTTCTCTAATGCATCATCCACACTTTGGAAGTCTTTGTGACCTGGGCCTCACAGGGATGGAAAGACTGGATCTTCTGGGGCAGGAGAACCAGGTTTCTGCCCAGCTCCAAACCCCTGGTTGGAAACTTGCAGAGGCATGAATGTTTTCTACCAGCCATAGCTCAGGGGAGCTAGGATGGAGGCAGGTGCAGGAGGCAGGGATTGGTTAAACAGACCTCCCGGAGACAGCAGCAGGCTGCGCTCACGCACCTCCCTCCCAGCTCCCCCAGCAGTAACCTGTAATCTAAGAGCTCACCTTTAAGTGTATGCTCTGCCCCAGGTACCCAGATAGGGAATGGACATTTGTTACCCCACTTAATACTCTCAAAGGCTTCCCTGGTGGCTCAGATAGTAAAGAATCTGCCTACAGTACAGGAGGACCCAGGTTTGATCCCTGGGTCATGAAGATCCCTTGCAGAAGGGAATGGCTACCCACTCCAGTATTCTTGCCTGGAGAATTTCATCGACATAGAAGCCTGGCAGGCTACAGTCCATGGGGTCGCAAAGAGTTGGACACAACTGAGCAACTAACACTTTCACACTCTCAATATCCTAACGAGATCGGTGCTATTGTTGGTCTCCTTTTATAAATGGGGAAACTGAAACGACAGAGCTTTGGCAACATGTCCAAGTGACAATGCTGGGATCTGAATCCAGGGAACCTGGCTGAATTCCAAGTATCTTAGAATTTACGAATCTGTGGCAACAACACTCACCACTATTTAGCCATCTGCCCACCTAATAGAAGAAACACTGGTTTCCTTAACAAGTTTCTATCCACTAGAAAAGGTTTTTCCCCAAACTCCAAAGAAGATGGGGGACAGAGTGAAAAGTACATGGAGAAAACACTTTTCTTGATTCCTCCTCTCCAAACACTAGAGATTGAGATATACATGTAAAGCTTGTTCACACAAGGCGATATCAAAATGTCACAACTGGAAGTTTCAAATTTTCCCTGAAGGCAAGATATGTTTGCTGCTTTCTTCCTTGAAGTGGGACAGGAGAAAGGGAGCTGGGATGTCATAAGACTGCCTGCCAGGTCCTCTGCGCTCCGCTGGCTACTGCATTAAAGAGTATGGGTCTCACCTCCTCTGAGAGGCACTGGCATTGGCTGGAGTGCTGGGCAATCACCAACCACAAGTGGTTTCCTGTTACAGAGCTGGGTTGGGTAAGATGCTATATGTTTCTCATAGAACTGGGAGGAGCCTGAAGCTTCATCATTGCTCCAGCCAGGCACATCCAGGTGCTTCAGACCAATCATCTCATTTAATTGGCTCCCTGCCCCACCCCGAGCCAATGAGGCAGATGCGGTTGCCTGGGTGTTTCATGCTACATCACACCGATTCTCTCCATGACAATGTGGAGAGAGCCCATTCTGAGATATTCACCAATGTTCTTCTCCCTCTGCTTCCACTCTGCCCTCCCCACCACTCAGCGAGCAGAGATCACTTTTGATGGTGACAAAGGGTTCCGAGTATTGCTTCTGAATCTTACACTGAGATTTCAACAGCCACAGTAGAGTCTTGGAGGGTGAGACTTCAGCAATAAGATCTGAGAAGGCTGAGAGAGAAAGAAAGACTAGTGAGACTGAAATCCTGGAGGATTCAGTGCATCTGGTTTATACAGAAGATTGCAGAGTTTGAAAGAATGTACCCTTGCTTTTTGTAATTGTAGAATCTTCTTTACAATACAGTAGAAAGAACATGAACTTGGAAAGCACACTGACCTGAGTTCAAATCTCAGTTTACAAGCTGGGGCCTTCAGCAAGTTACCTAAGTCCTCATACCTTCCCCAGTAAAATTGAAAATAAATAACAGTGCTGGCTGATTCACATTGTTATATGGCAGAAACCAACACAGCATTGTAAACTAGTTATCCTCTGATAAAAAAAAATAACAATGCCTGCCTATGTGGTAGGGGGTTAGGGTATTCAAGAGAATCGTGTGAACTATACTGTATAATGTGAAGTACCAATGTCCTTGCTTCATGGTAGGTATTCATTAGACAGTAGCCACTATCACTTCATTGTCAAAAAATAAAAAGAATACAAAATGAGGATAAGAAGACCTTCTGTGCAGAGTGCAGCAGAGAAGTAAACAAGGCATGAAAACACAAACCACTATGCCCAGCACACAGTAGAACTCCTTAAATGTATACCCCACATGAGATGATATTGTAAATACTGCTATTGTCTCCCAGAACTCTTCTACCATTTTTTTTCCTGGGCACATGGCCACCCAGCCTTCTTAGAAGCTAAACTTGGCCATGTGGCTGATCTCTCACCAATGCAATGTTAGCAAAAGTGATGCATCCAATTTCCACTTGATATTACTCACTTAAAAGAAAGTTGGTTGCCCTGGGTGTCCTCTCTCCCCCTTCCCATAGGCCATGACAACAACTGACTGTAACAGCACAGACGAGAACAGTTCAGTAGAGGCTCTGCCGAGCAACAATGTTGCAAGAACCTGGGTCTCTGAGTGACAGCTTGGAGTACAGTAGCCCTGCCGGTCTGGACCACTCCCTTTGGGGCTATGACATGAAACAGAAATACACTTCTTCCTTTTAAGCCACTGTATTTAGGGGGCCTTTTGGTTCACTAGGACAGTACTGACCTTTTATTTAAGTAGGGATGTTTTCTCGATCTCTACATTTTTTCTCTCCATCATAAGCTGAATTAAAAAATAAAAGGGGAAACAGTTCATGTTAAAAAAAAAAAAGCACCCAGGTATTTCACTCTTCTTTTGAAATACATGCTCTAAAGCTACAGAGGCTTCTGGGACTGTCTCAGCAGGCAGAAATAAGAAAGGCAGGAAAAAAAAAAAAAAAGCCCAGCTTCCCAGGCAGAAGACAGCCAGGAAGAAGGTGGAAAGATTTGTCTTTATGGCAAATTAGCCCCGTTTCACCTGGTTCTGGGCCTTGCTGCAGAGCTACAAGGAGGGAAAATCACATTTGAACCAGTTTCTAATGAAACCCAGGACTCCTGGCTGTTCTTATAAGGCTGCACATCTTTCCTGAAGCCTTATCTCTCCAAGAGAGAAAACTGGAGATGGAAGAACAGGAGTCTGGCCCTTTTTGTCTCTGTCCTGAGAGCTCCCATGTGGAGGCCCTGCTACCTTTGTTGAGAGGGTTCTGAAACAGTTCCTGGCTTGGGCTTTGCACTAAAGTTGTCCACCTGCACCACTGGCCCCTTGGTTGTGGCTGCAGGGAGCTCTCTGTGAATGTCTTGCTGCCAACGGACCCATGAAACCTCAAGTCTCCTCCCTTAGGCAGTCCTGCTGGACAGTCACTACTTTCTGAAAGGCTACTGAACAAAGCCGGATGGCCTCATTGTCCATCCATGGCTGACCACAGCATCCCCTGCCTTGAAAGGTCCTAGATGGAAACTGTGCACTCATTCACCGCCTTTCATCCTGCTTCCTAGATGGAGATATTTCTTTTCAGAAATTCATTACTTGGTTTGCTTATGATCAACCTTCCAGCTAGTGAAATTTTACACATCTGGTGATTTTTTAAAGGGAGGAAATAAAGGTTAATTCTCCTTAATCCTACCTATCTCCTTCCAATGTACTGTAGCAAAGGATTGTCTCAGAGTAGATGATAATATTTGGTACCCTGTGTTAGATAAATGCATGAAGGACCTCCATTCTTCCATGTTCCTTATATTGATATTCTTTTTATGTGACTTTGAAATTCACCCCCCAAAAGAAGGATCTCTTTCCTCACCACTGGATTCCAAGTTCCTCCATGTGACAAATGAAGGTGAGCAGACATGACACACACAGAATTTTGAAAAGTGCTTTTTGGCATTTGGCTGCTCTCTTGCATCTTTGTCCACATCATGAGAACATGTCTGGGCTACCCTCTCTGAGGATGAGAGACACCTGGAGCAGAACCAAGTCACCCCAGTCTTTCCAGCTGAAACCAGCCTACATTAGCCAACATTCAGCCAACCCCCAGATATATGGGTGAATTCAGTTGAGATTAGAAGAACCTCCTGCATCAGCATAAACCATTGGCACTTAGACCCCAACCCCAATAAGTGCTAAGCTAAATAATTTTAAGGCATGAGATTTGAGGTTGCTTGTTATGCAGCATTATTGCAACAATGGATAACTGACACAAATACCAATCATTCACTCACCCTACTCCCAGGAAGAGCCCCAATTTCCAGATGGGGATCCATGTTGCCTCTACTCTAAATCCACATGGTTTGGATGACATACCCCTCCACTCCTTACCCCCAACCATCCTCCCAGGACGACAAATAACCCATTTCATCGCCCTAACATAACATGACATTTCATAACCACAACAATTTGTTCAGAGGTGAGTGGTAACATGACAAGGTAGTCAATCAGAGTAAAGCCTGGGATCCTTACTTATGGAGACAGAGGGGCCAATGAGATCAAGGATCCCTGCCTTCCACTTAAAGGAGAAGCAACCAGAGCTGTGGGCTCCACATGACAGCCAGCACAGTAGAACCAGTGCTGGATCTAAACACGGGCTTCCTGGCTTCCACCTGGCTCATTTTTCTGCTACTCCCACGGCCTCTTCAGAAAAGACAGCAAGATTCCCCTCAAATGCAATGCCCAACTCCATTTAATAATTTATTAATAAAATGTACAATGTGGGTCTACTATGTGCCAGGGCCACCATGCAAGATTTGGGGGAATTTAGCATGAATGGCACCTAGCCAGCTTAGCCTCAGTACGTACATGCTTCAGTCATGTCCAACTCTTTGAGACCTTATGCAGTGTAGCCAGCCAGGCTCCTCTGTCCCTGGGATTCTCCAGGCAAGAATACTGGAGTGGGTTGCCATGCCCTCCTCCAGGGGACCTTCCCACCTCAGGGATCAAACTCGTGTCTGTTGTGTCTCCTACACTGGCAGGCACTTTGTTTGTTTGTTTTTTGTTTTTTACCACTAGCGCCACCTGGGAAGTCCTTAGCCTCAGAAGGACACACTCAAACTAGTCCCCAGGGCTGGACACTCGGACCTCCAGCAGGGACCACTTGGGGAAGACTTGCCTGAAAAACATCATGTATCAAAAAACAAATAAAGGAGAGCAAGTTGGGCTACCACAGTGGCTCAGCAGTACAAGAATCCGCCTGCAATGCAGGAGCCACAGGAGATGCGAGTTTGACCGCTGGATCAGGAAGATCCCCTGGAGAAGGGCATGGCAACCCACTCCAGTATTCTTGCCTGGGAAATCCCATGGACAGAGGAGCCTGGTAGGCTACAGTCGATAGGGTTACAAAGAGTCAGACATGACTGAAGAGACTGCATATGCACACACGCCCACAGCGCAAACTGGTAAGATCTGCTTTGCCATTTCCTGGCAGATAGGATTCCCCTCCAAAGTCAGTGAGAGTCAATGCAAGTGGAAGCAGGCCACTTGTATCTTCAGGGGCCTTTTCCCCTCTCCTTCTCAGCTAACCTCCCCTGGAAACAGTCATCCCTTACCCGGTGTTTGTAAAGTGTATTCATAGCAACATTCACACTCTGGATGTTAAGACATGAACTGACTTTACTGATAGAAAAGAGATAAGATGTCAGAAGTATTTGAGGGACTTCCCTGTTACTGCAGTGGTTAAGAATCTGCCTTCCAAGGCAGAGGACACAGGTTCGATTCCTGGTTGGGGAACTAAGATTCCACATGTCACAGGGCAACTACTGAGCCCACACACCACAACTAAGACCCAATGCAGCCAAACAAATAAATAAATTTTAAAGTGTTTGGGAAATGATGGATTTTACAGAGTTTGATAGTTTCTTTACCTTGAGATTTTTCAGAACTCTAATTTGCTCACCTGATAATATTAGTATTCATAATATCAGTTACTATGTCATCACTTTCAACATACCAGGCACTGTGACATGTATTGCACATGTTATCTCATCCTCACAACAACCTTAGGAGGGAGGTGATTGTGATGTGGCCACCCTGTAGATCAGAAATGAGGGGCTCAGAGAGGTTGAATGACTTGGGGAAAGTAACAAGATGGGGCTATGAATGGAGCCCAGGTGTGCCTGAAGCTAAGCGCATCACATCCTGCTTATACCTTCCTTTCAAGAAGCTGGCGTGCATGCTCTGTCAGTCGCTAAGTCATGTCTGACTCTTTATGACCCCATGGACTGTAGCCCGCCAGACTCCTCCGTCCATGGGATTTCCCAGGCAGGAATACTGGAGCGGGTTACCATTTCCTTCTCCAAGGGATCTTTCTGACCCAGGGATCGAATCCACCTCTCCTGCGTTGGCAGGCAGGTTCTTTACCACTGAGCCACTGAGGAAGTCCTCAAGAAGCTGACAGGTGAGCAAACCCCTGACCTTAGGGGTGTACAAACCCACACCTTAGGCAGATTGAGGGTCTGGAGGTTGAGTAGAAGACAACAGGGGAAGACAAGTGATCCCAGTGGTCCCCTCTCTGGAACCTCTTTTCTTCTCCCCTGATAAAGCAGAATAAATAAAGATGCATTTAGCAGGACTGGTGAAATTAGCCTGGTTGGAGTAGAAAAATAGCCTCTAAGCCCTTGCTTCTGACCCATCCTGAAATATGTTCTAAATGCATCCGACAATAACAGGCTGATATCAGGACACGGATGCTGACTGCCTCTACATGCTGTCACGGGCATCGTAATGGCTTTGTTTTTCACAAGGGAAGGAAAAAAAAAGTTTATGCCTCAAATTAGCAGGTCTGTCATGTTCCAAATTGTTTGCATTTCTAAAAATGGACATTGACATGTGAACAGTTATTATCTAATACAAGACCCAAAAATCTCCCTCTCTCAAGGCAACAACTGGGTGATCAAGGGATTCTCATTAGACACGAGGGTCTGAAGCTCTCTCTCCCAATTCTGGAATAAGGGGCGGCTCTCTCCATTCCCCCCTCTTCACTGAGGCTGCTTATGAGCCTCTGGGTTTCTGGTCACACTGCCCTCCTCAGAACTCTCAAGCCACAGAAAGATGCTTGGAGATCCAAGCAAAGGGTCTTAGGGTCTTAGTTTCCCAGCAAGATTTCTCTAGTGCAGTGGTTTTTAAAGTATGGTCCCCAGACCAGCAGCAGCAGCATCACCTCGGAAACAGTTAGCAATTCAGCTCCTCAGGCCACACTCATGGTCTAGTGAATGAGATGCTCCAGGATGGTGTCCAGGAAGCAGGCTTCAACATCCCTCCAGGGGATGCTGATACGCGCTCAAGTGGCTCAAAAGTGAGGACCATGGGTCAGCCCACAGCTCCCTCCCCTCCTCTCACACACATTCTACAGTCTCTTCATTATTCCTCTACTCCATTTTCTTCTCTTCATCCTCTACCACCCCAGTTCAGGGCACTGCCCACCTGGATGACTGCAACAGCCTCCCAGTGGGTGGTCCCAATTTCAGTCCACCCTCCCTTGATCCAGTCTCTAGTTGGAAACCAGCATTGTCTTTCGAGAAGGCAAAATGGCCCCACCAGCACCTTACTTACAGCCCTTACTTACATCTTCTCACTTCTCCCAGTTCAAGGTCACTAAAGAGTTGGAGCTCCATCTGCTTGGGTCAGCTATATCTTTTCAATACCAAATTCAACAAAGTACAAGGAGTGAAGGAAGAAGAGAACTGCATTTCCAGCCTGTTCTGGAAAAGAGCTACTCCCACCACACCCCAGTGGGAAATAACTAAATATCAGAGCTAGGCAGACATGGGTTCAAGTTTCAGCTCCATCACTTAGTAGCTAGCTGACTTTAGATAAGCAAGACTTAGACTTGATCAGACACCCAGGTCCTTATTAATAAAGAGGATTAATAAAGGGGAAGGACAACACACATATGGCTGGATCATCAGAGAATTTAATGATAAAATGATATCAAGGGCCCAGCCCTGCCTGGCACATAGCAGGGGGTAAATAAATTATAACTACCACCTGCCTCTGTCAGCCAGCTAGTTAACACACAGACGCAAATGGACTAACTCCTTAACTTTCAGCTCATCATGATAGCCAGGAGAGTTAAAGAGCATCTGTTCCCCAAAAGGCTAATCAACCCCAAGACCCAAGGCCAGCAATCTGTTTATCACTCCCTCAGAAGTTGTTTTCCCCCTGCATTAAATCACCTTATGTTTTGCCATTTGCCTGTGCAGCTTTCTGAAAGGAAAAAAAAAAAAAAAAAACATTTCCTGGATGTCTTACCTGGGATGGCTTCTGATAGCGACATTTTCCTTCAGGCAATGAACATCAGGAAGTGAAGAGGATCACACTTTTTAGCAACAGCCTGGAGACACGCCACCCCAGGTGCACACACACACACACACACACACACACACACACACACAACACCTACACATGGGAACTCAGATAGACCTGCAGATCCAGCCAACATGGACACACGTGTGCACTGGATCACACACAGACAGTGGGACGCTCTGTGCCTTCATGGATCAACGCCAAATCCAACAACACCTAGACAAAAGAGCTAGAAAAAAACCGTACGGTACCTTTCGGTGACTTAAGTGTCGCCACTGTCCAGTCACCCTCAGAACTTCCTAAAAAAATAACAATGGAGAGATGCTGATCTGTTCACTGGCTACCCACGTGCACGGCGCCCTCACACCCAGATGATGCTGTTTGCGTCTCAACTGCAGTCTTTAAGTGTGTGTGCGTGTGGGGGGGGGGGGGGAGGGAGGTCTCAGGGGACTCAGGGAAGAAGGGGAGGAAGTGAATGCACAACTGTGATTATGTGAACACTTCTCTCTGTAAGGTCCTGAAGCATGATCGAGATAATGCCCAACACAGGATCAAAAAAGGTTCCCCTTGAAAAAGCCTAGATGTATTCAGAGAGAGACAGACAATTCTTAGGTGGTGAAATCTGGCTCTAAGTTTCAACCTTCTAAGAAAGAAGGCAAAGTTTTAATTACCAGAAGTCACAGTGGCTAATAACCATGCTCTGTGGTCAAGAGAGAAATCTGGATCCTCTTGTACTGCAATCCTGCTAAAAGGGAGTGGGGGGTGGAGGGGGGGGCGGTGCATCATTAGCTCCATATTCAAAATTGGGGCAGGCTAGGCTTTGCTGACTGTGACTTTAAATGCTAGGCAGCAGACCAGGGCGGGCGGAGACCACCCTAACCCAGTGCCCACCACACAATCTGTGTTTGCAAAACATTGTTGAATGAATGAATGAATTCAAGGTTCTCCACGGAGTCACTCTTCCTAAGGTAAAGAAGTTCCCCTTAATGCAAAAGGAATCAAGCTTGTTATCTGAGAATCCCTAATGCCTGGAATTTTATTGTAAATCAGTTTCTCCAGATTGAATTCCGTTTCAGATGTACTGGCTGAACCCTGGGGGAAATCTCACATGATTAGCAGGAGCCCGTAGTGTAACCCTTTCCGTAAAGGATGGTGAGAAAGGCTACTGCTACACCTTACCCAGATCCTCCGTACACCTTCTCTGTACTATGGGGACTTCGCTCAAAGCGGGGCAAACCTGCGCACGCGCCAGTGCCGCAGCCTCTGCTCATTGGCTGGCGGCCTGACCAATCAGCGTGCGCTACTAGCTCCCATTTCCTTTCTTGGGAAGCTACCTGGAAGAACCAAGTCCTCAATGTTTTTGCACAATTTCCAGAGATATATCCGGCTGCCAGCTGGGAGGAGACGCAGGGAACAGTCTGTGATCTGAATGATTACAGAGCACAGATCCGGGCCCATTTAAGCATTTCTGGTTGGCCTCCCAGGCGTGCCAAAGGACACTCAAATTGCCACGTTCCCCCTGCGGATATGAACTCTACACGCTCATCACTCACAACGGTCGGGAGATTGGAGTGACAGGCGAAGAGTGACGAAGTTAAAATTAAGTGGGACCCGCCCGGCATGCCCTGAATGTTTCTTCTCCCTCTGAACCAGGATCACTGACATCTGGAAATACTGATGTAGCCCCAGATCTTCCAGTGTAGGTGGACACAAGCCTGACACAGTCACTGAGTCACTAATTCCAAGGAAGCCATTTGCCCCCAAGTCAAATCCATCACTGCCTTGAAGGCAGGAAACACACGGTGGACATCCCTGTCTCCACTCCCTAGGACAGGGCTTCACTCTGGTGAGGCACTAACACGTTTTTTTTTTATTAAATCCAGTGCTAATAAGGGCACTAAATAAGATGGTACAGAAGCTACCAAATATATACTTTAAGTCCCCTTTTGTGCTGGGTGACACTAGTGAGAATTAGTTAAATATTTGTTGGATGAAAAATTAAATGCCTGTGTAAAGAGGATGGGCCTTAGGCATTGGGAGGAAGAGAACATGAGGGAACTCTCTGGGAGAGGAAAATATTTCTTATCCTTCCTGGGATGTTGATGACTCTAGCATATGTATATTTCAATAATCACACTATTAAAAAATTATTATCTGAGTCTTATACTAAACATATTAAATTATACCTCAGCTATAATATGCCTTAAATGTGTTATACCTCAATCATACTAGCATGATGAGAAAATTTTACCTCCAAACAAACAAACAAAAGAAAAATAATTAACACCTTAGTAAGTCTTCCCGGACAAAAGAGGAGAATGAACCTCTTCAATCTTCTTGGTTTTTTTTTTTTTTTTGGTTTTTTTTTTTTTTTTTGGCCTGGTAAGATCCTTCTGGTGCCAGAAACTGCTCTGTGGGAGATAGCATCATTTCATGGGAAGAAGAAGACCTGATTCAGGCTATCCCAGATATGACTCCTGGCTCTTCAGGTGTTACTTTGGAAAAATTACTTAACTGTACTGAGCCCCAGTTTCTCCATATTTTGATGATGGGACTGATACCTCCCCCAGAGGTGTACAATTTGGGAATCCAGTGATGCTAGCTCCCTTTCTTCCATATCAACAACAACAAAAAACTAGCAGAGGTTAATTCAAAGTTGAGGGGTTTATGCATCACTTAGGGTCTTTACAGATGATTCCTACAGAAAGAGTAAAAAAGAATTCTTAAGTGCATTGTTGCTGTGGTTTTAAAAAGTGCTATTGGAAAACTGTAACAAGCTTCTGGGAAGACAGTCCACAGACTGTTAAAGAGTAACAGAAAATATTTTCTTATTAAATTCTGGAATCTAAAAAGAAAACACCACCTTTTATCAATAATGCTGGTACATCCTGTCTCTTTTACTCACTGGACAGCCTAGGTTGCCCAAAAGCATCTAAAGGGCATGTGGTCAAGAGCCATTAGCAACTGAGGATTTCAACTCTCAAGACACCTAGAGGAAAAACTAGACCTGGGGCCAATAGGTGCTAAATGCCAATGTGCAGGCAATTTTCCATTTTCCAGAACCCCTCAGGAATTACATAAAAGACTGGTCTTTTCCCAGTTTTGGAGGCAGGAAACAACCAACTCTGAATCATCAGGTGATCCTTAGGGATATTTTCACGACTGTCTTTGTAAACATTGGCCAGTGAAGAACCATATAGTGGCTCCTCGCATTGCCACCACCATTGCGTGGGGGGTGGGGGCAAGGCAGGCCAGAGGTTTTGTGTGCTTAACTGATTTTTCAAAAGGTTACAGTTTGGCTCAGTCTAGAACAACACACACTTTTCTTGGTGGCAAACACTTTGAAACTGTTTAGCCTCACATTCCTGACTGAGTAAGGAGAGTTAATTGAGTGAAACAGAATCTTTCTATGACGGATTATGGGAGTCATGGGTCTGGGCACATGGACCTTCGTTGTCCAGGCTATTGATGGGGAGAGTAAAGAGGTTTGGGTTGCCTCTTAGCTACATGGTGCTAAGTCCTTGGTATACACCGATGAAAGGGACAGATTTTGTTCCTGACTCAGTGGGACTTACAATTGAGGGACACAGGATTAAATGATTGGAGAATGAATGAATGATTTGGACAAATAATTATTCAACTCCATCACTCCTTCTTGTACAGAGTAGTGAGGTTTCAGTTCAGTTCAGTTGCTCAGTCATATCCGACTCTTTGTGACTACATGGACTGCAGCCCAGCAGTGAGGTTTAGGGCTTCCCTCATAGCTCAGTTGGTAAAGAATCCACCTGCAATGCAGGAGACCCCGGTTCGATTCCTGAGTTGGGAAAATCACCTGAAGAAGGGATAGGCTACCCACTCCAGTATTCTTGGGCTTCCCTTGTGACTCAGCTGGTAAAGAATCCACTTGCAATATGGGAGACCTGGGTTTGATCCCTGGGTTGGGAAGATCCCCTGGAGAAGGGAAAGGCAACCCACTCCAGTATTCTGGCCTGGAGAATTCCACGGACTGTACAGTCTATGGGGTCGCAAAGAGCCAGACGCAACTGAGCGACTTTCACTTCCTTCACTTCAGGGAGGTTTAGCCTCTTATATTCCCCTAGTGTGTGCTAATATTTTACAATAATTGGGCAGGAAACTTCTTGGGAACAGAGACCATTCTGCAGCCACATGGTACACAGGACCAGATGTTACATTCCCAAATCTCTGAATCACAGAGAGAAAGGAATTCTGTTTAAACATGAATGAGTGTGATTTCAACAAGCAAACAACAATAAATAAAAATAAGATTGCTGTTTTTGTTTAGTCACTAAATAATGTTCAACTCTTTGTGACCCTATGGACTGTAGCCCGCCAGGCTCCTCTATCCATGGGATTTTCCCAGAAAGAATACCGGAGTGGGTTGCCATTTCCTCCTGCAGAGGATCTTCCTGACCCAGTGGTCTAACCCATGTCTTCTGCATTGGCAGGAGAATTCTTTACCACTAAGCCACCAGGGAAGCCCATAATATAAGATAAAGTAAAAATAAAATAAAATAGAAGGGAAGGCCTGTTTTGGAAGAATTTATCTCAGGAACTACCAACAGTTCCTATTCTGAGTTGGTAGTGAATGAATGAGACATATTTCATGGCCCACAGGTATTCTAATAACTAAAATGAGTAGAATTGTTTCATTTTCTAATTTTAAAATCATAATGGAGTTTGTAACCTACAGAGTTAAACTTCTTCATTTTTCACACAAAGAAGCTGAGGCCAGGGGATTTCAGTACCAAAACCCCCTTGAGGTTCTGAATATTAAAGCCTCCAAGAGAACACCGATTTTCCATAAATATTTTTGAACTTGGCAGCTAACCCTAAAGGCTGTCCAAGCCTCTCCTTATTGGCTGAATTGAAATTTTTAGAAAATGAATCTGGTTATCAGACACTGCAGAACTTTCCACAGCAAACCATTTTTTAAACAATTCTCCTGGGTGGTAATGATTTTGTTAATGAAATGCATTTCATCCTTCACACCATGGTCACGTTATGCCTTAATAAAGAACCCTTGAAAGAACATTTATTATGGGATTTGCATTTCATTTGGGCAGGCAGTCACTCAGTCTGCCCCACACCGGACCTCACAAGACCATCAGAAGACCATCGGTGACTCAGATAAAGCCTGTGAACTCTTATAATAGAAAAGAAGGGCAGCAAAGAAGAGGGCCACATCAATCATATCCAGGATCAAGGAGGGTTCCTCATCTGAGATCCTTCAGAGTTTTTAGAAGATATGGGGTGCTCCTTTCCAACTAAGCTATTCTTTGGTTGGGATCAAAGATAAATTCATTCATTCATTCAGCAAACGTTTCAGGATTTCCTGCTTTGTGGGAGAAAAGGTTACTCAAAGAGTGCTGAATAAACTTTCAGACTGCAAATTTAATTCCAAGTGCACTGCAAACATTTGCTGTACCAAGGAGCCCTATGTCAAGCCTGGACAAAATCAAGGAACTCTGCTGGAAGATCCATTTATGATTTACCCAAGAGCTACGGGGTATTGCGGGGGAAGGAAACACTGGGCCTAAATGAAGAAATGAGTTGTTTGGGGTAATGGGACCTGTTCAAAAAGAAAAAGATGTCAGGGTGGGATTTTTTTAATGTCAAAAGAAGAATCAAATAACAGCAGATGCTAGTCATCACCTAAATGCAAGACTCAGAAAGGGAGGTGGGCCACGGAGTAGTGCATGAAGGCTTATGCAGATACATGGGCACAGATGCAAAGACTTCTTCTCTCCTAGGCAACAGCCCTTATCCCTCCCTTATAATATCTGAGTCTATTTGAACATGCTTAGGATGTATGTGCTATACAAACATGCAATACGGAATAGAGGGAATCTCCAGTCACTGCTGGGCTCCCCTGGTGGCTCAGATGGTAAAGAACCAGCTTGCAATGCAGGAGACCCAGGTTCAATCCTGAAGATCCCTTGGAGAAGGGCATGGCAATCCACTCCAGTATTCTTGCCTGCAGAATTCCATGCACAGAGGAAGCCTGGTGGGCTACAGTCCATGGGGTCTCAAAGGACGGAACATGACTGAGTGACTAACATTTTCACTTCACGGTCACAGATGTAGATAAGGATTCAGTTCGGTGGAGAAATTCAACAGAAAACATGGGGTGCTGGTATGTGAGAGCTTATGAGGCTTGGGATTTAGGAAGCACAAGCTGTACCCTCAGAATTATAAGTACTCCTCAAGTCCTCTTCAAAAGGTTCCATTTGGAAGTCCTAGGATATTGGGGAACATAAATTCCTACAGATAGGTTACTAAGCTCCAAGTTTGGGCCTGACTGTCAGCGGGGCACCTATATGCTTGTTTTATGAATCTGATGTCTGTAGACCATGGTTACGACAGCAGGTTACATGATCGTGTCTGTGCTTTAGTTTCTGTCCTTAATTTGTATTGGAATTAGGATATTTCATACTAGAATAGATCAGCTCATGTCTCCTATCCCATCTCCAAAGAGGAGCTTGGCAGAAGGGGAAGAAAATAGAATAAGAGGCTGATAATAAAAGAAAGCACATGGTCTGGGTATCTTCTGTCTGCCCCAAAGCTTGACTTTGCTGTGAGTGCTGCTTCCATCCTATAGAAAGTGGTCATGAGTCATTTGTCCAGCAGTCTGGGTCATCATCAAGGCCACTGTCACACTCCCTCATGTATGAATCAGCGGAACGGACTGAACCCCCACCCCAGGGCTATGGGAAGGGAGTGGCAAGAGCATCTGGAGTGATAAAAACACAAGCTCAAACTGCCCACAGGCTGCTTGATTTAGGGCAAGTTAAAGTAACCTCCTCAGTCTCAATTTTCCTAATCTGAAAACTGGGGCAATATTTATGCCTTCCTCTTCGGATCACTATGAGAAAACGAGGCAATGTTCTGTAAGAACACCAATGCAATGTCCCAGACTTGATAAGAATGCAGATAACAGGAGCTCCAGGCTGTCCCTTCAACCTGAAAATATTGGAATCCAGTATTGAATATTGGCATATTGGAAATATTCCAGCATCTGGAAACCAGAAGCTGCCCGAGATAGAAATGTGCAGGCTTACTGACTGTTTCAAGAGAGGCTAGACTGGGTGGATGGTGAACATCTTCCACTAAAGGACAGGACATTCAGAGACCAATGCCTTGGATCCCATGTCCATGTTCCCTGAGGATTCACTAGGGCAGATGTTCAATGGTGAAGGGGCTGAGGTACCCACAGGATCAAATGAGTATCCATGTTCTCCTCTTCCCCCACCCACCTTGCCCCACACAGCAAGGTAGGACTTGCCCTGGGGCCAAGAGAAAACAGCTAGGCTCTGGTCCTTAGTAAACTGTGTCCCAGGTACAGAGACCCAGAATATATTAGAGAGAGAGAATGAGACAGAGAGAAATAAAGAAAAAGGAGAAAGAGATAACGGATGGATAGATACATGGTAGATGGATAGATGATGGATAATAAAAAGATGATGGGTGATAGATAGATAGATGAGAGAGATCAGAAAGATAGAAAATGGAGTAGAAAAAAGTTAGAGATAAGGAAATGTAGAAGGAACAGAAAAGTACAGGATAGAGAGAAGAAAAAAATGGTGCTTACCAACTGCCTTCAAGGAGGCGTACTTGTTGAGCTCTTTGCCAGGCGGCTGCTGTTCGTAAGGGTTGGAGATCTGGCCCAGGCTGGGATAGGAATGTGGGTGGCCCATCTGCTGGAGCAGAGGGGAGGTGGGCACTGCGTTGTTCATCTGGGTTGTATCTGGAAGGGAAGAGAACAGAAGGAGATGGTCATCAACAAGGCAAGGACTTCTACCCATCCCCACCATCACCACACCCCTCGAGACCAAAACTCCTCGCCCTCTAGAGACACGAGGGGTGGGGGTGGGGTCAGCCAAGGGTGGACAGCTATAACGGCATCAGTCAGCTCTGCACTCGTCATTGGCAAGCAGCTGAGGATGGATGGGGAAGAGCACAGATGCACCTAGAACATTTCTACCTTCCCCAATTTAACATAAGTCCTATCACTGCAGGGGATGCTTTTGTGATTGAAACAACATATGTATAAAAGGATGACCAACTTCAGTAACAGCCAAAGAAATGCAAGTCAGAACAATGGGAGGCCACTCCTCTGCCAAGAGATTGGCAAAAATTAAAAGGACTGAAGAACACCAATCTGGCAAAGACGCTTGGACCCTGGGCAGTCTCATAAACTCATGGTAGATAAGTGATTTGCTGTATCTGCAGAAAGGAAGCGGGTAGAGTGTGTGTACGGAAACTTAAAATGGTTAGCGTGGGTATGTTCGCCAGATAATGTCAATTCTAAGGAGGGTGACTTCAGAAATATAAGCAGAAGAATGTGAGGGGGGCAATTTCCTAGTAGTCCAGTGGCTCGGATTCCATGCTCCCAATGCAAGAGGCCCAGGTTCAATCCCTGGTCAGGGAACTAGATCCCACATGCTGCAACTAAGAATACACATGCTGCAAATAAAGATCCCACATGCCGCAACTAAGACCAGGAGCGATCAAATAAATAAATATTTTAAAACATTAAAAAAAAAACAGGGCTTCCCTGGCGGCTTAGTGGTAAAGAATCTGCCTACCAATGCAAGAGACATGTGTTCAATTCCTTACCTGGGAAGATCCCACATGCCGTGGAACAGCTAAGCCCATGAGCTGCAACTATGGACTCTGTGTTCTAGAGTTCGGGAGCTGCAACTACTGAGCCCAGAGCCTGAGCTCCACAACAAGAGATGCAATGAGAACCCCTCGCCCCACAACTAGAGCGTGGCCCCCACTCACCACAACTAGAGAGTAGCTCCCCATTGCCACAACTAGAGAAGAGCCCTCGCAGCAATGAAGACCCAACACAGCCAGAGATAAAAAAATAAATGAAATTTGAAAGTGAAAGGTGCTCAGTCCTGTCCAACTCTTTGAGACCCCCCTGGACTGTAGGCCACCCAGCTCCTCTGTCCATGGAATTCTCCAGGTAAGACTACTGGAGTGGGTTGCCATTCCCTTCTCCAGGGGGGTCTTCCCAAATAAAATTTTTGGGTAAGTAAATAAATTAAAAAACAACTTGCATAAGTATACAAGTATACTTACCCTTTAAAAATTAATTAATTAATTTTAATTGGAGGATAATTACTTTACAATATTATGATGGTTTTTGCCATACATCGACATGAATCAGCTACGGGTGCACATGTGTCCCCCATCCTGAACCCTTCTCTCACCACCCTCCCCACCCCATCCCTCTGGGTTGTCAAAAAAGAATGTGAGGGTATTTGTTAAGAGATGTGCATTGTACCATTGTTTGTTAAGTGAAAAATAAAAACCACACAGAAACCATTTGAACTCCTATCATCAAAGCAATTCTTAATTTATTGTATATCTGTATTAGGTACATATACATACACATGATGGGGTATCATTCAGTTCTTAGAAAAAAATGAGTTAAAAATCAGTTAACTATACATTCAAACTAGAGAGTGTCTTATGATTTGTATTGGTAAGGGGGGGAAAGCAAATGTCAAAGTAATGTGAATAACAGTGTTTTGTTGAAAGAGAAGAAAGTCTGCATATTTTTATGTGCTGCGGTTTGCAAAAATAGGCAAAGACACACAAACTGAATATTGGGTACTTAGAGGGACTGGGATTCACGGGGAGAAGGGTTCAAGACATTTTTCCAGAGGAAATACTCTTTGTGCTATTAAAGGTTTCTGTCTTCACCCCAAGAACAGTGGGACAGATGGACAACGGATGGACAGGAGGCAAGCGGGAAGTGGGAGTCACAGAGTCCAGGTGAGGTCATTTGGGCTCAGATAAGATAGAGGAAGCAGTGGTTGTCCCCATTCCCAGGAAGCATATCTGCAGATACAGATCAACACAGCGGTAGCTGCTTCTGGTGCCTTGAAAGATGCCCTTACCCCACAAGTGAGTCCCAGCTGTTTCAGCTGCTAAGAGCTCGTAAAGAAAGAAAGATAGAGCTAAGTTGTGTCTGACTCTTGCCATGAACTGTAGCCTACCAGGTTCCTCTGTCCTTGGGATTCTCCAGGCAAGAATACTGGAGTGGGTTGCCACTTCCTTCTCCAGAGGATCTTCCCGGCCAGGGAATTGAACCCAAGTCTCCTGCATTGCAGGCAGATGCTTTACTGACTGAGCTACATGGCTTCCCCTAACATACAGAAATTTGCTCTTGGCTGATGTGATCCACCATCTTGGGCTTAAACTGTTTGACAGACCTCACCCCCAACACCCCAAGGTGGGTGACAACAAAAGCCCAGCTGAAACTAAGGTACCAAGACCAGCCCTTTCCTCAAGGCAGGGATAACGCTATGGAGCAACGGAGGCTCCAGAGCTCCCACGGGTTGGGACAAGTTTTAGAGCAGGGGTCAGTAGGCTTCTGCTGGAAAGAATCAGACTATAAATAACTTAGGCTTTGCAGGGCATCCAGTCTCTATGGCAACCATTCAACTCTGCCCTTGAAGCAAGAAAGCAGACATAGCCATTATGCTAGCACAGGGGCATGGCCGTGTCCCAATAAAACTTCGTTTACAAATTACAGGGGCAGCTGAATTTGGTCCAGCGGCCATAGTTTGACAACCTCTGGTCTAGACTTTATCTGAAACTGAGATCCCCATCCCGGTGTGTATCCTTTATTTTTCTGATATTGTTTCCCTCATAATCTTAGAAGTGTGTGTGTGTGTGTGTGTGTGTGTGTGTGTGTGTGTGTGTTTTACTCCGTCAGAGTCTCATACACCTGAAGCTGTCTCTCAAACACTGCTTCTAGACAATTTGACCTGTGACACGTATGGGATAAGTTTGGCTTTAGAAACCAATACACTCAAATTGGGCTTTCCCAGTGGCTCAGACGGTAAAGAATTCACCTGCAATGCGGAAGACCTGGGTTTGATTCCTGGGTTGAGAAGATCCCCTGGAGAAGGGCATGGCAACCCACTCCAGTATTCTTGCCTGGAGAATCCCCATGGACAGAGGTGCAGGCTACATACAGTCCATGCGGTCACAGAGTCAGACATGACTGAGCGACTAGGCACACACTCGAATGAGAAGAGCAGAGATACCACAGCCAAGACACAGAGATAAGGCGAGTATTTTTATCACTGCACATGCATGGGCCAACCCACAAGCCCAACTGTCTAATGGGAATATCGCCAAACATAAGCCAAGTCGCCCAGCCATTGGCCAGCATCTGAGGAGGTGGGCATGTCCTTCTGCCATGATTACTTTTTGGCTGGCATTCAGCTGGGGCGGAAGAGTCCTAAGATTAATGGAGTTAGGGTGGAAACGCTATTTCCCATAAATTATAGCTCTGCTTGTTGCCTGGACCCCAAGACCCGCTGATATTTTCCACTCTAGAGCAACCTGCTAGGGAGGTCTGTTGGCTTCCTCTGGGCGTGGCAAGCAAGTCATGGTTTGTTTCCAAATGTTGGTGTATTAGGAAGAGATTTACCATAAGTTCTCATTGTTTGCTGTTCTGTGGATTTCTTCCCCCACCCCCGCAACACACACTTATGTAATTTAGTGGGTAGCTACTACTTCGTGTATTCAGAACTATCAGTTCCTTGGGCACATTGCTTCATCCCCGTTTGACTCATGTAATGAGCTGTCAATCACAATAACTCTCTTAGTTTGGGTTTTCCCATAAATCACTGAGATAAGAACTCAAGTACAAGTAGAAGAACATCTACTTCTGCTTCACTGACTATGTTAAATCCTTTGACTGTGTGGATCACAACAAACTGGAAAACTGTTAAAGAGATATGAGTACCAGGCCACTTTACCTGTCTCCTGAGAAACTTTCATGCGGTCAAGATGCAACGGTTAGAATCAGACATAGAACAACTGATTGGCTCAAAACTGGGAAAGGAGTACAACAATGCTGTATGTTGTCACACTGCTTATTTAACTTATATGCAGAGTACATCATGCGAAATGCCAGACTGGATGAATCACAAGCTGGAATCAAGATTGCCAGGAGAAATAGCAACAAGCTCAGATATGCAGATGATACTGCCTTTCTGGCAGAAAGTGAAGAGGAACTAAAGATGCCCCTGAAGAGAGTGAAAAAGGAGAGTGAAAAACTGGTTTAAAACTCAACATTAAAAAAATGAAGATCGTAGCATCCAGTCCCATCATTTGATGGCAAATAAATGGGGGGAAAATGGAAACAGAGAAGATTTTATTTTCTCAGGCTTCAGAATCACTATGAACAGTGACTGCAGCCATGAAATTAAGATGCTTGCTCCTTGGAAGGAAAACTATGACAAAGCTAGACAGCATATTAAAAAGCAGAGACATCATTTTGCTGACAAAGGTCCATTATTGTCAAAACTGGTTTTTCCAGTCGTCACGTACGGATGTGAGAGTTGGACAATAAAGAAGGCTGAGTATCGAAAAACTGATGCTTTTGAACTGTGGTGCTGGAGAAGACTCTCCAGAGTCCCTTGAACTGCAAGGAGATCAAACCAGTCAATTCTAAAGGAAATCAACCCTGAATATTCATTGGAAGGACAATGCTGAAGCTGAAGCTCCAATAGTTTGGCCACCTGATATGAAGAGCTGACTCACTGAAAAAGACCCTGATGCTGGGAAAGACTGAGGGCAAAAGAAGCTGTAGAGAATGAGATGGTGGGAGAGCATCACTGACTCAATGGACATGAATTTGAGCAAACTCCAGGAGATAGTGAAGGATAGGGGAGCCTGGTGTGCTGCAGTCCATGGGTTGCAAAGAGTCCTACATGACTTAGTGATTGAACAACAACAATCGGAAATACTACAGAAAAGGAAGTAGGGGGAGAGACAGAATAAAAAAGGCAGATAAAGAGTGCAGTGTCTGCAAGGGGGTAATGGTGAAGAATGGGCATTTAATCCCACTCTAGCCTTCTGATAAGTGGTGCTGAAATTCTATCAGCCCATGGGCAAGAGTTCATGAGTATTTATATGCCAGCTCCCATCAGTCATTTGAGGGCTGCTTCTGAGATACAGTAATTCCTCAGCACTTGGAACCTGCCACATTCATGGGCAGAGAAAGCCCCAATGGCCAGAGAAACTCTTAATCAGAGATGTAAGTGAGAGCTGGCAGTTGGATATCAGGTCAGAAACTCACCCCTCTGGTCACACAGTGAGCATGTGATCCAAACCAAACCAATCACAACACCTTCTTCTCACAGTGATTGGCCCAGATGTGAACATGTGATCTAGGCTGGACCAATCAGAGTTCTTCCCTAAATTTTTTCTATTGGGAAGCTTTGAAGTCAATGAACCAGGAGGCCATGAATTCAAGTGGAGAAAGTATTCCTTCATTGTGAAAGAATAAGGACAAAGAGAAGTATCACAGGGGATAGGGAAGCTCCTTCCTAAACAAGCTAGTGTGCTTTGAGGTTCCTGGCAAATGCGACATAGAGTTCTGACAAGTGCAATTGTCTGGATTCCTTCCGGAAAGCTGGAACTGATCAGAAGAGAAGCTTCCCATGGGGTCTATAGAGTACATCAAGATGGAATGGGCATTGCCCCTAGATTATCTTTTTCTTTCTTTCTTATTACATTTTAACTGTGCTGGGTCTTTGTTGCGGAGCATAGGTGTGTCTCTGGTTGCACATGGGCTCAGTAGTTGGGCTTAGTTGCTCCACAGCATGTGGGATCTTAGTTCCCTGACCAGGGTGGGAACCCATGTCCCCTGCATTAGAAGGTGAATTCTTAACCACTGGGCAACCAGGGAGGTCCCAGCCCTAGGTTTTCAACAGAGTTGCAGAAAAAATTTCAAGCAGCAGATTGCCTGAGTAGTGAGTAGAGAATACCCAAGACATTCATAAGTTAATTAATTATCTTAGCAGCAGTTTTTTTTTTTTTCTGAAAATAGATTCCAAACTAGTTGAAGGGCTGACACCACCTAAGCCCATCATCCAGTGGGAGCCCTTATTCCCGTCTCTTTGCTCCCTCAGTCCCAGATCCCACCCACAATTGTTCAAACCCTGTTTCCAGTCTTGCCAGGGGAAGGCTAAACACTTCATTAAGGGAAAAGAAATTTGTAGAGAGGTTCCTTATCACCTGGGATAACCTTTTATATTATCAAACAGACTACTTAATACATCAGTATAAAACACTTGCTTTTGGATGACTTCTCTCAAGTGAAAGTGAGCTGCTCAGTCGTGTCTGACTCTTTGCGATCCCATGGACTGTAGCCCACCAGGCTCCTTTGTCCATGGAATTCTCTAGGCAAGAATACTGGAGTGGGTTGCCATTTCCTTCTCCAGGGGATCTTCCTGACCCAAGGATCGAACCTAGGTCTCTGGCATTGCAGGCAGATTCTTTACCGTCTGCGCCACCAGGGAAACCCCAATTTCTCCCACTCCTGAGCCAGCTCAGGGACAGCGAGTAGTTACCTAATGGAAGTGGGTAGGGCTGAACTGGCCCTCCAAAGGGATTCCCCACAAAGAAGGAAGAGCCTGCCACAGAATCATGTTTCTGCCTTCACATTCAGGACAGCAGGAAGCAAATTTCTGGCAGTTTTAGATAGCCATATTGTACTAGCTTCCAGGCTTTGATTATTCAGAAATATTGAAATCCAGGCACAGAGCAGCAGCAATCAAGAATTATTAAACAGACTTTGGTGATTGGGTTTTTTTTTTTTTTTTTGAAATCTTATATTCATTTTACTGAACAAGAAACTGGACTGGACCTGACAACCCAGATTCTCTGTGAGTTTTGCACAGATATATCCAGCTAAGGAGGACAAACAAACAATACACATGAGGCAAGCTTAGGGTGGCATCTAAGAAAAACAGAACAAGAGTGAGTGAAGAGAGAAGAGTGGGTGAGACCTGGGTTATCTCCAAATCCTCACCTTGACAACTGAGAGAAGAAACATAAAGACAGGTAACTAAGTCAATAAATATTTGAACATATGTATATAAGTAATATGTATGTGTGTCTATGCATGTGTATGTATATATATACATTATATATAATATAAATAATCATATATTACATAATGTAGTAATATATAATAATATAATAAATACATTGGTATATAAATATAAAATCTATTTCAGATAACTTTATAAATCATATATTTATAAATTATATACTAAGTATATGTAAATATTATATTTTATAATTACATATTATGATGGACTATACAGTCCATGGAGCTCTCCAGGCAAGAATACTGGAGTGGGTAGCTTTTCCCTTCTCCAGTGGATCTTCCCGACCCAGGAATTGAACCTGGTTTCCTGAATTGCAGGCAGATTCTTTACCAACTGAGCTATCAGGGAAGCTCACATATTATGATAAATACATATTTTTATATGTAGTGTATTTATGTAGTGTATATATATATATATATATATATATACTATGCAAAATAAATCATATATAGATATATGTAACTATATGTCAGATGTATATAATTTATATATAAAATATATATACTGTATAATTTGGTTTCCTTGGTAACTCAGTGGTAAAGAATCTGCTGGCAATGCAAGAGGCCTAGGTTGGATTCCTGGGTTAGGAAAATCCCCTGGAGGAGGGGATGGCAATCCACTCCAGTATTCTTGCTTGGAGAATCCCATGGACAGAGGAGCCTTGTGGGCTACAGTCCAAAGTGTTGCAAAGAGTCAGACATGAATGAAGCAACTGAGCATGCACTCAGGCATATAATTTCTTTTGCAGAGTCATGACCAAAGAGAGAATCTAGTAGGACCAGCAATGTCTTGCTGCCAGGAGTATGGTTTCTCTTCTAGACACACCTCAGCCCCAGAGATATCTTACTCACCTCATCTCTGTAGAAAGGCCAGTGTCACAAAACAACTTTCCCTGCTTACTCATAATTTTGCAACTTCTTTTTTAAAATTTTTATTGGAGTATAGTTGATTTATAATTTAGTGTTAATTTCTGCTATCCAGCAAAGTGAATCAATTATACATATAATGTATCTATTCTTTTTCTGCAACTCCTTCTGATCCTTAGAAATAACTGATGAGGACTTGCTATTCTTGGGTGCTGCATTCTGTCAAGACCCTCAGTCAGCAAACAAATTGATGACATCCCATCCTCTCCTTCCTAAGACAGAAAAGAGGGCCTCATACACTTAATCAGTTTCAAAGAAAGTTAAGATACACTTACTCTAACTGGAAGTAACTAAATGGTGGTTACCAAAGTAACCGCCATATAAGTACCGTTATCATGTGGTACATCTTAGTTACTAAACAGACTAATGAGTGCAATCAGGACAGGCTCACTGAAGTAAAGATGCTTAGTTACAAATACTGGGATGATGCTCTAATCTTCTCAGTGGAAAAGAAGCAGATAACAACTATCAGAAACTAGAGCAGTCTGGCTCATCTTGGAGCGAAGGCAACAGTATCAAATTTTTCAAGGCATGTAACAAGGAAGAATAGCACAGAAGGAACAAAATGGTCAACGCAGATTGCTGTGTGGAGCATGTATTACCCATCACCTGGTAAAGAATGTTTCGTGCACTATCTCCTTAAATCGTCATATCAATCCTATGGAGTAATGATAGAGGGACAACATGTCTTTTAAAATAAACTTTTGCTGTAAAACAATTTTAGATTTACATAAATACTTCAAAGATAGCACAGAGTTTCCATATCCCCAGACCCAGTTTCCTCTGTTATTATTAAATTACCTTAGTAGGGTACATTTGTTACAATTAATGAATCAATATTGATATATAACTATTAACTAAAGTCCAAACTTTAGTCAAGCTTCCTTCTGCCCAGCTGCTCAGTCGTGTCTGACTCTTTGCAGCTCCATGGATTGTAGCCTGCCAGGATCTCTTGCATCTCCTACATTGGCAGGTGGATTCTTTACTACTGGCATCACCTGGGAAGTCCTCAAGCTTCCTTAGTTTTATCTAATGCCCTTTCTCTGTTCTAGAATCTCATCCAGGTAGCACATTAAATTTAATCACCACCTTTCTTTAAGTCTGTCTCTTGGTTGTGAATTTCTCAGGCTTTCCTTTTTTGTGATGACTTTGACAGTTTTGAAGAGTACTGGTCAGATATTTTGTAGAAATGTCCCTCAGTTGGAATTTGTCTGATGTTTTTCTCATGACTAGACTGGGGTTATGAGTTTTTATCATACAGATAAGATGACATTCTCAACAAAACATATCAAGGATATCTTTTATGATGACATCACTATTGATAGTAACCTTAATCACTGCCTGAGGCAGTATTTCTCTTCTCTCCACTATAAAGTTACTGCATTTTCCTCTCCACATCATACTCTTTGGAAGAAAGTCATTATTCACAACCCACATGTGAGGAGTGAGGAATTACGCTCCACCTCCTTGAATACAGAATGTCTACATAAGTTATTTGGAATTTTTCATCATAGGAGATTTGTCTATTCTCCCGTTTAATTTGGGCGTCCCCTATGATTCAGTGGTAAAGAATCTGCCTACAATGCAAGAGACGTGGATTTGATCTCTGGGTTGGGAAGATCCCCTGGAGGCGGGCATGGTAACACACCCCAGTATTCTTGCCTGGTGAATCCCATGGACAGAGGAGCCTGGCGTGCTACAGTCCATTGCATTGTAAAGAGTCAGACACAACTGAGTAACTAACACTTTTACTTTTCACACTGCTTACTAACTAGAGAAACTCATAACATTTTCCCAAAACTTTTTCCACAAGGGAGAAGCATCACATTTCTGCTTGGCCCACAGGCCATGTTGATCCTACCCAGGGCCCTTTTTAACCCCTACTCTTTCCAAGACCCCCTACTTTTTCTGTGCCCCATGCTGTAGCCTCAACGGACTCTCTCCCATCACAACATCCAGAGCAACATGATGAAAGAAGCATGGATTTCTGGATCAGCCAGTTCTGGATTCAAATTCTGGCCGTTCATTTCCTAACAGCATCTTTGGGTGTGTTATAAAATTTTTCAGGTCTAAAATGAAGCTGTTGTTGCTTTTCAGTCACTCAGCCATGTCTGGCTCTTTGTGACCTCATGGACTGCAGCATGCCAGGCCTCTCTGGCCTTCACTATCTCTTGGAGTTTGCTCAAACTCATGTCTATTGAATCAGTGATGCCATCCAACCATCTCATCCTCTGCTGTCCCCTTCTCCTCCTGCCCTCCATCTTTCTCAGCATCAGGGTCTTTTCCAATGAGTCAGATGTTTGCATCATGTGGCCAAAGTATTGGAGCTTCAGCATCAGTCCTTCCAATGAGTATTCAGGGTTGATTTCCTTTAGGATGGACTGGACTATAACATAAATCCTCATAGGCTTTGCTATAAAGTTTAGAGACTGTGGATGTGCCATCCTCAGTATCACACATGAAGCATAGTAAGCATCCAAAATATTATAGCTAAAGCTTTATTGCCTCTGATTGTCAGGGAAACCAAGAAGAAGAGGGTGTCTGTTTTCCCTAAGGCCCCCTCTGGACTCAGCATTCTTGGATACATTCCAGATTATTCAATTGTCACAGAACTGGACAAATGAGAGAGAATAAGTAGGAGATATTCCTGTGGGATCCAACTGCACTGCTAATTCTCTTAACAACAACAAAAAAAAGAGAATAGACATTCAGAAATTATAACAGAGCTCTGGCTTTTAGCTCCGTTTCCTTTCCAATCCAAACATGTACATTCAGCATCCTTTTAAAAAGAAAACCTGAAAATTATAGTTTGAAACATCATGTAGATTTTTCTCTGACCACAGGAAAGCAAAAAAAAAAAAAAAAAAAATCAGATCCAACTCAAAATTACCCTGAATTTGTCAAAAGAGAACATAGAAGGCTAGGCTTTTACCAGAAAAGGCTGATATAAAAAGAGAATTAAATTCATCTTTTTGAACCCTGGTGGCAGAGAGAACAGCAGGAATTTGTGATGCAGAAAAAAGTGTACATATATCACTGGAAAACCTTTGGCAAATTGATCATGTATGTTACCCAAGAGTTTATATCTTTAAGAATGCAAAAAAAATTTAATTTTGAGCATTAGAATGTGAATATTTTGAAACTGGGGTTGTTAAGCAAATGTCTATTTAATGTTCATTTCTGGCTATTTTGTACGCATATTCTGAGGGACAGAGATTCACTTCAAATCTCAGTTTGTGCCCCAAGGAGATGAAGGTCTAGAATAGGAAGCAGCCCAAGAACAACGTAGGTAAGAGAAAGAAGAGTTAAAATCAGCATGGTTAGCGCTATGATACAACAAAATAGATTCTATGAGGGCCCAAGGGAGCAGGTACCTAACCCAGGTTTATTGTCATTCAGTTGCTAAGTCATGGGGGCTTTGTGACCCCATGGACGGCAGAACACCAGGCTCCCCTGTCCTTCACTATCTCCCAGAGTTTGCTCAAACTCATGTCCATTAAGTCGGTGATGCCATTCAGCCATCTCATCCTCTGTTGCCCCCTTCTCCTCCTGGTATAAAAGGTACATTTTGAAAAAGAGAGACTCTCAAAGACAGTAACAAGAAGAGAAGGACCTTTTAAATGTGTAGTAGCATTGTGTGTCGAAGAAACTACAGTTTATTGGCATCACTTCTGAAACAGGACATCTCTAAAGTGGTTAAACTCACCATTGATGGCTCAGTATTATCATTAAAGGATCAAAGGGTGGTTGGTTGTTCTGTGCTTCAAGTAGCCATTTCCCCAGAAGTCAATTTCATGAGCTAGTGTAATGATGGATGCTTGTCCCTTCACTCAGTAGACAGATGAATGGATAAGGAAGATGTAGGATACACACACACGCACATACACATACTCACACCACACACACACCACACACACACACACACACACACAATGGAATATTACTTAGCCATAAAAAGAATGAAATAATTCCATTTGCACAATACAGATGGACCTAGAGATTATCATACTAAGTGAAATAAATCATTCAGAGAAAGACAAATATCATATGATATCACTTACATGTAGTATCTTCAAAAAATTAAAAAAAAAAAGAACTTGTTTACAGGCTTCCTTGGTGGTGCTAGTGGTAAAGAGCCTGTCTGCCAATGCAGGAGACATAAGAGACCTGGGTTTGACCCCTGGGTTGGAAAGATCCCCCAGAAGAGGGCATGGCAATCCACTCCAATATTCTTGCTTGGAGTATTCCAAGGACAGAGAAGCCTGGAGGGCTGTGGTCCATAAGATCACAAAGAGTCAGACACAACTGAAGCGGTTAGCACACATGCATGGGTGAACTTGTTTACAAAATAGAAATAGACTCACAGATATAGAAGGCAAACTACAGTTACTAAAGAGGAAAGGGGAGAGATAAATTAGGAGTTCGGGGTTAACACATACACACTATTACATACAAAATAGATAACTAACAAGGACCTACTGTATAGCACAGGGAAGTATATTTAATATCCTATACTAACTTATAATGGAAAAGAATCTGAAAAAGAATGTACATATATTCTGACATGTATATATCTAAAACTAACACAACATTGTAAGTCAACTATACTTCCATTTTTTAAGATTAAATGAGGCCATATGGGTAGACCTGACTCCAATCCTGACTGGAGTCCTTATAAGAAAAGAATATTTGGACACAGAGATGTACAGGCAGAGGAAAGATCAGGTGAGGACACGGCAAGGAGGCAGGCATCTGTAAGCCAGAGACAAAGACCTCGGAAGGAATCAAACATGCCGACACCTTGATCTTAGACTTCTAGCCTCCAGAATGGTGATAAAATTAATTTCTGTTGTTAAAAAATAGAGCCCCCCCCTCAAAAAAAAAATCCAAATGGAAACGTTGTTTTATTTCTGTTCCTTCTTTTCTTCCCTTTGTGTTTTCTTCCTCCCAATTCCATTGATTTAAGTTTACCTTCCTGCACCATCTTGGTCAGTCTGTTTCATCAGCCACACAGTGAGTAACAGCCAGCTCTCTTGGACTTCACTGTTTCTCGTCCTAATGTGCTGTGGGATTCGAAATGTGATACCCACACTTGTTAGAATAGATTGTAACCACTAGCCACATACCAAAATACTATTTCTTCTGCAACATGCTATTCGTTGGCGTGTCAGGCTTCTCATTGCGTGGCTCCTCTTGTTACGGAGCACCGGCTCTAGGGTGCGCGGGCTTCAGTGGTTGCAGCTTTAAGGCTCCAGAGTGCAGGCTTGGGGGTTGTGGTGCAAGGACTTAGCTGCCTGGTGGCATGTGGGATCTTAGTTCCTGCAACAGCAATCAAACATGTGTCCCCTGCCTTGGCAGGCAGATTCTGGACCATGAGGGAATTCCTTTTTGAATTCTAATACAAAAAGGATGAGGGAGAAAAAGGATGATTTTCAGGCACCTGCTATGTGACAGGCAGCATGCAAGATGTTTTACCTAAAAGTCAACTACTCATCTAAGAAAAATGCAGTGAATGTATTGGTTTAGCAACAGCTATTCTAGTTGCTCTGAAATTTGTATTTGCTTTTTGGAGTGTATGTGCAGTGGATATGCATATTGTTGATGGATCGTTTGATGTCTGGACAGCAAATAATAACAACAGTAAAAGCATATAACAGATGAGAAAACTGCATTCAGTTTAATCAAACACTGGGCTTCCCTGGTAGCTCAGCTGGTAAAGAACCTGCCTGCAATGCAGGAGACCCCGGTTAGATTCCTGGGTCAGGAAGATCCGCTGGAGAAGGGATGGGCTACCCACGCCAGTATTCTTGGGCTTCCCTGGTGGCTCAGAGGGTAAAGAATCCGCCTGCAATGCAGGAGACCTGGGTTAGACCCCTGGGTTGGGAAGCTCCCTTGGAGAAGGGAAAGGCTATCCACTCCAGTATTCGGGCCTGGAAAATTCTATGAACTGTATAGTCCATTGGGTTGCAAACAAACAGACACAATTGAGTGACTTTTGCTTAACCAAACACTATGGATGCTACACTGCCCAGGTGTGTATCCTTCAGGTGATAATGCAACACACATGCCCCTTGGATGGAGGGTGAAGTATGTTCTCCACTGAGGCTCTAGTAAAGATAAGTCTGTATAGGGGTTGAAGAACTCTCTAGAGACCCTCACTTTAGGGATTGAGGAATTTTTGAATATGCACTCAAAGGGTCTTTAGCTCATGCTGTGGTTGAAGCTTCCCAAAGTCAATGCATGCAGCAGGTTACTTTTTTATTTCCCTACCACCTATGCATTTCATCTACTCAAGAGCCCACTTGATTGGGGTGCAAATCTACCCCACTCAGGACCTGTCACAAAGAATGTAAATGACTGGTTATGAAATTCACAGTGATGGATGCTACCATCTTTCTCTCTCTTTTCTTCTAAAGTACCCCCAAATCTCCTCTTCTCACTCAAGATGCCAACCTCTCCTCCTGAAAAGTATTTGAGGGCAAAGTGAGGATACGGAGAGAGAACAGATAATGTAGATACATATGTTTGTGCTCATGCTCGCTGCTCAGTTGTGTCTGAATCATTGCGACCCCGTGGACTGTAGCCCACCAGGATCCTCTCTCCATGGGATTTTCCAGGCAAGAATATTGAAATGCATTTCCATTTCCTTCTCCAGGGCATTTCTCAACTCAGCGATCGAACCAGCATCTCCTGTGTCTCCAGCATTAGCAGGCAATGGGAAGCCCAGAGACAGAAGACACGGGTTCAAATCCTACTCCAGAAACATATCAACTGTGAGGCCTTAATCAAGTTAATTGACCTCTGACACCTCTGTTTCACTGCCCATGAAATGGGGAAAATAGGCAACTAAGTATTACTGATTGCAACACAAAGGCTCACAAAAGAATTTAAAGCAGGGCCTTTAAGAGGTATTTGCACATCCAGGGACCTTGCAGCCCTTTTTGCAATTGCCAAGACTTGGAAGAACCCAGGCATTCACCAAAGGATGAATGGATTTGAAAATGTGATATATTCATGCAATGGAATGTTGTTCAGCTTTAAGAAGGAAAGAATTCTGACCCATGCTACAACACAGATGAACCTTGAGAACATTCTACTAAGTGAAATAAGCCAGTTACAAAAAGACACATACTATAGGAGGCACCTAGACAAATTATAGAGACAGAAAGTCGAATGATGGTTGCCAGGGGCTGAGCAGAGGAGGGAACTGGGAGTCAGTGTTTGAGAGGTATCTGAGTGTCAATTTTGTAAGATGAAAAGGTTACGGAGATGAATGGTGGGGATGGTTGTACAACACTGTGAACAGGCATTACATTACTGAGCTATACACTCAGAAATGGTTAAGGTAGCAAAGTTTATGTTATGTGTTCTTTACCACAATTTGAACGAAAAGCACACATGCCAAGTACTTTACCTGCACATCCTTCAGTATACTCAAACCCACAGCTTTAGTGAGGACTGTGTGTGTGTGTGTGTGTGTGTGTGCATGTGTGCGGTCATGTCCAGCTCTTTGCGACCCCATGGACTGCAGCCCGCCAAAGCTCCTCTGTCCATGGGAATTCTCCAGACAAGAATACTGGAGTGGGTTGCCACTTCCTCCTCCAGGGGATCTTCCTGACCCAGGGACTGGACCCACATCTGCTGTGTCTCCTGCACTGCAGGCAGATTCTTTACCACTGAGCCACCAGGGAAACTCAGTTAGGTGCTACTGTGCTCATTTTGCAGATGAGAAAACCGAGACAAAGGGAAACTCTTAACCACTTGACCAGGTCACAAGCAAAGAGACAAAGTCCAGCTCTAGCCAAAGCCAGTGCTTTTTTCTCTACACTGATTCTCTATGAAGAGTTCAGGATGGGTCAAAGCAAGATACCTCCTGAAAACACTGACCTTCGTGCTTGGCACACGTGAGAGCCTGTAATGTGAGATCCTTCCCCTCCCCCCAACATTTCTGTTTTAAAAATTCAGGCACCAAGGAAAAACAACCTAACCATTTTCTTCTCTGAGAACACTCAAGGTGCTGATTGTTGAATAAACCAAATCCTTTATAATTACAGGTTGAGCAATTTCATTCAGTGAATAACCCACTTATGAAATAATCATCATGTGCCATTCCTAGGCCACACATCTTTCTGGGTATTTGCAGGAAAAGAATTGGATAAGTCACACCTGAGCCTTTGAGAAGCTCACAATTCAATGAGGGGAAAGTGAAAGAAAGTGAAGGTGAAGTCGCTCAGTCGTGTCTGACTCTTTGCGACCCTGTGGACTGTCAGCAAATAACTTCACCATAACACATGTGACATTAAAAGTAGGTTAGGAACAATAATAAGTGAAGCAATCGGACAGAGAAAGACAAATGTCATATGTTACTACTTATATATGGAATCTTAAAAAATGATATAAGTGAACTTATGGACAAAACAGAAATAGGCTCATGGACATAAACTTACAGTTACCAAAGGGGAAAGGGGGCTGTGAACTGGGAATTTGGTGTTAACAAATACACACTACTATATATCAAAATAGATAAACAACAAAGACCTACTGTATAGCATAGGTAAGTAAATTCAATATCTTACAATTACCTATAATGGAAAATAATCTGAATAAGAATATACATATATGCTGCTGCTGCTGCCAAGTCGCTTCAGTTGTGTCCGACTCGTAATAACCCCATGGACTGCAGCCTACCAGGCTCCTCTGTCCATGGGATTTTCCAGGCAAGAGTACTGGATTGGGGCACCATTGCCTTCTCTGATATATATATATATATATATATACATATATATATATGTATATATATATATGTTCTGTATACATAAATATATAGAACTGAATCAGTTTGCTGTACACCTGAAACATTGAAATATACTTTTTTGAAAAGTAGGCTTGTAATAGGCTTCTTAGGTGGCATTAGTGGTAAAGAACCTTCATGCCAATGCAGGATAAAGAGACGCGGGTTCGATCCCTGGGTCAGCAAGATCCTCTGGAGGAGAGAACAGCAACGACTCCAGTATTCTTGTCTGGAGAATCCCATGGACAGAGGAGCCTGGCCGGGTCACAAAGAATCGGACATGACTGAAGCAACTGAGCATGCACGCATGCACACGGCATCGGTACACAATGATCTCTTAGAATTGTACGCCATAGGTTCCTGGGCCATCTAAGTTCAGAAACTAAGTGAACCAGAGGTCATGCGTCTTATAGACTCAGGAAATTTTCCTAATAGCCCGATGACTCTTTCGTATTACAAAGTCATCAATATCCTGGGCCAAAACTCACCCTAAGAAAGAGACCTAAACAGATATCCCAAGTCTTGTCCTATCAATTTCACCCTGCTCCCAACACAACATTTTAATGCCCACATTCTTCTGCCAGGGTGAAATAGCAGAAGGGGATTTTGGCTGTGACCCTTCCTCTTTACATTAAGGAGACTCTGTTCTGGGCTTCCCCAGTGGCTCAGTGGTAAAGAATCCACCTGCCAATGCAGGAGACTTGGGTTCAATCCCTGAAAGATCCCACACACCATGGAGCAACTAAAACTAAGCCTGTGTGCTACAACTATTGAGCTTGTGCTCTAGAGCCCAGGAGCCGCGACTACTGAAGCCCATGCACTCTAGAGCCCATGCTCTGCAACAAAAGAAGCCACACAATGAGGAACCCGTGCACTGGAACTAGAGTGGCCCCAACTAAAGAAAGCCCACTCAGCAACGAAGACCTCGCACAGCCAAAAATAAACAGATATTTACAAATTAAAAAATCAAGAAGGCTCTGTTCCCATCCAATGGCCTAGTCTCATCCTTGAATTTTCCAACTGGACCACGGATTCTTGAATTTCTACACTGAACCTAAAAATTAATAATTCATGGAAGAAACAGGAAAAGAGAGTCTCTTTCCAGCCCCATTATCTTTCTCAGAGGATGATCATCACTGGAGCCAAGGCCAGGAGGCCTGCTTATTTAACAGAGGATTTTCCTTTAATTACTTAGAAGGAAAGGAGAAGGAAAGTGGGTTTGCTTGAGTAAAATCTTGGTTCTACCTTTTAAGACCTGTGCAACATTGAGTAAATTTCTTACCATCTCTGATTCTCTGTTTCCTTGCTATAAAGTAGTGATAATCATCATATCTGTCTTATAGAGGTGTTGGAAGGGCAAAATAAGAGCTGTGAAGATGTTTATGCCTAGCACATGGTCAGCTTTCCTGGTGGCTCAGATGATAAAGAATCTCCCTGCAATGGGGGAGACCCAGGTTCAACCCCTGGTTTGGGAAGATCCCCTGGAGAAGGAAATGGCAACCCCCTCCAGTATTCTTGCCAGAGAATTCCATGGAGAGAGGAGCTTGGTGGGCTATAGTCCATGGGGTCACAAAGAGTTGGACACAACTGAGTGACTAACACACACACATAATTAGCACTCAACAGATACTAGAGAGTTGTTGTTATTGTCACGGAAATATCTGACCATTCAAAAGTCTTCTGTGTCAACAGACAAGATAAGAATAAGGTGTGTTTCAATTCTCAGACCACCTTATAATCAGTATCAGGCTTTTCTAGAAGTACTAATATTATTACTAAATAGGTCAGCCAAAGTAATCCCATTGGCTGAGAAACTGGACCTGAAAATAGATCAAGCTAGCTAATATTTGTCTGCACACCACGTCAGCATCTTCAGCTTCCAGGCACTATTGCTAAGTCCAAATGGAGCTTCTCTCTAAGGCCTCGCTGACCCATGACTGGAAGCTGGCTTCTCTGCTCCACGTTCCCCAGGTTCCGGGTGCAGACAGCATGGGGGTGGGAAGTTGTCTGTGTTGCTGGGGATGGGGAGGGCTCTCCCGGCGTCTTGGAGCTAGATGACACTGTCAGATAGCCAAGTGGTTAAATGTTGAGGGCTGTAAATGAGGCTCATCTGTCAGTCGTGGGCGGGCACCGGCTCCATCTGCTGTGTCAGCAGCCTGGAGAGCACTTGAAGGAAGCAGCTTATAAAGCATGAAGCCTAGGATAGGGGGCAGAAGCATCCTCAGAAGATGATAGAATGTGTACCTTGAAAACTCTCTCAGTCCTATCGAAGGTCAAAAGGCAGGCAAGCCACAGACCTAAAGAGGGCTTGGCATGGTCACTCAGCAAATGTACATGATGATTGCCAGGATGACAGTCAACTCCCCAGGATTCCAGAGTACTCCTCTCTTCACCCAGATACACCTGACCCAACTTACATCTAACCCATGGGTAGAAGAGATGCTCTGAGCAATGTGAGAATAACACCTCCCAATTCTCTTTCTACACTTGCATTTGTTCTTCAAGTATCTGTTCCTCTCTATAGAACCTCCGAATAGACCTGATCACATTCATTCATTCATTCAATAGATATTTTTGGAGTACCTCTATGTATAAGTTCTCATTCCAAGCACTGAATGCATCGATGAAAAATACGTACCTAGTTCTTACCTCCGGAAGCCCATAACCTAGTGGGCAAGACATATCTCAGGCAGAAAGAAAATGAGTTTTTGTAAAGAAAAAGTATTGGGTACCAGTTGTCCCTAATTCATATGTTGCAGAATATTATGAGGAATTGACCACTATGTTTCACCCTCACCCCACTTCTTTTTATTCAGTGACCTTTCTTCACTGGGCCAGTGGCCATGGGGCAGCCAGAGTCGGTGGAGAGTTTTGCACAAAGGAATCAGACAGCAAAACAGTCACATTCCAGATTTCTGAACTTCAAAACATAGCACTGACATGGACAAATATTTGCTAAGTTAGCATTCTATTTCTGGCCCAGAAGATATGAGGAATTCTGGGATACAGGAGGGGCAAAAGTTAAATAAAAGAGCAACTGAGTCAGCTGTTCATTTATATTTTCTGAGATGAGGTTCTGTGGGTTGCCCAAAAAACAGGCACAAGCAAAAATACAGATCTCCCCTGTTCTCATATCCCCAAGCCCATTGAAGAGTTTGGCCCTGGTTCAGAGAGATTCCCAGCTGATGAGCTGAGCAGGGTAAAGGAAAGGCCAAGAGAAGAAGGATTTCCCCAGTCAGTAAATGAGGAGGCTTCCCCAGCCTTGGGTCCTCCAAGGTCAAAGACTGGCAAACGGTCTATAATTAGAGTTGTATGTCCTCCCCAGCCTTTGGGTAACCACATGGCTGAATAACTCCAAGTCAACATCATGACCTAGTTATTGTCTCAACAACAGATGAAACGCAGAAAGAAGAGAATCGATGTGGGTGATCCGAGAGCTGCAGTCCTAGAAGGCCATTATCTGTCTTAATCTTCGGCCCACCCTACCACCCACTCCTCCATGTGGGGTTATAATACAGCAATAAGTTTGCAATTATATTTTACTGGTGAAAATAATTGTGGTGAGTCAAAAGCCAGCTCACAGATGTAACATCACCACTAGTTATTTAAGTGGGAGGGGGCCAAGTCTTGGGCTGCATTCAGACCCCCCACTGTGGGCCCATGTTCCTGAGTCTGACTGCTCTGGACTTTGCTGCTGTAGGTCTTTGGATAGGCCCTAGGGTCTGGCTATTGTTGTGCAGTCCCTCAGTCGTGTCTGACTCTTTGCGACCCCATGGACAGCAGCACACCAGGCTTTCCTGTCCTTCACCATCTTCCACAGCTTGCTCAAACTCATGTCCCTTGAATCAGTGATGCCATCTAACATCTCATCCTCTGCCATCCCCTTCTCCTCCTGCCTTCAACCTTTCCCAACATCAGGGTCTTTTCTAATGAGTCAACCCTTCATATCAGCTGGCCAAAGTATTGGAGCTTCAGCTTCAGCATCAATCCTTCTAATGAATATTCAGGGTTGATTTCCTCTAGGGTTGACTGGTTTGATCTCCTTGAAGTCCAAGGGACTCTGAGTTAAGCATCAATTCTTCAGCGCTTAGCCTTCTTTATAGTCCAGCTCTCACATCCATACATGACTACTAGAAAAACCACAGCTTTGACTAGATGGACAAGACATAGCAGCATCACAGCCTGGACCATCTCACCAGAGACAGAAGGAAAGGGTCACCTCTACAGATGTAAGAATGGATGCCTCAGATCTGCCAAGAACCAGACTGGGAGACATAGCCGTCAGTAGAAACCAGTGTAGACACATAATCACCAAAGGCCAAACCTGTACCCAAATATGCCTGGACAAGGTGTCAACTCCCTCTGAATTTAGATGCAATCATGGGGACAAGGGTGAAGCCAGAATCTATCAAGTAAGGAAATATTAATTGCCATTTTAAGTTTTTAACATCAAGCAGAAGAGGGACATAAAACAGAATTAAGCTAAGCTATAAATATAAGAAAATATATGTAAATATATATATATATATTATAAACATGTACATATAGGTATATTTTGGGTGTCCCAGGTGGTGCTAGTGGTAAGGAATCTGCCTGCCAGTGCTGGAGACTCAAGAGCCACAAGCTCGATCCCTGGGTTGGGAAGATCCCCTGGCCGAGGGCATGGCAAACCACTCTAGTATTCTTGCCTGGAAAAATTCCATGGACAGAGGAGCTTGGCAGGCTACAGTCCATGGGGCTGCAAAGAGTCAGACATGACTGAGGGACTGAGCACACAAACAAACAAAAGTATATTTGTATCTTAACATGTTTATATATTTATATAAACATATATAACAAATATTAATATGTATATATGCAAAACACAAAATGTAATATAGTTAAATACTAATACTAATATATCGACTCAATGGACATGAGTTTGAGTGGACTCCAGGAGTTAGTGATGGACAGGGAGGCCTGGCGTGCTGCGATTCATGGGGTTGCAAAGAGTCGGACACAACTGAGCGACTGAATTGAACTGAACTGAATACTAATATAAATACACATTTATATATATTTATGATCTATAAATTATATATAATAAATACATTCATATTTATAAAATGTATACTTTTATATTATATGATTATATATAGTACTTTATATTTTTCACAAATGTACTTATTTATATACATTTATATTTACATTTTCAGAGAGAGAAAATGAACCTCAGTTCAAATCCCGGTTATGTCACTTTATATCTCTAAAACTTTGAGCCCAATGCATTTCTCTTTTGGTTTCCTTACATGTGACATTCTAACCAGAGTGATCCTACCCACCCACCCTTGAAAGCCTGTGGGCCTGTGGGAGAGGCCATTTTTAATTTTATCGGCGATAAAGAAGAGGCTTCTAGCCTTGGGGCTTACTTTTCTCCAAGATCCAAGATGCTAACAGTGCCTCTACTGGAAGACACTGGGACGAACCTCACATCCCTTTAAGACCACCTGAAGAATCATTGTTAATCCAGACTCTTTCCAAAGTCACCTTCTGCCTGGCCAGGGGTGGGCGTGAAACTGAGTTGGCAGCCCCCCCAGCACCCTGCACGGGGCGTGTCCCGCCCAAACCACAGAGGCAAGCCCCAGGCTACAAAGAATTCCCATCATCCATTCTCTCATTTACTTCCTGCGGCTTCTCTGAAACTTGGAAAGTATCACCTCCTCAAAGCGGAAAACTGAAGTATATTTGATGTCAGTCGCAGAACACCCCCACAAGGTTGTGGCAACCAAAACTATCTCCAGACATGGCAAAATACTCGTGCAGTGGGGGTACGGACAGAGACAGGAGCACAAAATCACCCCCAGGCAGAAACAATGTTCTTCTTATATTAGAATATAAATATTCCTATGATGCAGCTCAGGGCCTGGAATGGTAAGCGTGCAATGAAATTAAATTTATGCTTATGAAATGCATTTGTGGGGTGTATGTGTGTCCATGCAACATGCTATTTGCACATGGTGCTTTCCAAATAAATTGTCCAGGATGCAAGATTTTTTGCTTTTCTGGGATGCATTCAATACTACTCTGTTTATATTGCATTGTTAAAATAAAAGTAACAACAACAACAAAAAAAACACACTGCTGTTCATTGGAACTTAACAACTCTTTGTTCTCAGATTGGTGATCGTGTGTGTGTTCATCTCTTTTGACTGATAACAGGTTCCTTCAAACAATATTCACTTGGCGAAGAAAATGAATTTTCAGTGAAACAAGAAAGCCCTTTCTCCATTCCATAAAAGAGACATTATCAGATCATTAAAGCATCATCACATGTTGAGCTCCTAATGCACTGGTCTTTACTTGGGAGCACATGGTAATCTCAAGGAAGAATTTTTATTGCCAGATAAACAGATCAGGAAGTAAGATATTATGAAATGTGCTATTATGTGGCAGATAAGTAATTAGGTGACAAGCAAAATACATTATTCAGCATTTCAAAATATTTCCACTTCATCACCAGTTCATTATGATCCTGCCTCCTCTCTCCTGGCCCACCAGGAATTTACATCAAGATTATTTACCAAAAAAAAAAAAAATCATTAGGCTAAGTGAATTGTAATTAAGTCATATGATTGTTTTTAACACTTTCAATGGGCCTAAAGAGACAAGCATAAACAGGTTCAAATTACCACTGGCAGGCTGAATGATTGCTGTTCTTGCCAGCAGGAAGGTGATGGTAAAATGGTGTTTTTGTTATTATTTCACACACACACACTAAAAGGAACTGAGGAGCCATGGATGATGCCACAGGAAGGGAGAATAGTTCAAACCACAGTCAAGATGACTGTGCGTCTTTAAAGAGATTCTGCACCTTGATATGATGCCTTGACTGAGGACCGGACTCACTAACAAATTCCCCAAAGGAAGAGTAATTAGCCAGCTACCTGCTTCTGTGCAGCCTTCTGTCCCTACCACCATCTGTTTGTTTCAGTAAGGACTGCTCAACTGTTTCATGATATTAAGATTCACAGGTGCTATAACAGGGAAACCTTCCCGTCCCCTGGCCCTTTTTGAAGAACCAGGCATAAAGTTAGTGCCCATTTTATACTCACTGATCAATTTGATAACCAACTGATTTAGTAAGAATAATAAGCAAAGTCCCTAGTTTTTGTTTTGTTTTGTTTTTTAATAGCCCTGAGTTTTAAAAGGATTAAAATGCATTCTTCGCTTAACATGATAATCTCTAGGTCCATCCATATTGCTGCGAATGGCATTTCTCATTCTTTGTTATGGCTGTGTAATACTCCATTTACTTACACCTTTTTTATTCATTCATCTGTTGATGGACATTTAGGTTGCTTCCAGGTCTTAGCTATTAAAAATAGCAAAAAAAATTGGGGTGAATATTGCGGTGCTTGTATCTTTTCAAATTAGTTTTCATTTTTTCTGGATATATGACCAGGAGTGGGATTGCTGGATCATATGGCAACTCTATTTTTCGTTTTTTAAGGAATCACCATACTGTTTCCACATACTAAGTGAAATAACTCAAAGACACATATCATTTGATATCACTTATATGTGGAATCTTTTAAAAAATGATACAAATGAACTTATTTACAAAACAAATAGACTGACAGATATAAAAAGAAACATTGTTACAAAGAAGAAAGGAGTTGGGGGATGAATTAGGATTTGGGGATTAACAGATACAGACTACTATGTGTAAAATAGATAAGCAAGGATCTACTATATAGCACAAGGAACTATATTCAATATCTTACAATAACCTATAATGGCAAACAATTTGAAAAGGAATATATATTCATAAATTATATGTATGTATAACTGAATCAAGTTGCCATACACCCGAAACATTGTAAATCAATTATAATTCAATTAAAATTGCACAGGAAAAAAATGTATTCTTTGGTCAGTTGGGTTTTTTCTCAAAGGGGATATTAGCTTGATAAATACAGAAAAGAGAAAGGAGGGAGAGAGGGATGGAGGAAGGAGGATGAGAGAGAGAGAGAAAGAAAAAGAAAGGAAATACTCCTATATTCAGCATACCAAATGCTAGGAGGAGCATCTGCTCTTGGCTTATTTCCTATAATAGCTACTGTAAAACTAGAGATAAATCCTATTATTAGTATCACCTAATACATGTGGAAAGAATCAGAGAGAGAAAGCAATTCATTCAGCATCACATAGTTAACGTTGCATCTTTATTTTACGTATACCTGTCTGTGCATACATGTCTAACTGTGCTCATGGCACCTCCTAAAATGCTCCAGTGGTTTTTCCTCCTCCTAGGACAAACATGACAGGGAACCCACACAGCCCTTGCCACCTCTCCACCTTCCTACCTCTCCCACCACCTCATACTTTCAGCTGCTTGCCTTCTTCCACTTTCCCAAATGTCCTTGTCCTTTGTTTTTAATCTCTCAGGGCTAGAACTTTGCAGATACTGTTTCCTCTACCTGAGACACCCTGATTCACCCACTTAACCCCTTCCCTTCCTCCTTGTCAGCTTCAGGGGGAGGCGTCCCTGAACCTCCATGACAGTATTAACAGCATCAGTTACTGATTCTCCCCTTGGTGCACGCCTCCTTCATTTATGACATCTATCTCATTTGCAACTTCACACCAATCTCTGTGATTTATTGATGAATGGATAACCCCTCTATTATACTTTTTGCGACCCCAAAGACTGTAGCTTGCCAGGCCTCTCTGTCCATGGAATTCTCCAGGCAAGAATACTGGAGTGAACTGCCATTCCCTTCTCCAGGGCATCTTCCCAACCCAGGGATTGAACCTGGGTCTCCTGCATTGCAGGCAGATTCTTTACCAAAGGGTCAGACACGACTGAGTGACTAACACTTTCACTTCACTTTCACTTTCTATCACACTGGTGGCTCAGTGGTAAAGAATCTACCTGCCAAAGCAGAAGCGACAGGAGATTTGGGTTCGATCCCTGGGTCAGGAAGATCCCCTGGAGGAGGAAATGGCAACCCACTCCAGTATTCTTGCCTGGGGAATCCCATGGACAGAGGAGCCTGGCAGGCTATGGTCCATGGGGTCACAAAGATTCGGACATGACCAAGCTACAGAGCACACACGTGCCCACCCACTATTACATGAGAAGTATCTAAGATCAGGGACCATTCCATTCACCAGTGTAGCTCCTGCACCTGGCACAGAGTGGCTCAACAGATCTCCATCATGGGGATGAATACATGAACAAATGAACATGTATTTTAAATGCCAATATTTATAAGCACATGAGTAACAATTCAGAACTTGACTGCCACACCAGCCAGTGAACCAGGGTGACCCAGGAAAGTCCCAAGAGAAGAGAATGATTCAGGACTGGGACACAGAGCAGGAGTTTTTACCCAGAGTGATCATCCATCATCATTAGTTTTGGGGGGAGCTAGGGATCGTATTACAAAGACTGTATCAGTCTCTGACTTCTGGCCCAGGCTTCTCGTAATTGTTTTAGAACTCTAAAACCATTTAGATCTAGCAATCTAAAGCCAGAGATCTGACAATTTTTTTTATTTCCCTTAAAAATGATAGATCAGCCATTTGGTGTTTTTCATAAATTCTTCAGCCAATGTTGTGTCTTTCCATCCACATTTTGCATTAAGGATTTGCTATGAAAATGGCTCTAAGAGAGGAATTTAATGCAATTATGATTTTTTAAAGCTCCATCTCTCTAATTAATACCCCAGAGGGGGGATTTTTTTCTAACATAATGGCCTTTCAGTGTTAAAAGGGCTTAATATTATGGTAAAATATGTTAACTTGCCTGACACTCTGACCCAAATGAAAGAATGAAGAGGGAGCGCATCTGTCTTCCCGGAGCTTCTGCCACCGCAAATGGTGTTGTTTTCGGTATTTTCATAATGAACTAATCAACTGCTTATTCACTAATTGTGTCTACATTAAAAACTTATTACCCTGGAAAAGGGCTGCTCTGCCATTGACCTTCTGGCTAAAGGAGAGAGGGACGAGGATCACATGGAAAGCTTAAGGCAGAGGAAATGGCCAAACCCAGGGCAAGGATATCTTTCTCTTCATTGAAACAGGCATGAGGCTTTCCATGGGGCTGTCATATACAAAGAGTTGGAAGTTCAAAAGCTGGAAGCTGCTTCTGCTTTGCTAGGTAGGGCCCATGCCTCAGTGGGCTTCACAGTGCTAACCAAGAACACAAAAACAACTCTAGTGATGACAGTTACTCATAGGGCAAAGTGGTCATGCCAGGCACAATGATGCACAATATCCACCCCTACCAATAAGGAATGTGGGGCTCAGACAGGTCAAATGACTTGCCTAAAGCCACACAGCTGGTCAATGTCAGAAGTAGAAATAAATCAAACTCTTCTAACCACATCTCCTGGGTGCCAAGCCTCTCAGGGGATGCTGGAAAAATGAGAAACTAGATGCTGATGAGATTTAGAGCAAATCCAAGATCTCTAGCTGTTCCTAAGCTCTCATTGCTCCCTGGCCAGCTGTCTTCCAAGTCTCCCTCCTCCCTTTCATGATGTAGTATATAGAGAGACAACGCTTTGCAGTTCACCAAGGCACACAGGAAGACTACATTTCCCAGCCTCCTTTGTGGGTAGGCTTGGACCATGTGATTAAATGCTAATCAATGGAGAACTGGCAAAAGTGATGGACCCCAGGCCACTGCTGCGGCAATTCTGGAGGCCATATGCTTGGAGGGCATTACTAAAAGAGCTGTACTGCCAAATGTATAGCAGGGTTTGTATAAATAAGAAATAAAGGTTTACTGTATTAAGTTACTGAGTTTCTAGGCTTTTTCAATCACTGATGCATAGCCTAGCCTCACCTAACTAGTCAACCCTCTCAAAGAATAGTTGTAAATCTCTAGTCTTCATTCAATCAAAAGATTTTATTAAGCACCTCTTACATTCAGAGAGACAATGGTGATCAAGGCTGACATGATCCTATCTTCAATGGTTAATTCTAGGTGTCAACTTGACTGGGCCACGAGATGCCCAGATGTTTGGTCAAAGCTTCTGGGTATGTCTGAGGGTGTTTCTGGATGAGAACATTTGAAGCAGCAGGCTGAGTAAAGCAGATCCCAAATGTCAGTGGTCCTCTTCTAATCAGCTGAAGACCTGAATGGAGCAAAAGGCTGGGTAAGAGGGACCTTCATCTTCCTGACTGTCTGAGCTATTAGTCTTTTCTTACATTCAGACTCAAACTGAAAAATCAACTCTTCTTGGGTCTCAAGTCCACCAGATTTTGAACTGGAACTTCTAGTTACAGAAAAATAGAGGTGGTAAGAGAGACAGAATGATAGAGACAGAATGATAGAGACAGAGATAAAGACAGATAGTGCCAGAGATAAAGATAGAGAGAGACAGTGATAGACAGATAGCAAGAGAGACAGAGAAAGATAGAGATATAAAGATACATCTCCTATTGGTTCTGGTTCTCTGATTAATGCACCCTTAAGAAAGAAACTAAGTAGATGAATAAACACAGAATTAAATAATAACAACCTCGGGTACCTACCATGCAGGCTGGGAATTACAGGTGGTTGGGAAAAGGCTCTCCAAGGAGACAATACTGTCTTAAAATGTAGCTTTTATTATATTCCAGTATGTCAAGGCCAACAGGTCAAGAGACCTGGAAATGTTTACCATTGAAAAGATAGCCTGTTACATTCTTAGACTCCAAGAGGATGGGGCACGGCACAGCACGTGGGGCCATGTGGGGAAGCCCCAGGGCCAGGCGGAGGAGAGTGAGGAGTCAGGAGAAAGCATGTGCATTGTGGTTTCTATTGTGCTTTCTGCAAGAAGAGACAGGAGAGGCAGAGTAAGGAGGTTTAGGAATGGTTACTGTGAATAATTTGGCTTGGCTCTGAGACATAAGAGCCATCCCTAGTTGTCTAGTACCTAGACCTGGGTGATAAATGTAGAGGATGAGTGAGTGATCTAGAGTGTAGAAACCCTGTGAGGGCGGTGGCTGGGGGGGTCTGCACTCTGGATTGGTTGGTTTGCATATGAAAGGCACTCTTGAGATGAGTCCTTTACTATCTCCAGGCATTGGCTATGCTGGGATGGACAGACCCATCAGGGTCCAACAAGGTCAAAAGACATCAAAGCATCAAACAGAGAAACTAGGAGATGTGGTTCTTAACAGGCATGTGAGCCGAGACTGAATAATGGCAAGCCATCAATCATGAGAAGAGGAAGAAGGCAGACTCTAATCAGAGAGAATAGCATAGAAAATCAAACAAGTGAGAGTGAAAAGGAGTGGCCAGAAATACAGGGAGAAGACCAAGTCAAGGGAGGAGAGTGTTCCAAGGAGACGAGAGTGCTGCTAAGAAATGGAGTAAGATAAGAATGGAAGCATATTCTCCTGCTGAAAAAATAAATCTTAGTATTCTACACACTGCCTCCTCAGCTTCCCGACTTCTTCCATGATAGTCTGGCTTCTTTGCCCAAAGCACCCCATGAACGTCATTGGTGGCTGCACACTGGATCACATTGAGTGGTCTTTCCTTTGTCCTCATTTTGATAGCATCTCTGGAAAATTTGAGGGTAGGTACCAGCTACACAGCAGTAAACATGCAAAAATATCTGTCCTCATAGTTGTGACATTCTAGTGGAGATGAAAGACAATGCAACAGAAAAATGTATGGTGTTAGGTAGTAATGCCAAAATGGAGTAAAGCAAAGCAGGAAACGAGAAAGCATGGGATGAGGAGGAGAGGACTTTGATTAGAAGTGGCTAGGAAAGACCCCACCAAGCTTCCTAGCCAGCCATGCCAAGAAGTGTGCACTTGATCTTCAAGAGAAAGCTGAGCACCAAAGAATTGATGCTTTTGAATTGTCTTGCTGGAGAAAACTCTTGAGAGATCAAGATCAAGCCAGTCAATCCTAAAGGAAATCTACTCTGAATATTCATTGGAAGGACTGATGCTAAAGCTGAAGTTCTAATACTTTGGCCACCTGATGCCAAGAGCCAATTCACTGGAAATGGCCCTGATGCTGGGAAATGTTAAGGGCGGGAGGAGAAGGGGATGACAGAGGATGAGATGGTTGGATGGTATTGCCGACTCAATGGATATGAGCTTGAGCAAACTCCAGGAGATGGTGAAGGACAGGGAAGCCTGGTGTGCTGCAGTCCATGGGGTCACAAAGAGGCGGACACAACTTAATGACTGAACAACAACAAAGGAGGTATTCTAAGTCTGGAAGGCACAGGAGTCCCATGACCAGAACTAATTTTATAAAAAGAGCTGAAATGTGAAGAGGGAGTGAGAACATGTTCTAGCAAAAGCCCAGAAGCATGAAGGAGTAACCTGTGAGGACTGTTAGTGGTCTGATATGGCTCCAGTGGAGAGAGGAACTGGGTGACAAACCATAATCCTGGGCAAGTCCCTTCATTTATTCAGACCTGAGTTATCTCATCTATGAAATGGAAAATACTACAACTAACATGCACAGGATCAAAGACAGCATGTATGAAATCCCAAGCACAACCTCCTGCAAACAGTAGGCATTAACAAATGATAGCTACTATTAAGACAATGACTTCCCATTGAGAATTTTATAGCAGGAAAATCACAGGCTCCAGATACTGAGCAGCTGATAATATCAGCCATTTTCTTTTTTAACAATTTAATTTATTTATTTCTGGTAACACTGGGTCTTCATTGCTGCACACGAGCTTTCTCTAGTCGTGGCAAACGGGCTACTCTTCACAGTGGTGCTTGGGCTTCTCAATGCGGTAGCTTGCCTTGTTTTGGAACACAGGCTCTAGGTGTGCGGGTTCAATAGTTGTGATGCATAGGCTTAGATGCTCCTCAGCATATGGAATCTTCATGGACCAGGGATCCAACCGGTCTCCCTTGCATTGGCCAGTGGGTTCTTATCCACTGCACCACCGGGGGAGCCCTGACATTTTCTTAAAGGCTCTACTGAGAGTTGTACTTAAAGGTTGTGTGAGAGCTGGACCATAAAGAAAGCTGAGCACTGAAGAATTGATGCTTTTGAACTGTGGTCTTGGAGAAAACTCTAGAGAGTCCCTTGGACTGCAAGGAGATCCAACCAGTGCATCCTAAAGGAAATCAATCCTGAATATTCATTGGAAGGACTGATGCTGAACCTGAAACTCCAATACTTTGGCCACCTGATGCGAAGAACTGACTCATTGGAAAAGACCCTGATGCTGGGAAAGATTGAAGGCAGAAGGAGAAAGGGATGATGGAGGATAAGATGGTTGGATGGCATCACCAACTCGATGGACATGAGTTTGAGCAAGCTCTGGGAGTTGGTGATGGACAGGGAAGCCTGGCGTGCTGCAGTCCATGAGGTTGCAAAGCGTTGGACACGACTGAGTGACTAAACTGATCTGAGCCCACCATATGGGGCCAATGCTGCTTCTTGGGCCTGATTCAAAACCTCCCCACTGTTTTTTATAAAGATCTGTTGACATGATTTATTGGGAACTCTATCCATTAACATTTTTGAATGTTCAATAAATCCTCCAACCAGGCTAGTAAATTAATCTTAATAAATTCACAGCAGAAACAGCTTGTTGATCAGCACATGATAATGTGTTTGCTCCCCTGTCTGTTGTAGGAAGGGATAGTGTGTGTGGAGCTGAAGCCCCTGAAGACAGAGGGAAAGATGCTGAAAAGTGCCTTCTCCACCCATAGAGGAGGAGTCTTAGCCCACCTCAGCCTCAGTTTCCCCATCCATCCAATGGGACAAAAGATGTAACAGAAATTTGTCCAAACTTACGACGCATGATACATTGAGACCAAGGGCCAACAATCCCATGAAACCAAGGTTAGTTTACCATTTGAAAGTCAATGTAATATGAACATCATAATATTAACAATCATATGATTATTTCAATGGATGCAGAAAAATCATTTGCTAAAATTCAATACTATTACTGATAAAAACTTTCTGCACCCTAGAATAAAGGAGAAATTTTCCACTGATAATGGACATCATACTTAATGGTAAGATACCCAATAGTTTCCTACTAAAGTCAGAAACAAGGCAAGAATACCCACTTTCACCATATTTATTCAATATTTTATTAGAAGTTCTAGTAAGCACAATAAAGCAAGAAAAGGAATCCATGTCAGAAATTGTCTTTATCATCAGGATTCCTTTCCTTTGGAATCTACAAAAAACATATATAAAATAAACCTATCACAACTAATAAATGATTTCAGCAAGATTGTAGGATACAAGATCAATATATAAAACTCAATTGTATTTCTATAGAATACTAATAGACTACTAGAAATTGAATGTGAATAAAATACCATTTGAGATAACATAAAAATACTAAATATTTAGAGATAAATCTGACAAAAGAGGTGCAAGTCCTATACAATGAAACCACAAAACCTTACTGAGAGAAATTTATAAAGACTTTAAAGGAATAAGACACTGGGTTCTTGGTTTAGAAGATTCGGTGTTGTTAAAATGTCAATTTCCCCCAAATTGGTATATAAATTCAGTGCAATACCAATCAAAACCCAAGCAGACTTCTTTTTTTACAGAAGTGACACGCTGATTCTAAAATCCATACAGAAATTCGAAAGGTCTGTAACAACCAAAGCAATGCTAAAAAGTAGAATAAAGTTGGCTTAGAAATGTTAAATAATTTTCCCAAGGTCAAAGGAAGATCATGCCTCGCTCCTTCCTTGAATGGCATGTTATTGCCCTTACTGCTCCTCCCTTACTGCCCCCTCCCCAGTACCTGTCTAGGCAGGTATTTCCAAACATATCGTTTCATATTGTCCTTACTATGGCCCTAGAAGTTTATTGGCGTCCCTTACAGACAAAGAAACTGAGGCCCAAGTGACTTATGGTGAAACTAAGCTAAGTAACTCACGGTCTTTAAGAGAAAGAATATGGGCTGACTTAGAACTTCTCTCTCTCTCATTCTGGCAAATAAAAAACACTGTAGACAAAATATTCACAGTAAGACTGACGATTGAGAAGAGTCATCTTTTGACAGACATAGGATAACTCCCCCAACGTGATAAAATAGAATGTGCTCAAAACCACTTCTTCTATCAGGATTTTCTCATATAAATGAGTAACTTAATTTGCTTTCCTTTCAAAAGCACTTGCTATTGAAGTCTTTTTCGAGTGTTTGACATCTCTCACAATGGTCATATACCCATCTGATAATAGCTATCCACTAAGTCACACCACAACAAAATCCCATGTGTAACACACAGTCAAGGAGTGACCTACTTATTTCCAAGTCCACTCACTCTACCCCAATTCTATCACAGGAAAAAAAAAAAAATGGGACAAGCTTTGAATTTATCTTAATGGAATTTGACTTACCATTCCAGCAATCAGCCCCATGTATCAATATTAAAGATGCACTCCACACCTAACACAGTGATTGATGCTAATGCGAGGTACCAAAAACAGCATCCTTACTTCTCTTAAGTGTTTTTCCTCAACAGTCCTATTAGATTCACCTGCCAGTCTGGTTTAATTTGTTTCTTAATTTGTTTGGATAGGCTCCTCTATCCACACAAGTATCTCTTGTCCCTGTTTCCTCCCCACCCCCCAAGAGAATTATACCATTCTATGTGCATGCATGCATGCTCAGTTGTATCCAACTCTTTGACATCCCATAGACTGTAGCCCACCAGGCCCCTCTGTCAATGGGATTTTCCAGGCAAGAATATTGGAGTGGGTTGCGATTTCCTACTCCAGGGGATCTTCCTGACAACAGGAATCGAATCCGAGTCTCCTTCATCTCCTGCATTGGTAGGCAGATTCTTTTATCACTGAGCTATACTAACTCATAAATCTCAAAAAGTTCATGTTTATTTTCCATATTCTTCTATACCAGCTAGTTCTCCAAGAACCTGAAACTGATATGCATACTCTCTGTCTCTTAAGAAAAAGCTCTCTCCCACCTCCTTCCAAACATACACCCTTCTGACTACTTTTGCTAAACCTTATATTATCTACTTGAGGATCTTGGGGCCTCTATGGGCCAATTCATCTGCTATTGACAGCCACATCTGAGGTCCCCCTCTGCCATCACGTTTCCCCCTCCCCCATGATAAAGTCTCCAAGGAAGCAAATCATTAGCAGCTCTCCATTTCTAGCACTACTGGGGGAAAATAACAAGGAAGGGGTTTTTCTAGTAGCAGCATCAAGACTCTCCAACCCTTGCCCATGAAAACTTTATCTTGCATGTGGTGGTTTGCAAAGGGTGCAATGGCAGATATAGGACTCGGGGAGTGAAGACAGGGAAATACAGAGACAGGAAGATAAATTCATCACTGCCTGGGTCCTAGACTTGGGTCTGGGCCATCATAGGGAAGTCAGGATGGCTGGGTAGAAAAATACCTTTGAGTTTGTGTGGGCCCAGCATCTTAGCTGTAGGGGGACAGCCGGTGTTGAGATGGGAAAATTGCCAAAAGTCAAGATCAAGATGAAAGAGATGGGTTAACAGGTTCAGAAGCTGATCAGGAAAAAAAAAAAAAATGTGGCTATGTAGGTGAAGAGTTGTTTAGAAATAAGACAACAACAGTGAGAGTGTTCGGGTCCAGCTCTGAGGTGGGGCTACGCATGTGGGCAGCTGGGTCTGATGACACAGAGGCCTGGGCAGCTGGGAAAGATGTCCTCAGTGATGTGACAAAGAGTGACCCACTGAAGTAGCAGAGGTCCACCCTCCCCTTATTTTGAAGGCATCACAGACATCTCCCAAAAGCCATGGAAGCCTGGAGCCTGGAGCTCCCCACAGCCTATCATTCCATCTGCTCACTACTTCCTGGAACCTGCCAGGACAAAGAACTCTGAGAATTTCCATGGCTCCTTTGAAATATAGGTCTTTGGCTCTCATCAGGGTTTGCCTTTTCCAACAAATTATTTATGAAGCTTTGGCTCAAGTGCCAACTTTTCAACTCCTCTTGCCATGGAAAATGAGACTAGGGAGAGAAACCAGGGCCATTGTGACACCATTATCTATCCCGAGGCTGAGAATTTACTTGTTTCCTTGAAGCCATCCAGTCTGAAAAGGAGAGCGCTGCTTTCTTCCCATCTTACCTCAGCCAGAGGCAGTGAAATTAGAGGACTTCAGGGAGACATCATCCCCTTCCTGTGGGAAAGTTCCCAGCAGAAGTATTCTGATAGATCTATGGACATATGTGACAGGGAGCTTGTTATGTGCTAGGAGCTGTATCTTTCAATTGAGCCCAAGGAGGTATAAAAAAAAAACAGTCCCCAAAGAGCATATAGACGAATTTCCTCATCAGATTTTGGTTCTCATATTTGATGCTCGGGTGTGGTCCTCTGATTTGACTGTACTGGTGACACATGGCCCAACATTCATTAGCTATGCCCCCACATGGGGGGCTTCCCTGAAGGCAATAGTGGTAAAGAACCTGCCTGCCAATGCAGGAGACGGCAAGAGACCCAGTCTGATCCCTGGGTCGGGAAGATCCTTTGGAGGAGGGCATGGCAACCAACTCCAGTATTCTTGCCTGAAGAATCCCATGAACAGAGGAGCCTGGCAGGCTACAGTCCCTAGGGTCACAAAGAGTTGGACATGACTGAAGTAGCTTGGCACGCACACAAAGCACATAGGACCTTGTAGCCTTCTGCTTTGGGCTGCAGTATTTTGTGGAAATAATAACTTGAAGGCACCAGGACCACTTATGCAGTGTAAAATACAACGAGGGGAGGAACAATTTCAATCAACATGTGTCAGCGAATACTCTAAGGAAAACAATTATCAGGCGGATAGGAAGCCCCTGGTAGTCCAGTGGTTGAGAATCCGCCTGCCAATGCAGGGGACATGGGTCCAATCCCTGGTCCGGGAAGACCCCACATGGCGAAAGGCAACTAAGCCCCTGTGTCACAACTCCTAAGCCCGTGCTCTGGAGCCCGTGCTCCACAACAAGAGAAGCCACTGCAGGGAGAAGCCGGAGCATCGCCACGAGAGAGTGGCCCCTGCTCACCACAACCAGAGAAAGTCCATGAGCACCAAAGAAGGCCGAGCACAGCCAAAAATAAATAAATTTTTTAAAACAGGCAGACATCGAGAAGTAGAAAACACAGACTTGATTGCCAAAAACACAACTTAATAAGCTAACACACAAAATACCATTGTTGTTGTTGTTTAGTTGTGTCTGACTCTTTCTGACCCCACAGACTGCAGTACACCAGGCTTCCCTGTTCTTCACCATTTTCACCATCGCTCAAACTCATGTCCATCGAGTCAGCGATGCCATCTAACCATCTCATCCTCTGTCCTCCCCTTCTCCTCCTGCCTTCAATCTTGCCCAGCATCAAGGTCTTGCCAATGAGCTCTTCGCATCAGGTAGCCAAAGTAATAGAACTTCAGCTTCAGCATCAGTCCTTCCAATGAATATTCAAGGTTGATTTCCTGTAGAATTGACTTGCTTGATCGCCTTGCTAAACCTCTCTCCTTCCCTCACTGCTCACCAGCCATGCGAGCCCTCTGTCTATGCCTGGAGCACATCAGCTCACTCTGACCTCAGGGCCTGTGCTCCTTGGTTTCCTCTACCTGGAACCCTCTTCCTTGGGTCTTCAGTCTTCCTTAGAAGGGACCTCACTAACATCCAGGCATCAAGTCTCTCCACCTCCCCTGATGTCACTCTCCCAGAGTCTTTCTAGCTCTCACCCACCACAGTATAAAATTAATTTTCTTTACTTGTCAATTTTCTCCTTTTCCCACGAGAATAAAATTTCTCTGAGAGTAGACAGCTTGTTTGTCTTATCACCCACTTTATCTCCTGTGCCTAGAACATAGTTAGGCCCTTGGTGAAAATGGTGAAAATAAAACCAAGAGTGAAAAAAAAGCGGAAACCATGTGAGCTCCAGGAGCTGGGGTGGGCACTGAATGGTCCCAGTGAGCTTCACCCAGGGGACAGACTGGAATCCAGGTCTTGGAGAATGAGCAGACGATCTGACATCTCCACGAGCTATTCTCCTCCCAAGAGTGGCCACCTCTAGGTGTTGGATGCAAGGGAATGCTATGATGGCATAGAAATGTTACAAATGTTTATCCAGAAAAATGCATAAGCTCAAAGGATGCTCTGATGAGTGAACCAAGAGCTGCTCGTGTCCACTTCTGTCAGACTCCTAAGTGATATTCAACTCATTCTAGGGACTCCCCTGGTGGTCCATGGGCTAAGACTCCACACTCCCACTGCAGGGGGCCCAGGATCAATCCCTGGGGTCGATCCCAGGGAACTAGGTCCCACAGGACACAGCTAAGAGTTTGTGGGCCACAACTACAGCTCCTGCATGCCACAACTAAGACTGGAGGTGCAGTCAAATAAAACAAACATTTAACTCATCCTAGGCAAGGGAACGGGTTTCCCAGCTGGCTCAGTGGTGGAGAAATGCCTGCCAAAGGAGGAGACTCAGGTTCGACCCCTCGAGAAGGAAATGGCAACCCACTCCAGTATTCTTGCCTGGGAAATGCCACAGACAGAAGAGCCTAGAGGGTGTGCGGAGAGAGCAAACAAGCCAAGATGGCCTGGTCATGCTCTCTCTCCCGACAGCCCCTCGGTCTTGCCCTGCGTTTTGTAAATAATATTTATGTAACAGCTGAGCGCCCTGGTAGCACTGCGCATGCGCTTCACAAGGCACTCACGTGGTCACATGCTGCTTTGCGCAGTAGGCGTGTAAGAGCTTCTCCAAGAAAGCCCTGGCTGCTACGGCATTGGGGTACACTGGAGTGGCATCATGGTGATGCTGTATGAGGTTATGTCATGGCTGTTATTGCTACATTATGGTTATGCTGTGGCTCCTGCTGCGGCTGCTCCTTCCAGCCTCTTAGCTCACATCTTGCCTATCCTGGGTTTAGCGAACAGTGCGGACAGTATAAACTGTGAGACAATTGGTGTCACGAACAAGATCAGCGATACAGCAGGCTACGGTCCATGGGGTCACAAAGTCCGACACCCCTTAGCACCTGAACGACAAGACAAGGGAACAAGACCTTTGCCAATCCTGAACTCCTTCTCAGAACTGAACAATATCAGGCCCCTTCTCTCACACCGCAGGAAGTCATTCTCAGGAGCTTCCATGAACCACTGGGAGTCTGAAGACAGATCAACATCATAAACCAACATCATATACCACTTATGTAGCTAGGAAGGAACAGCCTTCTGGGAACCATCCCCTGAAACCCAAGCCCTGAAGTACTTTCCAGAAACAGGGACAGGAAAGGGATTTGTTGAGGGCACATAATGTGGTAGGTACGGTGCTCCAGCAGTTCCCTAGGGCTAACAGGTAACTTCCACCACAATTCTTAGAGATGGGTCTTGTTTTCCCAATTTTACGGAGGAGGAATCAATATTGTTGCTGAAAGTGCTAGTTGAGTTTGTTGTTATTTCAATCATCTTAATCATCTCTTCCTACGTTTAGAGGTGTTTGGGGAGGTGCCCGTCTTTAGAGTCTTGAAGAGAGGTGGAATCCACGTCCCAGAAGTTGAAAAGACCATGTGCTTTCCCAGCCTCCCTTGCTGCTCAGGAAGGCGCATGTGACTAGACTTGGCCAATCAGATGTGCCAGCCAGCAAAACAGACAGGGTCCTGGGAGGGCAATAGAGGGTCCTCAGAGGACAGCTCCTGTGGCAGGGTTTTGATGGTGGTTCTGGCTATTGTGTCTCTCTGTCTCTGCTTGTTTCACGAGCTAGTTTCCCAGTGCATGTGTGTGTACTCAGTTGCTCACTCATGTCCGACTCTCTGTGACCCCATGGACTGCAGCCCGCCAGGCTCCTCTGTCCCGGGGATTCTCCAGGCAGGAATACTGGAGTGAGTTGCCATGCCCTTCTCCAGTGGATCTTCCTGACTCAGGAACTGAACCTGCGCCTCCCGTGTCTCCTGCATTGCAGGCAGATTTTTTTACTGCTGAGCCTCCAGGGAAGCCCTTAGTTTCCCAGACACCCTGGAAATTCTATGAGCTCCTTAATATCCCTTCCACAGATTTGTTTCCAGAGAGAATCTTTCAGAGGCAGGTCCCTTTGCTTTCAACTAAGAACTCAGGCTGATTCAGCCTTGGAGAAGACATCAAGGTCATTCAAGGATTTGGACGCTGGTCAGTCTGAAGGCAGGGCCCAGGCCATCTCCGCTATATCTACACTGCTCTGGGAGAACGCTGATCCCATTTCACAGATGAGGCATAGAAAGGAGAGGTAACCACCCAGCCTGGAATTGACTATAAGTTCCTGGTTCTCTCTAATGTACCAGGACTCACGTTCTGTTCCACCACTCTTCACCACAGCTTCTTGACATAAAAATCTTGTTTCAAACTAAGGGGCCCACAATAGAGGGAATGAGATCCCAAACATGAATAGAAGCAGGAACTTCCCAGACAGAGAGATAGGGGTTCTCTTTTCAAAACAAGATTAAAGCCTGTGATCATGGCCAGTTCCTGGGAAACTGGGAACAGGAATGAATGATTAACAGGGGTGTGGGGGTGGTCTCCTTCCTGGGAGCAAGCAGGGAAGACAGCTAAGAGGCGGTGACACTGATCTGCTCTGACCCTGTTTTCATATGTGCGAAATCGGAATAACATCACTTCCTGCACAGGTCTGCCTGAGAACATCAGCACAGGAATTTTAGCAACAACCTATAGCCCTTAAAATAAGCCACACGCTGTTTGAAGGGTTTTTCCTATATGAATTCTTTCACTCCTCACCAAAACATGAATTGGGTACTATTGTGACCTCTGCTTTCCTGAGGAGAAAGTGGGGTACAGAAAGTTTAAGTGAGTTGTCTAATTACAGCAAATAACAGGGACAGCTGTGATTTGAACCCAGGGATCCTCATTCCAAAATCAGACCCTCAGGATTGTGCTAATCAAGTTTTATCATGGATGCAATAGAGCTTTGTGACTATAAATTGCTTCCCACAGATTAGCAAAAAAAATGTACTTGATTCCAGTATAGAGTAGAGTCTCTGAGTAAGGAGACCTGTATCTGTCTTGTAGCCCTGCACCCAGCACCATGGTTAGCCTTACCACAGGCATAGAAATCATGTTGGTGGAATGAATGAATGAATGAACAAATGAATAAACACATAAAATGAGGATTCAAATGGTAACGAGGAGATGGGAAGGAAAGAGCCACGTGGAACCAGGAAAGAGTAGAATATAGAAACGTCACTCTAAATGGGTATCCTCTGAGGTAGGCTTGAAAAGCCCTCAGCCAAGTTTCCAAAGGAAACTCGCAAATCACTTCCATATATCTGTTGTATCAAAAAAAAAAAAAAAAAAACAAAACCACACTCCATAAATGTTCCATTTCTTTCTGCCTTCATGCTTCAACGGGGAACACCGTATGGAGTCATGCGCAACCAGAGGTGTGCATAGGCTTCTGTGGATAAACAGCATCCCACAGGTGTGCCCAGTTTTTGGTGTGCACAGTTGTGCAAGGATTTAATTTCACACTGTATACAATCGGACCTCTCAGTGAACGTCTGCAGGATTGGGCGCATACACCCATGTGCACACAGTTATTAATGGGCTAACACTAATTTGAACTCACTACGTGCCAGGCTCTGTCTTAAGCATGTTGCAAACATCATCACATCTAATCCTCACAGTGGATACAGTGGCACCCAGGGATGCACGTGGATGTGTGCATAGCTGTTTCTGAGCTGCACACACACAGATTTTTCCCCAGGGAAGCACAGGTTCAGACTGGCTGTCAATTTTCAGCTGCTTAACCCAAGCTCTATGAATAACGCCAGGAAGGCACACTTTCCTGGGCTGGAAGGAGTAACAATGAATTAAAAGCTCGATCATAAAGTCCTTTCAAAATACCATCCACTTAAGAAACAGCAGACACCCAGCCTGCGTTTTCTTGCTGTGTAAACACATTCCTACCACCCCACTCACTTAAATAAGGCTCACTCCACTTTGGCAGCCCCGCAAACACATTTTTTTTTTTAACAGTTTCTTTTTCAAAAACAAGATTGCTCCCTCGGCAACTGTTTCCAAGCACATTCCCTCATTCTGGGAGAGGGAAGGAAAAAGCAAGAGAAAGCCTCTTGTTACTATACAGGGAACACAGAACAGAGGCAGGGAGAGAGGAGATGTGGGGAACAGGCTGAGAAGCCAATGGGACAGGAAGATGTATTTCCCCCAAATGAAATTGGCCAGATGCTCCCCTGGCCCAGCAATGTATCCCCAGGACCCAGTAATTGTGAGTTCCTTTTAAAGGTTATGGTCTGGGTACCCCCACTAGGATACCCCAACTCTTCTGCACTGTATGTGTGTGCATGTGTGTATGTGTACACATGCATGCATGCATGCTATTAAAAGTCAGAAACCATCCCAGAATCAGCCAAAAATATCTCCCTCAAAGAGGGGACATCTTTTGAACCATGACATTTTCTCCACAGTCTGTGGACTACTGACAGCAACAAAGATAGTCCCCAGGGCATGGCTTGGGGGTAGGGCAAGGATAAAAGACCAGAAGAAAAGAACTCAGCCCCATTCTATGCCTTTCATTCGATGACTAATTCTGCTCCACTCAATTCATTCTATTCCATCTGTTCTGAATATCTTACTCTATATCTCTCCCTAGCTATTCCCTTCTCAGACCTTCCATCCCATTGAAATTCCCACTCCTGCCATTCTGCCTCATCTCCGTCCATTCTCTCCTAATCTACTTCCAGATCATCTCATTCCATTGAAAGTCAGGCTCTTCCATTTCAAGCCCCAGTGTCCAAAATTGTTCCATTTCATCCCATTTCATCATTGCAGCATCTTCTTAACCATTTCAATCTGTTCCCATAACTCCTGCCAGAAACGTTCCAACAGGATCGGCAATGTGACCAGTCCTAGGTGCCGGAAGGGACCTGGAGAGACAGGCTGAGCCCCCATCTTTCTCTCCTTTTTTAAAAATTTGTTTAGTTTATTTAAATTTTTGGTGGTGCTGGGACTTCATCAATGTGCCGGGACTTTCTCTAGTTGCAGTGAGGAGGGGCTGCTCTTCGCTGCGGTGCACAGGTTTCTCATTGTGTGACTTCCCTTGTTGTGGAGCACAGGCTTTGGTGCCTGGGCTTCAGTAGTTGTGGCCCACAGGCTTTAGTTACCCTGTGGCATGTGGAACCTTCTCGGGCCAGGGACCAAACCTGAGCGCCCTGCATTGGCAGGAGAATCCTTATCCACTCTACCATCTCAGAAGTTGTGCACTCTCAGTTCAGCATCAGAAGCCATCCTGATGGAACAAAATGAGGACCATATAGTGCTATGGTCTTCACAGACCCAGCTGAATCAAGAATCATGGGCAAGGGCTTCCCTGGTGGTCCAGTGGCTAAGACTGCGTTCCCAGTGCAGGAGGCCCCACATTCGATCCCTGGTTGGGGAACTAGACCTCACATGCCACAACTATGACCTAGCACAGCCAAATAAATACAAAGGATCATAGGCAAAACATCTGAGTGCCTAACTCTCTACACAAATCTCCATGCTTTGGCGCCATGTGGAATGGAGGTAAGAGCATAAACTTGGAAGCCACACTAATAAATGGTCAAATTCCAGATCTTCTTAGAAGCTGTAATAGACAAGGTTATGTACCTAACAGTCTTAAAAATGTCAGTGGCTGGACTTCACTGGTGGTCCAGTGGTTAAGAATCCACCTGCCAATGCAGCAGACACGAGTTCGACCCCTGGTCCAGGAAGATTCCACATACCGTGCGGCAACAAAGCCGGCGCACCTCATCTACTGAAACTGTGTGCCCTAGAGGCCGTGCTCTGCAACAAGACAGTAGCCCCCTCTCATCACAGATAGAGAAAGCCTGCGTGCCGCAATGAAGACCCAGCATAGCCAAAAATAAATAAAGTTAAAAAAAAATTCAGTGGCTGAAAATAGTTTTATCTCTCACTCATGACTCACAGCTCTCACACATTGGATGGGGGCTCTGCTCCATGGTAGCCTTGCTGTCAAGACCGAGAGCAGCCTGTGTCTGGAACACTGACCATCCCCACGGTGGGGGGCGGGGAGAGCACATAGCAGTGTATGTATTAGCACTTAGGGCTTCCTCCCAGAAGAGATGCACTTCATTTCTGCTCACATTTCACTGTTCTAAAAAAGTCACACATGTCCACTCATGGTCAAAGGTCAGGGAAGAGAAATCACACACTGGCCACAGGAAATGTGGGTTCAGTCCTGGGTGGGAAAGATCCCCTGCAGGAGGAAATAGCAACTCACTCCAGTGTTCTTGCCTAGAAAGTTCCATGGGCAGAGGGGCCTGGTGGGCTACAGTCCATGGGGTCACAAAGAGTCGGACACAACTGAGCCCACACGCACAGCACAGAGAAGGACAAAGACCACGAAAATGTTTATGTTCTTTGGAGGAGAATGGGAAATATCTGATGGGCAACACTGATGACGATCACACCAGCTGGGTTTCCATAGGCCTCTAATTTCATTTTCTCAAGACTCAGTTTTCTCACCTGTAAAATGGGGATAATTAGAACCTACTTCTCAGGTCTATTGTAAGTGATGAGACAGGAAAAGAAAGAACCCAGCACACAGCAGGTGCTTAATAAACATGAATTCCCTTCCCCAAACCTCTGAATTTATCTCCCTGTCAACCTCCTCGAAAAAAAAAAAAAAAAAACACAAAAACCATCAGAGACACAAACTAGATGGCTTTTATCTGGGAATAGAGAGGTGCTCTTCAGCCCCACTCCCACCTCCCTTCCAGCCCTCAGATCTGTTGCCTCTCCCCACAGCAGCTTCAACCACGTGCTCAATGATGATCCATCTGCTTCGCAAATGTAATTATATCACAACACTGTTTTCTGATGGGCAGAGACCAATACCCAAAGCTGCTTTGTTCCCAAACATTGCAGAAAAAAAAAAGGTACCATACTTCCCTGGAGCAGAAGTGTAATCAAAATGAATGATCATCATGCACAATATTGTCTCACACTCCAGAGAAGACTGACAGACATCCTGGAACAGCAGGTTTGGACCCCTCCAGAGGGCCACATCCCTCTGCTGGAGGGAGCTTGTGATGGCTGGAACCGATCCTCTTGGACACTCCTTGGCTTTTTCTAATGGCTCTGTGGGAAGCAGAGCCTGGAGACCCCCTCCTCTTGGAGGAAGTCACCCATAGGAGTTCCACCACCTGGTTCCAGAACAGTGGGCATGGGATACCTCCACAGTCCACTGAACACTACGGCTGAGAGGACCAGGAGCAAGAAAATTCCACCGTCTACCAATGGATGAAGCCAGCATGCATCAGACTCTTTCCTTCCTACATGAGAAGGCTGAGCACCAAAGAATTGATGCTTTCGAACTGTGATGCTGGAGAAGGCTCGAGAGTCCCTTGGACAGCAAGGAAATCAAACCAGTCAAGCCTAAAGGAAATCAACCCTGAATGGTCATTGGAAGGACTGATATTGAAGCTGAAGCTCCAATACTTCGGCCTCCTGATGTGAAGAACTGACTCACCGGAAGAGACCCTGATGCTGGGAAAGATTGAGGGCAGGAGGAGAAGAGAACAACAGAGGATGAGATGGTTGGATGGCACCACTGACTCAATTCATCACTGACATGAACCTGAGCAAACTCCAGGAGACAGTGGAGGACACAGGAGTGTGGTGTGCGGCAGTCCATGGGGTCACAAGGAGTCGGACATGACCTAGCAACTGAATAACAACAAAGTTTTTATTTATAAAAAGAGGGCAGAATTAAATTATAGTCTGCAAAACCATTTTTTTTCATTTATTTTTATTATTTGGAGGCTAATTACTTTACAATATTGTAGTGGTTTTTGTCATATATTGACATGAATCAGCCATGGATTGGCTTACTTGCAGGTGGGATCTTAGTTTCCATGTCCCCGGCACTGGCAGGCAGATTCTTAACACTGGAACACAAGGGAAGTCTCCTGATTCAGTTTTGATCAGTTCAGCAAACTGGGTGCCATATTCTTTCCTGTTTAAGGACTATACATGTGAGGTAGGCCAGTCAGATATCCTGTCCCTGGGATTTGAATCTTGAATCGAATGATCCCATAATGGAAAATTGTTGACGTTCAATCACCTTCATCACAGATTGTGCTGAAAGAAGCATAATAGTTCCAGTTCTCTGAAACTTCCCTGGTCTCTTTCCTTCTTAAAGTGAGGTTCTCTAAGTATTTCTTCTGATTCTGTGAGCTATCCCATGGTTCATCCAAAAGATCATTTATTGGCTTAAGTCATCCAGCTATAGTTTCTGTTTTTTGCAACCCATAAGCCTTGAGATATTCAGACACAGAGACACACAGAGATAAACAGAGAAACCCACAGAACCTGAAGATAAAGCAGGCACACAGACAAGCTCTCCTGACTTGTATTGAGGACAACAGACTTATTTTGAAAGAAAAAAAAAAAGTGAGTCTGAAATAAATAGCTCGGCCAGATGAATTTATTTCTAGGGAGTGGTAGACTTGTTATATGCATCTCGGGGTATTTTCACATTTACATTGTTGGAACTAGCCCCTTTTTATTTATCTACACTGAATGACAAAAGGAATATGATAATATGTGTGAAATAAGGTTTCTACTTTGCTTTCTTCTCTGCTCTTTCTCTCATAAAATTTAAGGAGCCATACTAATTCCTACTGGTAAAGCCTGCAGAACTGACTGCCACTTCTGTCCATTCATTCATTCAAACATAAATTATAACACCTACTCTGTGCTGGGAACCTTAGAGTGTGGAGATTTAAAAAGTCAGACACCCTGGACCCAAGAGAGTTACTGAGCCATTCATTGAAAAAAATTCCCTGAGCATACCCACTAAGTGCCAGCTAATCCATCATCCTGTTCTCGTGGAGATTAGAGTCTAGAAACAAACTTATGAACGAGACACGTGCTGATGTAGAATGATCAGCAGGGAAATCTTTTTTGTTTTTCCTGAATGAGAGAAAGTGCATTTGGCTAATTAATAAGCATACAAAACATATTTAGTTCAAATTTGTAAAGGTTTAATTACACAGTCATGTAAATTTAGAAATATTCTTTTCATAAGAGCAGGAGAGATAGATACTGATAGAGGAGAATTGAGGGAACACATCTTTGTGGATGAGATATATAAAGAGGATAGAGCTACGGAGTATTTATATTCTTGTGACCGTAAGAGGAAGCTGAATTCTCTGCTGTTCAGCCAAATGGAGGCAGGGTACAAAACGCTGAAAAATCAAAGAGATTGGGTACCACTCTTTGTTGTTCCATATGTGGATATTCCTCCTCATGTTGATGATAATGTAAAAAAAAAAAAGTCCATATGCAAAGAAATATGCAGTAATTAGAGACACAGTAACCCATAGTTTGCTGTTTCCATCTGGGGAAATATGGGAACAGAGTTTGGGGGAGGTTTGAGATGAAGGCAGGAAAAAGATAATATGGAGAAAAATTAGAGGATTCAATGAAAGACCAAGACTGTATTCTTGATTGCATCATACATACATATGATATCTACCCGGGGTTTCTTCCATGGTCATGGTAGACAAGTGTTCACAGATGCCCTTTACTTCACCTATCCAGCTTATCACCATCATTGCAAGGGGGAAGCCCTAGACAGTGTTTCCCAAACCTCATTATTCAAATGAATCACCCTATTATTAACACTTATAGTCTGATTCAGAAGCTCAGGGGTAAGGTTGAAATTCTGCATCTCAAACAAGCTCCCAGGTGACAAAGATAACTCCCAAATACAGGTTGAGTAGCAAGGCTAGGAGTAGACTGATCTTATTATACTGTAGATGGTGGTGAGTCCTCCTTCTTAACCCCTCTCCCTGTCTCTTCCTGCTGCCAGAGAAGGCCAGGTCTGCCACATTGGTGAAGGATGGGGGGCAGGGGATCACCATGCTCAAGGATCCATAAGAGCAGAAGAAGTCTAAGTCTGCCTTGGGGAATCCAGGATGCTATTCAAAACAAGTTACATTGGAGTCCACACTTAAAAGGTGAGTAAAGGTTTGCCAAGCCAACAAGAGAGAGGAGGGCAGCACGTGGAGATAAGACGGCACAAGAAGAGACACAGAGGTGTGAGCTAATATATTTGGGGAACTGTTGTTTTAGTCACTGAGTTGTGTCTTCTCTTTTGCAACCCCCAGTAGTTGCGTCTTACTCTTTGCTCCTACTCTTTTGGTGGACCGTAGCCCGCCAGCCTCCTCTGTCCATGTTATTTCCCAGGCAAGAATACAGGAGTGGGTTGCCATTTCCTTCTCCGGGGAATCTTCCCAACCCAGAGATTGAACCTGTGTCTCCTGAATTGGCAGGTGGATTTTTTACCACTGAGCCACCTGGGAAGCCCATTTGGGGAATTACTGAAAGGCCAATATGGGTGAAGAGCAAAGTGCATCCTTCAAAGGTGAAATAAAAGATCAGGGTTTCCTTAGAATTCGATCTTGGCCAGAGTCACTACAGAAAAATAAGCTTGGCTTAAAAAAAAAAAAAATGATGACGATAATGTCTACTGAGTGGTTCCTGTGTGGTGGGCATTGAGCTGTGCTCATCTCACCATTATCTCTTTGGACATCACAACGATCCCCATTTTAGAGTTGAGAAAAGTGAGGCTTGCCCCAGATCCAGGAGCTAATAGACAAAGGAGATGGAATTTGCTGGAAGGCTACCAGCTCCAGGCACCATGAATTTATACGATGCTCTACTACTCCCTTCCCAGGGCTTCCCAGGTGGCTCAGTGATAAAGAATCTGCTTGCCAACGCAGAGACACAGGAGACGTGGGTTCAATCCCTGGGTCAGGAAGATTCCCCTGGAGGAGAAAATGGCAACCCACTCCAGTATTCTTGCCCAGATAATCCCACAGACAGAGGAATCTGGAGGGCTACACGTCTGCAGGGTTGCAAAGAGTCAGACACAGCTGAACACAGCACACAGGCAGGCTACTACCCCCAACTGGTGATACAGTGGCCGCTCCATCCTTACCTGTAGGTGGTTCCCGGAAACCTGTGACCCTGTACCTGGAGAACATGAGCACCAAAACCCAAGGTATTGAACCATCATCTCTTCACATGAGCCCCTCATTTCCATTCCCAGTTGGCCAACTGGGCCCAGAATTTGAACCTGGTCAGCTGAGTCCCCACTTTTCCAGATATTTGTCTCACATCAAGAGATCTTGGGAAGGGATATGTGCCAAGAATAGACCATTTTTCATATATTGGTCTCAGCATCAGCCTTCACCAAGCAGGGCACGCTGTGGCAGGAAGCCCATCTAACTAGCCGAGAGCATCACTCTCCCCCCTCCCCAAATATTCCATCCCTTCAACAGAGCAGTAAATATCCCCTTGCCTAGAACACCTGCTGCTGGTGGCAGTGGATAAAAGGAACTTGCACGCCCATCACCAACAGTAGAGCAGATGCTGACGTCAGAAGTCAGATCTGCTGGAGTTACATAATTCCAGAGGCTGCTTGAGCATGGAATAAGGCCACTTTTAACCTTAAGGAAGATAAAAATAGGCAAATAGAATCTTATTTCCCCATAATATTTTCAAGCTTTAAATAATATTTTTTTGTGTGTGATTGTAGGCAAGAATTATGTTTGACCCCAAGAAGTTTTTTTCACTGTTGAATTATGTTCCCCAGGAAATAAATATAGGATGTATACATAGCATGCTGTGCTTTGCTTAGTCACTCAGTTGTGTCTGACTCTTTGTGATTCTGTGGACTGTAGCCCACCAGGCTCCTCCATCCATGGGGATTCTCCAGGCAAGAACACTGGAGTGGGTTGCCATGCCATCCTCCAGGGGATCTTCCCAACCCAGGGATCGAACCCAGGTCTTCTGCACTGCAGGCAGATTCTTTACCATCTGAACCACCAGGAAAGCCCAAGAATACTGGAGTGGGTAGCCTATCCTTTCTCCAGGGGATCTTCCCAATCCAGGAATCGAAGCAGGGTCTCCCACATTGCAGGTGGATTCTTTATCAGTTGAGCTACCAGGGAAGCCCCATATACATGCCATAAGCATAGCATATTTGTGTGTATGTACATGTAGGAATGAAGGTTTGTGTGTATATGGATAGATATAGATATGAGTAAGGATATGTATGTAGATATAGAGACTGTTGTCTGTGTTTTGCTGCAATAAAGTGGTCCAGAATGTGTTTCATGTGACTGGGTTGGGTAGGGAGCATAAGGTGTGTAAATTTCATGGGTGGGACAGTTTTGATACCAGTGTGTGGCATATTTCTGTGGCTAAAAGCATGAGCTATATGCATGTGTGGTGGAAACTGGGCATTCTGTGTGCAGTGTTGATGTGTCTGCAGGGATGCATAAGATATGTGAACCCAAGGCATTGCATCTGCTCTTGCTTATGTGAACATGTGGTGGATTATTTCACTCAGGACGGGGAATGTGTGTTTGTGTGCATTCATATTATGTGGGAAACATATGTTGACAATATATGTGGGTCACAAGTATGTGGTGAGTATGCAGGTGTGTGCTGAAAGGGGTGTGTGCCTGTTTGTGTCTGTGGGTGCATGCACATGTCAAGGCTGATGACACCAAGAAAGATGGTCCCAGAGCCTTGAACAACCCTGCCCAATGTTTACAACATCCTAGATCTTCCTCCAACTTATTTCTAGAGACCTATTTGAAGGTGTTCTCCTGAATTCTGACCTCCTGCTTTCCTCTGCCCCTCTGGGACTCTAGTCCCTAATTATTCCTTGGACCAGGCACAAAGAGTCTGGGCCAGTCGACATTTCTTGGTACATATACGCTTCTCTCAAACTCTGGTCTAGAGGCAGAGGTGTCCCAACTTGATGGAGATGGTCAAAATCAAAAAAAATCAAACAGTAAAATAAAACCTGTCCTGAACAGAAATAGCCTAGAGTTGAAGCTCACTTCACATTTCCCCATAAGAATTAAGAAAATATAGTGTGGCTTAGAAGAAATTCTCCAGTTTTAGGGTTTCTAGTTTCTGCTCTTATTATTCTGCAGTCTGACCTTGGGTAAATCCCTCCCTTGTCTTAATCTCTGTCTTAACTCCTACCCATTCCAGCCACTCCAGAGTGTAACACAGCCCTTAGTTGTCTCCCTGGACTTCCCCGGTGGCTCAGACGGTAAAGCGTCTGTCTACAATGCGGGAGACCTGGGTTCGATCCCTGGGTCGGAAAGATCCCCTGGAGAAGGAGATGGCAGCCCACTCCAGTACTCTTGCCTGGAAAATCCCATGGACGGAGAAGCCTGGTAGGCTGCAGTCCATGGGGTCGCAAAAAGTCGGACAAGACTGAGCGACTCCACCATCCAGTTGTCTCCCTACAGTCCTCAGATAGAGTCCAATCTCCTTAGTGCACCACTCAAGACTCGTCATGACCTGATCCTACTAGTTTCTCATTTCCGGCCATCCTTCCATGCCATCATATCTTTAAGGCTCATCTATTCACTGATCCTTCCTCAAAGGCAAACTTAGCAAAGAAACATGCCGCTGTCCTTTGTGCTGAATAAGCATACTTCCTCTGTCTTCCTTTCTGCAAAAAGACCAAGGACTGGGAAGGACACATCTTACCATAGTCACTCATGACTGATTCATTCATCCATTCAAAATAGTTTCTGGTAATTAGTAAGTCAGAAGCTTCGTTACCTTCTAGAATACAGTGTGTGTGCATGTTCAGTCACTCAGTCATGTCTGATCCTTTGTGACCCCGTGGACTGTAGCCTGCCAGGCTCCTCTGTCCATGGAATTCTCCAGGCAAGAACACAGGAGTTGGTTGCCATTTTCTACCCCAGGGTATCTTCCTGACACAGGGATTGAACCAGAGTTTCCTGCATCTCAAGCACTGGCAGGCAGATTCTTTACCACTAGAATACAGAAGCCAGCCAGAAAGACATGTCCCATGCCCTTGTAAAGCTAACATATTAAAATTAACTGAAATAACTTTTTTCTCCAGAAACCTAGTGCCATAACCTGTTCCTGAATCTGGAATGAAGGAGAATTTGAAGTAAAGACTTCGTCCATCAAGTTGGTGTCTCTTTAGGCCTGGCTAAGAGCATGAGTTCAGGATGCTCAAATATCTGGGTTTGAAACCTGACTCCACCAATGTTAAGGTGGGCAGTCTTGGACAGGTTTGCTAAACTCTCTGTGTCGCAACTGCTTCATGGAACAAATCTACCTCAAAAGGTTGCATGAGATGCTGTATTATTATAAGGGCTCAATAAATGTTGCTTTAGGAAATATACACCTGGCTTCCTCCCAATGGACACAGATCATGCCCCTTTCATTTCCTGAATGCTGGAATTTGGGTTTCAATTAAGAGTCTTGTCCATCAGGCTGAGGCTTCCCATGTCTTCTCAACTCAGATGGTAATTTTAGCTGTGAATTATTAATAAGGTACTAGGATAGTACATCATGATGACCTCCATGAGGTCAAGGATATTTTTTCCCCTCTATTTTACTCACTGATACAATTCAGTGCCTAGAACAGTTTTCAGCCCAGAGTGGTTCTCAGTGAGTATTTGTTAGGATAACAAATACTGTACCCATCAGTAGGTTGCAGAAATTAATCTGTCTAATCATTGCTATTATTAACAGCTACCACTTTCCCCATGAACTGTGAAAAGCCTTCCACAGTTCATCTCTAATTCTCTCCACAAAATCACAAGTCTGAATATTCTTTTCTACAGGTGAGCAAGCTAAGTGACCTAAGACCCAGCGAGGTTAACAACTAGCCTAAGGCTGCATAACTGCTAAGTGACAGAATCGGGATTTGAATCCAAGGCTCGTTTCCACACTCTCCTATGATACAATCCAGGAACTCTCATGGTCTCCTGAGCAGAAGCAGAGAATCTTCTCTCCACCCCCACTCCTCTGATGGAGGCCCCAAACTAGATGGTGAGGGACATAGGAAAAGAGGCTGGCATTAAGAAAGCAATAGGGCTGAAGAAACTGCATTGTCAATAACTACCGAAAAATCATGACACTAATTAAGAACGATGCTCCTTGTTCTGCCAAAAGCTCTATCTTCTTGCAGAGATCAATAAATCAAAACTAATTGTTTACTTTGTCTGGGCTCCTTCCCTTCTGCCTGTATTTTTTTTCCTTCTTTCTTTGTATAATGTGAAGGTTGATGAAGGAGCCTCATCTTCACTAATGAAAGAAACTTAATTTTGGGGGGGCACTATATCCCTCATTAAGAAGAGCAAAATCCATTTAGTGGTGGCTTTTGCTGCCTTCCATTTGTCCAAACAAAGACCCGGAATCAGCAGAAGGCCAGTTTTAGCATGAAATTTAAGCTTCCATGAAATTTATATCTATTGTTTTAGGGAAGATATTTAGTGATAGATAGAAACAGTCACTAAAAATGACCACAGCCATTTCTTCACTGTTGGTTTTTTTATCTCTCCCTCTCTCAACAACTGTGAGGTGGCCACAGAGAATTTGGAATCTAAAAACCGGGTTATCATGGAATACTACAGATGTGTACAATTCTCTCCCCTAGATAGACACTAGAGAAGAAATAAAAAATATTACCTTAAAGAACTAGTAAGAAAAAAAATCTGGACTGATACATAATAGTAGATTCACTCATCAGAAGGGTGCTTGCCCAGCCACACATACAACAAGGAGTGTTACGGAAGAAGACATAGGGCATGTCCTTCCCAGGACTATCTAGCAGATGTTTACGGAAATCCTATCAGCCTAAATATGTCTTATGGCACATATAATAGTTCAAATAATGGTTCAAATGCTGGTAAATGTTTAACAACCAGATTTTGGGGGAAGGAGCTCTAATTTGTAACATTTGCAAAGTATGATAGTGTACATATTCCCACCATGGTTCATTGCAAGAAATCAACATAAATGTTGGATTGGAAAGAGATGTGTACAATTCTCTATGTACAGATTGTACATTCCATTGACCGTGGATTTAGTAAGAGATATATATATATAATTGGCTCTTGTGCATCAAAACCAGCAGACTCTGGCATCCCCAGTGGTAGCCTTTGCATTAGGAATCCTTTGATTGTAACTGAGCTTCCTGTATGGTTTGGTCCTTGAGAGGAAATTCACTTATCTGCTGAATGGCTCTTTTTTCTTGGCCTCCAAAATCACTGTGGATGGTGACAGCAGCCATGAAATTAAAAGACGCTTGCTCCTTGGAAGAAAAGCTGTGACAAACATAGACAGTGTATTAAAAAGCAGAGAGAGACATCACTTTGCTGACAAAGGTCCATATTGTCAAAGCTATGGTTTTTACAATAGTCAGGTACAGATGTGAGAGTTGGATCATAGATAAGGCTGAGCACCAAAGAACTGATGCTTTCAAACTGTGGTGCTGGAGAAGACTGTTGAGAGTCCATTGGACTGCAAGGAGATCAAACCAGTCAATCTTAAAAGAACTCAACCTTGAATATTCGTTGGAATGATGGATGCTGAAGCTAAAGCTCCAATATTTTGGCCACCTGATGTGAAGAGCTGATGCATTTGGAAAAGGCCCAAAGATGCCAGGAAAGATTGAAGGTAAAAGGAGAAGGGGGTGGCAGAGGATGAGATGGTTAGATAGCATCACCAACTCAGTGGGCATGAATTTGAGCAAAGTCCGGAAAAAAGGGAAGGACAGGGAAACCCAGCGTGCTGCAATCCATGGACTTGCGAAGAGTTGGACCCAACTTAGTGATTGAACAACAACAGCAACAATAACAGCAGCAACAACAACATAATGGTTTATACATCAGTTTACTGGGAGTCAGTCTCTGGAACCAGTTCACGTTAAGAGGAATAGCTAGCAAGGTTGGGGAGCACAGCTGGAGTCTGGTGAACAAATCACAACATGACTTCCCCCTTGGGCCAACGCAGTTGCCCAAGGGCCTTCCTTCACCTCCTTATCACCCTCCTTTGTAGCTGTTTGCTTCCTTCCTTATCAGTCTCTTTAGGTAGGCTCCAAATTCGAGAAGGATAGGTATGGGGACATGTTCATTCTTGACACGCTGAGGTTTTAGGCTGAAAACCTTTATTAATATAAACAAGTAGGCTAATCAGAATAAAGGAAACATCTACTGAGGACCCTCAGCCATGGCTACATGCTGCTAAGTTCATCCTCGAAATCTTGACTGTATCTTCTCCCATAAAACACTTAAAACAGAAATTACAGGGAACTTCCCTCAAGGTCCAGTGGTTAAGAATCTGCCTTGCAATACAGAGAATGCGGGTTCAATCCCTGGTTGGGGAACTAAGGTCCAACATGCCACAGAGCAGCTAGGCCCACGTGCTGCAGTTATTGAAGCCTGCACACTCTGGAGCCCGTGCGCCACAGCTGGAGGGTCCGTGTGCCACAGTGAAGACCCTGCGTGACACAAACAAGATCCTGCATGCCACAACTAAGACCCGATGCAGCCAAATAAAAAAAGAAAGAAAGGAAGAATTGGGAAGAGCCTTGTAACCCTTGTCACAGACACTCTAGACTCTTTAAAAACTCCTAAACAGTGTGCTCACCTGCTTTAATTTGGTTCAAAGTGATGATGGAAATATCGCCCCCCAACTCCCACCATACTCCCTTGAAATAATGAGATGGTAATAAAATAATGAATTTGGGGTAAACAAGAGGCAGAAATACTTTAATCCAGAATGAAATGAAACAGAAATACTTGAATCCAGATGACGACCAATTAAGAGACTATTTGGTAATACATTGTCTGCAGACTTAATGGTGGGGAGAAGTTAATGACATACAAGTCTAATATGAAGACTTGGAGTTTGAGTATTGTAGTCTACTGGTCTCTACTTGCAAAATTCCCATTGCAGCTGGCCACAGAGGTGTATAATAAATTAGTCGCTGATAACCTGCATTTAGCCAAAGTGTGAAAATCAAGTGGATCCTAGAGGAACTCAGAAGCTGCCAAGGTTTAAACTGCCTAATTCAGGCAGTATTATTGGGGGACTCAACAATATGTATATATATATATGTATATATAGCTATGGAAGGGAACATGTGAGCTGTTACTCATCTGGAGTTAAGGAAGACCTAATAAGTAGTTAGGGCTGCACCATTCAGTCTGGTCATGCTAGACACCCCATTTCTAACATAATTATAATGATTCCTGGAACCCTACTTCACCCAGTCCACACCCAGACATGAAAGACCTAGAGTCAGACCCCACAGGACCATCTCCAACTGGCTATGGCTCCAAGGATGACCTCAGGAATATTCCTAGAATGAGGATGCTGCAACTTTATCTCAGGTAGAATGGAAAGCTAGATTTATTTTGGCTTGTGTAATGGAGAATCTTTCTACTATCCGAGTTAATTTCCTGCCTCAGCAAGGAAGATCTACAGATGTGTCCCTCCAGGGTCATCGATGTGAACTCTCCTCCTCAGGGTCCAGCATTACAGCTGCAGAAAATATGGGAGGCAGAAACTGCCATCATGTTTTTAGACAAAGCCCCAGGACTTGGCTATTTTTTTTATCTGACTGACAGCAAGTAGTGGCAATAAACGTCAGTTAATTACAGGACTAATAAATGAGCATACAGGAGCTCTCTGTGCTATCTTTGCAACTTTTCTGTAAATCTAAAGTGTTCTAAAATAAAACATTTCAAACAAACAAACAAAAATCCATTATTTAATTCCTGACTCAATGGACAAGAATTTGAGCAAACTGGGAGACAGTGGAGGACAGAGGAGCCGGGCGTGATGCAGTCCATGGGATTGCAAAGAGTCGAACATGACTTAGCGACTTAACAACGACAATTTCTAGTTTATTGAGAAGTTGAGTAGGGTTCCATAAAGGGAGCACTTTCCTGTTTAAAACTCTCCTTTGTCATCATCTCCACTGTATAAAGAACTATGTAGAAAAAAAAACTGACAGAAAAAACCAAGGATGATAATAATGGTTGCCGTTGGAGGGTGGTAAAAGTTATTCAGTCATGTCCGACTCTTTTCAACACAAGGGACTATACAGTCCATGGAATTCTCCAGGCCAGAATACTGGAGTGGGTAGCTATTCCCTTGTCCAGGAGATCTTCCTAATCCAGGGATCAAACCCAGGTCTCCGGCACTGCAGGCAGATTCTTTACCAGCTGAGCCACCAGGGAAGCCCCAGTCAAGACCATCCCCAAGAAAAACAAATGCAAGATGGCAAAATGGTTCTCTAAGGAGGCCTTACAAATAGCTGAGAAAAGAAGAGAAGCTAAAGGCAAAAGAGAAAAGGAAAGATATATCCATCTGAACACAGCATTCCAAAGAATAGGAAAGATATATCCATCTGAACATAGCATTCTAAAGAATAGCAAGGAAAGATAAAAAAGCTTTCCTCAGTGATCAATGCAAAGAAATAGAGGAAAATATAGAATGGGAAAGACTAGAGATCTCTTCAAGAAAATGAGAGACACCAAGGGAACATTTCATGCAAAGATGGACACGATAAAGGACAGAAACAGTATGGACCTAACAGAAGCAGAAGATGTTAAGAAAAGGTGGCAAGAATACACAGAAGGACTATACAAAAAAGATCTTCATGACCCAGATAATCACAATGGTGTGATCATTCACCTAGAGCCAGACATTCTGGAGTCCGAAATCAAGTGGGCCTTAGGAAGTATCACTGTGAACAAAGCTAGTGGAGGTGATGGAATTCCAGTTGAGCTATTTTAAATCCTAAAAGATGATGCAGTTAAAGTGCTGCATTCAATATGCCAGCAAATTTGGAAGACTCAGCAGTGGCCACAGGACTGGAAAAGGTCACTTTTCATTTTAATCCCAAAGAAAGACATTGCCAAAGAATGCTCAAACTACCACACAATTGCACTCATCTCACACACTGGCAAAGTAATGCTCAAAATTCTCTAAGTCAGGCTTCAACCGTACATGAACCGGGAATTTCCACATGTTCAAGCTGGATTTAGAAAAGGCAGAGGAACCAGAGATCAAATTGCCAACATCCACTGGATCATAGAAAAAAGCAATAGAGTTCCAGAAAAACATCTACTTCTGCTTTATTGACTATACCAAAGCCTTTGACTGTGTGGATGACAAGAAACTGGAAAATTCTTCAAGAGATGGCAATACCAGACCACCTGACCTGCCTCCTGAGAAATCTGTATGCAGGTCAGGAAGCAACAGTTAAAACTGGACATGGAACAACAGACTAGTTACAAATAGGGGAAGGAGTACATCAAGGCTGTATATTGTCACCCTGCTTATTTAACTTATATGCAGAGTACATCATGAGAAATGCTGGGCTGGATGAAGCAAAAGTTGGAATCAAGACTTCTGGGAGAAATATCAATAACCTCAGACTGCTGGGAGAAATATCAGTAACCTCAGATATGCAGATGACACCACCCTTATGGCAGAAAGTGAAGAGGAACTGAAGAGCCTTTTGATGAAAGTGAAAAGAGAGAGTGAAAAAGTTGGCTTAAAGCTCAACATTCAGAAAACTAAGATCATGGCATCTGGTCCCATCACTTCATGGCAAATAGATGGGGAAACAATGGAAACAGTGACAGAGTTTATTTTCTTAAGACTCCAAAATCACTGCAGATGGTGACTGGAGCCATGAAATTAAAAGATACTTGCTCCTTGGAAGAAAATCTATGACCTACCTAGATAGCATATTGAAAAGGAGAGAGATTACTTTGCTGACAAAGGTCTGTCTAGTGAAAGCTATGGCTTTTCCAGTAGTCATGTATGGATGTGAGAGCTGGACCATAAAGAAAGCTGAGCACTGAAGAATTGATGCTTTTGAACTGTGGTGTTGGAGAAGACTCTTGAGAGTCCCTTGGACTGCAAGAAGATCCAACCAGTCCATCCTAAAGGAAATCAGTCCTGAATATTCATTGGAAGGACTAATGCTGAAGCTGAAGCTCCAATACTTTGACCACCTGATACTTTGGCCACTGACTCATTTGAAAAGACCCTGATGCTGGGAAAGATTGAAGACAGGAGGAGAAGGGGACAATAAAGGATGAGATGGTTGGATGGCATCACTCACTTGATGGACATGAGTTTGAGCAAGCTGCAGGAGTTGGTGATGGACAGGGAAGCCTGGCATGCTGTAGTCCATGGGGTTGCAAAGAGTCAGACTTGACTGAATGACTGAACTGACTGACTTGGAGGGTGGGCATCCATTCAAAAGATGAAAGAATATTTTTTTTTTCCTATTTCTTATGATTTTTCTTTGTCATCTAAATTTTACATCATGACTTTTTTGAGTGTCTTTAATTGTGGCTTTATTTTGCATTTCCCTGATTATTTTTATTGGAATATAATCACTTTACGAGGTTGTGTTAAGTTTCTGCTGTATAGCAAAGTGAAAAGGAAGAGAGAGGAGGAGACAGAAGAGGAAATGGAGTGAAGTAAGAAGGAGGGAAGGAGAAAGTGGAGGAGGAGGCCAGAGAGAAAAGCAAGTTAAAAACAGAGAAGGAAAGAAGGAAGGAAAGGGAGGGAGATGAGTTAAGTAAAAGAAAAAAGAAGGAAGAAAATAAACTACTGATAAAACCCAAACTTGTCATGAGAAAACAGAGTCAAGAGCGAAGTGAGATTTCTGAGGTCAGAGGACAAAGAAAGGAGATGGCATCATCGTAGTAAAAACTCTGGTCCTCTCCTTCCCAACTCAGGACTCCATGTTTCAGGACAAAGGCTCCATTAAGTCCTTCTTTCTCTCCACCACCCCACAATGCAATAGGATACCCTCATAGCTGCTGCAAGCCCAGGATGCCAAATGAAGCACAGAGCAAAGGCAAAAGGGGGGATTGTGAAATCTAAAACTCCAAATAGGATAACAGATACGCTGGTCATCTCATGAACCATGAATCCTGCAAAAAAAGATATTGCCAAATACAGAACCCTAATGACCTGCTCACATGAATAGAGGAAAATGATTTGTAATGAGGGCTGCAATTGTTTGCATGTAAATAAGAGCTGTATGCCTGGAAAACGCTTGTCCTTCCAAATGGCTCAAATATTCCCCATGTGAGATGTTTGTAACCCTGAATCATGGAAGAAAGCTCCTACCCATTCTCCCAGATGTAGCTCAAATATTCTTTACTTTATACAATTCTTCCTTATCCCCTCTCCTGAGACAGAAGTAACTCCTCCAGTTTTTCTCAACAAGCTGGGTAGAAACTCTTCTGTTAATCCCTGCCCAGTGCCTAGAACACTGTCAGACACTTAGCAGGGGGTCAATAATATTTGTTGGAACAAATGATAGTTTGCCCTGATGTGTTGGTGTGTGTCAGGCACTGTACTAAGTATTTGATGAAGATTATTTAACTTAAATGAGGGTAGGTATTACTGCTGTTCCTTATTTGACAAGTGGGAAAACGAAGCCCAGAAAGGTTAAGTGACTTTGTAGGTACTTGGCACTGGCAAAACCAGGCAGTCTGGTTTTACTGAGCATTTCTTCATCACTGTGCTGTGTGTGCTTACTCACTCAGTCATGTCCGACTCTTTGTAACCCCACACACAGAGGGCCCACCAGACTCCACTATCCATGGTATTTCCTGGGCAAGAATACTGGAGTGAGTGGCCATTTCCTCCTCCATGGGATCTTCCCAACCCAGGGATCAAACCCACATCTCCTATATTGCAGGTGGATTCTTTACCTGCTGAGCCATTGGGGAACCACTGTGCTATATTATAGTAATTCATGGGTGCCCAGGTTCCAACCAAAACCACTGCTGATGGTGACTGCAGCCATGAAATTAAAAGATGCTTACTCCTTGGAAGGAAAGCTATGACCAACGTAGACAGCATGTTAAAAAGCAGAGACATTACTTTGCCAACAAAGGTCCATCTAGTCAAGACTGGTTTTTCCAGTAGTCATATGGATGTGACAGATGGACTATAAAGAAAGCTGCGTGCCAAAGAATTGATGCTTTTGAACTGTGGTGTTGGAGAAGACTCTTGAGAGTCCCTTGGACTGCAAGGAGATCAAACCAGTCCATCCTAAAGGAGATCAGTCCTGGATGTTCATTGGAAGGACTGATGTCAAAGCTGAAACTCCAATACTTTGATCACCTGATGTGAAGAAACCCTGATTTGAAAAGGCCCTGATGCTGGGAAAGATTGAAGGCAGGAGGAGAAGGGGATGACAGAGGATGAGATGGTTGGATGGCATCACCGATTCAATGGACATGAGTTTGGGTAAACTCCAGGAGTTGGTGATGGGCAGGGAGGCCTAGCATGCTGCAGTCCATGGGATTGCAAAGAGTCGGACATGACTGAGTGACTGAACTGAATTGAGATTTAACTAAGTTTCTTAGGCATAGTGGATATTCAATAAATGATAGCAGTGATATTTCAAGCCGGGTGTTTGGAGGGGGTCTGCTCCTACTGCAAGTGTAAAGGAAGTATGTTGGCTGAGGAAATTTTAAACCAGTGGTAAAACCAACCAACACTTGATCTTCTTTGTAATACCACCATGCACTAGCAATTCTAAATGTCAGTAATAAAATACTCTTACATGCCAAGATGGATCATTTCCACTCCCCCACCGATACAACACTGAATGGTTGCTGAATGAATGAACAAACTAGTTGATAGAATTGAAGACAATGTGAACGATGAAGAGGCAGCAGCTGATAGAGGACAAGTCAATTACTTCCATGTCTTTGAATGAGAGCAAAGCCCATAGCCTAGTTTGACATGCTGCCTACCTTGCATAATGTGAGTAAAACTGGGCAGAAACCAGCCAATTCAGCTGGGTTGTCCTGGCATTCCAAAAACAGGATATTTTAAAAATCCATAAGCAAATGCAAAGGGCCTTGCATCACCCAGTAATCTGAAGGGTAGGGACAGAGAAATAGCTCACCTTGGTGTTCCCATGCAGGCTATGTCAGTGATTGGAACTGCAGAGATGCAAGTAGGATTCAGGGAAGAATCTCAACCTGAATTTGAATGGGCTGCATTAGGCAATGACCCAGATTTCCACAGTACTCATCACACTATTATTCCATTAAGAAAAAGAAATGATAATCATGGACATTCCTTATAAGTAAGTTCTGTGTCTCAGGCCTTCGATGATCATTTATATGGGCATTTTATTATAATAGAGCATGTGAGTTTCAGTATTTGCACATTTCCACATCAATACAGAATTCCCTAATATTTGGTTAAGCCAAAGTCCATCTAAGATCCCAACCAGCTCTGTAGCCCCCATCTGGGATACTGCTCACTCATTTGTCTGTTTAGATTGTGAGTTCCTGGAATGTGAAGAAGGTATCTCCCTTTTCATTGCTTCCTGAGCTATAAAAGTATCCCTTGCTTTGTTGAGTGACTAAATGATGACTTTCCCTCTTTCCATCATGGTCTGACCTGGTGACTCTCTCTTAGTACACCTTCCCCAAGGGATTGACTAAGTCACTCAGAACATCTTCCCCATCCACGAAGAGAACCTAGAGACCTGGGTTGGGGTCAGATCCTAAAATGTCTACTTTCCATCAGAAACACTTTCCACAAACTGTTCACTTTTTCCCCAAAGTTTTCTCCAATGACCTTCAATGGATCATATCAGCAAAAGGGTCTTAACTAGGGGTTAATTGCTTTTGATTTTTTTTAACACATTAATTTTTCTCTTCAAGAGGAAGGCATGTGTCAGGATTTGCAGAACAGCCACAAGGAAGAAGTAATGACACCAGAGCAGGCGTTTTCAACTAGGGGAGAGATTTTTGCCCCCAGGACCCAATGGGACATTAGGCAATGTCTAGACACATTTTTGGTTTTCCCAACTGGGGGAGAAGATGCTACTGCAACTAGAGGGGAGAGGCCATGGATGCTGCTAACACCCTAAAACTCACAGGACAGCCCCCTGTGAATTTTAGGATGTTAGCAAAGAATTTCCCAGTCCCAACTGCCAATGGTGCTGAGGGTAAGATACTCTGCATTAAGGCACTGGTGCTTAGAAGCAATTAACATATGAAGTCATAAGTACCACGTTGGGAAAAATAATGATATTGATGAAGATGATAGCAGCAACAGCCATAAACACCTACTGGATGGCAGACACTCTTCTAAGCACTTTGAACTTAAACTGTTTCAACCCTCATCCAACAGCCCTGAGGCAGGGACAATTACTCTCCTTATTTTACATGTGAAAATCCTGAGGCACCTGAAGTCACCCAGCTAGTAAGTATCAGAGCTGTTATTCCCACCTCACCTGCCTGGCGCCAGACCTGTATTCTTAACCACTTGGGTGTGTTGGAGATCAGGGACCATATCTGTTCTGGCTTCTAGATTCATTTCTTCAGGAAAGAAACAACGCAACAGAGCAAAGCGTCTGTACTTGTGCAGGTTTCTGAGGAAGAAAGGTATCAGGAGTGAACACTGAACAGTGACTAATGTTTGCAGTCAGAAGGAACAAATGGCAAATACATGAGCCCGAGATTGGTTTCTGTTTCCGCCATAGTGGTTAATGAGGGAGGTTGGTGTAGTGGAAAGAACATTAAGTCAGGAAGCAAAAAACATGGATTCAGGACACTGCTCTGCCACAAAGATATCCTAGGACTTTGAGCAAGTTTGCTAAATTCACTTCATTTTTCTTTTTTTGGCATATTCCATGTTTTTCATTTTAATTCTGGCAGTTGTATAGAGTACAAGTTGACAAACTATGACCTATAGCCCAAATATGGCTGTCACCCATTTTTGACAATAAAGTTTTATTGAGACATGGCCACACCCACATTTCAAGTGTCATCTATGGCTGCCTTTGTGCTACCGTGGCAGAGCTGAGAAGTTGTAATAGAGATGGTAGGGTCAACAGATTTTGAAAATTTGATTTTGAAGATCTGTTGAACATTTTCGACAGATTTTGAAAATCAAAAATATTTACTATTTAGTCCTTTACAGATAAAGTCTCTTGAGCCCTAGTATAGAGGTAATACTTTGTAGAGTTTCTTCCTCAATCTATGAAGCAGAAAAACTCAAACATGAGCTGACCACTAACACTGAACTACCATGATGGTCTAATGAGATGATCCATGTAAAAGCACTTTGGAAAAGAACTAAGAAACATAGGCCTCATGCAATGTGACAGAATGAAAAGCAAGCAAGTAGCATAGGATTTGGAATCAAGCACATTTGAACCCAAGTCCAACCAATGATTACTATTGTGATTTGGGCATAGTTAGTAGATTCCATGATCTCAGTTTTCTTAACTGAGGATAATATTATTAAACTATGGAAAGGGAATAATGCATAATGGGGATAGTGAAAGTGTTAGTTGTGTCTGACTATTTGCAACCCCATAGATTGTAGCCCACCAGGCTTCTCTGTCCATAGGATTCTCCAAGCAAGAATACTGGGATGAGTGCCATTCCCTCCTGCAGGGGATCTTCCCCACCCAGGGGTCAAACCTGGGTCTCCTGCATTGCAGGCAGATTCTTTACCATCTGAGCCACCAGGGAAGTCCAGGGATAATTATACTCAATTCCTAAGGTTGCTGGGAAGATTCAGTGAAATATACTCAGTGATTTATGCATTTGTTCACTGAATTTATCATACGGTTTCCCCACTGTACATCAGGAGCTGTGCCAATCACTGCTGGACCACTATGCTCAGATAGCATGGTCCCTGTTATCCTGGCACCTAGGGTCTAGTGGAATAGAAAGGCCCTAAGTAGGAAACTTCAGCACATGAAATTCATGGAAAACTGAAAGGGCCATTCAAATTAAGTGATAACATTACTAGGACGGCTACCAACAGCTAAGAATTTTTTAAAGGTGTAAGACATCTGGGTTCCCAGTTGTAAGAGGGCTTTGAGGGGTGACTGAGGGATTCACAAGAGTGGAAGAGCTTAACCCAGGGAAGAAGGAAGGAGAAGAGGCACATAGGAGAACACTGTGTATATCTGAGCACTGGATAAGACATAGGGTAAAAGAGGCCAGGGGCTTTCCTAGTGGTTTAGCAGTAAAGAATCCACCCGCCAATGCAGGAGAAATGCGTTCAATCCCTGGGTCAGGAAGATCCCCTGGATAAGGAAATGGCAACCCCACTCCAGCATTCTTGCCTGGAGAATTCCATGGACAGAGGAACCTGGTGGACTATAGTCTATGGGTCATAAAGAGTTGGACACGACTGAGTGACTAAACAACAACAGAGGGCAAAGAGAGAAAGAGGAGGATGTGAAAATGGCAGGGCTGGTGGTCAAATTTCCCTCCTGGACATCACGAAACCATACAGAACGCTACACATCCACCAAGGATGCCTCCTCCACGGGAGGAATGCAACCCTCCGAAGCCCATGCAACTGTAAACACACAACAAGGCATTGTGCAATCACACTTGCGTACACTGCAGCAGGGTATGTATGTATTTTTACTAAACTGGTTCCCCTTTCTTCCTGGGAAACTATCCCATATCCACCAGCCTTTCTTGTATTTAGGTTTAACCATACAGCAGTTCTGCGCTTCCCCTATGGTGCTAGTGGTAAAGAACCCACCTATCAATGCAGGAGATATAAGAGATGTGGGTTCAATCCCAGGTTCGGGAAGACCCCCTGGAGGAGGGCATGGAAACCCACTCCAGTATTCTTGCCTGGAGAATCCCATGGACAGAGGAGCCTGGAGGGCTACAGTCCACAGGGTCACAGAGAGTTGGACATGACTGAAGCAACGTAGCTTGTATGCATACAACAGTTCTGGCCAATAGAAGCTAGGCAGAAATTATGTTTGCCCCTCCAAGACTCCCCAAGCCCATCCAAGTAAAGCAGCCCATCTGGACCTCTCCTAGTCTGCTGGTCAGACACAGACCCACGGCCCTGTGGGAATTGTGGAATCAGAAACTAGAAGAGTCCCTGAGTCCCTAAATAACTACATGAAGCAGAACTCACTAGCTGTGCATGAGGGGAAAAACATTGATTATATTAATGCACTGAGATTTGAGGGTTGTTTTTCTTCTTCATAACCCCAATTGATACATATAAGTACACTGATATTGCTGTCCAACTCTCTCCAACCCATGGACTGCAGCACGACAGGCTTCCCTGTCCTTCACTATCTCCAGGAGTTTACTCAAGTTCACATCCACTGAGTTGGTGATGCCATCCAACCAACTCATCCTCTGCCACTTTCTTCGACTTTTCCTTTATACTACCTTCGGAATGGAAGCTTCATGAAAACAAGAACTCTGTCCTCTTACTCACCCTTCTGTGTAGAACAGTCTGACATAAAGAAGATGCTCAGATAACATTTGTAGACCAAAATATTAGCAAGTTGAGGACAAGATAAACAGCAATCAATGACCTAGAGTCCTTGGAAAGATGAGATAAATGCATACACAGAAAACTGCTCTTCTGTAAACAGCAAAGTTCTGTGAGGATATTAATTTTTACCACCACTGCCAAGGTGGGTTTGCAAACGCACAGGTCAGAGCTTGTGTAAGACCTGTAAGACACAGCCACACGGAGTTCTTACAGCATCGTGATGCAGACATGGGTACACAGACACAGCAAAGCTGAATTCTTACAGCACAATGGGAACCCAGAGTGTTCATGTCCCAGACAGAACAAGAGATTTCCAGACTTCCACGTACATATGGCACTCATGTCCATGCATGACACTCCATTTCCCAAGGGCACATAAGCTGAGCTTACAGATTCATACACCCAGTGTAGGATTTGCGTCCAGATAATCGCAGAATGAATAAAAATATTAACTCACACTTATCGAGTTCTTTGTAGCTGCTCAGCACTGTGATAAGAGTGTTATATATGTCCCCTCTTACTTGATTCTCTTATCAACCCTACCTGGTAGTATTACTGTTATCTTCACTTTCCAAGTCAGCACATTTAGGCTTAGAGACCTGAAGGGAGGTGCTTAAGGCCACCTGGCCAGTGGGGCTTCCTAGAGGCTTGACCCTGGTAAGAGCCTTCAACCTTCCTTCACCCTATATCTTCATCTGAAAAGTGGCAGCCACAACGCACACCTGCTCGTCTACTAGGAGGGTGAAATTAAATCAGACCCTGGGTGCAGAATTCCTGTTAATCACCTGACACTTAGAGCTCAGAAATGTGCCCCCTTCCTTCCTTTTTCCTTCTCTTCCTTTGCCAAGGATTGCTGTTTTGTCCTGGGCAAGGTTCTGGCCTCCAAAAGTCAGCGGCAAGCAGAGGCTGTCCCCAAATGACTCCGACACAAAGGGCCAGCCAGTGTGCACCAAATCCTTAATGGTATTTAAACTTTGTCTGGGCACCTAATTATTTTAATGATGCAGCATTCAAAATAGCACAGTCTGTGTGAACCTCAGGAAAGGTCCCGTTCACAGACACAGGTCTATGAAGCCAGAGGAAAAGGTCTAATAACAGAATTTAACAATTGCAACCTTAAAACGGAGAAGGCTGACAGGTCTTCATGCAACCGAAGCTGGGCTCTCCCCAAGATCCCTGCCTCCTGGCTGAGCTTCTCAGGATGATTTGGCCTCTGAAATACCTCATCTTGGCTTCAGCCTCCCCTACTTTGGGGATTGTGACTTTTTAATTGGTATTATTTAATTTAATTCTTACAATCATGTGAGGTCAACACGGTTAAGCCCATTTCACAGATGAGGACTGAGCCTTAGAGACTTTGATTTGGAACAAAATTCCTAAGCTCTCCATGCAGCTCAGTGTCCACCCTGACAACTTAAGAAATTGTATATTGGTAGAGAACAGGCTTGTGGTTGCCAAGCTGTGGGGTGGAGAGAGAGACTGGGAGTTTGGGATTAGCAGATGCAACTATTATAAATGGAGTGGATAAACAGCCAGGTCCTACTACAGAGCACAGAGAACTATATTCAATGTCTTGGGATTAAACCATCTGGAAAAGAACATAAAAAAGAATGTACATATGTGTGTAACTGAGTCACTTTGCTCTACAGGAGAAATTCACACGACGTTGTAAATCAGCTATGCTTCAACAAAATAAATTTTAAAATAAATAAATACTAATTTTTTTTAAAAAAATTTATGTCTTGGAAAAGAACCAAAGGGAAACCTTTCAAGAGCTGGCCTGTATTGTGCTGGTTTCTGCCATATATCAATATTGTGAGCCACTTATCCTTCAACTAAAAATAAATATTTTTTTTAAACAAGGAATTAACTTCAACTCTGAAGTACTAAAAAACCCCAAAAAACTGGCCTATAGAGTCTGACCTTCCTTCCTAGCTTTCCTTTCTTCTCCTCTTTCTTCCCCCTTTTGTCCTTCCCAACTTTCTTTTTTCTTTTCTCACTTTAGTCTTCATCCCCCCTGTTTTTCTCTTGTCTTCCCCTCTTTTCTTCATCTCCCTAGTCTATCTTTCCCCCCCTCGATGTCTTTCTCTATTCCTTTGTCCCTGTCTCTATCTCTTTCTCCATCTATCTCTCTCCACCTCTGTTTCTGTCTCTCTGTGTCTCTATCTCTTTCTGTCTCTGCCTCTCTTTGGCTCTCCATCTCTATCTCGATTTCTGTCTCCCCCCTCCCACTTCCTCACTCTCATGTGCTCTCATTCTCTCCCTGTATTGATTATCTACCCACTCTTTGCCTGGTCTCCTGCATCCCATTGGGACGTGAAGATCCATTAGACTTTGTCTCTGTCTTCCAGGAACCCACACTCAGGTAGAGCCAGGAGATAAAGAGCCACAGACAAGTGCAGTAGGAGGTAAGCGCGATGGTAAGGGAGGTCAATGGGCTGTAGGAGCGTGGAATAGGGCCCCCGGGGAAGGCTCGGTCTGCAAGGCAGTCTCTATGTCATTGTCCAAACAGCTCTCCCAGCTCAAGAGGTCACCTTCTGCATACATGGGGCTACCAAGGCTTTGTCAGCCTCTGTAGATCACTGAGTTCTCAGTTTGTGTCATGGAACGCTTGCTGCTAGCTAAGATGAGTCAGGGAACTGGAGCCTTCCTCCTATCTTGTCCATTTCAAACTTAGCTGGCCATTGCTGAGAGAGTCATCCTAGTTGTTAAAGAGAAAAAGAAATTGGTCTACTGTCTGCCTGTCTCTGTCTCTCGGCAATGGTGAATAGTCAGGTAAAATCAGGTATCAGCCAGCCAGTGTCCACCACTGGTCTCACAGTTGATCAATGTTCAGCATTTGTGAGAGCAGATTCATAAACAAAAAACACATAAATATATCCTGAGTGGTTATAATAGCTTTGCACCAGACTGGGTTTTCACAGGGCTTCCCAGGTGGCACTAGTAGTAAAGAACCTGCCTACCAATGCAGAAGACACAAGAGATGCAGGTTCGATCCCTGGGTTGGGAAGATCCCCTGGAGAAGGGCATGGCAACCCACTCCAGTATTCTTGCCTGGAGAATCCCATGGGCAGAGGAGCTTGGCAGGCTATGGTCCATGGGGTCGCAGAGTCAGACGTGACTGAAGCACTTAGCACAGAGGGAGTCATCCTTGTTGTTAAAAGATAAAAAGAAATTGGTCTGATGTCTGCCTGTCTCTGTCCTGGGCAATGGTGAATAGTCAGGTAAAATCAGACAGTCAGAGACTGTCTTGTGTTAAGGTCATCTTGTGTAGATGGGATAAAACATCATATTTGGAGTCAAACAGATTTTCATTCCTAACTGTGAGGTCTTGGGTAAGAAACCTCAATTCTATGCAGCTCAGTGTCACATTTTCCCAATGTGGATTATGACATCTGCACTGCAAGACTACTGATCAAAATGAAGATGAGCACCATGGCTCCTCCATCATAAAATAAGAACATGATTTCTTAGAAAACTTATGATTTCTAAATTTATTACTCTAATTCATCATTACAGTGCTGTGAGATAGGTATCATCATATACTCATTTCAGGAGAGAAGCAAAAACTAGAAGACACATCACTAATACAGAGGGCCACAATCTGAGATGCAGTCCTTCCAAATGGGATACCCCATCCCATCAGAGAAGTTACCATCTGAAAGGAATTCAGTGGTGAATTCACAAGACAAGCCCATGCAGACGGTGGGAGATATCAATCACTTCTGTTTTATTACCCTGTCCAGAGGACAGGTTACAGGAGGTGTGCCTGTCCAGAATTCCCTGAAATGTTAGGTAACCTGAAAACAGTGAAAGGCTCCACATGCCTCATGCTTTAACAGGTCTGATCTTGGGAAAGTGACACCCCACCCCACCTCCACACCCCGCTCCCTACCCCCCAGCTAATACCTTTGGTCACAGGTCAACCTCTCTTCAAAGCCTTTCCTTGGTCTCAGCTTGAGCAAGCTCCAATTTGGTGATTGTTCATTATCCCCCCATTTAGGTAATTTGCAACACACAGTGGAGCCTTTAAACACTGAACAATGTTGCAAATCTTTTTGGGGGCAGCCTCTGCTAGGCATTAAGAGGTAAATTGACTGCAGCAGGAGGGGGAATTTGGAGCACAGTTTCATTTAACAGTAATAGAGGAAGCCAAGTACATCCTGAAGTTGGGTCATGGGAGGGGGCATTAGATGCCTGTATATGGAGGGCTGGACTCAGTTTTCTGAGTCAGGATCCAGTGGCCCTCAGTGAGGACTTTCCCCATCAAGGACAGCACCCCCAAATGCAGGAGACAGTGGCGTGGAGAAGGTACTCAACAGCTGGTACTCAAGATGCCATTTTCTGCACACATAGGACTGCTAAGGCTTTGTGAGACTGTGTAGATCACTGAGTTCTCACCTTGTGCTATAGAATGCTTAAGGTTTGTTGCTAGCTAGGATGTGGCAGGGAACTGGGCCCTTCCTCATATCCTGTCAATTTCAAAATGGAGACAAGCAGAGTGACTCCTCCATCATAAAAGAACACAGTAAATGATACTTGCAGGCATGCATGCTAAGCTGCTTCAGTCGTGTCCAACTCTTTACAAACCTATGGACTATAGCCCATCAAGTTCCTCTGTCTATGGGATTATCCAGCAAGAATACTGGAGTGGCTAGCCATTCCTTCCTCCAGGGGATCGTCTCGACCCAAGGACTGAACCTGCAGCTCCTGCAGCTCCTGCATTGCAGGCGGATTCTTTACTGCTGAGCCACTGGGGAAGCCCAAAATGATACTTACGGTTTCTAAATTTATAACTCCAGTCCACTGAGCACCTGCTGTATGCAAAGCCTTTTAATAATTTACCTTGCTTCATTTTAAGAACAATATCAAGAGTTGGGGGTAGTATTCATATTTTGTAAAAGAGAATATAGAGGTAAAAACCCAAAGTCACATAGCTCATAAGTTCCGGGATTTGAAACATGATCTGTCTAGCTCCAACAGTCCCCTGGCTAAAACCACTTTACTAGGAAAAGGGCTCACTTCCTGGATTCTTCCTAATATCTCTGTTTTGCCCAGATAGGGCTGCTTCTCTTGGAGGCAGTTGAAAAATTTTAAGTTCACCATCTCCTATTCCCAAGTGGCTCAGTGTTAAAAGAATCTGCCTGCCAATGCAGGAGATAGCAGTTCAATCCCTTGATCAGTAAGATACCCCAGAGAAGGAAATGGCAAGCCTCTCCAGTATTCTTCTTGGGATAATCCCATGAACAGAAGAGCTAGTGGGTCACAGTCCATTGGGTCACAAAGAGTCGGACATGCACTCATCTTCTATCACATAACATCTGCCCGTTCTCACCTAGATTCTCAGTTTCTGCCACCTATGCTCACCATCCACCTCATACCTTTGTTTTAAAAAGATAAATGCCCTAATATGTGCATTCAACAGAGCAATTTTTCTGTATTATTCAGAACAGCCACTTTGTGAGTAGGTATCAATAGCAACTGGGTCACTCATACCCCATCCTATTACGGCAGCCAGGCATCATTCATCAATTTCCCACTGAGCAGCCACTACCAATGGATCAGATTAGATCAAATTAGGATTTAATCTATTCACCAGCCCTGACCCAAGCCCATCACAGCTCCTAAAAATATGAATGAATTTATCCTTTGGATTAACAAAATTTCTTCTTTTTTGCCTCACTTCCCAAGAGAACAGAAAAACAAATTGATTGTCTTCTAATGTGTACCTTTACCATCACATCTCTTTTATTTATTTTTTTTTTCATTCCTACATACTCCCTCAAAGATTTGGATCCAGACAAATATTCTAGTTCTCAAACCCTAGTGCCATCATATTTGTTTGAGTTACATGAGCTTGGGGATGTTAGTTTCTTTATCCACAAAACAAGTGGGATAATATTGTCCCTGTGGTGTTGTCTGAGGATTAAATGAGCAAACATTCACAGGGCACGAAGTACAGCACCGTTAGTGACATTAGACCACTCATGTCAACACGCTTCTCCCTCCTCTCCCAAACACCAGTCATCATACTTGTCTATTTGCTCCTTGCAGAAAACTGATACTGAACGACACTATGCAGCAAACCTACAAATCCAAGTGACACTATATATTTCTTCTCCAACTTCTTGGAAAAAAAATGCCCAAACATCTTAAATGTATCTCTTCCTCCTCCACCACCACTGCCTGGCTGGTTTCCTATATCACAGAGATCTTTCCACCCAATTTCCTCTGAAACTTCAATACTTTGGCCACCTCATGCAAAGAGTTGACTCACTGGAAAAGACCCTGATGCTGGGAGGGATTGGGGGCAGGAGGAGAAGGGTATGACAGAGGATGAGATGGTTGGATGGTATCACCGACTCGATGGGCATGAGTTTGAGTAAACTCAGGGAGTTTGTGATGGACAGGGAGGCCTGGCGTGCTGCTATTCATGGGGTCGCAAAGGGTTGGACATGACTGAACTGAACTGAACTGAACTGATTCCCTCTAGAATTTTGGGAAGAGCAGGAGTCTCAAATCATCCTGAAGATAGGGCTTTCCTGGTGGTCCCATTGGTTAAGAATCCACCTGCCAATGCAGGGGACATGGGTTTGATCTCTGGTCTGGGAAGATCCCACATGCTGCAGAGCAACGAAACCCGTGCACTGCAACTACTGAAGCCTGTGCTCTAGAGTCCACAC